>NC_072896.1:46847500-47472500 GCF_027943255.1 Anastrepha obliqua | reverse complement strand
GTCTATAAACTGTAGATTTTTTCCATATATTCGTGGTCATATCTCTTCAGTTGCCTACACAGTCTAAAGAAGGATTCGTTGCTAATGTTATTAACTATCTGGCACTCGGTAATTAATGCAGATTCTCAGTGCTGTACATATACAAGAATCACAATATAAAAATTGCAGAGGTATGGCCACCTTCAGATCGTTAACCGATTCTCAGCAATTTTGAAGTAATCAGCTGATTGGCTGACGTAATCGGGGTCAAGAGAGCGGTTTGTTTACGAGGTCTGGTATTCCAAACAAAAATTGTGAGAGTAACTTCGCTGAGAGTAACATATTTGCTTCGATGGGAGTGTCCCGACTATTTGTTTAACATTGACTATTTGTTTGTCTTTCATTCGCATCACTTCTAAGGGAGTCACTTGAGTGAGTAATATTATATTTCATTCTTTACCTTCCCATGAACGGCTGAGTAAGCTTGGCAAATATGAACGCTCGTTAAGACTACTTCCAGTTAGCTTTTAAATAAAAATGTATGCAGATGTTAAGCTAAGGTTCACGTTCCGTAATCCGTAAGATTTCGTGTTGTGCAGATTAGGTTCAACAGTAATCTTCGATATTTTCCACTTTCTACTCATTACAGCAGTTATGTCAAAAGTCATTAAAAGAGAAGTCCATCCTCTTAAGGTTGGAGCCATTAAGTAACCATTAAGATCTGTGTACTAAGTCTAGCGAGTTAGTTAAAGTCTGTTTACGAGTCTGACGTATTACTTTAACCTTGTTATCCCACATGGATAGTCAATTGCGTTTGCAATGAAAGCAGAACAAAGCCAATAATTTAAAGCAATTAAAGTGATGTCCATATTTTGTGCAAAGTTTACTAGGTGTAAATAGGTTCATTCACTTTCATCCCAAGGAACCCGTACAACCTTTATAGTGCAGTGAGAAGTCAGATATTTGAGATACTTCCAACAATCATGGTTAACGAAGTTGTCTGCCTGCACTGAACCAAGTATACATACATACATATGTATTTCACAAGTGATGCCAATGTATAAGCAATATCTTTCTTTAGAAATACTGACCTCTCCGATGTGGAAGGCGTATACGAAAGCGGCACAGAAATATTCTTCAATTGCATACCAAGTGCTGCGGGAGAAAGAAACACATGGAAGATTATATGCGATAATGGGCAATGGATTGGACGTTCCTACAATTGCGGTAAGTATTAAATGATAAATGCCTTATACGAAATTTATGTAAAAGAAAGCTTGCTTGAAAGCATATAGCTTTCAAAACAATTTAGATAAAGCAGCTCCATTCGATCATTCGTGGATAAAAAAATCGAAGAAATGACAAAACATTTAGATTGGTATTTGTCGAGAAGAAGAATATATAGAAAGATTTAAGAGTTAAAAAGTAAAAAATGTCCTCTCTTTAGAAAAGCAAAGAGAAACTTTCTAATTACCATTCCAGACCAGGGAGTGATCGGAAATAATTATTTTACTTTCGGTTCAAGCGACTTTCGACCTCAGTCAGATATCGATGGCTGGTAAATATAATCGCGATGATGACGAGCAAACGTGGAAAGAGGACATCTAGTGTGGGCCGAATACTGCTCACCGGTAGATGTGGTCTGCCATGTCTACAACATCAAATTTGCTATATAAAAATGAGTTCGGGACACCCATACTAACCGAAGAGCAAACACTGAAAGAATACAGAAGGTGGCGACATCCGCAAACCATTATTCGGCTCTCGGCGAATTTTAAGGAATCACACGATTTGTAACAGAGACCGGCAAAAACTGAGCTTGTACTGGTCATATCAAAAAATCAACGCAGTCAATGCCCATGTTATTTCGTTGTCGACTGTACAACCACGGATGATAGATGTATTCTCTCCACCGTGTGAACAACTACTGATTGGGCAACTGTAAGAACTGTGATGATCAGGCATAATTCTGCTGTCGAGTCCCCTCTGACGTGGCAGTTACTCTCACAATTTTGCTTCGGATGGACACATCTTGTATTCTATCATTCTGTAAGGAAAACCACTCAATTCCCACTGTTAGTCTGGGGGAGCATTGTTCCGCAAAACGACACGCAGTAAGGTGTTGCAGGGGTATATTTTGACTCGAGGTAGGGCAAAACTAACTACTTATACGATATTTTTCTAGCAATTGGTTTAGTTATTAAATGGCCTAGTGACAGGTACAGTTCTTAATTGCTTATTGAATGACTTCTTAAAACCATTTAACAAAAATTCGGACTACTTTTAAGCGATGTTGGTGAGTAAGTCAAGAAGTTACGAGGGTCGTTTCAAAAGTCCGTGCAAAGCCAGAGAGATGGCACTACTGTTTGTTGCCCAATTTGAAGAAATAGCTGGTGGGAAAAAGATATTATTCAAACGAGGAGTTGATTGCAGAAACGAATGGCTATTTATCGTACTTGGACGAATTTTATTATTCGGGAGGGGTCAAGAAACTAGAACAGTGTTAGACGAAGGACAAAGGTTTAAAAGAAAAAAATAAAAACTTTACCCCAAAAAATTAATTACTTTTTATTTTTGCTCGGACTTTACAAGCGACCGTCGTAAACAATGCGTTCTGAATCCTTTGTATAATCCCAACATTGCCCACCAATTTGAAGACAATTCTGACGGGTGGTTGGTTAGTTGGTGGGTTGGATTCATCCAGAATCCAAAAAACAGCTATTCCGCCACTTTGTTGCCACATCCTCGTTACCAACTTGTTTAATGTGCTTTTCGAGACGCTCGAACAATGGTTTGCCCAGGGTTAACAATCTCTCCTTCCATAGGGCAGGGCATTCATAGAGGAAAAGGAAAATATTTTCCTTTTTCTCTGGTTGTTTACAACTGTGACAGTGTATATTGTGAGGTATGCGGCTGCTTGTTCTCCGACAGACCAAAAGCCAGTTATGACTGCCGTGAGTCTCCAATGATGATGATGTTTATCAATGATGAACTTTGTTTGAGGTTGTAGGTGGGCCATAACATTCTGCTAATTTTTGCATGTATTCTGATCTCTCCATCTACAATCGTCGATTCGGAGATGGCTGGACATATATTAGTTTCATTATTGATGAGTCATTCATCAAACCAGTCATCTATAATATATTATATGTATTACTTAACTCTGGGCAATGTACGCCCATAGTATCATTTTCAGACGAGACTTCGCAGAAAGTTATTTTGTTTAAATGAATTTGTTGCCAATTGCATCTTGCTTTATTTAGGTGTGTTCAATAGTCATCTCGCAATGAGTTATATATCATGGGGCGCAGCTTATAGTGGATGCTGTGGTGGATGTTGTAATTTGAATAACTTTTTAATCATAATCGACGGTTATTTTACCTTGGGCTGACTGGAACCGACAATAGTATTGGGTATTATTGTAAGTTATCTATCGGAACTGCAGTTTCGAAATCCATCGCATAAAATTTGTATTAACTGCAAAGCTCTTTGAAACAACAAGCCGCGGGTATCCCAATAATCTACTTATATAGAGTATCCAATAAAAATGTAGTAAGAATATACATAAATCCACACACAATTGCATTAATAAATAACTTTATCTTTATTTTTTTTTCAGCGAACGGTACTTGTTTGTTTAAGAATAATGAACCCAACGTAGTGAGTTTTTATAATGATCTTGAAATTCGGGAAGATGTTGTTGAATTCCCTCCTGGTGCCACCATAATATCAAGGTAGGTAACCAATTCAAGCATTCGCTTATTTTATGAATAGGTTTACATACATATACATAAATATATTTAGGGCGGAACCGGACTTCAGCTCTAATTTTTTTGGGAAAATTAATTAATTTGTTATTTTACGATTCTATCATCATCTTAAAAAGTAATACATACACTTGCCGCCATTGAAATCATCCCACCATTATTAGCTCAACTGAAATAACATTTATCATTGTATTTTTGAAAATGAATGAATTTCCGGATAAGAAAGAGAGGTTCCAGGATAATTGCTTTGTAAAGACAGTTAAGTTTCCTCAAAGTTAAATAATTTGGGATTAATTGTATCTTCAATTTCGCGTCCACATGTCTATTACTGTAGATAAAAATCGGAAAAGATTTTAATTTTTTACCGGTAATTTTTAATAATCCGACGGTGTACATTTCAAACAGAAAAAAGGAATCGCGATTATTCATGAAGTATAAAAGATATATATTTAAGAAAAATTTTATATAAAAGTATGTGCAAAACTACGAGTCGTAATTACTCAATAAGTCCATGGTTGTCGACTATAGCCTGGCATCTTCTCAGCATGCCTTGATCCTTGAACTTGACGCATGAGTTGCTTTAAATCGTGGACTGGCTTTCCGACAAAATGCGTTTTCATAGTTCCCCAAACATTTTCAATGGGGTTGGCGTCTAAGGACCATAACTGTGAGGCCATTTTCTTGTTTTGTTGTTTCTCAAAGTGTTTTTCTGAGAGCAGTGGTTTTGATGATGTGGAACGATAGGATATGTTCGCCTGTTTTGTCGTCAACGCTTCAAGCCGCACTCGGAAAATTCATCAACATTTTTGTACACGTTATACCGCTGAGTCCACATCGCAACAAACTTTTTTGATTTTTTAAGGGGGGGGTAGGGTCACAAAATCGAAATTTTTTTTCTTCACTCATCTTATAGTAAATCATTTCAAGAATGTTGTGTCAAAATTTTAAGTGGATCGGAGTAGAACTCTCAAAGTTATAGCCATTGTAGGCACTCTACCTCGAATGCGGAGCATCGATAGATGCTTGGCAATTCCCAAGGGCTCGGCTGTCGGCTTCATTTTTCCAAACGCGTTTTTCCCGAAACGACTTCTTAAAAGTCGGTGCCAATCACAACTCCGAAACTATTAAATCGATTCTTTTCAAATTTGGCACACGTTTTCTAAATCACTTACAAATATGGCGAAATTTTTCGCCAAAAATGCTCGTTTTGCGTTTTTTTGCCACCAAAACTATATTACAAAACTGAAAAAAAAAAATTTTATTAAAGGGGGGGGGGGGGAGCATTACGTCATACTTTAACTGAAAAATTCGACTTTTTTAGTTTCAGATGATTCTACGACGAATGCCGATTGGCACCGCAGAGCACCTCTCGAAAAACATATCTCCAAAAAAACTGTCATGGGCTTATTTGTCAATATTTTATTATTAATATTTTTTAAAAACTTATTGAAAAGATATACAATAACATGCAACTGATTTTATTAAAGTATCTTAAGCCATATTTCTGTAAAAAATTCAAAAAAAAGTGTTTTTTTAGCGTTCGAATGTGTGCATAAAAATACCGCCTCGAAATGCTTCGCGTACTTCTCACTCACTTTTGTTTGGTTGCGTTTACGGAAAAGTTTCGAACGACACTAACCTGAGTTGGCACCGGCGTCGTAGCCCTTGAGTGGGACTATTACGCAGCGAAAAGCAGAACGAAATATATCTTGAAGTTACAAAAAAAAAACCGGTTCTTTTCTTTTGACACAGACTGTAATTTAGACTATTGCTTCCCAAAGTTTCGAAAAATCGAAATACCACTTGCAATTTGCTTATTTTATAATCAGAAAGATCGAATATTCGCACCGTTGTTAAATCTATAAGTAGATAATAAGAAAATTATGTTTTGCCTTTTTGTTTCTTGCCCAAATGGCAAAATGAAATATTTACATACATACTCGTATAACATATTCCATTTTCTTATACGCATATTTAGATGTGTGGACATAGGAAAGTTCTCAATGGTCGGCAGTAATGAGAGGACTTGCATACATTCCGAATGGACGGGCAATAAGCCAGCATGCCATGGATTGAATCAGGAAAATGACTATGCTAGTATGGAAATTGAAAACATACCAAAGCATATTCATATTTTTAATTTTAACTGTTTTGCATTATAGTGGAAAAAGCACCCACTATACTATTTAGACATCAAAATGGACCGATTGCGCAGAGTAACGATGGAAAACTCATTGTCTACCCGGGTACAACCTTACATATGGAATGTCTTTGGATGAGGCGATTTGGCAATCCGAAATGGAATGTTAGCCATGAATTCAGGTAAATTGTATTTAAATGAAAAAGGATTTCGGGTTTCATCAAATATTTTTTGAGACTCAATTTTGTTCTTAGCTAAGATTTGGATTTACTAGAACTTAATGTTTGCATAAGTAATTAAAATGGATTTAAAACTCAGACCCTAAATTTTATTGCATGCATTCCGTTTCCCTGTTTTTAGAAATTATTCCGAAGGTTGGGTCACCGAGGCGGATGAGGGTCGTGATGCAACTTTAGAATATCGACTAACCATTTTTAATGCAATTGACGAAGATACTGGAGTTTATTCCTGTCAAACACCAGCTCGACATGAACACTCCGTGGAAGTGGTCGTTAAATCTATTAATTGTCCAGAAATTCCACAACGTCGTGGTCTTATTGTAAATACAAATGACACTAAATTAAGTACGCGCGTTTTGCTCTCCTGTGCAAATGGTAATTCCTTGATTGGGGCATCAGAGCTGTTTTGTCTTCCTAGCGGTAATTGGAGTGCGCCACTTCCAGTATGCGAGAGTGTTGAATGTGGCGATATTCCGTTACCGAACAATATTAGTTCACCGAGAGTGGCGGTGTTGTCGCGTGAGGTTGGTGGAAGAGCGGCATTTTCATGTGCTTCAGGTTATGGTTTACGCGGTCCCGCTGAAGCTATTTGTTTGCCAACCGGAGAATGGGCAACGCCCTTTCCAACGTGCGTGGAGGTGCAATGCGATAATCCAGGTGCCCCACTAAATGGATATGCACAAGGATCCGCTCCATATCGTGCTGGAGATGTTGTGCAATTTAATTGTAATCCAGAGTACATGATGCAAGGACAGCCCATAATAGCTTGTCAAGACAATGGACGTTGGTCCGGAGGACTACCTAAATGTGTGCAAGCCTGTTCATATCCTGGTATAATTTAGATAACTTACTTTCTGTCCAAGTCCATATGTTTATGTACATACACACATATTTTCCCCCACAGGCACTGCTATCAGCGGTCGCATGTCTTCGGTCAAGTTCTATTATGCAATAGGAGAAAGTATTACATTCACCTGCGATGCCGGCCTTGAATTGCGTGGTGCAAAGGTGCTTAAGTGTTTGAAAAACGGAAAGTGGTCCAGCGCTATACCCACATGCGTCACAGCCGATCAAGCGAACAAGCATCTGAATATCATGGGCTAATGAGAAAGTGTAATACCAACACTAGAAAAATATATTCTTACAGAATAAAAAGTTTTTCGATTCCTTCCGGGCGAAAATTAAAAACCAAATGTCGATTGAATTGTAAACGCTTAGCGGTTTTAATAAAAGTAACCAAAAATAATCATTTGAAAATAAGAGATCCAATTGTGTGTACTGTGATCTTCTCACCATCACTGAGCATGAGAAATGCTGGAATATCTATCATTAATTATTCACCTAAAATTAACGCCGATTAGAGCCAAAAATGACAGATACCAGGTTTTCTCGTTAAGTATGGTGAGAAAAAATTTTTATTGAGGGGAACTTTGGATTCTACGACATTCGTTTTGTATTTCACAAAATTTAGCTTTAGCTTAGTGAAACACAAAACAAGTGACGTCGGCATATCTGTCAAATTCGCTCAGAACCGAATAACGGTATGCTAGGTAGTACACCTCTAAAAATCGTTTCACCATGGATTAGAGCTACCAAGTTTAGCCAGATCATTTACATATATAGCAGTAATATTTCCACAAAAGAAGATGCCCACATACACGGAAAGGTTATATATTTGTAGTTGTAGAGTTCTCAAAGCCCATTAGTATTTCGTACTTGCCGATGCTGACCTTTGGAGAACCTGTTCTCACGACCACGCCTCTGTCAACCCACATAATACACACATACATATATATGTGTGCAATAAAAAACCTGTAGAAAATTTTTTTTTTTCTTTTTCATTGTTAAAGGATTTTACATCTCCATTACCTAGTCAGTCGTAAAACTTGTTGGCAAGATTAATAGGTTCATATTCGTTTCTTACTCTCTTCTTCCAGATAGACAAAGCCATTTACTTCCTCGAAATTTTAACTGTGATCTAAGAGCTACACACGACGGTATGCACGATTGCATAATAGCATGAAAAGCAAAAATCCTATACTGAAATATTCGAGTACCAGAGTTCTCTTCACATTCTTCTTCTTCTTAATTGGCGCGATAACTGCTTAAACGATTTTGGTCGAGTTTAACAAAGTGCGCCAGTCGTTACTTTCTTGTGCTAACCGGCGCCAGTTGGACACGCCAAGTGAAGCAAAGTCCTGATCTTTTCAACGCAGACAACGCCCTTCTCTTTTTCTGCTACCACTAGCTGGTACCACATTGAATGCTTTCAGAGCCGAGCGTTTGTATCAATTCGGGCGACATGACCCAGCCAATAAGTTCGCTGGATCTTTATTTGCTGCGTTATGTTTATGTCGTCGTAAAGCTCATTGTTACAACGCCTACGATACTCGCCGTCACCTACGACACTCACCGTCCAAGCTTCTGCACCATACGTTAGGACGGATGTGATAAGAGCCTTGTAGAGTGCCAGTTTTATTCGTCGAGGGAGGACTTTACTACGCAATTGCCTACTTAGTTCAAAGTAGCACTTGTTGGATAGAGAATATCTCCGCTGAATTTCGAGACTGACATCGTTCTCGGTGTTAATGCTGGTTCCTAGATAAGCGAAGACTCTTTCAACTTCGAAATCTTACCTGTCAAGTGACATGGGTGGCGAAAGACGAGTTCGCGGACTATTTGTTTGATGACAGGAGTTACTTCATTTGATCCTATTTCACCACCAAACCCATTCGCTTTGTTTCTTTATCCAGTTTAGAAAACAGAACTAACAGCGCGGTTGCTAAGACCGATGATCAGTATCATCGGTATACACGAACAATTATACGCTCTTATAAAAAAATGTGCCTATGTCACACGACAGCGAGTCACCCGGCCTGAAACCTTGTTTTGTATCAAACGGCTCGGAGAGGTACTTCTCAATTCTGACGGCGCTGCTGGTATTGATCACAGTCATTGTACATAACCATATTAGTTTCGCGGCATATACATAAGTAACTCCTTTTCGTAGTGTTGAATGCAGCTTTGAAATCGACGAAAATTTGGTTTGTGTCGGTTCTCCTTTCATGGGTCTTTTCCAAAACTACAGGAAAACGCCCCGGTGTTAAAACCTTCTGTATACCACCAAACTTTCTGGTAGAATTTTCGGGCGTTCTTCCTATTGGCCATCATCTCATGCTCATCGCACTCACGTAATTCAGCCTCTCGTTTCTTATTTCTGATTTTTTTGCGCGGCAGTATGACATTCCTTGTCGTACCGACCGAGCTCGCAGAAATCCGATCTCTTCTTCGGCGGCGATACATAAGGAACGAGAAATGTTGCTCCATTACTCGTGCATGCCAGATTGTTGGACAGTACTCTCTGAGAGCAGGAGTGAGAATCGGGTGGCGAATCTTCTGGCTGTATATTGCGATTGCAGCTGTGTGTGTGTAAGTCGGTTGCAACAAGGTAATGATCGGAGTCGATATAGCATCCTCGAGTCGTACGTACATCTAGAATACTAGAAGCGTGTCTTTCATCTATCACAACATGATTGATCTGGTTTCGCGTTTTTCGATCAGAAGACATCCACTTTGCTCGGTGTATATTTTTATGTTGGAATCTGGTGCTGCAGACTACCATGTTTCGAGCCCCGACGAAGTCGAAGTCCGTAGCCAGATGGAGGATGGTTCCATACGTAGAAGTCCACGCAGGTGGGGAAAGTTACTAATTGCCATTCACTTGGGAGTGGCTAGGACGATTCTTCTGCATATGGTTCAAGCAGCTCACAACTTCCGGGCTTAGCCCAAGAATCCACTGGGTAGCTTCAGAACACCCGTTCGAGAGCGAGCTAATGTGAGAAACCGAAGCAGCCCTGGATAGCTGGTTACTCGCTGGGCTTAGGACCCGGCACGTTAAGATCCCCCCAATGAAAACGGAAACGAATCCTCGGATGAAAACTACTTAAAAAGCTATTTACACGTACAAAATTTCTCTGGCGATATCCGAGATGTTTAAATATTCTTAGATTGTAAAAGGTTTTTTTCCGTACAACCCTGTGTTTTCTGTGTTATCGATAATTATTATTAGGAATGTTAGGAGAAATGTCAGAATAAAAACTAAATAAAATGGGAGCCGGAAAAGAAAAGTGGTTTGTAGACATAATTTTAATGAAATTTTTGTTAGATATTATTAGTAAATTTCATGCAGTAATAGCCAACTCACTCTATTCAAATTACAAACCTCCAACTAAGTTTAACGGTGTTGCGAATTTATTCAAGTTGCCTAATACGAGTAAAAGATATAAATTCTTTAATATTCTGATTTCTAAAAACCCCGTTTTTGACAGTATCTCTTCTAATAAAAGGGAACTCGCTGATACAATGAACAATCCGAAATACAAATAGTTTCATTTATATAATAACTTTATTTTTTAATAACACAAAATATTCCATAACAAGTAAATGATTGAATGAAAGTATGAATGAAAGTGCGGATGCACTTAATACTTAAAGAGTGTTGTGCATCAAAGAATTTAGGAAATTCAGGGTACAGAGACGTCAGTTCGACGTCAAATTGTATGTTAAGGCGTTCGAATTTGTCGTTTATGAAACTTTGTTAACTTCGCAAATCGAAGAATTTAGCTCCTTTATTATATAGGGTTATTCAATAGGTGCGCTTCAATTTTTTCCCGATAGGGAGGGCGAACGACGCAATATTTTTTATTTTTCGCTTGTCATTTGTAAACTTCATTAGTATACATTTCATCATGGAACGCTACACACTTGAGCAACGATTGCAAATCGTGCAAATTTTTTATGAAAATAATCGTTCTGTTGCTGCTACTTTAAGAGCATTACGGCCATTTTACGGTCCATTTAACAAGCCGTCCCGTTTTGGGGTTATGTGAAGTCATTGGTCTACAGTAGGGATGCTCGATGAACATCGATGTTCGATGATCATCGATGTTGAAAGCAAAAACATCGATGTTTTAGCATCGATGTTGCTATACGAAAAATATCGTAACATCGATGTTAACGGAATCGATCATCGAATATCGATGTTAACTTACATCCACAGTATCAAGCGAGTAGAGCGAGTGCGCACTGCG
Organism: Anastrepha obliqua; assembly: GCF_027943255.1. Classification (NCBI taxonomy): domain Eukaryota; kingdom Metazoa; phylum Arthropoda; class Insecta; order Diptera; family Tephritidae; genus Anastrepha; species Anastrepha obliqua. The sequence goes on along the minus strand of NC_072896.1, from coordinate 47,461,285 downwards.
CACGGGTTGTTCCCTTCCTTCGTTGACGTTCTTCGTCGTCTCGCTCGTGCTCACGCTCTCTGAGAGAGCACAAAAAAAAAAAGAAGGAGAAAGACTGTTTTCAAAAGCTGGCTCTACTCTTTACCAGCAAAGAAATAGATTGAAAGGTTCTTCTCTATCAAAATTACTTTTCCTTCAGTCAGTGGATAAAAAATATTGGAATTTGTAATAATTTGATCTTCTGTTTCTTAATAAATTTCGAACGATTTTACTGTATTTATGTTATTTTTAGTTCTGTATCTTTTTGATCTTATTTGTGTTTTATATATACATTTTCAGTTTGTTTAAACTATATTTTATTTTTTTCTGTTTACTTTAAAATTTAATTTGTTTTTTTTTTTTTTTTTAATTTTATTTATGTGATTATTAATGCAAAAATCATCGATGTTATCCAACATCGATGTTTAGTTTTCGATAAATATCGAACATCGATGTTGGGCTTTCGATTATGACATCGATGTCAACATCGATGTTTTTCTAACATCGATCATCCCTAGTCTACAGTAACAAGCCGGCGACGATTTGTGAGCTCAGAGCCAATATTGAACGCGAAATTGCTGGAATTTCGGCCGATTTATGCAAAAGAGTGGTCGAAAATTGGGTTCAACGATTGGACTTCGTAAAACGTGCACGCGGTGGTCATGCAAAAGAAATCGAATTTCATACTTAAATGTATATGTTGAAACTCGATAATAAAAAAAAATTAGTAAAAAAAGTCAAACCGTTTGTGTTTTATTCAAAAAAGTTCAAAAGTTGAAGCGCTCTTACTGAAAAACCCTATATTTAAAATAGAAAAATATGGACGTATATACCTTTACCATAAAACACATCTTAACATATTATACATAAAAGAGAAAAGTCGTGTTCCTCATCGTAGATCGCTCGAAATGTCTCAAATTCTCCCACCTGAAAGCCCGCATTGAAATTTGTAAATCACTTATCAGTTATATATTCAAGAATAAACATGTTTCTGAATGTGAATAAAGGCATATTTAATAAATACGACACCACGAATACATTTCGAAAAAGCAATGTTCGAAAGTTCTAAATGAATCGGCCTCATAATACTGATGTTTGCAACCCTGTAGGTATCCATTGTGAACCAATTCTACAGTGTTGTCTTTTAGTTAAATTTAACTACATTGAGTATTTTATTGAAAAATTTAATATATTCTGAATCGATGTAATGCCATAAATGAATTTTTGCCATATGTTTATCTTATCTGCTAAGCTGGCTGCGCACTACAAAGTTATCGTGGGTCGATATATGTCGGTGACTTTCGCCTTACGGCAACACTGGTTGGAAACAGTGAAGATGTGTGGAAGCCGTGGGGCACAGTGATTGTGATTTTTCGTTCATTATTGCATTGTTACTTTATTATTTTTGTAATACTTTATTTTGCATAGTGTAGTGATGTTTTTGGTGGTGTGATGAACAATTTTGACATGCAACTAATGCAGAAAAATAACATTTAAATATATAATACCAACAGAAACTGGACGAATTTAAAGTTCGTGAATGAGGTAAGTTATTACGAAGTCGGAGGGGGCGACGAATAATTTCAGTGGATTGCAATGTAAAGAGTATACCCCCACTCTCAAGTAGAAGGATATCGACAACGTGACATTTGTAAGTAAATTTGAACATGTGAGAAGACGGGGTCAGGGTCAAAATCGTATATGTACGTTAATATTAAAAGTCAAAAACATAAACTTAGTTAACACATAGAAACGGGTAATCTGTGGCATTGTAATACAGGTACTTGAAAGTATTTATTTGTGGAATAAAACTAAATGGAGAAGGGGGAGTTTCTCGCTTTGTTATGTGACCCTGGACTGTTTGAAACGTTTCTGTTTCAGTGCTTTGTACTGCTGAATTCTTGTTTACTAAAAAATCTGAGTGTATGTATGTACATAAATATATACAAATATTAATATACGCATATTTGCGTAGTCTTTGAAAAATGAATCATATTCAAAATGCATATAACATTATATTAGCAACGTTAACGGCCACATAAGCGAGTGGCGCTGAAACAGCTGAATCAAGTGTCTTCCTTTCTTTAGCGATTTGAGTATTTGTTTGCATTTACGTTTCTTTATCTTTACCGCAACGAGAGAGGGCATGCGCTGTCTACGTAATGGGGTCACTAGCTTTTTGTTTGAACGCAGAAGCAGACGGGTTACTGTCCCGAAGGGCGGTTAAAATCCAGCACCTACCGCTACAAACTGCAATTTAGCTGATTGAAATCTCGATGTTGATAACTGTGCGTAATGAGTTAAATAAATAGAATTCAACTAGCACATTATCTTCGATTAAGAATTTAGCTGAACTGATAAGCAAACTAAAAATACACACATACTATACATATAGTATGTTACGTAGTACATTTAGTGAAGTGTTTTATGACGATGTGCAAAATCACTTCCAGCGGAGGTGCTAACAAGAGATAACACGGCCCACAAATAAAAGCATTAAGAGTTTAAGGTACTTGACCACCTTATAAGTTTCAAAAAATTAAATTTTTTTTTTACATTTTTTCAATCCTTATACTTTTAAAAATCATCACCTGAAACTGTTTTTTTAAATTCGAATTCTAACAAAGTGAAATCAGTGAAAATGTGCAGGCGCATCCTGCACTCATTACTTGCAAGTTTTAACTTTAAACGCGTTTTTCCAGAAATTACTTTTTTTCGAATGGCGGACACTTTATCTCCGAAACTGCTTAGCCGATTTTAATGATTTTGGTCTTGTTTTATTTGTTAAGATGTTTTGTATGCCAATTTACCACATTTTGCAAAAAAAAGTTAATAAAGTATTGCTTTTTAAGCATAACATTGTGAAAAACAGGGGTGTTTTCTTAACTTTTTTTCAAACATCCGCCATTTTTTTATTATTTTTTTTTTTTGTCAGTTTGTGGTAAATTCTCACGCAAGGAACCTTCCTTTTGAAAACTTTGTTTCTCTCTTTTGTTTTAGAATTACCATTTCTAAGATTAACTGTCCGCCGCAAGACATGATTTTCTTCAGGCCTCGACTTTGGCGCCTCCTGGATATATGTTAAAAAAAGAAATTTTAATAAATCAATTTTTTTTTGTATTATATAAGCTCTAAATAAAAATTAAAAAAAAAAATTATTTTAATATATTATACAGAACATGAAAAAAAAATTATTGAATATGTTGTACTTTTTAGCTTTCCAAGGTGGTCAAGTACCTTAAATTCATAAATAGAAGGAATTCCAATTAGAACTTTTTTATTTTTTGTCCAATTAGGTTAATAAAATTGGAAAACGTGTATGCAAAAATGTATAACAAAGCTCTGCAATATACATACATATCTTAGTGCCGCCGATATAATTTATAATCGTATAAAGAAATCAAATCGCTGAGCGAAGTTCGTCGGGCAGACCTACCCGTCGCAACAGTTTGCCCAGTTAAACAGAACCAAAACGAAATTCTAATCGAAGGCGACAAATGAATCTCCAATCTTTATCAAATTATTAAAATTTAAAATACAATGTTTGTAAGGCATTTCTACAAGTGAGGCAATGTTTGCGATGAGGATTTGATTATATTTTTCAATGAGAACTGATTTTGTCACCGATGGCAGGGGCAAAATTAACCCTTAGCACTCGAGCGGCGACAGGTCGATTTCAAGTGAGAACTCGAGCAGCACCGCAGCTGCAGTGATTTGAAGTCTTAAATCGAACGACATTGCCACGGTGTTATTCCGAACGAGCTTGCAAGGTTTGCTCTGGCCATAACACGCCTGAAGGTAGGCGGGAAATTTCATATTACTGTGATACGTTTCGTGATAAACCTAGTATTTATATTGGCTTTTTTCACTAAATAACACACTAAAAATTTCAGAGCGTAATAGGTTTTTGTTTCGACATATAAATGAATAAAACATTCATTAAAGGTGGTGGCACTAGACCAACAACAATATTTTGTACGTTTGATTGTCAAACCAAGGCATTGGCAATGTAGAAAACAAAGAATGAATTTGTCTTGTTTCATTCTGGGCTGACAGCCACATGCACGCCGCGAAAGAAAAAGACACATCAGCTGATTTACCGATACCACCTTTAATAAATTCGCCTTGAAAATACCTGTATGTACCTAATTTGACCGAAATCGACTCGATTTGCTGCTTTGCGTAAGCGGATAGTGCGGTAATGGTAGTGCAAATTTAGTAATTCTATTCACGATAAACTTCTTCAGGTGGAACCCATCGTTTTGGTTGCTTGATGGGAGAGTACCAAGAAAGATAGAGAAAGAGATTGTGCCTTCCGAATTCGCCGTCACGTAAGAGTCCTTCAATAAACAAACAAAAAAAGGAGAAATACCCTTCACCCAAGGCGGATTTATTACAGTTGATCAAGAATGATAGAGGAACAGATTGCGTCTTCCGAATTTGCTGTGTCGTAAGAGTCCATGAATAAACAAGCAAAAGGAAGAGGAATTTCTTGTTTGTGAAGAAGAAGAGTAGGTGAAAGCAAAGGAGACAAACAAACACAAGAAATTATACGCACACACACATGCTTTCTAGCCACGGTGTCTTCCGCATAAAAGCGCAAAAAACTGCATTTGGAGGCTTTATATTCATTGGTGCTTTAACAATTTAACACGCGGCACTGCGTTTGCATTAGTTTGTTTAGTTTTAATCTTACACATCACAATTATACCAAGTCATTCTCTGAATTTTCACATACAATTTCTCCTACTTTTATTTGTTTTGTATTGCGATGGGAGCTGACGTCAGACTTGTCAAATTCACTAAAAATAAAGTAACTGTTTTTTAATGGCGCTACCTTTAGTACTCAATTCGCCTTGAAGTACATGTATATTTTTAGTTGTATAAATCATAAGGAACATTACCGATAGCTTTGCTGGCCTTCAAATTTTGTGACGCCTTATGACTGACGTATTTATGTTGGTGGGTCCAAACAAAAAATCAGAAATTGATTCATTTCACGAAAACCGCGCAACAAATAAACCTATCACTCCACAATACTTTATATTGATGATGCCTATAAGATGATGGCTTCCGAAAAACGCTACTTTATTGTTCGCGATTTTTAAACCGATGATGTAATCCCTGCAAGTAAACAAACAAAAGGAAGAGTAGTTACATGTTTGTAAATATTAAAAAAACTAATAAAAATTAAGTGTCGCGTGCTTTATTGAGAAAGCACGTATCATCGATGATACCCTAGCAAAAAGTATTTGTGTGTAATTGTCTGTTCTATTTGTTTGTTTATCTGCATAGATGGCGTCACGACGCAACCTGGGATTCTATTACTCTTGTGACCTGCTTTCTGCCAAAATCGAGCAACCTCTTCCTTGTTACCTAAGTTTCCCCCCTAAATACATTTTCCTTTTTTCGAAGTTGGTTTTTAATAGCGAGAAAGGGAACAGAAAAAAATCTCTAGAAATAATAATTTTTGATAGCAAGAACGGGGAAAAGCGAATAATATTGATGTTATAGTAATTTGTATATATTTCGATTTAATTTATTGAGCAGAACCAATCAATTACATTTCATAATTTATGCCCAGCAGATACTATAGCAATTAGTTTTTAGTGTATTTAATGATGTAATTGGACAATTGGACGGTTCTAAATGATAAGCCTATAAACACGTTCTCAATTGTTGACGTTTAAATTGTTGTCAACAGGCCTTCAATCATATTGGCACATGGATACTTGCTTTGTTTGTGGGCATGTATGTATGTATATCTGTACATGAAGGTGTGGGTGGTCGTATCTTTGAAAAATAAGATACGCTATTTTGTAATACATGTATTTGAGCCTCCTAGCTTTGCAATGTAGCAACACGTGATTATTGTATTTTAGCAATTTTTGTTTATAAATAATAATTTAAGTATAGCGATAAAGAGACAGCTGGCACTATTTTAAATGTTATAAAGTGTGTGTGAAAGTAAAACAATTGAGATCAGTGCCTAACTTCATATAAAAATGGCGTTGTAGGGTTAAATAATTCAAACATGAACAAAATTTCCAAGTAATTTTAATTATTTTCCATAAAATTCAAAACAAATAAAAAATATTCAATTTTTATCTAACGGTCATACGAGTAGTTATAATATCATAAAACCATACATTTTTGAGGCATGGCTCTTAAGTAACAGTTCTTGGCGGGTTGCAAATCCGGATAGTTCCAAAAACGTAGAATCTACTGTAGTGAGACCGATTTGCCACATTTAAGTTAAAAGAATTGGCACTAGTCCTCAAATATGGAAAAAAATACTTTGATCATAGGCATATTTTTAAGGAAATATATTTGGAAATACAAAAAATATACGAAAACTAATAGATTTTTCTCATAATACCCGATGTACTCTAAAAAATGGTTGTATGCCTTTTTATTGATCAGTCGAGAAACGATTCGCCCTAATGTTCATGTGTAGTGCTTATGTCACATATACATACATACATGATAGTGATATTAGAATTACTCAAATAATCGGTTATTCGGTTAACCGAATATTTATTCAGTATTCGTTCGCATGGTTATTAACCGATTTATGATATCCAAAACGCCATACCTTTCCGACTATTCGAATACTGAAACTATTTAAATTTTTTGAATGGAATCGATATTCGTTGAAATTCAAGCAAATGAATCTCCTTGTATTTATGCACATAAAGTGTGATCAATTTAGAGGTATCGGATTTCAAATTGATTGGGCAATCTTTATTATTTTTGTGTAGAACCATTAATGGCATTTATTTTTTAAAGATAATCCCTTTCAAATATTGGCCACAACTGCGCCGTAATTCGACCATCCGTAAACACAAATTTTGAATAACTCACTGGAGGACTTCGGTCGGTATTTCGTGAATAACTTTAGTAATGTTGACTTCCAATGGCTCAATCGAAGCCAGTTTATGCCCAAAGCATTTAGACTTAACATACCCCTTCCAAATAAAAGTCCAAAGATGTGATATCACACGATCTGGGTGGCCAATCCAGTGGCCATTGATCCGATACATTGTTTCAAGGGCTGTATGGCAAGTAGCGCTGTCTTGCTGGAACCAAATGTTGGGGAGATTGCGGGCTTCAATTTTCGTCGTTTTTCATGGCACGATAGCGTTCGTCATTTATTGTTACATTGGCGCCAGCCTCATCTTTGAAGAAATACGGGCCTATGATTCCTCCAGCCCATAATCCGCACCAAACGGATGTTGGTTGTTTACAATGGATATAATGAATGGCTTCGGCTTACTCTTCAGCCCAAATACGACAATTTTGCTTCTTGACAATAGCCATTATTGATTAGCCATCGGCCTGAGCACGCGATGAACACTTTTCACAGAGAGTCGATTTTCGTAATAAAATTATACGATTTGTAAACGTTGTTGAGGCGTAAGTCTGTCCATGATGAAATGCCAATGAATACTAAAACAAATTATGTATTTAGTTTGACAGCAGTCACACGAGATCTGGAAAAAGCCCTATTGCGAAAAAGTATCTCCAATCTGATCACTCTTTACATACTAATTTGTTTGTAATTTCCAACACGAAAATTAGGTAACGGTTGAGCGTTAATTTTTGCCTCCTGTACATCACCACTAAATAATCATCTATCGCGGATCCATTAAAAAAGATTCCGCTACTGAGTGAGTATTTCTTAGTCTCACAAGTAGTATTCCTTAATCTCTCTCCTACTATTCCTTATGCCTTTTTCTTTGATCCTTAAATTATATAGCTTCATCTACGTGTAAAATATATAAACATATGTATATAAGTATATGTGTAAATACCTGTAAATTAACGATCTAAGTTTTCTGATAATGTATATAGCTAAAAAAAAAAGAGTTCGAATAATCCAAACTCAACATTTAACCGAATATTCGAAAATGAGCGATTAAGCGAATATAGCCCCTGGTGACGCTCAAGCATGCATGTCCAGCAGGCTTATATGTGGGCGTGTCGCGTGACACTCGTACTTGCTTCGTGTCACACATACTTGTTGTCGGCTTTTGCATGATGAAAATCAAAAATTTTAGATATTAGCGTCAAGCACCCGACACACACACATATAAGCTGCAGAACATGCATGCTTGAGCGTCACCATGAGCTAATAGTGGTTAGCGTTCTGCTATGCGAATGTCGGCTACTGAATAATTTTATTTGACTAATGTGGTACAAATTTAAATAATTCGATTAACCGAATAGTGAGAACCCTAGCACATACATATATATGTACATGGACAAAGCCAACCACAAACGGAAGCGCACACAACTTATTTTTTTTAAAACATTTTTTATTGTGTTCAATATATTGTGTTGAAATGAGTGGCAAGTAATTAACGAGGATGTACAATACAACACAGAGATACTTACATATGTACATATACATCGCTGAGTTTTACTTTAACCTTGATCAATTAATATTTAGTGATCTCTATTTGCATGGCTATTCAATTGAAATAATAATTAAATGGTTTGTTTACAAATATGAATCTGCAAGAGATAGACGAGTTCATTTAGGCCCATTTTGTGGAGAGTCTTGGCCTACGCCTAAAAATATTATATTTATTTACTATATATATGTACATACACTATATATTTTGTTTCAATCATTTTACTTATACTCTTACATACATACATACAGGTTTTGTTTTTATAGATAATGGCAAGAGAAGACGTGTCTGTGACTAAAAAGCAGAATTCCAATGCGGATTGCAATAAGTTCAAAGTTAACGGAGCTACCGAATCATGTGATAAAGCAGGTAAGTTCACAAACAGGTACCTGAATACAATTGTTTGTATACATACTTGAGTAAAGGGGAAGTTCTGTGCATGTGGCTTTGTATGCAATGAAACAAATAACATTCTGAGGTAGTAAATTTGTGCACATAATCATGGGTACGTGAAGATATTTGTGGGTAATTTATTGTCAAATGATCAAGGGCGAGCAGCACAATCGATGGCATTATTTTTTTCAAAAAATTTAAACATTTGCCTGAAGCTAAACAGTATTCGTTAGCGAAGTATTCTAGGCTCAAAAATTTAATCCATTAATTTCCAAACAAAGTTCTGCTGAACAATTAATCTTGTAAAGTGTAATTAATTTAATAATCATATAACAAAAATATGCACAAGAAATACATTTCACTATAATTTTTTACTTTTCATTATGCTTTTAATTTCTCTACAACATACAAAACTAAAATTTTAATAGTTTACAAATTTAACAAAAAAATTAATAGGGATTTTCAAACTGACCTCTGTAAAGTTACAACTCGATAAAATTACAAAACAACTCGGTGTAACATCGGCTGTTCTATGTCGACATTCACTTCATCTACTACTTTTCCCAAACTACAGCGAGTTCTTCAAATATAAAATTTAATGTATGGCATACAAATTTATTAAAAAATACTTGAATTTCAGTAAGTTTCAGCTGGCTTGTCACCCTACCAGAGAAAGAGAGAGAAATAAGTACGATCAACATTAGAAAGTTTACCAAGTCAATGTGGCTAATGTTTTCGACGAACAAATAAAGGGTATTTCAAAAGTGAAGCTTAGATGTCAGTAGTGAATACTTCCCAGACGGTACCTTTTTCATGTCAGCTTTGACATTTGTCAAGTTGAGAGAAGCACAATTTTACAAGATAGAACAATGCGTTAAAACTATTGAATCTTATTATGAAATTGGTCGACCTTTAAGAACAATTAAATCGATCTTTAAGGAGGTATTCTAGTGTAGAATCATGAATTTCCCCCGGTTTTTGAAGCGAAGGAAACAAAAAAAATGTATAATCCATTTTTTTATTATTTGCTCATTGATTATTAATTATTACATTAAAAACTAACCCAAAAAAAATAAAATTGACAAAATTGTGCGCAGTCAAAATTGGGGTCCAAAAAAACAAAGGGTGTCCTGGAGTGCTTGATTCCTTTCCATCACCTGCTGGTGATCTGAAAAATAAAAACCAAACGGATTCTTAATTATTATAGATGGCGCTATCGAATGAGCCTTGGACAAGTTAAAAAAAAAATTTTCTCAATATGGCGGCTGGTTGAAAAAAAAATTTTTTATTTGCATATTTTTTCAACAATTCCAATTTTTTTTTATTACTAAATGAAAGGTTATAGTTTTGTGCTAGGTTCATCCGATGAATTAATGTATAAAGAACATCCTCCCCAAATTTGAAGTAAATCGGTCCACTAGAACTCCATTAGAACTCGAGATATCCTTACCGCCACCTCCGAAAAAATAGTTTTGAGAAAAACGCGTTCAAAGTTTTCAGACAAGACATATCGGAACCGATGCCATGTAAATAAAAAAAGCTATAACTCACGAAATAATGGAAATTTTAAAAAATCCTCATAATGACATATCCTAAAATGTCTAAACTTTGAAAATATTTAAAAAAATAAATTTCGATTTTTTCAAAATTCTACACTAGAATACCTCCTTAGAATAATTGAGTCGACAATACAAAAGTTGGTGAAAAATTTCAAGAAAATGGTTCTGTCAAGGATAGAAAAAATACGGACAAACCAAAAGCTGAGCGTTCTGTTAAAAATATTGCTGCTGTAACACAAAATGTTGCTGAACAACTTTCAAAATCAATATCTCGACGGTCTCAGCAATTGGCATTCGTGAAACGACTCTTTGACGGATTTTACCTGTAGACGTACTTACGATAGGCATTTAAATACAAGTAGTGCAATTTTTCACATAATTGCTAAGATCCGTATTTTGAATAAAAATAGTGAAACCTGAAAAAGTAGAAATTTGTACATGTCTTATTTTAAAATAACATCTGGGCGCGTCTTTTGAAAGACCCTTCATAATACAAATATTGCTGTTGTTGTTGTAGATGCTTTCCATTTAAATTCAACCGGGCTATTCGGGTCATGTTCTTCGATTTCGATGTAACTTAAATATGTTGCTCTCTGGTCAAAATAATGAGATACGTATTTTTTTGTTCCCCCGAAAAAATTTTTTTTCAAGAGTTATCGGCAATTTTGTTTTTCGCCTCAAACTCGATTTTTTTTAATTATATAAGAATTTTTTTTTTTTAAATGCCCATAACTTAGTCAAAAATGAACCGATTTTAATAATTTTGGGTTCAAAATGATCGTAATTACATACACAAGCGACTTCATGTAGAAACAATTGCAAAAAAGTAGTTGAAATTTTTTTATTTAGCAAAAAAGAAAAAAAAATGAAATTTTTTCGAAATTCAATATTTCAAAAAGTGTATTTTTTTTTTTTTTATAACTTTTTCCAAATCAAAAGGACATCTCAAACTTTAATTGAGCTGCATGCCTAGTAGCTAAAATGCCTTGTTTTTGAGTAATGAATTTTTGAATAAACACCCTGTTTCGCACTTTTTGTTTTTCGCAAAATAAAAAATTTTCAACTACTTTTTTGCAACTATTTCTATATGAAATCGCTCGTGTAAGTAATGACGATCATTTTGAACCCAAAATTATTAAAATCGGTTCATTTTTGACTAAGTTATGAGCATTTAAAAAAAAAAAAATCTTATATTATTAAAAAAAATCGATTTTGAGCCGAAAAACAAAATTGCCGATAAAGCTAGAAAAAAATTTTTTTTGGGCGAAAAAAAAAATACGTGTCTCATTATTTTGACCAGAGAGCAACATATTTGAGTTACATCGAAATCTAAGAACATGTCCCGAAAAGCCCTTTTGAATTGAAATGGAAAGAATCTATATAAGAAATTTTTTTTTAATTGCTCATAGCTTAGTCAAAAATAAGCCGATTTGAATGATTCTGGGTTCAAAATAATCGTAATTACTTACATAAGCGATTTCATGGAGAAATAGTTGCAAAAAAGTAGTTGAAAATTTTTTATTTTGCGAAAAACAAAAAGTGCGAAACAGGGTGTTTACTCAAAAATTCATTACTCAAAAACAACTCATTTTAGCTACTAGGCATGCAGCTCAATTAAAGTTTGAGATGTCCTTTTGATTTGGAAAAAGTTATAAAAAAAAAAAAAATACACTTTTTGAAATATTGAATTTCGAAAAAATTTCAATTTTTTTTCTTTTTTGCTAAATAAAAAAATTTCAACTACTTTTTTGCAATTGTTTCTACATGAAGTCGCTTGTGTATGTAATTACGATCATTTTGAACCCAAAATTATTAAAATCGGTTCATTTTTGACTAAGTTATGGGCATTTAAAAAAAAATTTTCTTATATAATTAAAAAAAATCGAGTTTGAGGCGAAAAACAAAATTGCCGATAACTCTTGAAAAAAAATTTTTTCGGCCGAACAAAAAAATACGTGTCTCATTATTTTGACCAGAGAGCAACATATTTAAGTTACATCGAAATCGAAGAACATGACCCGAATAGCCCGGTTGAATTTAAATGGAAAGCATCTGTAGTAACAGCTCGCCATCTTGGTGAAACCATCAGTTGTCGTAGTCAGGTGCAGGAAACGGGCAGTTTGGTTGAAGTGTTAGATAACTAGGCTTACCACGCGCTATTTCGCGATTTGAACTCTTTTGATTTTGTACAAAATGAATGACTGAATTGTGTGCTGAATGATAGCGGCAACGCATGTATCGAATTCTTGCTTTAAACGTTTAATTCTTGCTTTAAGTTTAATTTTTCACATATCCGTGAATTGTAATTTCTACTAGTCTTTTCTTTAAAAAAATTCAAAGTCTTATTTAAGAGCAAAACAAATACGAAATGATTTTTTTTAAACATTCGTACCAATACTTTATTAGATTTTGCTACAATTTTATAAATTGTTATTTTAGTAGCAAGAAATATTCCCCCACACTTGCCTATTTTTGATACGTTGCTGAAGTAATAGTACTTAGCCGGACATATTAGATAAAAGTTAGGGAAAGTTATAAAATCAGGGAGGGAATCAGTTGTGTAATAATAAGTAGCTATCATTATATTTATTTTGAAATACACGTCTGCACTGCAATACATAATTACAGGGTGGCGCAAAATTACTCATCTAATTTTGTTTTTAAATAACTTTTTTACTAAATAAAAAAAAATTTTTAAAGTGATGAAAATCTTTATTTCGACCTTTACGTGCTCCATTGCTTATCTATTTGTATACTACAGCTGTCACAAGTGTCAAATGTGATTGGCGAACGACGCCATTTGTAAACATTGCAAATCTTCCAATAAAAATAAATAAAAAATAAATAATTGGCGCGTACACTTCTGTTAGATGTTTGGCCGAGCTCCTCCTCCTATTTGTGGTGTGCGTCTTGATATTGTTCCACAAATGGAGGACCTACAGTTACAAGCCGACTCCAAACGGCAGATATTTTTATGAGGAGCTTTTTCATGGCAGAAATACACTCGGAGGTTTGCCATTGCCTGCAAATCTTCCGATAGGGTGATTAATTTTGCGCCACCTATATATGTATAATATATTTATTATTATTGTCAGAATTTTAAGTAATTTCTATCAGCAAATGCTTTTATTTATACTCTTTAATTAGATATTAATTAAATTATTTACTTGCAGTTAGTTTATTGGATACCAAACCAAATGACGACAGTAACGATTATGACTTGGTGCCGCCGGATGGAGGTTGGGGTTGGTTGGTATTACTTGGATCGATGATGGTTAACATTCTCATACCGGGTACCATTAAAAGTTTTGGTGTATTATTCGTTGAATTTTTGGAAGCTTTCGATGCGTCTCCAGCGACAGGAGCGTGGATACCCGCTCTTTGTTATTTCCTGTATAGTTCGTTAGGTTAGAACGTGTTTTATTTAAAAATATTTATTTGTTATGCGTACACGCTTTTATTTCAAGCAAACTCATTGCAGGCCCCGTTTCCAGTATATTATCTGTTAAGTATTCATACCGTACAGTAACGCTTATGGGTGGTGCTTCAGCGGCATTTGGTATGATCGCGTCATTTTGGGCCTCATCTGTAGCCTACTTGTACTTAAGGTAATTGAACGAGAATTTCATGGATGCGTTAATTAGAGTTAAAACGAACACCCCATAGTTATGGAGTTCTAGTGGGGATAGGTGCCGGTCTATCATTTCCTCCAACCGTGTATATAGTGACGTCATACTTTGTTAGACTACGTGGACTGGCGAATGGACTATGCATATCGGGTAGTGCACTTGGATCAATTATTTTACCGCCTGTATTGCGATGGCTGCTCGAAACTTATGGATACAGGTAACTAAATTAATAAATATTTACATTTTTGTTTTTTTTTTTAAATACTAATGTTGTTGTTCTAACAACATAAAATATTACCCATAGAGCAGCTTGCTACAAAAACTAGCGATAACTACAGCCAATTTCCGAATAACGATATTAAAAAAATGGAAGCAATCAGTAAATTTGTAATTTTTTTACTGTGGCAAACATCAAAATGATGAAAAAATAGGGCAAGGGCAAACCTCCAGTTACAACTTCTCATAAAAATCCAACTGCCTCTCGAAGGCGTCATAAAATTGTAGTATCTCAATTTCTAGCAAAATATTAGGACGCTCACTACAAATAAGAAGACACTAAGAGTGTATGTGAGTGTGTCCAAATTGGAGCTTTACTGGAAATTTCCAACACCACTTGAAATGGGTTGGCCTGCGCAAGTTTAAACGCGTTTTATTGTTTTTTAAATGTAATTAATTAAAATAAATATTGTAAATTCACCGGATTTTCGACCAGTTCAATTTAAAAAAATTAAATTGATCCTATTTATTGCATGTCGAGAGGTGTCAATGGTTACCGATTTCCTTTCCGTTTCTACGACAGTCGGTTCTATGTTACCGAGACGACCCGGATTTATATCCGGCCAAGGACTGTCACTCCAGCAGCATTCCCCGTATGTAAGTATGGGGAACGAGCAGAAATATAATAACTTTCTTGGATTGCTACAAGGTTTTTGAACTGATGCTGCTCGAACATTTTATGTCCGATATCTCTTCAACAAGTCTTAATATATTGACGAACCTAGTAATAACAATGGGGTCCCGCTTCTTTGTTTTTTACTTACATTTTCTGCTCCAACTCCAAATATAAAGCTTGTCTAATAGAAGCGTGGCCGTTATTACTTTGAAACTATTTGGCCAATACGATTCTAACAAACTGCTTTGGTAAATAGCAAATATGCTCTATTAGGGTAATATTACCGCCGCTAGCTTCGAATCATATTTTGTCTTAATTTCTGCGCAAATTGTGAATATAATCGTTTCCAAATCTGCCGAATTTCTCTTGATAATTGCTTGGCCGTCCATATTTTCCTTGGAGCTTTTGCTTAATTATTACTCAAACATTTTCAATAGGGTTAGTAACAACCTACTCTGAAGGTCAATCAAACATTTCAATCCCATTTGGGATCCTTGTCTTCTTGTAAAATCCGAAGCTGGCTAGTTCTTCCAAGCATCTTCGCAACTGACGGTAATAATGTTTCTTGATGAATCTTATTAATCGAAACAGCATTCAAATTGGCGGTCAACTGAAATAAACGTCCAATTTCTCTTTTGAAGAAGCAACCCCAAGCATAAGCTTAACTGGAGGTTTAGCAGTTCGTTGAAATTGTTGAATATCAGTACACCAGGACCGACTTATGCAGCTATTCGCCCAAAAGAAAAATTCATCAATAAATATTATATTTGCCCAATTCCCTTTTGATCGATTGCCTTAGCCCATGCAAGTCTTTTTTCAATGTGTGAGACCAGCGGTGGTCTTTTGCTCGTAAATGTCCTCGAATCGTGTGTTTGGATACGTCAACACCACTTTTCTCTAAAACTGCTTCAGCTTCACGCAACGATAAGTACGGCATTGTCACAAACAAATTTTTGACATTTATTCATTATTTTTTAATTTATGTGAATCCTTTTTTTTTATAAAAAATATAATTCATTCTATAATAAAGACCATATCAATCCAAGTTTCTATCTTTGAACAAGATTTTTGAAAACTCGAAAAATGTTCATCAAAATTAAATTATTTTTTAATCAGAAATAAAAAAAATGTGTTTTATATTCCATTAAATTTTATAATAATAAAGAAAGTGCAAGTTTGAAGTGATTCAAAATTAATATTGATTTAAAAAAAATATAGGGAAAATGCGCAACACTGTCAAGGTAAAAAATTAAAAAAGCAAACTGGATTATCCAAAATCTTAAAACTTTCGCTTTATTACCATAAAATTTCATGGACTATAAAACTACTTAACCAATTTTTTTTCTAATTCTGATTAAAAATATTGAAATTTTTTCCCATACAACAAATCCAAAAAAATCAGAAAAAATATAAAAAATCAAATGAATTTTCTAACAACTTCAAACTCGAGCGCAAGTAATAAAATTGAATGGGCTATAAAAATGTATCCAATTTTTCTAATTTTTGTATCAGCTTCGAAATTTCAATTTTTGGTTTTGGTCTTTAGCTAAGCAATGGAGCTTTACTTTTATAAAAAACAAAAATTATATTAAAAGAAAAAAATAAAAATAGACCAAACTGATCAAAATCTTGAGGTACTATATTTTTTTCGTGAGCTATATATTCATTTACAGTTAGGAAATTGTTTTGGCAAAAGAATACAAGAATACTCAATTTTTTTTTTCTTTTATTTCAGAGGTGCCGTTCTTATCATGGGTGGAATAACATTAAACGTATTTGTCGCTGCAATCTTTTATGAACCAGTGGAGCAACATATGATTCGGGTACCTAAAAATAAGAATGCCCTTGAAGATATCGAGGAAGAAGACATCGGAATTGTAATGAAATTTGAAACTGTAGACGAAGCTGGTTCAATCAATAACGATATAGCATCACATGATGGTTGCAGTGATGTAGGCACAAAACCATTTCCTCCATATAGTCCGCCATCTCTGTTACCGGATAATCAATTCGTACGTAGCGCATCAGCTGCCGTAGTACAAAATTACAGTAAGCATCAAGACGAATATACACCAACCTCTCGCACACGAAAGATTAGCACCCCCGTCCGCTTGCCGCAACGCAACCAAACATTTACGCCTGGGCAATTAAATTCACAATCATCGTTGTATGCTGTACCAGAAGGAGATCGATCTAGCCATAAACTCGATCGTCTCAGCGCTCTGCGTAACAGTTCTAAGAACCGACTTTCGCGTCGTTCGCCTTCCACCAGCAGTTTTCAATATATAAGCACACCTTATCACGGCAGCACACTCTCGTTCCAACCTAAAGAATTTTCTTCACATCTGTCATTACGTTCGATGGCAAGTAGTACAGGGGCAGCAGCTGGCGAAAGTTTAATGGGTGATGTGACCGGCGAAAAAGGTGAACAAGAACCAGTTACTCGCTCAAAATTCTTTGATCTTAGCTTATTGAAGGATCCAACTTATCTGGTTATACTAATTTCGAATTCAACAAATGCCATTGGTTACACCAACTTCATTATATTACTGCCTGCGTACGGCGTTGCGTTAGGTTTTAATAAGTCCCTAGCAGCTTATCTGATATCAATTGTATCGGCGACCGATCTTATCGGGCGAATCGGAGGATCGGCACTTTCAGATCTCGGTCTTATACCAAAGACTTGGTACTTCATTGGCGGTCTAGCAGTATCCGGTTTGTCACTTGCTCTTTTACCATTCGCCACCAGTTATAGTATGCTGAGTTTTTGGTGTGCCGTTTTCGGTCTCGCATCTGGTATATACGTCGGCATTACCGCTGTCATTATGGCTGATATGCTGGGCGAAGAGCGATTAACATCATCTTATGGTATCAGCTTATTTGTGAATGGAATATTGCAATTAATTGGACCACCACTATGTGGCGTTTGGTACGAAGCAGTAATGGACTATCGTCCGCTATTTCACACATTGGGACTTACGTTATTGGGTGGCGCCAGCCTTTGGAGTTTCATGCCATTTATTAATAGACAAAAAGCCAAAGAAGAGAAAATGAAGCAAGCACAATGCGACAACGAGGCGCATTAAATGTATTTTTTCATATACAAAACTGCGTTTTTTCTACTAAATGCATTCTTATTTACTTAAATTTAAAAGTAATATTCGCGCGTAGTTAATAAAGTCAATATTTTGTATACAAGAAATTCTAATTTTTTCTTTAAAAATGTACAAATAAAGTTAACCGAACAATAGGAACAAAAATATTACCAATTAAATTTAAATTATAAAAATATACAAAGTTTAATGGGGGGTTATTGTATTCTATTAGGAACTTTCTAGTAGCCTAAAATTTTGCGTAATTCTTCAAGCTTTTACAACAATAACATTGGTTTTTCATCAGTGTAATAAAGAGTAATTTTCTCAAGAGGCATGGGTTTATTAGGTGAAATGGTTGAAGTGCCAGTCTGGTACTCCTCAAATAGCACTAAAGCACCGTTTTGATAAACGGAAATGAAAAACGCATACGGGCGAAATGGCATTATATTAAGGAGATCCCGTGGTCTAGAAATTTCAAAATCAAGTTTTTTTCGATATTTCGAAAGTATAGCATCTTAAGAATATACTGCTGTCCGCGCGCTCGAGGTACAAGATTAAACTCGATTATCTCAAAACTACTTTTTTCAGCCTGGTGTTATAAAAAAAAGAAAAATTATTCAACCGAATCGTCTGAAATTTTGATACGTTGTTCACAACATCAATGGCTATCGCCCGTACTGGAATCATATCATTATTTCAATTATTTCGTTTTTTTTTTATTATTAAAAAACTTAAAAAAAAATCTCGATTTTTAGAGTGTCAATTTAAAAAACCGCGCCATTTTGTAATTTTTTTTTATTTCTTTACCGGTCATAGTTACAGTCATATTGGTTGATAATTGTTTTGGTTTTTGGGTTTCAGATAAATAAAAGAGCCAAAATGGGCAACACCGTCCAAGTCCAATTTTTCGGGAGGGTCAACTTCAGCGCCACTTTTTTTTTTAATTATTAAAATTATGTTTTTCATTTTTTTATGTAAAAGAAGTTAAATAAAAAGCCTAAAAAATTTAAATATCGTTTTCGTAATTATATGAAGACCTATATACGGCCATCACGGTAGAGTCTGATGTACAAGATCTTTCAAGTTCGAGTTAATTTCTTAAATTCAAATTAATCACATAGTTTGATCGGAACCTAATCTGTTTTTTTGGCATATTCTATTTAGTAAGTGATCTACAATTTATGAATGATAAATGATGATTTCCAAAAGCCCCCTGTGTGCATAATGACAGACACCGATTCTTTTGATGATATTTAGAAACAATTGGGGTTTCATCTCTACAATTGCGCGCTAGATTTTAAAATGCTTCTGATTTATTCACAAAAACTCTATCTTTGGAATAGCTCCATGGAAATTTCCAAAGGTACTAAATCGGTAATCGTGGCGGTCAAAGTACTGCAGAATATTACGAAATAATATTCCCAGAAATAAATTTATAATTTGTCGGCTAGCGCACGTAACACACCTTCTTGTTAAAACCACATTGTAAACATATCTCAATGGCGCAATCCATTGATGGTAAGCATATTTCCAGCTGCATTAAAAAAAATTGCGGTGTCAAACAAAACAGTAACTATACAGTGATCTGATATTTCAAGTAGACTAAAATTTTTCGATACCTTTATATTCCTTTATATTATTTACGGATAGGTCCAAGTTGCACTGAATAATTGGTGGGAAAGGGTTCTTCGAGGAGCTCAATTTAGACTTCCGGATCACTGTAGTGGTTTCCAAACGGAGGTAGCCGCAATTAAGGAAACAGTGGTTGTTTACTTCTGTAATTACTGTAAAGGACGTAAATATCTACTCCGACAGCCAAGCGGCAATTGGGTTCTTTGTTTGTGCGTTCGAAATTAGTCAGGGAATTCTTGACTTCTCTCTCTCCCGGTCATAAACGGGGGGCCCTGAAGACAGTTTCATCGTAAAAAGAGCATTGGCGTTCCCTTGAGGACCTGTGGTCTGCTTCTGGATAGATGGACCTCGCGTCAACTTATCGAGCGATGAGCTAGTGCGCAAACGTGCAAAACCGCGTGGTCCTTCTGACCATGGGTAGATCGGGGGTCACAACTCTCGAATTTGGTAGGTATCCTTACCGGGCATTGTCCATTAGGTGTCCATGCGATGAGACTTGTAGAAAATACTGTGACACGGAAACAAGAATTTAGGCTAGTAGCAATGCCCTCTCTTATCGAACCGCAAAACTTATTGAACAACCTGGTTGATCATAAAATAAGTAGTGTTTATTTTCTTATAAAAAATTACAGTTCCCAATACTTTTGTTGGAACCCACTTACGTGCTTAGCTCACATATATTTTAATAACAATCGAACACATCTGGTTAAGGCAATTTGTGTTTAATTTGATGCATTTAAAATAATATACCTATCTACAATATTTTCATATATTTTACACATACATAGAGTATATAAATGTATGCTTTTAGCATAATGTTAGTGAAATGTTCATTGTTAGTCGTTAAAATATATATGATTACAATTTATTTTTTTGGAGGCTTCATATAACCCTTGGACCGCATAAATCGTACTATAAATGGGGTGGCGCCCAATGTAATGCTTATTCGTACCGGCGCAAATACTTTGTGTATGGCATATGCAATAACAAAAGTGCTGGCACCAGTCGTAATTTTATTCGAAAGCGCTGTTGATGCTAAGCCAAGGCGTTCTAAAATTGGAACAATATCTATTCCTCTGCAAAAAAGACAAGAAAACATAAAATTAATAAAAATGTTGATGATTAAATTGAAAATTTAAAAGAATCTATTTTTATAAAGAGGTCCTTATGAATATTTGTAAGCTATTAGTTGGGTATAACATGAGCATATTAGTAAAAGGAGAAGCTTTTATGAAATTTATTAATGATGTGTTATAAAAATGTGCATGTATGTATGTACACCTGTGCTCAAAACAATGAGAGCACGACGAATTACAATATTTTAAATATTTTCTGTGTATTCAATTTTAGTTTTATGTTTTTCTAAAAGTACAGCCGTTGAAAAATACTTAAGAACGATACCAAGTTCTCTTCATTTGAGACTTTTGTCAAAAAATCATTTAAATGTTTTGCATATTAGGTTTTAAATTTAAAATGTTTAAATCTGTATCAGTCTTTTTATTTAAAAACATTTTTTTACTTCAAATAGAAAAGTTAATACAATTCGAAAATACTTAAGAACGTGCCAGTCGACCGTGAAGCTCTGCTTCTGCCAATCGAAGCACAACTGTTCTTTTCGCTATGGGTTTTTTTAGATGAAAGAAAATTTCCCGATGAATATCAGCCGTGCCCTTCCTGGTATCCTGTTTTGGCAATCTAACTATCGTCCTACAAATCTGGCTATTAGGATTTCGTGCTTTCCTTGTTTTGGGAACGCGTCCTGCTCTTTTAGAAAAATATTTCTGCTTAGAAAAATATTTCACTCATTAAAAGGCATCGTTTTTAAAACGTTTAATTGGTCTTTTGCAACTCTATGATTACTTTTCGAAGAGCTGGAATGCAATTATTCCTTTTCGACATTATTGAATCGTTTCAATTAAAGTAAAGTACTGTAAAATACTTCATATATTTTATTTTTTATTTACTTACCGGATACATAATAAAACAGAAAGTAATACAGAAAATAATTCACAAAATATTGGACGAAGACCGAATAGTTCTTAAGTATATTTCTCGCAAAAATATCAGTGCTTCTACTAAATCACAAAAATCAATGCGAACCCTTGAAGAGAAATAGATAAATGAACGCGTTTCAGTGAATGTAATTACAGCAAATATATTCAAGCACAAAAAGTACCGTTACGGCTCCGTGCTCGATAAAAAATGCGTATATATGCTTGCCAACGCATCGCTGTTAAATATTTTTCAAAGACTGATATTGCATTCTGCAACAAAAGCCATAAAATTCAAAGCTTTAAATTTTGTACAAAATTTAACAAGCTAAGTTTAAATTTAACAAATTAAATACATTGTCATCAAAATATTAAAATTTGTAATCAGGCTCCTTAGAAAACTTCAAAGCATGCAGTTTTATGGTGCATTCAATTTTAGTATAATGAAGTGTAGATTTTTACGTTGATTTTTGAGGAAAAGAAAATGGAACGAAAGTGCAAGTGCATTGTGCCGCATAGTACAAGGTGGCGCAGAATTAATCATCAATTTTGTTTAAAAAACTTTCTTACAATTTTTTTTTTAATTATTGGAATTCTATAATGTAATTAACATCCATAACATTCTTCTTCTTAATTGGCGCGATAACCGCTTACGCGATTTTGACCGAGTTTAACAAAGCGCGCCAGTCGTTTCTTTCTCGTGCTAACCGGCGCCAATTGGACACACCCAGTGAAGCCAAGTCCTTCTCCACCTGATCTTTCCATCCATAACATTACACTTAGTTTAAAACTAATAATTAATTTTCAATTAACAAAATTCAATTTCGAATCATACAATATTGGCAACTAATAATACGTTCACATATAAGTAGATGATCTACTTTTTCACGCTTAACTCAAAATCCGTAATTAAAAAGCGCGATTTCCCATACAAAATTTGAGATTATAAAATAATCCTAAATAGTAACGATACTTTTCGACCAAAGCAGTATTGACAGCTGATTGTCAATTTTGCAGCTAATCTGCCATATGTGAACGGGCAGATTAATTTGGTGGATTTATAGGTGATTAATGCATATGTGAACGTATTATAAGCCTTAAAGATTTTTTTCTCTTTAATCTTCTTGTAACAGATCCTTCATCACAAAGTACGGAAGCTTCTGCATTAATGCGCGTGAATCTGATACAATTTTTATAATATAGCTAAATCCTTGTGCAAATCTTCGTTACACACATACCAGGGAGCTTTAACGATTCTTTTGAATGTTTTGTTTGGGCAACGCTGTATAACATCAATATGAGTATTTGCGGTAATCCCCATAATTGAAGGCGTTAGGTCCGTTTGTTTGAGTTGACAGCTCAGCTCAGAATTTCTGCCATATTACCATTGAGCTTTTGCATTTTTAAACTCTGTTCAACAGCTTTGATTTTGATGTACTCTTTTCACATGAGCTTTGCATCCAAAGTCATGCTTTATTACTTTCCTACTATTCTATTGTATGGGTTATTCCATGAATTTGATCGGTTGTGGAAGCTAAATTTATGGGTATAAAGTCTCTGCACGTGATTATGGATTTCCAGCGTTTGGAGAGCAGCTTTTCGAAGAGTTTACGCATTACCGCAAGCAAAGCGATTGGCCGGTAAAATGTTACTTCATTTAGAATTTTTCCTGGTTTAGGTACCATTATTATTTCCGATAAAATAACATTTTGAATGATGGAAACTTTGTCGCGCTTCCTTGCTAGGCAGTACAGCTGTCTAGTTCATAACTGTCAAATTTGATTGAAGTACGACGCCATTTGAAAAATTATAAATCTTCCAATAGGGTGATTCATTTTGCGCCACCTCGTGCATACACGCATGCATATGTATGTCGGGAAATCCTGAGTGGGTAAAACGACATTTTTAAATTTTATGTGGAAAAACATTTTACCCACTCCAAAGTATTTTAATAAATTCTCTTAACTTTAATTTAATATAATACTTGTAAACAAAAAACATGTGCGTGCTTAACAGTTTCCATGTAGCCTTCACAATCTCTAAATTTTTGTTAACTTGAATTTGAACGGTAACACATAATTTTGAATTTTGTATTAGCTGCATTCTCTTCCAATCGACCTTATTGATGAAATAAACTCATCGAAGGTACAAAAAGGATTAGAAGGGCCATAAGCACAGTCTAGTTATCACTGCACTGCTTAGGAATGTAAAAAACTTATCTGTCGCTTTTAGCGAACTTTTACTGGGGTTCATCGGGGAATGTGCTAATATTGTTGATGTGTATATCCACAAGGGAATGATTGTAAAATAAGGATACAAATTATAATTGAAAACTGTTGGTATAAGACATTTTCTAGTTTGTTTCGCTTACCCAGAAACTAGTAAATAACAAGCTCCCAGCGATGCCAATGATATAGTCACATGAAATATTATTACTGTGGATCCATAGTCTTTGAACGCCTTTTTAAGCTGCTCCTTTTTGCTTAGAACTGTAGGTTGTTTATCTCCTTCGACTTTTGTACAATAATGACGTTTTTCCAAACTTGGCATTATATTATTTTTTAAAAGTGTGTTTGTTGCTGTAGCTGCGTACTCTAATATGGAATTAACGTGCAATGACGCATTTGTTTTAGACTATATTAAGTATAGAGTGAGTTCAGCGCAAACCATGCCCAAATAAATACAAACATACTACATATATAATATATGTACATACACACACATGCAAATCGTATTATAACAGTTCCATACCTTTTTTATTAATATTATAATCCTGGTCATATGTCATCCAGTTAGAACGCACATCCTTGCGCAAATTAGTATAATGGGAGCTGTGCAAGTTATGCGACATGAATTTACCCTCTTGAGACCATTGCCCTCCAGGCATATTTAAATGCGAGAACTTGTTCATCCCACCATATGGATTGGGCACATTGCTTTGCATAACTGCGTTGAGACTCACCGCGCCGAAGCAGTCATAAGATTGTATATGAGGATCTTGCTGACCATAGCTGTCACTCAAAGTGTTGTTTGTTGTTGCAGCTGAGTTGTCTGCCGTTATGTCTATTTTGGATAAAACCGATTGAGCTTGTTGTGAAAGAATCACAGGACCATTTATATCCCGAGTACGATTTGGTGAAAAACGCGTAGACTCAGCTGGATCGATGTTGTTGGGTAACGGTAATGTAGCAACTCGTGCATTATTCGGACAAACAATAGTTGTATGCAATTGCCTTAATCCAGTATGGGCTTGAATAAAAAGAAAAAATATTTATTAGTAGCTTTAGTATCTCAATAACAGCATATCAAACGTTACGCAGCTAAATATAAAAATGATTCGAGCACAAATTGCTTTGCAAATTAACGCTAAAAACGAAAATAAAAGCTCGCTTGCTGAAAGAACGTCATAATCGAAAAAATCGAAAATGCGATAAAAACAGCTTCAAAGATTTCAATTTCCTATGCCTCCCTAGATAAAAGCAAAGTCACGTTTTCATTAGAGTTTTAGCTGCCTTGTGCGACTCACAGTAATTTGCTATTATTACTTGAATTATAAAATCTTGCTAGAAAAAACCAATAATGAGGTTCGATAGAACCAATAAAATGAGAAAAATTGATTTAAGCTTTCAATAAATAAAACAATATTCATAAATAGTCAAAATTTCGCGCGATTTTTTAGTCCAAATTTTCGTGTGTGACGTTTTTTTTAATATACTTTGCATATATAAATTTTACGATAAAACAATATTTTCATAAATATTATGAATTATAAAACCTTACTTAAATGCGTCCTAGGTTAACTATGGAGTTATACACACTATACACTTTTCATCAACGATATTTCAGTACAATAAGCAAATACGGTCACGAAAAAACGTTGTTTTTGTTGTTTAAGCAGTTCACTAAATCCTGCCAGTGCGGTGTAGTCACTGATCGTCAGCGTCTAGCTGATCTAATAGTAGATCTTCGAAACGTACAGTTTCACAGGTTGGGTCCCTAGGGATAGGGGTGTTAGATGAGTGGGTTTAAGAGGACATATGAATAGGTGGTTAGTATCGTGCGGTATACCTTTACATACCAGACATAGTATATTTAGTATATCGAGATCGATTCTGGATAAGTAGGAGTTTAACCCGCTATACAATATCCAGATCGTAATGGAGCCAAAGTTACGCGAGTCTCACAAGGCAGCTGAAGCTCTTCGTCTGCAACAGGTACTGGTTGGTGGTCTCGAAAAATGGCAAACGATTGTCGACCACACAGATAGTTCGCGGACCAACCGTCAGTCCCGACGGGATGGTCGACTGTTGGATATTATTTAGTAGCGTAAAGTGGCTGATTGTATTGGAAGCCTTCGGTAAGTCTAATGCTACTAGGACAGTCCTCTCGCAGGGGCGGTTTTGGTTGAGCCCGTGGTTGGCCTGAGTGTTTATGGCGGTGAGTGTTGGTACTGTGCACTACCAAGCTGATGTGTCAGATGTTTTGTGTAGTCTTTCATTCTCATTACAGCCGGTTCTACTAACAAGAGCTGTCACCCTAGTAAACTAACCCTGTCTAGTGCGCCTCGACCCTCGTTTATCGTGAAAAAAAAGTAATTTTGTACGCTTTACCTAGAGGTTCCCTAGGTTTTTATAGGTTGGGACTTCCATAATTAGAATGATAGGTCCTTGCTTTTTATGGAAATATGCTTTCGATAAGTTAATAAATTTACTACAATTAAGCCCATTATCTAGTATCAACTCAAAAATAGTTGGCATACAAATACATGCATTTACCATATTGAGATTATAACAGCGATTGTTATCAAATGCATTTGCATGCGTATTTATGTATGTGTGTAGACATGTACACTACATATAAATACATTTTATTTTGGCAATGACAGCTGTTTTCCCCCTTGAATAATAACTAGAAAAAAACGAAGATGGTTTTCGTTACAAGTGGAACAGTTATTAATAATTATTACTCTGTTGAAAAATAAATAAAATAGCATGCAAGAATTCTTCCTCTTCTTCTAGGCCTTCGTATGTTCGCTGGATGTTCGCGATTACATACAAATGTTACATTGTTCTTAGCCATATGGTTGTAAGGTCATATTATTAATGATTTCATTGAATTCTGTGTCTGTTACTCGCTTCTGTTAAAATCGGACAACAAATTCTTCAATTACGAGTATAAGGTTTTTAATTATTCGAAAATCTGATCTTTGACCCCTAACAACTGAAATAAAATTTTGCTGTTTAAATAGATGAAATAAGCGGATAACGTGCACGTTCTGCCCGTTAGGACGTAGTTGCATTTACTTCAAGCAACAAATGTTTCAAACCCCACCCCTGTGCATAATTCGTTAGAAGACAAATTCTTTGGAATAAAAACAAGAGAGAAATTTTATTACCAATGGTAGAATAAGAAAAATATAGAGAACTGATATATGATACTATACATATACGTGGTCAGCCATATACCATTTCTATCTAAAGTTGGATCAATAAAGAAGTCAAGACACGGAGAATGGGTTAGTTGCATGGCATTTCCCGTGAGACTTTGCCAACTCCAAAGTTCGAGTTCGCCATATCGGTTGATCTTAATTTGTCTACATCGTAGGTTGAACTTCATTAGAATTTGTTTTAATCTTCATAATTTTCCTTCCCGTGAAATATCCAACTTATTTCTTACGAAATTGCATCTTTTTTACAATGGAAAAATATGTACATATGTAGATGGTGGGACAAAATGAAAGAATGACTATGCTTCACTTAGTGTAATTAATATGGGTTTATTGAAATGCCCTTCAAATATACCAAAGCAGCCCGGCCACCGCACACAATCTTTCATCAAACAAGTTAAAATTATACTCACTATAAACACCATTGAATTCTTTTCTGAAGCTTAATGAATTTATTGCACTCAGCCGATTCACTGAAGAAGCAATACCTTTTGTAGTAAACATTTTATGACTTGTCCCGAAATATATAATACAATGGATAATGTTTATTTAAGACGCAAAATAAACTCCAAAACTGAATATATATTTTCCAAACAACAAAAATTGTGAAATGCAGATGTTGCCATATTGGTAGTTGAAGAGCAAATTGCCATTACACGCTGTCTTCATCAGCGTTCAATCAATGCATACGATCAGTCAAATTTATAGCAATCAAAGAGTTATCGTAGAGATATTGATGTGAATAAGATTTGAACTTAAAAGGTTTTTATAGTAAAGCACTTATTCGCCCTCTTGTATTGCAAATGGTATTAAGTAAAAAACTTAATACATTAATATTGATTTTGTAGAGGAGAAAAAAGGTTTCTGTATTTATAAAAATAGCCATGCATCATTTTCAATCAATTATTTTGTAGCACGTACTTCAACAGTTGCATAGACTCCCGGATCCTTAATATAAATATATTGACGGTGTTCAAAATCCCGTGCATGAAACACCAAATATAGAGAACGTTTTTTATAATAGTGGTCGCCCCTAGTCAAGCCTCCAAGTGTATCTCCGCCATGAAAAAAAAATATCCCTTCGGAGACGGCATAAAACTATAGGTTATATATTGTACCTTAAGTCTGATTCTATCTACTCTATTTTTGATAATCGTTTGAAAAATCGCTCGAAAAAGTTAACCTGTATAACCATTTACACTAGTGATTTTTGTCGTGCGTTTTAGAATCGCATAGAAAATCCATCCGTATAAATGCCTCTTTATTAATTATGATAATGTTTAATTTTCAGGCACTTATATTTAAAACCGTAAATTCAATACTTACATATGTATAAACACCTTTTTGGATCGAATTAACAAATCGACGCATTTTGAATGCAAACATTTTTTCTACATCGGTATCAATCTGAAG
This sequence comes from Anastrepha obliqua, assembly GCF_027943255.1. NCBI lineage: Eukaryota > Metazoa > Arthropoda > Insecta > Diptera > Tephritidae > Anastrepha > Anastrepha obliqua. The sequence continues at coordinate 47,432,800 of NC_072896.1, read as the reverse complement.
TCGCGTTGAAATTTGTTCACATTTGTGAGTTGAAATAGCAAAAACGAAATTCGTAGAAAATGGGGGCCTCACCTTAGGTCTATTCAGTTTTCAACTATAGTTAAAAAAATATTCCTTTATGCTCTAAGCTCTAGTCCACTGCTCATGTTACTTCGTTGCCCATGAGCAACGACGTATTGTATTCCATTAACCTCACTTTATATATTTTTATTTCATTTCAAAGGAGCACATGTAAAATAAAATAAATTGCTTAGCTAATTTGCAAAGAAAATATGTTCGTAGCAGCACAGTGGAATTATCGCCGACAGATCCCACATCAGTTTTTGCAGCTACCTTTTAAATCTTCCCATATGCCTATTAACGAAAAAATTTAACGCTTCTCTCTTGGGAGAATAGTATATGTTATTTTCCAAATCTTCTTATTTGCTAATTCTTACTGGCTTTTTTAAACAAGCACACAGTCCACACAATTTTTGTATTCAGTTTACAGGTCATTGGGTACAAAAATATAAAAATATTCTTTCTACCGACATAAGATGTCGCTTTGTATGACACATCGCCAGATGTCACTGTTTTCGTTAGTGGCCAAGACAGGGATAAAAGTGAAATTTCAGTGCAACTACGGAAAATTGTTTTGATACACGAAAAAACAATAAACTGCCCTCGTCAAGTTTTTATTATCCACTGTCTATGATTTTAAGAAAAGTGCATTTTACATTTAATCTATTTTCAAATAGATATCATTTTAGAGCTTTGTTATTGCTCTTGAATTAGGGCTGCTGCAGCAAACCGCGGCAGCAGCTTAGCGGGATTGATTAGTTAATTTGCTAAAGGAGGCTGTTCAGAAGAGAGGCGATATCATTGTGATGAAATGGTGTCAATACATTAAGCTGAAAGATTTGGTGTGAGGCATAAGGCCGAAAACTTGGTGGGAAACCAAAGTAAGACAGCTATATTAACCAGAAGCGATTTCGGGAACGGCCTTGCCCCGCCCTATATACACAAGATGGGTGGTGACGCAGCGATTCGTCGTAGCGCTACACTTGCATCTACGCACAATGAGATGGGTACAATGGCACACTTGATGGAAGGACAACGCGATACTGAGGCATACCGTACAAGTAGACAGGGAAGTGGACTATTGTCGTCAAGATTTGCTTGCCTTCGTTGTTGTGGAAATGTTCTATCATACCTTGTACGTTTACGCAACACACCAGAAGAGTTGGAACAGAGATATAAATCTCGGGAAATCGACAAGTTTTTGGAGAAGGAGAAGCACACCTTCCGCCGACAGGTAAAGATCTCGACTCAATTTTATGTAGGTATATAAAATTAGACTGGCGATAATTAAAAAGTCAACAAGTTATAGTTACTTAAGTAATTCTCATACATATTTTATAAATTTAGGTGAAACTATTGCTTTTGGGGGCTGGCGAATCAGGAAAATCTACTTTTCTCAAACAAATGCGTATAATACACGGAATTAACTTTGAACCCGAACTAATTCGCGAATACCAATATGTGATATATCAAAATGTACTACGAGGTAAGTGAAAAACATTTATTTTTCTTCCATCAAGTATGGATTTATATATTTTTTATTGAAGGAATGCAAGTATTGATTGACGCACGTCAAAAACTGGAAATCCCTTGGGAAAACAACGAAAGAGAAAACGACGCGAATTACGCCAAATTAATCGAATGCTGTAATGTAGAAATCGACAATTTTATACAGTGGGCTCCATACATCCGTCGACTGTGGCAAGATCGTGGCATAAGGCGTGCCTATGAAAGGCGAAGAGAATTTCAAATTGTAAGTTTGCATTTGGTTTTAAACAAAAGGATACATGTAAAAATTAATTTCAGAGTGATTCTGTCAGTTATTTCCTGAATGATATTGACCGCCTTGCTACGTATGACTACGTGCCGACACACAAAGATATTTTACACTGTCGGAAAGCAACCAAAGGAGTTTATGAATTTTGTGTAAAAATACAAGTAAGTGAAATGTTTGCTTTTATTAATATGTTTTTTAATGGAAATGGCACAAAACATTGAAAGCCGAAAAGTGTGAGACTTGCCTTTCGGCTCACCCACTATAAACCCACCCCAGCTCCGTTTTTCTCCCACCGGACAACCGTTAAGTAGTACTTCAAGGAAGGGGAGCGGCCTATTGCCTCTTCATTAAGACCAGCGGACCTATGTTCTGACTCAGTCATAACATCCACTAGGTTATCAGCCGTAATTGGCTTCCCCAACGTAGTGCTTAGCTCCTCCCTTTCGAACGCAAATCGTGGACAGACAAACAACACATGTTCAGCGTCTTCTGCAGTTGGTGCACAATAAGAACAGTACGGGTCGTCTTCGTGCTTAAACCTATATACTATGAATAGGATTTAATTAATATTTGTACTTTCATATTTGCATCAGAAAGTCGAAATTAGTCTGTCTTTCCATGCATTTCATTCAACAATATCATGAGATTGCGACCACTAATGAAATGCATGGAAAGACAACTCATTTGTCAATTCGGGCCGCTTTTCTTCAACTGCGTTGTTAATTATTGTAATTTAGTTAGTTGTTCAATGTAGACATCAGAAATGATCGTTCGGTTGGGTGGTAAGAGTTCGAAGTAGACAATTCCTTTGTAATCCCACCAAACTGATAACAAAACCTTTTGGTGAATATCAGCTTTGATGTTGTTTGAGTTGGTCACCTGGCCTGCTCCATTTTCTGCTTAATATTGTTGTAAACAACCCATTTTTCATCGCCAGTTATCAGTCGTTTTAAAAATGGATCATTTTCATTACGTTTCTTTATCAAATCGCAGCTGTAAATGCGTTGCGTTAAATGCGTTTCTTTCAGTTCGTGAGGAACTCATGTATCGAGTTTTTGAACATAGCCAAGTTCTTTTAAGTGATTTTCAATACATATATGTGATACATTAAGCTTCTCTGCAATCTCACGTGTTGGACTGTGACGATCCGAATCGATTATTGCTTTCATTAGGGCGTCATCAACTTCAACTGGACGACCAGAGCAATTTCCATCTTTGAGTGAAATATCACCAGAACGAAATTTGGCAAACCAATTCTGTCACTGCCGTTCTTTTAAGGTTTCGCTACCATAAACCGCGCATAACTTTTATTGAGCTTGCGATGCGGTTTTCTCTTTGCGGAAATAAAAAAGCAAAATATGACGAAAATGTTCCTTTTGATTTTCCATTTTTCAACGAACGCTTATTTTACTGATTGACAGCTGAATTGCCAACTGTCAAATAACAAAATGTGTTTCATATTTGTACTACGTCTGCAAACCTAAAAATTCAACTGAAGCCATCTATGAGTGAAATCCGCAATTACTTAGTTGCCAACCGGATAGTTACCTAACGTCTGCAAGTCTATTTTTCGACAATGAACTCGATTCGCAGCAGTTAAAATAAAAGCAACTTTATTTTTTGTTTGTCTATACCTACAATATTCTCACGCTTTTCGTCTATTATTGCTGACATATGTATCTGTGTGCATCGCCCTGAAAATTTGTTCTAATTACTGAAACGGCCAGAATTTATATCCGGCCAACCACCAGTACTCCAACAGCATCCCCTTAAAATACGGAAAATATTATATAAAGGGTGTTTTTTTTAGAGGTTAGGTTTTCAAGATGAAATAAAACATATATAATTTAATGTTATGGCCAAGAATTTAGCTTTATTATAAAGATAAGGGTTTGCCATTATGCTTTAAAAATGATTTTGGGCAAGTGGCCGCCGCGGCTGGCTCGAATAAATTCCAGCCGAGAGGCCCAATTTTCGACCACTTTTTGCAGCAATTGGGGCCGTATGTCAGCAATAACGCGCCGAATATTCTCTTCCAAGACGTCAATCGTCTCGGGCTTATCTGCGTAGACAAGCGACTTCACATAGCCCCACAAGAAATAGTCCAGCGGTGTTATATCGCACGATCTTGGAGGCCACGCCACAGGTCCACGGCGCGAGATAATGCGCTCACCAAAAGTTTCCTTCAATAAATCGATTGTTGCGTTGGCTGTATGACATGTAGCGCCGTCTTGTTGGAACCAAAGGTCGTCCACATCAACATCGTCCAATTCAGGCACGAAAAAGTCATTAATCATGGCTCTATAGCGCTCTCCATTGACTGTAACATTATAGCCGGCTTCATTTTTAAAGAAATATGGACCAATGATTCCCTCTGCCCATAGAGCACACCAAACAGTGACTTTTTGAGGATGTAATGGCGTCTCAGCAATGGCTTGTGGATTATGTTCACTCCAAATGCGACAATTTTGCTTATTGACATACCCATTCAACCAAAAGTGAGCTTCATCGCTGAATAAAATTTTCTTCGATGCGTCGCGCGAACCGAACCATTATTTTCGTAATAAATTTGCACGATTTGCAAACGTTGTTCAGGTGTAAGTCTATTCATTATGAAATGGCAAACCAAACTGAGCATAAATCAAGTGACAGCTGTCAAAAAGGCCATCTACGAAAAAAGTAGTGCCAACTTGAAAACCTAACCTCTAAAAAAACACCCTTTATTCTGGTATAACAATGACAAAATATGTTGTTTTTTCTTATTGTACTTTAACAATCTTATTTTCATCCCTTATCTTTGATGTAGATTTTCTATAACAATGCCACATTTACAACAATTTTTTATGCATTTATTTCGTTTTAGAACATTCCATTTGTGTTTGTTGATGTTGGTGGCCAACGTACTCAACGACAAAAGTGGACCAAATGTTTTGATTCGTCAGTGACATCGATAATTTTCTTAGTCTCCAGTTCAGAATTTGATCAGGTCCTTGCTGAGGATAGGTAAAGTATAATACAAGAAAATCTATTTATAAGGTGTTTGAAGTATTTAAAGTTTACTATATATTTTTTCGCAGAAAAACAAACCGACTGGAAGAATCGAAAAACATATTCGACACAATCGTTAACAATAATACGTTTAAGGGAATATCTATAATATTGTTTTTAAACAAAACTGATTTGCTTGAGCAAAAAGTACGCAATCCAGAGACTGATATCCGCTGGTTTTATCCTCAATTCAGCGGAAACCCACATTCGCTGCTCGACGTGCAGAATTTTACTTTGCAAATGTTTATGAGTGTGCACAAAAGTCCACAAAGCCGCATCTATCACCACTTCACCACTGCCATAGATACTCGAAATATTAAAATTGTCTTCAATTCAGTTAAAGATACAATATTACAGAGAAATTTGAATGCCTTGATGTTACAATGAAATTGGGCAGGTAGCTAAAAAAAAGTTCTACTGATTTCTCTCACGTCATCGGCGTATTTATACAAATAAAGTATGAGGAAGTTAAACAAAATCATATTGTTGGCATAATATGGCTAATATCAAGATGTATAACAGTACCATATATGCTGAGAATATAGTGCATATATTACTGTTACATTGATTGAGAAAACATAAATCCCTACTAAATGCATTAAAGGTACATTTTCCAAAAAGTGCTGCTGCAAGGGCAAATATGAAGATATCAGTGTAAAGTTTTTTAATGTATATAAATTTTTTTGCATATATATTTATACGTTTACACCTACCGTATATAAGAATGGAATGTATTCATAAACTTTATAAATATACTGTATTTATATTTAATTTTATTTTTGCGTAATGTATAAAGAATATCATCATATTTGTTAACATTAAAGTGGACGATATTATTCAGAATATAGCACAAAATATCAGTATGAAGAATAAGCAATAAGTGCGAATTTCGTCGCAATTTATACATACATACATACATGCATATACAAACAAAAGAATGCACGTACATATATAAAAAAGTTGACGTAACAGATTTTACAAATTTCTACTAACATTTACGAATGAAGAAATATATTTTTATATACATATATTCTTACACAGAAAAATATTATCCACTCTTTAACAAATTAACTATTCAACCAAGGTTTATTGTGATCCATGTATTTTATCGCTTTACGAATCGATCAAATAAATTGTCCCTTTAATATTTAAAATAAAATAAAAAACTAAGGTATCAAAATATTTTTGTTGTTGTTATTAACGATTTTTTAGTAAATTTTAATGAACTATCGACCCACAACATATTTTTTGATTTATTTTATGAAATCGGCGCAGACTACTTCCAAGTAAAGGGTGATTTTTTAAGAGCTATAGGAAAGTTTTTCAAAAAAACACGTAAAATTCAGAAAAATGCATGAAATGTTTATTAAAATCGGCAGTATAGTCCACATGATTTAATATTTGAAGATTATTTCATGCAAATGTTGACCGCGACTGCGCTTCAAATGGTCCATCCGCTTAGTCCAATTTTGGCATACTCTTTCCAATGTTTCGGCCGGTATCTCACATATAAATGCTTTAATGTTGTCTTCCAATGCGTTAATTGGGGCAGGCTTGTCTGAATAGACATAAGCTTTAACATAGCCCCACAAAAAATAATCTAAAGGCTTTATATCGCACGATCTGGGTGGCCAATTGACAGGTCCCGAACGTGAAATAAAATGTTCACCGAATTCGCCTCTCAAGAAGTCCATTGTTACGCGTGTTGTGGTGCATGAGGCACCGTCTTGTTGAAACCACATGTCATGCAAGTCAATCTCTTGCATTTTGGTCAAAAAAGTTGGATATCATTTCATGGTAGCGCTCACCATTCACAGTTACGTTACGATTCGCAGCATCTTTGAAGAAGTACGGCCCAATGATACCTCCAGCCCATAAACCGCACCAAACTATGACCTTTTCTGGATACATTAGTAGCTCTTGCAATTCTTCTGGCTGATCTTCACTCTAAAATCGACAATTCTGCTTATTTACGTACCCATTGATCCAAAAATGAGCTTCGTCGCTGAACACAATTTTTCGATAAAAAAGTGGATCTTCGGCCAACTTTCCAAGAGCCTATTCACCAAAGATTCTGCGTTGCGGTAGGTCGTTCGGCTTCAATTCTTGCACCAGCTGTATTTTGAAAGGCTTCACACCTAAATCCTTTCGCAAAATTTTCCACGTTGTTGAGTAACAGAGGTCCAATTGCTGCGAACGGCGACGAATCGATAATTGATGGTCATCATTAACACTGGCCGATACAGCTGCGATATTTTCTTCAGTTCTACGTAAGCGTGTTGGTGGTTTGATGTACAATAATGTAAATTTGCTTCTAAATTTAGTCACAATAGCTCGAACAGCCGCTTCAGTGGGTCAGGTCCATTTTTGGCTCAATGGTTACGTCAATAAGCAAAATTGTCATATTTGGGTTGAAGAGTGACCCGAAGCCATTCAAGAACAATCCATTGAAAATACCGTTTGGTGCGCCCTATGGACTGGAGGGGTCATCGGCTTATATTTCTTCAATGACGAGGCTGGCGTCAATGTAACAGTGAATGGCCAACGCTATCGCGCCATGATAAACGACTTTTTTGATAGTCCGTGATCTCTACAACATTTGGTTCCAACAAGGCGGCGCTACTTGCCATACAGCCACGCAGCCCGTAAAATAATGGATTTACTACGTCGTCTTTTCGGTGAGCAATTTATCTCTCGTCTCGGACCAGTTGATTGGCCACTAAAATCGTGGCCACCTTTGGACTTTTATTTGTCTGGGTATGTAAAGTCTAAATGCTTTGTGGATAAATCAACTTCAATTGAGGCGGTGGAAACTTACATACATTACTAAAGTTATTTACGAAATACCGACCGAAGTCTTCCAGCGAGTCATTTAAAATTGGTTTTTACGGATGGACAAATTACGGCGTAGTTGCGGCCAACACTGGAAAGGGATTGCCTTTAAAATATAAATCTCATGAGTGGTTCTATTTATACACAAAAATAATAAAGATTGCCTAATCCATCCTAAAGCGGATTTGGTAGGCTAATCACCTACCCTGTCAGAAATCAAATAGACTAACGAAACCACCGCAAGACAAGTTTTATCGAGGACCTATGCTTCCGAGAGGAGTGAACAAGGAAAAAAATTCCATCCTAAAATCCGCTATCTCTAAATTTATCACCCTTTATTGCAAAAAAATTTAAATTAAATTAAATGGCGGAGCTACATGGCTCCGCGTGAATCAGATTTTCCAGGAGGTACCGAAATATTTATCTATATTAAGTAAATTAAGACTTTTTGAAGTTTGATTAGTTAACTAGAGAGTGACGTAGAAAATTTGGGGGAAAAAACATTTTTTATGCAAATAAGGGCACTAACCCATTTTTTTAAATAAAAAAGTTAGTTAAAAAAAGTATAAAATTCAATTACATTCATCCATCAAAAAGGTGCTCTTAAAGAAAAAAATCGATTTTATTTTAAATTGCAGATTGGTCTTAACCCTTAAATTAATATAGTTCGAGATGTATTGAAAGAATGTTCGAGTCCAATTAGGGCTTATGAGGCTTTGATAGAAACAGGCAACATGTTTGAAAGGAACAGAAAGTGCATTATTTCAACAAAATATATGGGTAAGTCTCGATTAAGTTATGTGGTTTCCATGAGAGGGCACATATGGGCGAGAAATCAAAATTCGTCCCTTGTGACACCAGTGACACCCGTACAGGAGGGTTATATTTTTGGGGGTTTTGGAGAAGACCGATTAATGACTACTTACGATTCTGTTAACAGTTTCGTGGTAACAGATGGGTATATCTAAGCGTAGAAAATAGTAAGAGCAAAGATGTCTAAATCTCAGAGCCGCAAGGGCAGGACAGCAAAGGAGAATGTGGTGAGATTATTCAACCTCATCGTCCAGACATGCTGCAGAAATGGCTCGCAGAAATACTAAGTCTCACCACATGAATAACTAAAAGGCAGTGTCCTGAAAGGATATCCACGAAATTCGAGATCAACTCCGATCCACTCGTGAGCAGAAGGATCTCGCGACATTGCACGTTAGTGTACTTACCCCGCGCTCGCTTAGTTGAGGCCCACCTTTCCTGGAGCAGATTACAAGTTCTCAACGGTACCACAGTTCCCTCATTTTGTAGAGAAACTTTCGCGCGGCTCCTCTGTTTAGCTAGCTCATTCAGCAGTTTCCCGCATGCTTCAGATACCCAAATGAGCCTAGTGTAGAAGTATTCGGTTTCGGTCGAAAGGAAAATCATACTAAATGTTTATTTCCCTCACAGTGATTACACAAGTATGGACCCAATCAGCTGTTTCCCTGATTGCGGCTACTTTCGAGTAGAACACACTGCAGAGGTAATTTGAGCTCCTAGGAGGGTATGCAGTAATCATGATTATCAGATTTCAGATTTACCAGGTTTACTCTTTAACTATGGTGCAAAAGAAAATTGTGAAGGAACTTTGGCTGTCATGTCACTTAGAGATTAGGCAGCCGAATTCTGCACGATCATTTCACCTACACTTACTCGTTCAACAGAACGAAGTCCAGATAGCAACGGAGTAGCATGAACGAAAACTGTGTTGATTTTCTTTCGTATACCACTAACACAATCGTATAGCATTTCAGATGCAATTCACACACTCGTCCAATCAGTCGTTGTTCAGATGGCAACAAAGTGTCATTGGCTGATTTTGTTTGTGTATCGTTAGTGATATCAGTTTTTTTGTAAACACACCACAAGTGATGTCAGTCCATCAGCCGAATAAAGATCTGCTAAAGAGCTCACCTTTAAAATCTGTTCATCATGGGCATGCAGTGTGACTTCCTCCATCTTATTAATCGACGTCGTCCTCTGCAAAGTGTTTCACAAGATGAATACTCCATGCAATTCTCTTCAATATCCGGCGTCCAGGTGCTCTATCCTGTCGGACAGCTTAGCGGTATTTTATATTTCTTGATAAATAGCTGTAGAGAAGCACCACGTCACACTGCCACCCACAACCGTTCTATCATTCTTGTGTAGACTTTATAAGGACGGTTCCGACCCTCAGTTTATCCAGAAAGTTTGTGATTGGCTCCGGACGGGCATTATTAAAAGTCCTCTCAATGTCGAGGAAAGCGTCCACTGCGAACACCTTCTGGGAAAACTATCTATATATTTAACAACTGTATGCAACGACGGCCGCCGTAGCCGAATAGGTTGGTGCGTGACTACCATTCGGAATTCACAGAGAGAACGTTGGTTCGAATCTCGGTGAAACACCAAAATTAAGAAAAACATTTTTCTAATAGCGGTCGCCTCTCGGCAGGCAATGACAAACCTCTGAGTGTATTTCTGCCATGAAAAAGCTCCTCATAAAATATCTGCCGTTCGGAGTCGGCTTGAAACTGTAGGTCCCTCCATTTGTGGAACAACATCAACAACGCACACCACAAATAGGAGGAAGAGCTCGGCCAAACACCCAAAAAGGGTGTACGCGCCAATTATATATATATGCAACGACCTTTTTTATGGGGAAGCACTTTGAAACAAATGTATTTCTCCGATGAAGTCACCTCTCATAAATATATACATATAATTTTATACGTTTATTTTGACATAAAAATAATTTTAAAGTCGATGCAGAATGAAATTTTGCCTCTACAAGAAAAAAGGTTACAGGACGAAAATCACTTTTTAACTCGGCAAATGGATATTTTAGCAGCATATATTTTGAATACTAATACTAATAATAAAATTATAAAAAAAATCCAAAAATAAAAAAAGGCAAGTGCTGAATTCGGCCCGCACCGAACTATTTATACCCGCGAATAATTTGATAAAATTTAATTTAGGTGCGGGTATAATAAATATTAGGAGAAATATGTACTTTAATTTCTTATTGTCCATGAGTTACTTTGATTCTAAAAGCCAAGAGCAAGTGCAAATTGAATTTTACTTAAATGTTCACAGGCATAAAGAAGTTTGGTTCCGCCCGAACGTAGGCAATTTTTACTTACTAAAATTTACCGTTATGTGAGGTGGACGTGGACGTTACGAAATTCTCAATAAAAATTGTATCAGGGGCGAAAGAAATTTAGACTTCGCATATAAAAATGATTTTTATCCGACCTCGATAATATTTGTGGGGTTAGAGATAGTCAAAAAAAAATATAGTTTTGAGAAAAACGCATTGAAAGTTTTGCTATCTGCTTCGGAGCGCCCTTTGTTAATTGTTGAATAACTCGAAAAGTATTTGTCGGATTCTCTTCAATTTTTCACACAATATTTTTAAGATATTATACTTTAAGAAAATGCTAAAAAACAAATTTTTTGAAAATTCTGACTACCCCTAACCCTTTATATCGAATCTAAAGGAAGTGGGAAGCAATACCGTGTACCAAGCTTGGATGAGTTTTTACGAGTTTTACCAAAAAATAGGTGTAGCACCGCTCATTTTTTCCAAAAAATTTCTTAATCGAATTTACTTTTATGGGTTTGAGTAATTTGGCGTCATTTATATGTTTGTCCTTTTTTGAACATTACTGTTGTTTGGAAGGCTGGCGTGAATTTTGGGCGATTTCACCCGCTTTCAATACTTTTTCAAAACTACCTTGTACAAAGAGTAATATGGGTATCATATATATATATATATAATATATATATAATATATATATATAATTTGCGCGTACACCCTTTTTGTGTGTTTGGCCGAGCTCCTCCTCCTATTTGTGGTGTGCATCTTGATGTTGTTCCACAAATGGAGGGACCTACAGTTTCAAGCCGACTCCGAACGGCAGATATTTTATGAGCAGCTTTTTCATGGCAGAAATACACTCCGAGGTTTGTCATTGCCTGCCGAGGGGCAACCGCTATTAGAAACATGTTTTTATTAATATAATTTTGCTTTCACCGAGATTCGAACCAACGTTCTCTCTGTTAATTCCGAATGGTAATCATTGAAATATATTAATTTTTGATTGAGTTATCGTGCGCACGGACGGAGAGTCAAAACTAAATGGATTCCACTCCTCATTCAGAGTATTTTGGTATGTAACTCTATCGGGCATGTGCTCGAAATCCAAAGTCGAAATTGCAAATCGCGTGAATTAGTTTGAGGTTCAAAGTTAAATCTGAAACAGCTGATTATCGGAGAACAGAAATTTCTATTTAATTTTGAATTGAGGATTCGCATAATTTGAATTTTATTTTTTCTGCTGATTTAATAGATCAAAACAACCTGAAAAGACATGAGAAAGTTAAGCAACGTCTTCTGAGAGACTACTCGAATCCTTGTCTGAAATATACATTGTTAAGGGTGATCAATTTAGAGGTATCGGATTTTAAATTGAAATAAAGCAACGAAAATTCAAATTGATTAGGCAATCTCTATTATTTTTGTGTAGAACCATTTATGACATTTATTTTTTAAAGATAATCCCTTTCAAATATTGGCCACAACTGCGCCGTAATTCCACCATCCGTAAACACCAATTTTGAATGACTCGCTGGAGGACTTCGGTGAGCATCTCGGAAATAACTTTAGTAATATTGGATTCCAATCGTTGTTGAACTCAATCGAAGCTGGTTTATTCACAAAGCATTTATACTTTATATACCTTCACAAATAAAAATTCAAGGGTGTAATATCACACGATCTTGGTGGCCAGTCCACTGGTCCGAGACGAGAGATAAATTGCGCACCGAAAAGGCGTCGCGGTATGTAAATCCATTATTTCACGGGCAGCATGGCAAGTAGTACCCACCTGTTGGAGAAATTGTTGTGGAGATGACGGGTTTCAATTTCCGGTATCAAAAAGTCGTTTATCATGGCGAGATAGTGTTCGCCATTCACTGTTATATTGGCGCCAGCCTCATCTTAAGGGAAATATGGGCGATGATTCCTCCAGCTCATAGGCCGCACCAAACGGTTGTTTTCAATGGATGTAATGGCTGTTCTTGAATGGTTTCGGGTTGCTCCTCAGCCCAAATATGACAATTTGGTTATTGACATAGCCATTGAGCCAAAAATAGGCTTCATCGCTAAACACCATAAGTTGGCCTGAGCGCGCGATGAACCCTTTTGCACACTTCGATTTTCGTAATACAATTTTACGATCTGTAAACTTTGTTGAGGCGTAACTCTCCCATGATGAAATGTCAATGAATACTGAAAAACATTATGTATTTAGTTTGACAGTAGCCACGCCTGATCTGTAGAAAACCCCCTTTTGGAAAAAGTAGCTCCAATCTGATGACCCTTTATAAGTGCATATACAAAGCTTGGTTTCTCAACATTAACGCAATACATATTTTCCAGATTTGTTTCGTAAAGAAACAACGATTCACCATGTTAAGACCAAAATCCGTCGTCCAGAGCCTTCAGAATGGGTCCTCATACCATACACCATTGGTCATTACAATAGGTACGCTGACTTTATATCTCGATTTCCTTGTGCCGAAGAAGGTGTTAGCCTCAGTTTTTTGGGATACGAAAGGAATTTCGTTTGTGGACTACTTGAAAACTGGTAAAACAATAAATTCTGAATATTGTTGTAGCCTTTTAGATCAGCTGGGGGAAAAAATTCATGAAAAAGACCCAGTTTGCAAAAGAAACAAATTATTTTTCATCAGGACAATGCAACGTGTCACAAAAGCATTTTGACACTGGCTAAAATCTATCAATTACAGTCCAATCGTGATAGTCCGACACATACGGGACCGACTCGTTGTCGGATTATCAAATATTCCAGACTACCGAAGTTTCCATTTAATGACACGAAAAGACAAAAAAAAATCACATCAACACCGTCAGAAATCGCGAGAGAACTGGCGTCGTTCAAATTTAATGACAAATACGTTGTAACCGGGAAACAAAACACAATCCCCCTCTGCTGCTCTGCTACGACTGATCAAAATAAAATAATGCCAATTACATCCATAGACGTTATGAGGTTGTCGGATTACCGAACGTGTCGGATTAAGAAATGTCGGACTATCACGATTGTACTGTATATCAATTTAGAATAGTTGGAGCATTCACCGTATTCACCAGATTTGGCCACTAGCGACTTCCATCTGTTTCCAGTGCTAAAAACATTCAAGCGTGGAAAGCGTTTTTCATCAAATGATGAGACCATAACGGGTGTGGAAGCATATTTTGCAGCCCTTTCAGATTCTCACTTCAGGTATGGAATTCATAAATTGGGATCTCGTTGGAACAAGTTTATTGATGCGCAGGAAGACTATAATGAATAATAAATTGTATTTACAACCATTAAATCGTGTGTTTTCTTACCGAACCGCCAAACTTATTGAACAACCTAGTATAGGATAACGATGTTTCAAATTTTAAAAAGGCATTTAGTATCTTAGAGCGGGCACAGTGTCCAAATATAAGTATCGGCAGTCTAATTTACGATTTTACCACAAATTTGACATCGCGAGAGTGATTGACGGCATCGGCAATGCACATTTGCATTCAATTAGAATTAGAATTAGGTTGTTGTTTTAACATCAATGCGATGATACTAAGTTAAATAATGAACAACGAACACATTCTGTACATGTAATTATCAGAAAAGGTTATTTATTCGAATTCTTTGCAATAGTTTATAATATAACTCATTCGTATCATGTCTAGAGATTTCATTTTTATGTGAATGTATGTACTATATATAGTTATGTATGTATGCGTCATAGATTTATGATTTCAGCAGTTATGCCCGAAACAAATGATTAAAAAGACGCATAATTATGCACTTAATTCAAGAAAATATATATTGTGTGTTAATGCAGACCCTGGCGGCGTAGAATGACCTAGTAGACCAGCCTCCATCGTATATTGTATAAATAAATATAATGTGTGCCGATTCAAAAGTGCAAAATTATATTTAAATTATCTTACTTCCATTCATATTTGCCCAAAATTCACGGTTAATGCATTAGTCGTGTATTGATGTTTGAGAACGTCTTCGTTTTCCCACGATATTTCTTATATTTTCGTTTCTCACACTTACTGCATTTCTACGAAAAACATAATAATAAAAATAAAATAAAGCAAGTTTAACATAGTTAATTTTTTTGTATTAATGTTTTTAACATATTTCATGTAAATGTGGTTAATTTTTCAGAAAAACATTGTGAACTCATAAGTTTCTGCTCTCTATCACAAAACCGCCATATATTCAAAAAGACATATTGTAAATGTAATCGTTGCACAAATACATATGGTCTTTAAAATAAAAATTTTTTAAATTTTCTTTATCGCCTCTTTTTCATATTTTGCTTCCATTATAATCGTCTTTAGCAGAAATACACATAGAAAATTTCACTGCTTCACTGGACTTCATTTGTTTGCAGTACCAAACAATTTTGAATTTCTTTCGTGTTACTTATTAAATTGCATATTATTTCTTTGTTTTTTAATATCTTATTTTAATTATAATTCTTTTGTTTTTTCTTCACTTGCTTCGCTGCTGTATCAAGCGATTTACTTCTTTGTCATAATTTTCAAATATTCCAAAGCGTTTTGAGCAGCCTGTTTCTGTGCGTCAGCTGCTGTTGGTCCAGAGCCATGACATACGCCGACTGGCAATGTTGAAAGCTGCACTAGACATTGGCATTGGTCAGTGAAAGTTTTCTCTTCAATGTCAACGTATGTGACTTCAAACTGATTTTCATTGGCAATCTCCGACAACAATTTCACATAATCAATTTTGGGTCCTTTTAGACAAGTTTTCTGAAAATAGGCAACAAAAAAATTGGTACGAATTGATACAAATCATGCAAATTAAGTCTTTATATTTGTTTTTCTTTTAAATAAATAAATAAAAAAAATAAATCTTTATATATAAAAATGAATGTTTGTCTGTATGTCATCGATGAACTCAAAAACTATAACTATAAAAATTGGTATATATATGTATATATATTTTCCACGGAGAAGGTTTGTAGAATATGCTCATTGATACCACTCGCCACCAGGTGGCACTGCAGAGTAGCAACTTCTGTCCCGTTCAACCGATTATTTTGAAATAAACAAAATCAATAAAATGGTTTACGAGTAGAATGAATTGAATATTTGTATACTAATTTTTCTTTAAAGTTATTTTTCTGAAATTTATTTTAGTTGTTGGCGCGCCGGGTACAGCTAGTCTATTTATAAATTAAAGCACTTATATAGTAGATTCCTATAAAAAGGTAACAAAAAACACCACAAAGGTTCATGATTCAATAATAGAAGGTTGTGTAAATTTTGACAACTGATTTCGTGAAATATCAAAATTACACATTCGGGATAACATATGAACTGATTAGCTTTTGGAAAACGTGGGTTTTCTTCTTTGCTTTTTGAACCACCTATTTTTTTGAGAATGGTAACACAAATGACATGTCAAATGTGTTCATAATTTACTTAAAGGTTTTACATTTACGAAATGGGACGCTATGTGCGCTTGAACAAAATTGGGAAATATTGAAAACCTATTTCCGAAGTGGTGTGTCTTCTTCTTCTTCCGCGGTTACAGTAAATGGCGAGCGTTACCGTAACATGCTCAACGAGTTTTTGTTTCCAAAAATTGAAGAGGATGACATGGACGACATTTGCTTTCAACAGGACGGTGCAACTTGTCACACTGTCAAAGTTACACTCGAACTTTTGGCTACCGTTTTTGAATTCCGATATCAATTGGCCGCCTCGGAGCTGTGATTTAAGCCCGTTGGACTATTTTTTGTGCGGAGCCGTTAAGGACAAATGATATGCGAACCATCCAGAGACGATTGATGCTTTAAAACACGAAATCGAAGTTGCCATTCATGAAATTGGAGCCCAAACAATCGACAATGTGCTTAAAAATTGGGTTGATCGAATGGCCTACTGTAAAGCCAGTCGTGGCAGTCATTTGAACGATATTATTTTTCATTCATAAATGACAACAAAATAAAAAAAAAAAAGTTTGAAAAAATATTGATTAGTTTTTTTTTTTTATAGCCGATTCAAAAAGCAAATTTTACATGGCCCACCCTATACGAAACAAATTTTGATTTTGATATTGTACTATCGAAACTGACAAAAAAAATATTATTCACAACATTTTGTTGTGGCAAACAAATTGAATTATTTTATTAAAAAAAAGAAACAACTTGAATTATAGGAAATCCGTTTCCTTGCCAGCATGTACAAACCACAAGTCTTAGTAATTTCTCTGCGCCAGTGCGCGCATTACGACAACAAATTTATTTTGCTTCACAAAGGCCCCTTGAAATTTCAAGAAATATGTAGATTTTTTATTTTTTCGATATTTCGAAAGTATCGCATCTTAAGAATAGACTGTGAAATTTTCATGTGGAAATACCCAATATTATAGCTTCTACAGCCCATTAACTAGGTAGAGAGCGATTCGCGTGCTCTTGTACCTCAAATTTTAAACTCATTTATCTCGAATCGACTTTTTTCGGCCTAGTGTTGTCAAAAAACAAAAAATTATTCGAAATTTTAATATGTTTTTCACAACATCTATGACTATAGCCCGTACGAGAATCATATTATTATTTCGCTTTTTTTTATTAAACAACTAAAAGAAAAACTCGATTTTCAGATTATCAAATTCAAAACCGCGCCATTTTGTTAATTTTTTCCACCCGGGACACAGCTACAGTCATACTGATTACGTCATTTTTTTAGTTCTTGTGTTTCAGATAAATATATATATATTTGGGGCGTACACCCTTTTTGGGTGTTTGGCCGAGCTCCTCCTCCTATTTGTGGTATGCGCCTTGATGTTGTTCCACAAATGGAGGGACCTACAGTTTCAAGCCGACTCCGAACGGCAGATATTTTATGAGCAGCTTTTTCATGGCAGAAATACACTCCGAGGATTGCCATTGTCTGCCGAGGGGCGACCGCTATTAGAAAAATGTCTTCCTTAATTTTGGTGTTTTCACCGAGATTCGAACCGACGTTCTCTCTGTGAATTCCAAATGGTAGTCGCGCACCAACCCATTCGGCTACGGCGGCCGCAGTAAGATAAATAGAAGAGCCAAATTGGACAACACTGTCAAGGTCCAATTTTTCGGGCGGGGTCAAAAATAAAAAAATATTTGTTTTTAATTTTATATGTAAAAGAAGTTAAAAAAAAAGTCTAAAAAATGTAAATATCGTTTTTCATTTTTTTTTTTTTAATTCCTGAAAAGGCTCTAAATTTTCGAGCTCTACACCACCGAGACCCCTTAAAAATCGTTGAGATAGGTAATGAAATATTTTTTGTCAAATAGATCAAGATTGCAACACAGCTTTTAATTTTTCATTTACAACCAAATTTAGATATTTCTTTTGACGATAACAAAGACAGAATCGCATTTAGAAATTAGAAATTTTTTGTGTTTTAGCCATAGCGAATGCTGCAATTCGGCTACTTAGCCCCATCGAAAACTTATGGCGGAATACAGTTCGGTTCACAATGATTAGGGGCAATCATTTTCATGGAAGAAAATGGTTATTAGAGCAACCGTATTTGATCTGGTATTCCAAGATTTTCTGAGAATTCAAGTGTACTTTGCTCGAAAATAAACATACATCACAATATTATTCCATATTTCGCAGCAGTAAAATTTCAGCAGCAAGTATTACAGCTAGATCTTATTCTCTATAAATCACGCATTCCCTTACTGGATATGCATCCCCACACTATGACTGAAAGTTTGCCAAATTTCACTGTCTGTATATATAATATTCCGTCTTTTCAGTGCTTTTGATAGCTGCCTACACACACTATTGGGTCCATCGTTGTAATACAACATGATTTTAGTCTCATCGCAGAATATCACATAATTTCAGTAGCTATCTGGATGTTCTAGCGAAATATGTCTGCTTTTCAATATGCAGTGCAGAGAGCAAAGGCTTTTTTCGAGCACATTGTGAGGTATAATTGTGTTTTGCAAACTTGGTGGACTATTTCATGAGAAACTTTGACCCCACCCTCATCTCTAAGCCCACTAGCAAGATTTCCTGTCGAAATTTGCGGGTTTGCAGCTATCTTTCTCAACAACATACGTACGTTCGGCGCGGTCAGATATTTTTTGTGGTCTTTCACTTGCAGATATGGGCTCCAGCCTAATTTCATTTGTTATGTCATAAATAGTTTGTCGGGTTAAATAAAACATTTCTGTTGACTGTTGCACACTTTTTTCCTGTTGTATAATTATAATAGACTAACTGATTCACTTCAAACTATGTCCGATTTGAATGCATTTTTGCGTTCTTTATAATTTACGTACGATTTGATATTTTAGTCAACAAATGACTCTTGCCATCATTTCATTGACTGATTAAAGACTAATGCGTGTGTAACAACTTAGTGAAATAACGGTATATTAAGTCATCTTAGCAAACGATGCCGAAAATAGATATGTAAAAACACTTTCCTGGGCGCCTAGAGAAGCATTTGTTTTGTTTTTGCTCGCTTTGGTGAATTAAAAGCTTTACCTTTACTACTCGTTATGATTTTTCCTCTTTGATGGTTTTTCTTTGTTCAAGAGAAGGCTGCAAAACATGCGTTTTTAAAGTGAATTTGTGGTAAGATCAGCATATGCTAAGATAGTACCTAGAGATTCAGTTTTGCGAAACAAATTATCTTCTTCAGCAGAAGACTATAGATATCACACGCTAAGCACACGCTTTTTTGGAGAGTCCTTCCCAATTCTATATAATAGAGGTAATGGTATGATAATAAAACTGTCATCTGACCCAACTTTTTCAGGTACAGACATATCGGCTTAGGTGAAATTCATTATTTCAAGAATGGCTTTAAAGCCAACAATTTTTCTAGGATTCCACGTTTAGTAAATATTTAGTCGATGTTAGATTTACTGGCTTGTTGTTATTATTGTAACCGCATAAAATATTGCCAATATTTTTTTTAGAAAAACCGGTCGAACCGACTAGAACGTGAGGTAGCAAATTTAGCTGGATGAAGCCTATGCAAAATAACCATCTCTGGACACTTTAATGGCAATAAAATATTTCCCTAACAACCGTTATTTATATCCGAACAACGACTGTCACTCTAGCAGCATTCCTTAAAGTTCGAGAATCGAGATTGATTCATGGTCCAACATAAGCGAAAAGTTAAAGTGTTAGCAAACTAATATGATACCTATTCCTATAAATATAAATAATCGTATACCTAAAATAAATAAATAATAGCACTCCAGTTTTAAATACAGTGTAGGTTTTCTTAAGCGGGCACCTAGGGACTGAAAAATTTGCCCATATAGGAAAAATATTTAAAAAAATTTCTCAAAGGTATGTGGTATGCACTGAAAAGTGTCCGCTTATGAGAGGTGTCCGCTTAAGAGAGCGATCCGTTAGGAGAGAGTACACCTTGCATAGCCATTAAAGTAATTCTTATTATATCACACATAAAATAAAACATCGCTCATCATTTTTTTCGAGAATGATGCTGAAGTGACATTCCGTCGCCAGATTTAAGTCTGGGTCGTTCCGATAACGTAGAATCTACTGTCCTGTTTTTTTCTTTATTTTTTATTTGTATTGTTAAAACTCTTATCACATAAGCTTCTCACCTGTAACTTGAGTAATTTCTTTCCAGTAGCATTCTTAAGTGTTTTGTGGAACTGTGAGACCTTATTACTATGCTGGCTGGTTAAGGTGGGCACAGTGATATCTTTCAAATCACCATAATAATTTGCACAGTTACGATTCTGTAACGAGAAAACGAACAAAAAAAAATTCTTTTAACAACTGGTAAAACATATGGGTATGAACACCATCACTTATTGTATTCATTCAAATTAAATAAATTTTTAATGTTCAGATCTTTACAAATCTAATATGGTGACTTGAAATGTATCAAACCATTTTTTTTCTATTTCTGTTTTTTTTTAGTATCTTATTTAAAGAGTTTAGGACTTACGTCGCCATCGAGATCGACACGCATTGATTCACATATTTGATTGTGGTCCAATGGGTTTTCTTGTAGACGTGTCCACATCTTGTGTGCAGCCAGACGTTTAGCGATCTTCTTGCTTTTCCCTTTTCCCACTTCACGATAATTAAGGATTGAACAGGCAATGGTAAATAAACGCTCATGCGGTAAGCCAACCTCTGTTTCAGTTTCGTAAGTTGGTGGTGGCCAGCGACGTGACATGCACATCTCCTGCAGCCAGCCAATCGGATTTCCCACTATTTTATCGGCGCCACTGTAAATAAAATGTTGTCGATTATAATTGTTACTATTTTTTTCTTTTTAATTTTTATATTTCTATCGTTTCTACGAGAAAAATAAAGTATTTTAAAATTTACATGGTGTTCAACTTACTCGCCGCTTCCAACTGCGTTTACGTTGGCGTCACTGCCGGCGCTTGTAGCTGTAATGCCGCTAGAGGCTGTACTAACACCTGCACCGGCGCATGCTTGTGCAGTATCGGGTAACTGTACACCAGTTAATTTATCAATTAGTGCACGTGCTGCTGAATGCTTAGCCTCTTTTTTGGAGCGTCCAGCGCCCATAGCCGTGAAGGGCACATCCTTGTCATTAAACGCGACACGATAACGAAATGTTGGCTCATGTATGGCACCCTCAATTTGCACCAACTCATAATTGGGTGTAATTCCCCGACGACTCAAGAGCTCTTGTAGAATGGATACTGGTGTCTTCATAGCCAACCCATTACTATCGGTCTGAAAAGAAAAAATTTCATATTTATCAATTTTGGAGTTTACTGTTAAAAAGTGCAATACTAATTGACCCTTAATTCCGTCTAATAGACCCGAAATATTTGTTCAAAACATTAATATTTAATAACATCAATATTTGAACATTCCTAATTGTCAGTAAAAAGCGTATATACAACTCCTTTGTTAATAATATTATTAGCAGGAGCTAACTTAATCCTAAAAATATTAGCTTTGAATTGAATAAGAACTTTGAATTTTTACCAATTTCATTGATTCTTCAATAGCTAACTTGCTTGTTGCAGCATTTAATTCAGAAATCTTATCCTTTTTCGTTTTAATGGATCGCGATGCCAGCTCGATTTTTGGAGTTTGTATATGACCATTTGTTATGTTATCTATATCTGTGGGCACTGCCGGACCAATACCATCATACTGACGCCGAGGTGCGAATCCGCTCTGCTGCTGCGGTTGATGTTCATTTCCCTGAATATTTTCCATTTTTTCGTTTATTTTTATTTTATTTGTTGTTTTTTATAGTTGAATTTTTATTTTGAAAATGCCTAGAAAAAAGGAAATAATGTACTAATGTCACACATATACATACACTCGAACAAGAAAAATCGATATTCTAAATATTGGCTAGAAAAAAGACAACACAAAACCGATATCTTTGCATAACTGAACATATATTTATATAAATAAAAAAACGAATTACCTATACGTAGTGAATTGCACTGATTTTTATTTAAAAATAAATTATAATTTGCATTAAATTTATCTTCAAATAAAGAGCAGCAAAATCCGTCCCCACGAAACGTAGAGAAAAAGCGAACTTCAAGAAAACTTTTTCAAATGGTTCCGACTTGGACAATGTTGCCAGACTCACAATTTTCTCTGTAAGCTTTTGACAAGCTTACAGTTTTTTTTTTAATACCTCGTTGCGGGAATTACAGTTTTTCCGAAATTTCAGATTTGAACGAATTAATCAAAATATCTTCTGTTCTTTTTTTTTACCTTTTCAGAGATCATCATGAATTATCCAAAAACTGATAACAAAATTTGATTTAAAAAATGAATTTCTTAAGCTAATAATACGTTTCCACCAAAACAAAATGGATTTGCAAATTTTTGATTCGAGCGAATTTTCAACTGTTTCCACTGTGTGTTTGATGGAAATGGTGTATACTAGGCATCTCGACACTAAATTTTTGTTTGCCTTAGCGGTCAATTTTAATGAAATTGCCGATCGAGACAGTAAATTGAATGAAGTAGGCAATTTATGTCATGAAATATTGTAAGTCACATTGGCAGCATCTTTGGTAATTTTTGTTTACCAGATTGTGCATTTCAAGGCGCATCTAGAGAAGGTGGTGTGATAAGAGCAGTTGATTGCTTGTTCTTCAACTCACCCTTAATTTACAAATGCCAGTAAAACGGCATAAGGGAAAGTTGTTGGTGTGTTGTAAATGCGCAACAAACTAATTTCATCTATTGTTTCATTCATTCCATTCTTCTATTCTCTTTCCCCTAACAGTTCTAATTTAAAAAAATGTTGTTGTTGCTCGAATGCTACCACCTTAAATAGATTCGCGTGGGTGCATTTCCTTTCTTTGTAAAAAGGATTCACCCAGAACTTCGCCGCCCTTTCCTTCACCTTCCTCTTAATCCAACAATGCTTTGAAACAATCAAGAGCACGGGCACAAAATACTACCTTACTAAAGTTCAATCAAATTTGATTTGTTATAAAATAAACAATTGAATGTAGAGATGTTGAAATATACATATACATAAGTAGATATCAAGATTTAAATATAGTAAAACAAATACATATGTATATAGTAAGGAGCACCGTTCTCTCAATTCTTCAGCCATATTTTTTTTTAAGTATCCTAGTATTATAAAGCTATGGTGACACGCTCATGCATTTGCTGTCCAGCAGCTTATATGTGTGCGTGTCGGGTGACACACGTACTTATTTCATGTCACACATACTTGTTGTCGGCTTTTGCATGATGAAAATCACAAATTTTAGATTTATTCGCGGACAAGTGTCATGCACCCGAAACGCACGATTTTGACAACCTCTGTTAGGTTCTCAAGTGTATTAGCAGCCAGAACGTGTCACTTAATATGAACCAGTGGCATATATACTCAAACATCAGAGGTGGTGGATATAGAGAATGAGGTAACATTAACATAACATAACATAACATAACATAACATAACATAACATAACATAACATAACATAACATGACATAATATAACATAACATAACATAACATAACATAACATAACATGCTGTTCAAGCAAGGTAACGACGCATGAGCAAGATAACGACGCATTTTTTGGTGCGTGCAGCCGGCTACATAGAATTATAAGAAGTTATAAAAAAAATATTAATAACATTAAAACAACATGTATTATTAACAAACTTGGTTTTATTTTAAATTCTTGAAGTAAATCAAATTAATAATAATCAATAAGAAGGCATATGCAAATACAAATACGTGAATTTATATATGTACATATGCGCATATACATACACATATACGCTCACTTAAGTAGGAGAGAGCAAGATGTCGAACGTTGCCGTTCGTTTGCTTTGTTTGCTTTGTCGTTCGTTCCGCGCTTTCGCTTGCAGTTCATTCAAGGTAACGGCAATGAGCAAGGTAACGACAAATGAGCAAGGTAACGACATATGAGCAAGGTAACACTAATGAGCAAGGTAACGACACATTTTTTCGTGCGTGCAGCCTGTTAAATCGAATTATAAGACGTTATCACGTCAAAAATATATTAATAAAAAAAAACTATTAGCTGTTCAGAATCACCTTAACACTGTAGTTCCCTCTATTTGTGAAACAACATCAAGGCACACGTCGCAAATAGGAGAAGGAGCTCCGCCAACCCTTAACAGAAGAGTACGCGCCAATTTTTTGTTATTTTTACTATGAACTGAGGTATCTTGTCGGAGTTCGCCTGGTTATATGGATAGCCGTGATGTGCCGTGACCCCTACCGTGCTGCTGAGAAAAGTTGAGCAGTCTGGACAGCGACACTGCACATTTTCGATGGAAGTCAAAAGTTTAGTACTTAATGGGACTTATCCTGATGTAGTTAGGAAGGTCCAAAAGGAAAGAAGAAATAGGAAACTTGTCATTTTAACCCAAGAATGGCACACATTTTTTTATCCCTTTAATGGTAAGCATCGTCTATGATAACGCATTATTTCGCCTTTAGAAAAACAAAGATTTATTAAAACAAAAGCAAAAGCATATTTATTATATCTTTTGTAACATAAGTTCAAGATAACATATTAAAAAATAATATAAAGTTTATAGCTTAGAGAACGTTTCCTGAACGCCAAAAGTTGCTGATCTATTGTCAGTTACGAAGCTTATATAGATTTTTTTCATTCTGTACGAGTATATAATTAGTCCTGCCGTAAGTTCTGTTAGAAGCTAGGTCCGTTATATGTAGAAATAAAATTATAATACTTTTTTAATGAAGTTAGTTTTATTGAATCATGTAAATTTTCATTCGAAATGGTCACCTTTTGCCAAGCCTTCAAACAATTAGGCCATTCAGCTATTGCAGCACGCACGGTTTCCCTGGATATTGACTTCGCTGGTCGAACCAAAGATTGTTTTATACTCTTCAAATTTGTGTGGGATTTGCGACAGGTCATGTGCTACAATTCTGACCCCAAACTGTAGTACAATGGATTCAGATCTGGACTTCCTAACGGTCAATCTTCTGCGGCTACGAACCCAAGAGTATTGTTTTTTAGCCACTGCTGGATGGTTTCTGCCTTATAGGCTAGAGCGGAATCTTGAATTTCTTCTCCATTGAAGAGAGAACTGCTCAACTGCTTCACCATGCCTTCTAAGACATCCTCCTGGTACACTTTTCGCCCGGGTCTTAACTCCTTTTTCGCAGAAATGAAGAGATGTAACGCCTTAACAAGCCACTCCCCACCAAATCATTACGGAGACTGGATGGTGGCCACGTTGAACCCTTGAAACAATATTTCTTGCGTCTTTAGAATTTTAAAATAGATTTTGTAGTTTTGCTTATTAAAAACTTCTTCAACAGTGATAATTGTCTCATCTGTGAAAATAAAATTTTCATGGCCATTGACTGCGTGCCACCGAAGAAGCTGCTTGCATCTCTCGTGTCTAATTTTCTTCAAACGCGTTTTCAAAAGATAACAAGTTTAGTAACGGAAGGCTTTCATGGAGAGATCATCTCTAATTACTCTTGACATGAATCTGGTCTATACATTCTTTTCCCTGGACATGATTTTCTGCTTTCTAAGTGGATTTCTGCGAATTCTTTCTCGAACGGCTTTAATGACTGCACTGGTATGAACCACGCGTGGGCAACCTCTCCCTTTTCCATCTGTCACTTAAGACGTTTGGGAAAACCGATTGATCGTGCGGCAAACAAATATTCTCGAAATATTAAGTTTTTTCAGCAATTTGTAAATCTCTACTTCAATCCGATTTTCCTTAGCTCCCCACTCCATCGTTGCGACGAAACTGAGTATAATTCATGAGTAGACAATGCATACGAACAAAAGCAAAAATAACGGAATTTTTTCTGCGAATTTGTTCTCGCCATATGTATTGTAAAATTTGTCATAGAATTTATGGCAAAACCAAGACTCTCTCGACAAAGAAGAACCTCGTTTCACAATTCCCCACTATTGCTCCGTTAACTTTCATATCATTCAAATGCAATCCAATGTTTCTGCCATTAGAATGTTGTTGTTTGTGTTGTAACTACATAAACATTCCCTATAAATTTTATTTAGAACATTCAATATCGATGGAGGCAGAGGGAAAGGTGAGCGCCCTCCCCTTAAAAACAAAAACAATTATAATATTCTTGTTGATCATATTGATGGAGTTACATAGGCCGAGCATAAATCCCGGTCGATCAAGAAACCAAATATCGTAAAATATGGTACCCGAAGAAAATAACATTCTTTTTTACGACTAACATAATTATTTGCTATAAGTATTTCCTTTATTTTGTATTATAATAAATTTATACAGAATGTTTAAATTTTTGCCGTAGCATTAATAATCGTCGATTGCCACGGATGCGTACTGTGCATATCCAATATCTCATATTCGGCTTAAACCATTTTCACATTAGTATTGTTACATCAAAGAATGACTAACACAGTTCCAATGCAAAAGAACTTAATAAATGATAACAATTCGTGTATGGGAATAAATTTCTTAATGTAAATGTAATATTTTTTTTTGTGGTATGGTAAAAAGAAAGTGGACAGCGGTTGACTTAGTCATCGCTTAAAAAGTCCTCATCTAAATTAACATCTGTCGTATCAATATTATCGTCCAGCGTTACACCCTCAATTTCTAGATCTAGCTCATCGTCAATGTCATCACCTTCGTTTTCCAGCCCATCTGATGTTTTATTTAATGCAGATGCGACCGCAGTGGAAGTGGCTACAACAGTGGCCGCCGATTCGTCCTCAAAGTCATCATTTTTCTTATACGATTGCGCAGCTGGCTTGCTATTGCTTTCGAAAATTCCACGTTGCTCAGCTGCATGCATTTCCTCAATGGGATTACGCTCAATATTGAGGGGTAGTTTGGCGGCAGTGGCAGCTGGTACTTTTTTGTTTTGTGTTTTCTGCAAAAATTCTTCCACGCGCAGTGCCTCACCAAGCCCAGGGAATAGATTTTCATATTTGGCAGGATCGGCAAGTGATTGGCCAGCCTTTTCGTTAAACTTGGCCAACTCTTCACGCCAAAGTTCCACTACACGCGACATTTGACTGGGAATGTAAGTGCGTGCAAAGAATGCCGCTTCGGGTAAACGATTTGTCTCGATTAGAATATCAAGACAACGTTGCACATCAGCTCGTACGAATGACGAGAGGAATGCAATATTGTGACGACCTTGTTTGGAACTGCTTTCGGCTACTTCCTCCAACATGTTTTCATCGCCTGAAGATGTTGCCAGCAGTAAAAGCCCACTGAAATCATTTGCTTTCTGCATGCACTCTTTGACAAGCTGCATGTTATTTTTGCGTGATGCAACATCAGCTAATTGAGACCACTTTTGGGGATTTTCTGCTTCGCGCGCTAACTTCAACGCTACATCTAATTCACCAATTTGCAAGGCTAAATCGAATTTGTGATCGGGATCGGTGGAGACCTGTAATGCCTGCTGTTTAAAGCCTTGTTTTTCCAAGAAATGAGCGACTCTTGTGCGATGCTCTTTAGGCACAGTGGGTAACACAACGTCTGCCCGCTCGAAATCGCGACGCATAACCGCTGTTTGGTATTCAAGTACAGAGAGCAGAAGTGAAAATGAGATGACGTTAAGCTCCTTATCACCTAAGTACAGGCGATTATCTTTTGGCACGTAGCCAAGCAAATACATTGTGCGATCCAAGTGGGATATGGTAACAATCTCACCACCAACACAGTAGTTAATGCGGTTTACAGAATTTGTATAAATAAAGCAGTCGCCTACCCAAATTCCGGTCTTTACTACCTCGTTGACCTCGCCTGAAAATTAATTAGAAAATTAACACAAATTATGATTTTTATTTCTATTTTTACATACCCAACACATCGAAGGCACTTTCTATGCCATCATCTTCGAGTACCTGCTTGCTCTCTAGAGCAGCTGCAATAGCAGCTGTGTCTACTGAGAGTATAAAATAAGATTCATCGGTAGCAAGACAGACTAGAGTGCCAGCTTCATTCCAAAAAACATGTCGGGGCTGCACTTCGATGCGACGCACTAACTGCAGTGTTTCCCAGTCATAAAACGCCAATCCAGATGATGTTTTTACACCAAACAAATAACCACCATATATACTTTCTGCTCCGTATTCGGGGGTGAAACTCTTACGTTCCTTAAAGTTGCGGAATAGACGTACTGTTCCATTATTTTCTCGTATGGCATATTCATTGCTCTCTAATGCCCAAACGAATTCTTGGGCAGACCCAAATGCTTTATTACGCAAGGCCATGGATGTGTAAATGATGTATTCTCCATCGCCACATACTACAACAAAACGGCCATTGGGATTGTGCGCAATGGTTTGGGGATAGATTTCACAGGCACCCATATCTTTAACGGCAACTGGCAAGCGTTCACCATCTTTAATTTCGGTACCATCAGCCATTGCTTTTAAATTGACCTGTAAGAGTAAGTTTACGTTTAATGTTTATATTTAATAAGTTAATTTTTTTTTAATTATTACATAATATCATGGCAATCTGTACCTGCTGCATTTCAGAATGCTTAGCCCAAATAATTTTTGAGCCGATTACATCCATTGACATTGCTGGTTCTTCTCGCCCGACTTTTATTATAATTGATCCTTCATCATAGCCTAAGGCAACGTTATTACTGCCGCGCATACACGCGATTGTCCAAACTCGTTCAAATCCATAGTTGAGGCAAGTCTCCAAACGGTAGGTGCCCGAATGCCAAATTCGAACTGTGCCATCCTCAGAACCAGTTAAAACTATGGGCAACTCTGGATGAAAACAGACCGCCGATATATTTTGCGCATGTCCCTCCAATGTCTGTACACAAGTTTTGTTTTGATAGTCCCAAATCTTGACTAGTCGGTCATCTGCACCAGAAATCAAATAGGGTTTATCACCTCCATGGTAGTAGTCGATGCAGTTGATTCCTTTCTCATGGCCTTCAAGAGTGAAGTTTGCGAAGGTTGAGCCGAGTTGCCAAACCTTTACTGTTCGGTCTAGTGAAGCCGATGCAAATGTGTTATTGTCTTTCGGATTAAACACAATCTGCATAACATAGTGGGTGTGACCCTCAAACACGCGTTGACATGCCCACATTTTTTCCCAATTCCATAACTTTATAAGCATGTCATCTATATTGGAGAACCTTTTTTATATCTAAGAAATCACACGTATAAAAGTATTAGTACTTACCACTGCTTGTCAATATTAGCGGTTGCGTCGGGTGAACGGCAATGCATCGTAGATAGTCCGAATGCGCCTCGAACGAATGTAGCTTTTCAAGAGTGTTATAGTTGAAAACACGTATTTGCATATCATCGGAGCCTGTTATGAGCCAATTTTTTCTAGCCACAAAACGTCCGCAACGTACTGGCACATCACATACTTCGAAATCTTTTACTAATTGTTGATTCTCATAGTTCATAATGTGTACGTGGCCATTGTAAAGTGCACACAACATCCATGGTTCTGATGGGTGCAGATCAACACACTTTACTCGATCGGAACGCGAAGTTAGCCGGCGTTTTATGTCCAATTTAAGAGGCATTTTGTTAAAAAGTAGTATAGAGTTCACTGTTTAAAATATTTATGAAATTAGCATCAATTTTTGTTAAACAAATACTACCGCAGCCAATTTCTTTCCCCAATGGCTCATAAGAAAAAATTCAATGACGTTTCTACATAAAGTGTATGTCAAATTAGAACTGAAAAACGGAACTGCCAACATTGAATTGAACAATGTGACTGCGCGTATAAAATGCTTATGACGCATCTCCATAGGTAATTAGTTATTGAAAAGTTATGAGCTGTTGCTAAACAAATTTTGTAGGCGTTTGAAGTCTTGATATACCCCACCTCAAAAGTTTTTATCTGGAGATTTTTTTCAGACAATATATTGCCAACAACTTAAGGTGAAGGTACATCAAAACAGCTTAATGTCGGCAGTGCACGAACAGATAAATACAATACCTCAACAATTAAAACAATGTATAGTATGTACATTCAGCTTTAGTTTGCTGTACACGAGATTCCGCTTGCTTTCAACTGCAATTTTTTGTAGTTGTACCCGTTTTCTAATTCCGTAATATCTTTTATTTTAGTACAATAACATCAAGTATTGTAACTTCATTTCGCATTACAAAAGTAAGAAAAATGTAGAAAGTGTTTCCATTAATTACAGTAATGGAATGGAGTGACGCATTGCAGATATTTTATAATTAATTTAGTATACCGACAATGTGAATGCCTTTTCAAATTTGAAGTAAGAACTACAAGTCAATCGTCCTGAAAACAAAAACCGCTTCTCTTACTCCTAAATACGGTGTTATTTAAAATGGGTTGTTATGTCTTTTTCCCTCGTAACGTTTAAATAACGTTTCCAGCTCAGCTTACTTTTGAGTTTGCTGCCGCTGGCATGTTGAAGCGGAAACACCAGTCAAAACACTTCTCAAATCTGTGTGTTTGTAACAATGTTTTGCAGCTTATCAATATCGAGGCTATTTAATTGGCTGCTGGCATCTAAAATTTAGATATATATAGTCAAGAATGAAACAAACGTATTACAGTTTAAACAAGCAGTGTAAACATATTACAATTATCTCACACCCAAACCTACTAACCCATGGTTTCGCTTTGGTGGAAACGTATTATAATAGCGGTCGCCCCTCGGTAAACAATGGCAAATCTCCGAGTGTAATTTTGCCCTGAAAATGATAATCATAAAAAACCATATGCCGTTCAGAGACGGCGTAAAACTGCAGACCCCCTCCATATAAGAGAAAAGCATCATGACGCATACTACAAATTGAAGAAGGAGCTCGGTCAATTTGTTTTGTTTATTTGGTTTGCATTATTATGGTTTATGACGTCACTCGGTTGTTAAAATCGCGAAAAATGAAGTAGCGGTTTTCGGAAGACGCCACCTTTAGTTTCTATACACCGTGGTTGTTGTTGTTGTTGTAGCAGCATAAACATTCCACATATGTACTTACATATGGGGAATGCTGCTGGAGTGACAGTCCTTGGCCGGATATAAATCCGGGTCGTTTCGGTAACGTAGAACCGACTGTCGTGGAAACGTATACACCGTGGTATTCTATCATTCCTGATTATGTACTATGCGCAGTATTCTGCTATATTTCGTGTACAACAGGAAAATGATGCAAGCCACTTTTTGGTTACTTTCAGAAGTATTTTAAGTACGTAATATGACTATTCTTGCATTTATAATACGTTCATATATAAATTAGAGGATCTATTTTTTCATGCTTAACTCCCAATCCGTAATTAAAAACTGAGATTTCCCACACAAAATTTCTCTCACAAAATCTTTGTCCCCATATTACTTATTAGAAAATGTAATATCGAATTTCGCATGCGTATTGCTGACATAATTTTTTGAAACATCAGTAAAAGTCGTTTACAGATTTCCTCCAACTGTTTATTATTAGCAGCCAATTGCACAATAAAATTTGCTATTCCTTTCCCTTGTCTTTTCTTCGTTTCAGTAATAATAATTAAACAAACCAAAAACTCCAAAATATTCCATCAAATTAATTTCTTTAAAGAAAAACCTTGCCAAACAGTATTGACAACTGATTGTCAATTTTGCAGGTAATCTGCCATATGTGAACGTGGGGATTAATTTTTTGGATTTATTGCTACTTATGGCATATGTGAACATACTTTTACTTTTACTGGTTATTGAAATCACTTTTCCTGCCACATGGGACTTTTGAAAGATCTTCAAGAGATCTGGTAACACTTAAGCGGTACAATTTGTTCCCTTCTTACTCTGAATTATTGAAAATAGCCGCGAAAGATTGAAAGAAGAGTAACTGAACTCTTGATATTTGGTAGTAATAAATGAAGTTTATTGATTTGAAATTGCTGTATTATTTTCAGTTATTTGTGTTTTTGATCGCTACTACTTAGTTATATTGCGATATAGTTGTATGAAACTCCTGCAATGGAGCGACATGAAAACATCGCTACACAAAGCCAAGCATCGAGCATTTGGGGCCAGACTCAAAGTCAGCCGATTGAGAATATAATTTGGGGACGTCTGTATGGAAAAAATATCAAAATGAATTCAATCGGTATGTTTATGATAGTAGATTTGAGCAAGATACAATTATATGTCACTGCAGTAAACGCTTGCATGCATACATATGTACACATGCGCACATGATTTGGAAACATTCAGTGGTGCAGCAAGGTAAATCTTATATATAGTTATATACTACTTTTAGATCTAAATGCTGATGAATTTACTGCTGGACGTGGCGAAGGAAATAATTTGATGCTGACGCTGGATTATTTGCCAGAAAGAATATTATATCGAATATCAAAAGTACATTTTACAATAAAACGTGCCAATTGCGATATTTCGAATCCGGTGTATATACAAGTATGTTTACATGACGTATATTTCTTTAACATTTATTATTTGAAACTTCCCGTAAAGGACAACTCTCGTAACGGTACCTTTGTCAACGGCGAACGAGTTGATATGAATAAGTCACGAATTTTACAAAACGACGATGTGATATCGTTGTGCCATCCTATGAACAAAGGTAATACTTGCATATTTCGTTTATGTGTTTATGTATAAAAAAACAGTCCTCTTTTATTTATAGCTTTTGTGTTCAAAGATCTCTGTCCCAACGAGACGATGGGTTTGCCGAAGGAAATTACTACGACTTACTATATAAGTAGAAAATTAGGTTCTGGTGCATGTGGATTAGTGCGTCTAGTTTTTGATATTCGCACATGCAATCAATTTGCAATGAAAATAGTTAAGAAGAATCTTCTTAGCGACACTAGAGTCATCAATCGTCATAAGCCTTCAAATTCAAATGATCAGGAAAAAGTTCTTAACGAGGCGAATATTATGAAGAGTCTATCTCATGTAAGCTTAACGATTAAATAAGAAGTAGTAAGTATGGCTGACTTCCTAAACGTTAGTTGCGCTGGATAAGTACATAGTCAAATGTACCTAAACAAAAAAGGTCGTTCATAATCGTTTGAAATTCATAAAAGCATTCAGTTATTGATACGAATCTAAAACTCATATTATTCATCATAGATTTGTATGATGCAAAGCATCGCCGGTGCAAATCGACGTTTAGAGAGTCAGCCTATAATTAAACAAAAAAAAAATTATCTCATTCGTTCTTACAGCCTTGCGTCATAAAAATGCATGACATTATTGATAAACCTGACTCTGTCTATATGGTGTTGGAGTTCATGAAAGGTGGAGATTTGCTCAATCGTATTGTATCCAACAAAAATCTTAATGAACAGATATCGAAACTTTTTTTTTTCCAAATGTGCCATGCCGTTAAATATTTACATGATAAGGGTATATATGCTTTCATATATCGTTTATAAATAACAATTTAAAGTTAATATTATTTTTCAGGAATAAGTCATCGCGATTTAAAGCCCGATAATGTTCTACTAGAATCATCGAACGAAGAAACTTTATTAAAAGTTTCTGATTTTGGTCTTAGTAAACTTGTACAAAACGATTCAGTAATGAAAACACTGTGTGGTACGCCATTGTATGTGGCTCCTGAAGTATTGATAACGGGCGGACGTGGGGCATATACGAAAAAAGTGGATATTTGGAGCCTCGGTGTGGTGCTTTTCACTTGGTATGATTTTCGTCATTTTTTGTCATTAACTTAATACTTATTTGCTTATAACTCGTTTTAAGCTTGAGCGGTACCTTACCCTTCTCAGACGATTATGGCTCGCCGGTCAGTGAGCAAATAAAGCACGGAAGATTTCGTTTTAATCATCCATCTTGGCGAAAGGTTTCTCAACGAGCTACAACACTCATTAAGGAAATTTTAATTGTGGACCCCAAAAGACGTCCAACAATAGATGATGTCTTGAAGAGTAGCTGGCTAAAGGACAATGAAATGTTACGCAAAGCTAAAGCTTTAATGAAGTTAGATGTAATGGATATTGCAGAGGATGAAGAAAATTTTTTGCAACCACCGAAAAAGCGAGCCAGAAGATAAGTTATGTATTTTTTATGTAGTACATAAGTATTAATTAAGTCAGCATTGTTTATGTGTTTTCAATGTTCCAATGTTATGTGTGAGTCAAAAACATGATTTTACTTAATTATAATGTATTTTACGTTACGCTATTTGCCTATTCATTTTTGAATCGCTGTTAAACGTCATATACATATACCCATATACTCGTACAATTTAAGAGAAATATTTAAAGCTAATAAACTGTTATAAGTGTCATGTATATTTGATAAAAATCTGTATTAGATATATTGAAAAAATATTATTTTCTAGCGCTTTGCAGGCAGAAATTGCTAAATGGAATTATACTAAATTGTCTTAAGTAAAAAAATATACACTTTTTGTTTTTTTTAGGTTTCCTTTACCCCACATCTTCACACTCTACAAATTATATTAAAAAAGTTCTGTTAAAACACAAATATCAGGTGGAGACCGCGAATTTCAATGGTAAAACATATTTGTCTTACTTGTGGTTGCTTAGTTTGACCCAAGAATGTAGGTGAATATATATAATTGGGTGTTTGGCCGAGCTCGTCCTATTTGTGGAGGTTCTATAGTTTTAAGTCGACTCCGAACGGCAGTTAATTGTTATGAAGAGCTTTTTCATCGTAGAAATATATTCGTAGGTTTGGGACTGCATGCCGAGGAGCGTCCGCTATTAGAAACAACTTCCTATAATTTCGGTGCTTCATGCACGGAGATTTGAACCTACGCACTCTTGAATGGTAGTCACGCACCAGCCTATTTAGCTACGACGGCTGTCAACATAAGTAAAGTAATTGAAATTGAAATAAAGGGTTTTTAATAAGAGGTGTTTTTTTATACTCATTATATTATATTTTTTTAATATAAATGATCGGATGTTTATTTCATTATAAAGAGGTATCCCGTTAATAGTGGAAAATAACATCAAGCAAATGACCACCACGACCAGGCTTACAGGACAATATCCTTTTCATGAAATTTTTCATAACCGAATTGCAAAGTGGCTGCCCTATGTCCTCGATAGCCTCACGAATTCCATCTTTGAGGTCTTTAATCAACCCTGGGCTGTTGGCGTAGAGCTTCTATTTCACGTGGCTCCAAAGAAAAAAGTCACAAGGTGTTAAATCACAAGATCTCAGTGGCCAATTGTGATCACCTCTTCGAGAGATAACACGGCCCGGAAACTTTTCCCGATCATCCCCAAGATCAATGGTTTCGTTGCTTGTGTGGCACGTAGCGCCGTCTTGTTGAAAATAAACCTTGTCTAGATCAATACCATCCAATTCCGGCATAAAAAATCGTTAATCACCTTTCGATAGCGCACCTGTTACACCTGCTATTGGAAAACCCTTTACATTAATTTTTGCTGTTACATCAAACCGTTATGTGAAAAAATTATGATACCACTCTGCACAAGTGCGCGTTGTTATAATACAATTTTCAAACTGGTTTCTAATTAGGCTGTTGTTGTTGTAACAGTATAAAAATTCCCTATACATATGTATGTGGGGAATGCTGTTAAAGTGATAGTCCTTGGCCGGATATAAATCCGGGTAGTTCTGGTAGCGTAAAACCGACTGTCGTGGGAACGGTTTCTAATTAGGTGTTTCGGCCTGCTACCGGAACTTCAATGCTAAATACCAAAATGTCAAAAATATTATGTAAATTATAGCTATTTTCTAATTATTTATTTTGTAAAAAAAGCACTTCTGCTCGAATCAGATATAAATAAATGTTCATGCAAAAAAAAAACCTACATAAATTAATAAATACAATTATTTGTATATTTATTCAGTAGATATTTTTGTAAACACATTTATGAATCAAGTTTTGCGTGTGGCATTTGGAGAGAAGAATATAAAATAACCTGTTTATTTTTATTCAAATCTTCGATTTATCTCAAATAATTTGAAAACTAAGAAGAGAAAGAAAAACCTAGTATAATTAAAAAACCATCAAGAAAAACCTAGTATAATTAAAAAACCATCAATAAAAACGTATAGTTCAACTGCGATTGTAACGATTTCCATCGCCACGACGCACTACATCTTTGTACTCGTCCATACGACGCATGCGCTCCAGATATTCAGGATCATCATTTTCAATTTGAACCTCTTCGATAGCCTTCTCCTCATCTTCCTTCTCATTGGGATCTTTAGCAGCGGCGATTGCTTGTTCACGATTCATTTTTTCTACTTTTTCTTCATCAGGGAAAACACCATCGCGCACGCGTTGATCGTAAAACTCATCGACAGTCATAACCGGCAAACTCGGATAACCCGCACCGAACACTGCCTTTTGTGCGGCATTACGAGTTATAATGAACGGCTGCATTGGTTTCCTTTTTGTTTGCGGGCGGTTGTGGTGGGGATGATGATGTGAGTGTCCTGCATGTTCCGAATTAGATGTTGTCATTGTTGTATTAGCTGAAAAGTCATCGTTTGACGCTGCAGCAACACTAGCAGCTGCCACATGCATTTGTACCATTTGCTTTTCCAGTTTCACACTGTCCAGCTCTTCGTTTGCGTCAATTATGCTTTTATTGAGAAGTTTTAGGAAAAATTCTCTGCGCACTTCATCATCAACACTTTTATTGCGCACAGCAAGCTTCATTTTCTTAACAAATTCCTCTAATTCCTTCTTTTTTCGAAATTGAGCAATTTTATTGTTGCGTGCGTGCGCGGCACGCATTAGTTGTGCTAATTCGTTAGGATTACCGCCTTCTGCACTTCCGCCACTTTCATCACTTTTACGGGAACCACATAAATCATATTCTTCACAGCGTTGCAAAAAGTCTCTGCAATTTCACAAAAAATAATAAAGTATTTAATAAATTTTTGGATTTCGACTTACTTGAAGTACACTTCGGCAATTTGTAGCACTTCACCACGGTCCTCTTGTTTCAATCTAAGTGCCGTTTTGCCCAAAAAGAAGGGTAGCAGCAAATATTGCAAGGAATCTGTCGAAACTTCATCAATGAGTTCATTTGGACTAAACAGGCCAATTCGATTCACAAACGTTGTAGCTGCTTCAAATTTTGACATAACATCTTTAACTTTGAGCTGGATCAATAAATTTTTTAAATCTTATAAGGTAGTAAATTTGTACAATGTACGCCGGTAATACTACTCACTTGATATTCCACTGAGTTGAAAGGCAAAGAAGTTTCTTCCAATTCTTCAAATCCTTGCCAACCGTTTAAGAAAATCGCCTGTAAGCTTTTATCACTATTTTCTTCTGCATCTGTATCAATTTGTTTTACTGACATATTTTATTTGTTGGTTTTCAGTATTCAGAAAGGTTTTTTCGAGTTTTTGAAAGTAATAGAGTTACATTAACATTTTCACATTAGTGGAATAAGACTACAGGGTGCCATTGAAATAAACCGAAGTAGGATGATAATGTACGATACTAATAATCATTCAAGGGTATCATACCAAGATTGTAGAATATAAGATTGCTCCTTCGGAATTCGCTGCATATATATAAATACAAGGAAGCGAAATTAATTGTTTGTGAAAAGGAAGAGTAGGCGAAAACAATAGAAACTCCCTCCAATCCCTACAACACAGCGGACTATCATGTAAACATTCATATTATCATCATTACAATCCTCATTAAACTAAACATTTTCGTTCTAGCAAAGGGAAAGTACTGATAGTTTCCCCTTGTAGGTATAATATTCTATATTTTTTTTACCAATAGCAATTTATTATAACTGAGAAATATATCTACTATGTTCTAAATGGCAAGGCAACTAATCATTTTTATTCTTACAATGTAATAACTGCTGACAACTTAACTCATCAAAAACATCTTAGCAATAATAAGCAAACTTCTCATTTTTGTTATCAAAAAGTAATCAGCACTGATGGCCCAAACTACTCATTTTCGCTATCAAAAAGTACTCAGCACTGATGACAAAAACTACTCATTTTCGTTATCATAAAATGTTTTATTTAGAAATATGTATACAAAATTAATATTTTTTTATTCATTAGATATCAATTCGGTGTTTCATCTACGGAGACTCGAGCTCACGCATTCTCAAATGTTAGCCAAGCATCTATTCATTCGGCTATGACGCCCATACAACAAAAATTTCACACTAGTGCTTTTTTCAGAGCAGCCAAGTTATAAGTACACAAATGAGTTGCCTTGCCGTTTAAAGTACAGTAGACATACTTTTCACTTATATGAAATTGCTATTGGTAAAAGAGAGATAGAATTTACACTGACAAGGGGAAAATAATATCAAATGAAATATTTGATTTTCCCATTAAAAAAAGGTGTATATGCCATTCTGATAATGCGCATGTATTAGAGACTAATAAATTACTTGTAAATGCGTTGGAATTTTTGTCGAAAGTTCTTAGCACTCTCCTGTAGGGATCACTACAAATTATACAAACATACATACTTCCTTGTGGCGTCATCCACAAAAAAAACTCATTTAGAGTTATTGTTATAATTCAGTCTTTCACAGTTTAATACACGACACCTCATCTTATAGTTCTTGTGTAACCTTCAGTATTTGCTCAATTGCTGACTGCTGACGGTTTTTTAAGAGTGGCTTTTTGGGGCAGCGAGACAATTTTGACGTGATAACGTCTTATAATTCGATTTAACAGGCTGCACGCACGAAAAAATGTGTCGTTACCTTGCTCATTAGCGTTACCTTGCTCATTAGCGTTACCTTGCTCATTGCCGTTACCTTGCTCATTTGTCGTTACCTTGCTCATTGCCGTTGCCTTGAATGAACTGCAAGCGAAAGCGCGGAACGAACGACAAAGCGAACGGCAACTTTCGACATCTTGCTCTCTCCTACTTAAGTGAGCGTATATATGTATGTATATGCGCATATGTACATATATAAATTCAGGTATTTGTATTTGCATATGCTTTCTTATTGATTATTATTAATTTGATTTACTTGAAGAACTTAAAATAAAACCAAGTTTGTTAATAATACCTGTTGTTTTAATGTTATTATTATTTTTTGACGTGACAACGTCTTATAATTCTATGTAGCCGGCTGCACGCACCAAAAAATGCGTCGTTATCTTGCTCATGCGTCGTTACCTTGCTTGAACAGCAATGTTATGATATGTTGTGTTATGTTATGTTATGTTAAAGTATATTATGTTATGTTAATGTTAACTCATTCTCTATATCCATACAAAATATCTATCAAACAAATAAAATTAAATTTTCTTTTGAAAAATGCAACCATTCAATCAGTATTTTCTTATGACGTTATCACGTTAAACTATCGTCAGTAAACCGACTTTACAGACAACCTCTTTTTTTATTTATTTGGTATTTCATGTCGACCCACTATCTAGCGAACTACATATTCACACAAACTATTGAGAATAAATATTTCTTTTAGTATTTGTTTTCCAAACGTCGAAAGAATGCCAATGTTGAGTGCGAATTGAAATGAAATTTTACCTTTTCAAATCAATTATAAAGTACATCTATGCATCTATGTATAACCCCTTGTTTATACTCACAACTAAGTCCGGGGAGAGAATTTACAATTGGTTTGTATAAATATATAACTCTAGTGTTAAATATTAGTCATTTCTATAACCTAAAGAATGTGTTACAGAAATGAAATTAGACACCGAGTTAAGTAACCCGGGTTATATACGGCCATTTTTGATTAGTGCTTACATCACTGTCCTTTCTCGATGTTTGTTTTGATTGTTCCCATTCTTACTCGCTGGTCTGAAACGTTCTGAGCTGAGGCTGTACATGTTGTTAAATAAGAAGTAAGTAATGAAATAAACAGTAAAAGTTTGTATATTCCTAATTTAACATTTTGTGTTTATTAGACGCTGAGTATAAATCTAATGAACGCTTGCTTAAAGGTGCAATCGTTGAAGTGTTTAATTTGTTTCCTTCATATGTGGAATGGTTATTTTGTCATGGTAATTAATTACTAAAACTTTTGTTTACTGCAAATAATCTGCAAGTTCATTATATATGTATTTAATCATTTAAATGTAATCCATTGATTTTACTAGCTTTATTAACTTTCGTTAGATAAAATAAAACGCTAATCATTTGTAGTTCAATAGCAGAAAAAGGGTTTTCGTAATAAATCTTGTCCAGCTATAAAAAACAAAACAACGGAACCAAAGCTCCATAGCGTTTTTTACGGTTGTCGTAGTTCTATTAATTTATTTAGAGGAATCGGCTTGTTTGGTTTTTTTTTTTACTATGATTTGAATTGAAATGATTTAGCAAGATATAAAAAGGACATCATGTTGAATTTAAAGTACATTCGCAGGTTACTATTTGTCATGATTGAAAATTTATTCATTCGCCAGATAGTTTTGTTATGGTTACGATGAGCGAAAAAAACTCTAGCTGTGGGTTGGTATTCTAGACTTTTTCCGGTTTTCCCAAAAGAACTTGTCTTTTGCTATTCCGAATCGGTATTAAACCTTTCCGTCAAGTTGTTTCTGTTTTATGGATATTAGGTGGAATTAATGCGTGAATATTTTCCATTTCAGTTCAAATATGCAATCTGAAGCAAAACTTCGCTCGCGTGCTCCAAATTTCTCTAATACTGAAAATTTAATTTTGTACGATTGCATAAACAAATATAAGCACATAATAGAAAATAAAAAAATAGACCGGGCCAGCCTTGCGCAAAAACATAACGCATGGAGAGAAGTGGCGAAAGAATTTAATTCGATCACTGCTGGTTACAACCGGACCGCAGAAAGTTTGCAACAAAATTACAAAAACATGAAGAAAAAAACAAAAAAGTGGTCAACAATTTCCAGAATGGATCTAACAGGTATGTTCCATATATATATGTATGTATATAAATTTGAGCAAATGCTTATTTTCTAATCTAAATAATTAAAATTTTCGTAGAAGATAAGACCGAAGAGGTAGAGGACTGTGGTACGTCCGCTAACGGTTGGGAGAAAATCTCCAGCGCTACAGCGGTACCGACAAATCCTTGGCAAGAGAGTTTCATGGAAATGGCAGAGGAAAGTGACACACAGGGAAGGGAATCGAGAAATGCTAACATGCATGACAGTTAGTACTATTCTCTTTCGCCATATGCTATTTATTACTCTATGTACATACATATAGTATATTACAACATTGATGTATGTAATAGGTGCACCTTCAATTACTGGCTGCTATACCATGTACGATGCCGACAGCAGTCGTAACACACCCTCTGAGGACGTAAAACCTGCTGAGATAATTCTAGGTGGAGCGGGTAACTTCAACTCCAATTGTTATTTTTGAATTTTATTTTTATTATTTATTTCAGATGAATTACCAACAGTCGAGGCAGGCGCGAAGGGTGAAAGTGAGCAGAGTGACTACTTCAGACATGATAGCGATAATTTAATAAAAAGCCACGATCCTTTATTGATACGTGAGTATGTAATTATTTGTTAATATTCGTTAATTACAATAATGTTTTTGATGCATTGCTAGGCAAAAGGAAAGTGCAATCATCGGGCAGGGAAGCGGTTGCATATAAGATTAAGCTCTTGGCCGCTGAAGAATTGGCAATGGCGTCCGCTCAAAAGCAAGTGATCCAAATTCAGTTGTTAAACGAGCAAGAAACACTGGAGCACAACCGTTTATTAAGAAAAATGGAACTTGAAGATGCACAAAGAAAGTATCAGCACAACGAAACTGTTCGCAAATTACAGTTAAAAAAATGTCTAAATATATACAACAATTTCACACTAGAGGAATAAGACAATTTTGCCCCAACACTCCCATGGCAGCCGGTTCTACGTTACCGGAATGACTCGGGTTTTTCCGACCAAGGGCTGCCGCCCCAGTAAACTAGCCCTGTTAGTGTACCGTATCCCAATTTTGCCAATGGAAAATAATATGAAGCTAAGCTCCCTTGAGAAAAAATATGTAAAAAATTACAAATAAGAAAGCTTACTTTGCGGACAAATTAATGTATCATTGGGATTAGATTTAAAAAGCATGTAGCTCGGTAGACCTTTTCATTCCTGCTGCTTGTAACCCTACTAAAATTATTCGGCGAAAATCAAAATAATGAGTTTTAAAGATACAAAATGCTTTTAATTTGAAAGAACAATAACTACATGTACGAGTATTTTACATAAAAAAGTAAATACACGATTAAATAAAATACCATGCGTTCCATTAGTTAGAGACCTGTTACGCAAACCTTTCTCATCATATACGTCAAATACGTCTTGATGTTAGTTAATTTTAGTTTTTTATAAAATCTAAGCAAACTACCACAGTATATTGACTAAAAAAGATAAAATGGTTCCAAAAATATTTATTTTTTATATACGAAATATAAGTGCAAATATCTACTAAGAAATAAAGTAAAAATATTCAATAAAAATTAAAGTTTTTCTAAATTTGTAAGTATATTTAGCAGTTTTTCTGAATTTGTCATAAAATTCTGGTGCCATTAGGCGCCCGTATACAGCTTTTGTGCATATACACTCGTCTACAAATGTACACACTTTGAAAAATAAAATTATGTAGTGAAAAACTGCAAGAAATCGGTATAAAAAATTCTTCTTCCCGCGCCAACTTAAAGGGCTGGCACTAAAAATAATTTAAATACAAATTTATAGCTTAACAAAAAGAAGCTAAATTTTTAGTATGCTCGCATATACTGTGTTAAACATCTGATGTGTCGATTAGGTTTTTGCTCCAGTTCCGGCCGTAGCTAAGTTTTAGTTCGCTACGATTATTTAAAAAACAAATGTAGTAACTAGTCGTGGCACCTCCAATTCATAAGTAAATATGAGTACCTTAAATAAAAAAGCTTTATCAAGCAATATATCACCTGATATTAGGCATCACATTCGTATTGCGATGTAATTTATTACAGGAAACGTAATTAAAAAATGTTTTTTTTTTGTTTTTACATGAAAGGTAGAAGAGCCGAAATTAAATACAGTGACGGACTTAAGTCTACATAGAGCAGCATATTTTCTTATTTCCCTGAACGTAAACAATAATTGAAAAAACTGTTAATGAATTTTTTTTTTTTTTTTGAATTCATATTTATTCATAAATTTATAAAATTTAAATTTAAATTTTATGCAATTCAGTATATTCAATTTATTACAAAATACTTCGTAGGAAATTCCGTATAAAGACTGTATATTAGAAAAAGAATGTAAAAAACGATCCTTGCGTTGTGTACAAAATAGAAAATTAATTTATGGAAGTTAGTGCCTTAGCGCGCCGATCGGTGTTTTGGAAAAGTGCACGTATAAGATGCTTGACTTCCTCGACTTTGTAATTGGCTGTAAATATGGCAGCACCCTCACACCATTGCTCGGTGATTTCTTGCAACGATGAGCTGAGTATAGTTTTTAATTGTACAAGTTTCATCCAAGAC
This sequence comes from Anastrepha obliqua, assembly GCF_027943255.1. NCBI lineage: Eukaryota > Metazoa > Arthropoda > Insecta > Diptera > Tephritidae > Anastrepha > Anastrepha obliqua. Next base: position 47,389,049 of record NC_072896.1, on the reverse strand, counting down.
TTAATATTCGTCATGTCTCGTTTGGACTGAGGGGGAGTAAAATATGTAAGTTGGTTTAATTGTGTGTAATTTTCGAGTTACCTTGAACAACTTTGGCACTTTCTCCAATATGACACCGATCAATTCACTTAGCTCATTTGCCACTGTTGCAGAAATATCCTCCGTTGTGAGTACGCACCGTATAATTTCATTACAAAAATCATGCAAAATATCACAAAGTATTTTATTGTACATAGCGTCGGGTAGAACATTCTGCCAAACATTTTTTAATAACTCCAATTGACCCAAGCATTGGCGCAATAATTTCAATGGTGCCGTGCCAACTGTGTATGCATCGGAGATATCTACAAATGAATATAAATAGTATACATATATATGCGTATGCATGGAAAATATAATATATATATATAATTGGCGCGTACACCCTTTTTGGGTATTTGGCCGAGCTCCTCCTCCTATTTGTGGTGTGCGTTGTTGATGTTGTTCCACAAATGGAGGGACCTACAGTTTCAAGCCGACTCCGAACGGCAGATATTTTTATGAGGAGCTTTTTCATATCAGAAATACACTCGGAGGTTTGCCATTGCCTGCCGAGGCGCGACCGTTATTAGAAAAATGTTTTTATTAATTTTGCTTTCACCGAGATTCGAACCAACGTTCTCTCTGTGAATTCCGAATGGTAATCACGCACCAACCCATTCGGCTACGGCGACCGCCCGGAAAATATAATATTAATACAAATTTAGAAGATATCTTTTAATCGGATTTGAAATATGTATATTCACAGAATTACCAAACTCCTTTAGTATGCCCATTATAATCTTTTGCTGATGGTTGATTTGTGTATTCAAATATTTGCTACCGGTTATGTGCAATGTCTTAACCAGGGCTGGATATGTGGGTATGCCCTTTTCCGAATTCGTGGTCACCCAATGTGCTAGAAATTGGCAGTTGTTATAAAATAAGGCTGATTGTTGCGGTATGCTCTCCAATAGCTTTCCGTGTATCTTCGGTACCATGCCCACATATGAATGAAGTATGACACTGATTACGTTCAGTAGGCTTTCGTCATCTGTGTCGTGCGATTGGCGTAGTATGCGTTCCATCAGCTTAATTAGTTCCTGTTAAATAAAAAACAAGCTAAACAAATATTTAAAACTGAAACTAGCAATGATCTAATTACCAGTGTGCTCTTCGAAACCATACAACAAGGAAATAGAAATGGATTTTTGGCTATATCCTCAGCGGTATTCTTCTCAGCAATTAATGCCATGTCTTGCAAATCTTTATGAATGATATCCATTGCGCTATCCAAAAGCTTATTGTTGAATTGTTCACGGAAATGTGTTTCAAACTTTTCGGTGAAATCGCTTAAGGCTCCATCAGTTTCGGCATTAATAAGAAAGGCATCGGCTAGAAAGTGTTCAAATTGGATAACGTCCTCTACTAGCGTTGATTCCTCGAATTCACTGATTGTTTTTGGTATCGCATGCATTAGGCATTCTTCTACAAGCAGACTTAACAAACGTTGCTTGATATGATCCCCTATAATGGAGAATACTTGTTGATCATTGGATATTGAAACGTTTATATTGGCCAGGCAATGTAAAACAAACTTAATATTTTCGAAAACTTTCTTATAGGAGGGACGTAAACTTTTGCCCATTTCCTTCAACGGATATGAAAGGGTTAGTTGTACATGATCGTGGTTGTCCTCAATGTACTCCAGGGTAGCGGGTTTTAAGATAAGCGGCTCAAAACAGTTCTCTAGTAAAAAATCGCACATTCCAATGGGATTGTAACGCGCCTGAAAGAATAGTTTTAAAAGTTGGATATAAAAAAACCAAACTGGGGACCACAACTCCAAAAATCGTTTTGTCGTAAAGTAATTAGCCCCTTCAAAATGAGAATGAGGTATATAAATCTGCTTTTGAATAATATTGGCTAAATATATATACAAAAAATATCTTTTCTCGCAGATATATGAAATATCACATTAATACATAGATTGTACTTTGATAACATTTGTGATACAAAAGATACAATACGTTTTTTAAAAGGTTATTATTTTTCGATATCAAGTTTTTTTCGGAATCGTAGTTTGTTTTAATATACGTGTATACATATTTAGTATTATATATTTTGCTATAAAATTTTTGGCTGAAGTGATAGTCCTCGGCTTAAAATTAATCCAAGTTCTTCTTGTATTATAGAACCGGTCTTCGTTGGCACATCTATCTATCAGACTTATTCTAAAGGTTGTAGGTTGCAAATGATTTATGTTTTTAATACTTCCACTTACTTGAAACAACGCCATCACAGTATCTTGTAACTGATTAACATCCTTCGATACTTGTATCGTGACATATTTCGAATGTGATACTTGCTTCTCTGTGAATTGCACAAGCAGCTCGAATCGTTGTTCTAAGTTCTGTCGTAATATATTTGCTTGTATATGATATTTTACCATTATTGTGTCATAGCAATCGCATTTTTGAAAGTTACAGTCCACATCACTCTCACCATATATTAAACTTTTTAGTTTGCTCAAATGATCGAGCACTACTAAATACTCCTTGTTTGAATTTGCATCTTCGACACATTGAAAAAGGTCGTCCACCTTGAGTATGCGGTGAGATACACGGAAATCTAGATACATTTCATGGAATTCGTTGATGCACGCAACCAGTTCGGAGTTGGAATGATGTAGTTCAGCATTCGTTTCGCTGCAAATTGCCTGCAACAAATTCTCCGCCTCACACGCCAAAAGTTCCCCCTCATCGAGGTACATATCGGCGGATGTTTGATTTGGCATAAATTCAACATAATTGTCTTCGATGTGTTTGCGTATACGTTCCTGAAAACGCTTTATTTTCGACAGAATTTTTGTAATAGTGCTTTTCGTGACTTTAGAATCCTCGCAGGTAACGTCTTCCGTTATCTTTGCGACATTATTGTTGAATTGCACCTCAGTACTCATTTTTAATTTTATGTTTGCCGCGAAAATAACTAAAAGTTGTTAAAATCTGAATACAACAGCAAATACGCAATTGGAGCTATAAACGTTTGAAATGTTCGCAATAGTGTGACCAGATAATACAAAATTTGTGAAATTGACTAAAGGTAGAAATATTTGATGCTGCTGGTAATAATACGTTCACATTTAAGTAGATGATCTACTTTTTCGAGCTTAACTCCCATTCCGTAATTAAAAAGCGAGATTTACCATACAAAATTTCTCTCCCAAAATTTGAGATTATAAAATAATCCTAGATAATAACGATACTTTTTGACATACAGCCCTATGTTTTCTGTGTTATCAATAATTATTATTACGCATGTAAGGAGAAGCATCAAAATAAAAAATAATGAAATGGATGCCGGCAAAGAAAACAGGTCTGTAGACATAATTCTAATAAAATGTTTGTTAAATATTATTAATTATTGAATGCGTTTGTTAATTATTGAAAATGTTTTTTAAATATTATTAATTATTAATGCGTATTACTGCCATAATTTTTTGCAGCCTCAGTTTATTATAAGCAACCAATTGCGCAATTAAATTATCTATTCCTTCTCCTTGTATTTTTTTCATATCGTTAATAATAATTAAAGAAACCAAAAACACCGAAATATTCCACCAAAATAATTTATATGAAGAAAAACCTTACCAAAGTATTGACAGCTGATTGTCAATTTTGTAGGTAATCTGTGAATGGGTAGATTAATTTAGTGGATTTATAAGTGATTAATGCATATGTAATCGTATTATAAAGAAGAAATTAAATAGGAGTAAGCTATTTGTACAAATTTCCATATTTTTTGTAATACGTATTTGAGAAACAGCAAAAAATTACCATTTGGAAATGTGATTTTTGCATATATTAATTTATATTTGTTTATATATTATTAATAATTATTTTTCATGGAACTGAATTATTTCAACTTATTTGATTCTATTTTTACTTTATAACTCGCATTTTAGTTATGCAAAAACAAATTTAAGAATTAAAAGCAAAAAATGGTATAACCCGGAAACCTCCAAAAGGTGATATTCGAATTTCCTAAAACTCTGAAATCGCTTCACAAAACTTATTCTAATAATACGTTCACGTATCAGTAGCTTTTTCGTGGTTAACTCCCAGTCATAATTAAAAGACAAGGAACCAAAGAATTAAAGAAACCAAAAACAACGAAATATTCCATCAAAATAATTTCTATGAAGAAACACCTCTCAAAGCAGTATTGACAGCTGATTGTCAATTTTGCAGGTAATCTGCCATATGTGAACAGGTAGATTAATTTTGTGAATTTATTGGTAATTAATGCATATGTGAACGTATTATAACCTCATTTGGACTAGTAACCCCACCAATGAACTCGAATAAAAACACACCATGTCATGTCAAAAATATCTTACTTTAATTATTTTTATGTACTTTTACAATCATATCCTGTTCTTGAACAAAGGCATGGGCATTATTTCCCAACAAATCACTTTTCGAATAATCGTGGTTTTACCCAGGTTTTAAACCATTTGAACTTGCAGAAGTATGTATGTGTGGACGATTTATCCTATATTCTTAATTTCTCACTCACTCCTGCTTATTCTTCCTTTTCTCATTGTTTGTTTATTTTCTGTCCTGGCGTCATGGCCTTTGGGCGCAATCTAGCATTCTATCATACATGCACTTATACATTTGCACAACACGGTTTGTTTATTTTCTGTACTGTCGGCACTCAATTACTAAATTCGTCAAAAATAAACTAGCGGCTTTCGGGAAGTGTCACGTTCTGTATTAGCTACATTGGATGTTTAATTGCGTTAACAATTCTTGACAATATTCACAGTCGACTTTATTTAGCTACCAAATAAAAAGAACGTAGTAGTGTTTATTCTTAAATAGAAGCAATTCGCTTAGCGAACTTCATCGGACGAAAGTCCGTTGTAAAAATTTAAACATACTGCAGTATATGAGATAATAAAAGCGACGAATTTCATTTGACGGCACCACGCTGTTTGATAAAGTTTGTTCAGCTAATTGATTCTTATACTTCTTCTCTTCTGCATTGTCGCCACAACTGCTTAAGCGACTTTTACCGAGTTTAACAAAGTGCGCCAGTCATTTCTTTCTCGTGCTAACCGAACAAAATAATTATGTTACATTGTTGGAGGAAATAAAACCCGAATTCGCGGTTTTCGATTTAAAAGGGATTAACACGATTTAGTGGATTAACACCGAAATTAAAAAAAAAATTAATTGAAAAAGATGATTGACCAAATTAAAGAAGAAACCGGTTTATAATTAGAAACACCAATCTTTTTTGAACATCCCTAATTGAAAGTACGTGAACAGAACTAACCTCTCTTGAAATAATGTCTTCTTCAGTTCGTGTAGGAGAATCAAAAAAATAAAATCTAGCATCAACAGCTGTGAATATTTTGAAAATTATTTATTTTGCAATTCTGTAACGCTCTCGAAATAATAGTAAAATATGGGAGACTACGATTCTGACGATGAAAAATCACAAATTGAAAAGCTGCGTTATGCTAAAGTGCCGCGGGGAATGTTTGTTAGTGGCTGGGATGACGACGCCGACGAACTGATTGAAGAAGACAAGAATCCACAAGGTAAATCCTGCCTTTGGGAGGTGAAAAATATTTAAAACGCTTCCAAACTATATTATTTATATCTTCGTACAAATTAGCCAGTCTTGAGCGGATGATTCTTTGGGCTGTAAATGAAAATAAAATAAACGAGGTACGCGACATACTAAAATTGGATCCCGAAGCAGTATCTGCAGTGGATGATGACGGCTATACGCCATTACATCGTGCATGCTACAACAATTTCGTAGACATAGCAAAGTTACTGTTACAGTACAAAGCCGATCCAAATGCACGTACCAAACTGGGTTGGACGCCATTACATTCTGCTTGTAAATGGAGTAATGCAGAATGCGCTGGATTGCTTCTGCAACATGGCGCAGATGTTAACGCCAGATCTGAAGGCGACCAAACGCCACTTCACGTGGCCGCAACTGTTTCGAATTGTCGCAATACGGCAACAGTACTTTTAATGGACGAAAATATTCAGCCTAGCGCGTTGAATAATTCTAAAGGTTGTAGGTTGCAAATGATTTATGTTTTTAATACTTCCACTTACTTGAAACAACGCCATCACAGTATCTTGTAACTGATTAACATCCTTCGATACTTGTATCGTGACATATTTCGAATGTGATACTTGCTTCTCTGTGAATTGCACAAGCAGCTCGAATCGTTGTTCTAAGTTCTGTCGTAATATATTTGCTTGTATATGATATTTTACCATTATTGTGTCATAGCAATCGCATTTTTGAAAGTTACAGTCCACATCACTCTCACCATATATTAAACTTTTTAGTTTGCTCAAATGATCGAGCACTACTAAATACTCCTTGTTTGAATTTGCATCTTCGACACATTGAAAAAGGTCGTCCACCTTGAGTATGCGGTGAGATACACGGAAATCTAGATACATTTCATGGAATTCGTTGATGCACGCAACCAGTTCGGAGTTGGAATGATGTAGTTCAGCATTCGTTTCGCTGCAAATTGCCTGCAACAAATTCTCCGCCTCACACGCCAAAAGTTCCCCCTCATCGAGGTACATATCGGCGGATGTTTGATTTGGCATAAATTCAACATAATTGTCTTCGATGTGTTTGCGTATACGTTCCTGAAAACGCTTTATTTTCGACAGAATTTTTGTAATAGTGCTTTTCGTGACTTTAGAATCCTCGCAGGTAACGTCTTCCGTTATCTTTGCGACATTATTGTTGAATTGCACCTCAGTACTCATTTTTAATTTTATGTTTGCCGCGAAAATAACTAAAAGTTGTTAAAATCTGAATACAACAGCAAATACGCAATTGGAGCTATAAACGTTTGAAATGTTCGCAATAGTGTGACCAGATAATACAAAATTTGTGAAATTGACTAAAGGTAGAAATATTTGATGCTGCTGGTAATAATACGTTCACATTTAAGTAGATGATCTACTTTTTCGAGCTTAACTCCCATTCCGTAATTAAAAAGCGAGATTTACCATACAAAATTTCTCTCCCAAAATTTGAGATTATAAAATAATCCTAGATAATAACGATACTTTTTGACATACAGCCCTATGTTTTCTGTGTTATCAATAATTATTATTACGCATGTAAGGAGAAGCATCAAAATAAAAAATAATGAAATGGATGCCGGCAAAGAAAACAGGTCTGTAGACATAATTCTAATAAAATGTTTGTTAAATATTATTAATTATTGAATGCGTTTGTTAATTATTGAAAATGTTTTTTAAATATTATTAATTATTAATGCGTATTACTGCCATAATTTTTTGCAGCCTCAGTTTATTATAAGCAACCAATTGCGCAATTAAATTATCTATTCCTTCTCCTTGTATTTTTTTCATATCGTTAATAATAATTAAAGAAACCAAAAACACCGAAATATTCCACCAAAATAATTTATATGAAGAAAAACCTTACCAAAGTATTGACAGCTGATTGTCAATTTTGTAGGTAATCTGTGAATGGGTAGATTAATTTAGTGGATTTATAAGTGATTAATGCATATGTAATCGTATTATAAAGAAGAAATTAAATAGGAGTAAGCTATTTGTACAAATTTCCATATTTTTTGTAATACGTATTTGAGAAACAGCAAAAAATTACCATTTGGAAATGTGATTTTTGCATATATTAATTTATATTTGTTTATATATTATTAATAATTATTTTTCATGGAACTGAATTATTTCAACTTATTTGATTCTATTTTTACTTTATAACTCGCATTTTAGTTATGCAAAAACAAATTTAAGAATTAAAAGCAAAAAATGGTATAACCCGGAAACCTCCAAAAGGTGATATTCGAATTTCCTAAAACTCTGAAATCGCTTCACAAAACTTATTCTAATAATACGTTCACGTATCAGTAGCTTTTTCGTGGTTAACTCCCAGTCATAATTAAAAGACAAGGAACCAAAGAATTAAAGAAACCAAAAACAACGAAATATTCCATCAAAATAATTTCTATGAAGAAACACCTCTCAAAGCAGTATTGACAGCTGATTGTCAATTTTGCAGGTAATCTGCCATATGTGAACAGGTAGATTAATTTTGTGAATTTATTGGTAATTAATGCATATGTGAACGTATTATAACCTCATTTGGACTAGTAACCCCACCAATGAACTCGAATAAAAACACACCATGTCATGTCAAAAATATCTTACTTTAATTATTTTTATGTACTTTTACAATCATATCCTGTTCTTGAACAAAGGCATGGGCATTATTTCCCAACAAATCACTTTTCGAATAATCGTGGTTTTACCCAGGTTTTAAACCATTTGAACTTGCAGAAGTATGTATGTGTGGACGATTTATCCTATATTCTTAATTTCTCACTCACTCCTGCTTATTCTTCCTTTTCTCATTGTTTGTTTATTTTCTGTCCTGGCGTCATGGCCTTTGGGCGCAATCTAGCATTCTATCATACATGCACTTATACATTTGCACAACACGGTTTGTTTATTTTCTGTACTGTCGGCACTCAATTACTAAATTCGTCAAAAATAAACTAGCGGCTTTCGGGAAGTGTCACGTTCTGTATTAGCTACATTGGATGTTTAATTGCGTTAACAATTCTTGACAATATTCACAGTCGACTTTATTTAGCTACCAAATAAAAAGAACGTAGTAGTGTTTATTCTTAAATAGAAGCAATTCGCTTAGCGAACTTCATCGGACGAAAGTCCGTTGTAAAAATTTAAACATACTGCAGTATATGAGATAATAAAAGCGACGAATTTCATTTGACGGCACCACGCTGTTTGATAAAGTTTGTTCAGCTAATTGATTCTTATACTTCTTCTCTTCTGCATTGTCGCCACAACTGCTTAAGCGACTTTTACCGAGTTTAACAAAGTGCGCCAGTCATTTCTTTCTCGTGCTAACCGAACAAAATAATTATGTTACATTGTTGGAGGAAATAAAACCCGAATTCGCGGTTTTCGATTTAAAAGGGATTAACACGATTTAGTGGATTAACACCGAAATTAAAAAAAAAATTAATTGAAAAAGATGATTGACCAAATTAAAGAAGAAACCGGTTTATAATTAGAAACACCAATCTTTTTTGAACATCCCTAATTGAAAGTACGTGAACAGAACTAACCTCTCTTGAAATAATGTCTTCTTCAGTTCGTGTAGGAGAATCAAAAAAATAAAATCTAGCATCAACAGCTGTGAATATTTTGAAAATTATTTATTTTGCAATTCTGTAACGCTCTCGAAATAATAGTAAAATATGGGAGACTACGATTCTGACGATGAAAAATCACAAATTGAAAAGCTGCGTTATGCTAAAGTGCCGCGGGGAATGTTTGTTAGTGGCTGGGATGACGACGCCGACGAACTGATTGAAGAAGACAAGAATCCACAAGGTAAATCCTGCCTTTGGGAGGTGAAAAATATTTAAAACGCTTCCAAACTATATTATTTATATCTTCGTACAAATTAGCCAGTCTTGAGCGGATGATTCTTTGGGCTGTAAATGAAAATAAAATAAACGAGGTACGCGACATACTAAAATTGGATCCCGAAGCAGTATCTGCAGTGGATGATGACGGCTATACGCCATTACATCGTGCATGCTACAACAATTTCGTAGACATAGCAAAGTTACTGTTACAGTACAAAGCCGATCCAAATGCACGTACCAAACTGGGTTGGACGCCATTACATTCTGCTTGTAAATGGAGTAATGCAGAATGCGCTGGATTGCTTCTGCAACATGGCGCAGATGTTAACGCCAGATCTGAAGGCGACCAAACGCCACTTCACGTGGCCGCAACTGTTTCGAATTGTCGCAATACGGCAACAGTACTTTTAATGGACGAAAATATTCAGCCTAGCGCGTTGAATAATTCGGGAGAAACGGCTGAACAGATTGCGCGACGAACTGGTATGACGTTTCCTGTATTTGAAATGGGTCACGAAGCATACGAGGTTGAAACTGGTATAATTGACTAAGAGGTGTTGATTCTTGATGTGTTCGGCACGCTGTTGGAAGCAATTAAGGTTTAAAGTATATTTTTTGTTATTTATAATTTGAAAATAAAAATTTTATTATTATTTTGAATTTAAAATAACGAGAGAATTCGGTTTGAAAATCGTATTTACGTACATACATACAAATATTTAGCTTAATAAAATACTTTATATTATATGTCAATAGTTCGAATTTTAGCCAGCTTGGGGGTTGCGCAAAAAATGCTCATAGTATGATTTCGTATAGTCAATCATCTGATCTTGCATTGCTGCCGGAACAAAATTTGGATTACCCTGGCCACCTTCAATTGTACCTTTGGCAGTGTAGCGCATATAGCTGGCTACTGTTGTTTCAGGGGGCAGCACTGCATTATCCTCTATTATACAGCAGTCTTTGAGTGCACAACGGCGGCCCTATTTAAAAAACCAAGAAAATATGAATACAGGAAATTAGTTGGACGGAACTATAAAGAACAGCTAAACTCATATCATTGAGTTTGCAAGACTTTTATTTCTCTTTCGTACTCACAATAATAGCATTTTTTCCAATATACACGAATGATCCAATCGAACTCGCCGAGACTACTGCGCCTTCACCAATATAGACATGATCTCCAATATGCATGGGGAAAAAGGCTATACCTTTGCTAAATTGTTTGTATGGTGGACGGATGACAGCGTCTTTGCTTATGACACAATAGCGGCCTGTACGAACATTTGCCAAATCACCACGAATTATAGCACCAGTTTGTACCACCACTTTGCCATTTAACACAATGTTTTGTGAGCCGCAGAGAACAGTTTGTCTGCTCACTTTGTTTCCTGATGCCTTAAAGTAGAAAACTATAATAAAATCACCTCCACCAGAAAAAACAGTACACATACGGTTTCTACGTATTCATCTTTGCTGTAATATGTGTCCTCAATTTCCATGCTGGATTTTTTAAACGTTTACGGTAATGGAATGTACAATTCTCATTTGTAAAATTTATTTCCGATTTTGTCACTGTTGATGACGAACTCATCAGCTGTTTTTTGTGGTCCTAACAAGGTGTTCAGAGGATAGAAGGTGGTTTTTCGCGATTTTAACAACTGATGACATCAGTGCAGCAATAAATAAACTTTTGCTTACAAGGTAGTTCTTTGCAAGGCGCATTCAATAAAGGTGGTGTCACTAGACCAACAACAATGTTTTGTACGCTTAATTGCCACAATAAAGTATTGGCAAAGTAGAAAAGAAAGAATGAATTCGCTTTATTTCATTGTGTTCTGACAGCGACATGGACACGGCGAAAGAAAAAACACAAATCAGCTGATTTACCGATACCTTTAATAGATTCGTCTTGGTTGTTTGTGAATATTCAAGAAATCGCTTTGAGAATATTGTATTTTAAAATTTCAGATTTTTTTGTTTAAAAATGAAGTGCTGCGTGTTAAATTGAAAAGGTACAAATAATCCCTTCAAACACAGCTTTTTTACTTATTTTTTGCCCATGGCGCCGTGGCAACAGAGTGTTGTGTGTGTATAATTTCTTCTGTTTAGTAGTTTCCACTGACATGCTCTTCTTCTTGTTTGTCAATTCGCCGTACTCACGTCAAGGCAAAGGGTAAGACACAATCTTGTATTCTAACATTCTAGTGATTCATTGCTTAATGTAAATAAGAGATTGGATATCTATGTGATTGACTCGCATTGTTTGGAGCCGTTTTCTCAATATTCGCTTAATATTATCTTTAATTGGTGATAACTCAACCGAATGATGGCTTGAAATAGAGGTGCAAAATCTGATACAATCGATGGATTTAATTCTCCAACACAATCTATGGTTCTAAAAAACTACACATAGTTAAAACCAAGGCGGATCGAGTTAAGAATTTCTTATAAGATCTTCACAATTCACTTTAAAATTTTTAGAAAATTCTGTTAAAAAATTGTCATAATTTGTATTGCTGTGCAAACTATGTAAATAAATTTGGTTAACTTTTTACACGACTGTAATTCATTTTTGCAAAAACTGAATTCAGATTTTCCAGAAATTTCGAAAATTATCGATGGTGTGACTATATCATTTGATCCAAGTTACTGATTTGATCGAGAAAAAGTGTTTCTGTAAGCATTAATCGACGAAATATGGAAAGTGAAAGGAAAATAGTAGCGTAATTCAGTAGTGGAATTCACTAACATATTATATTTTAACGATATTCGCATAGTTATCGATAAAAGCAACCGATAAGGCACAGTCAGCTTTTCGGGTTAACAAGTCGATTATCGCAAACTAAACGACAACCGTCGTCCGAATGGATACTAACGCTTCGGCTCTGAAAGTATGCGATGCGGTACCAGTTGGTGGTAGCAGAGGATGACCAGGCCTCCTCTGCGTTGGAAAGATCAGGTGGAGAGGGACCTGACTTCACTTGATGTTTCCAATTGGCGCCGGTGAGTACGAGAAAGCACCGATTGGCGCGCTTTGTTAAACTCGGCCAAATTTGGAGAGTTCGTAAATATCCATCATCATCGTATATATACAATATATGAAGTAATTTATAAACAAGGTGGTAGCACAAACTATTAAGTTTCATATAATAAATGTAAAAAAAAAGTTCCTATATTTATTATAATTTTTTCTTACATGGTTAGTGCCTCTATTCAGATAAACCAATAAATCAAGCACAATATTACAGATGGAATAATCAAGTGAACAGGACTGTACATATTAATACCATCAGAAAGTTCTCGAAAAAACCGCCAGGTGACTCTCTAAATCAACAGATTTGAGTTCTGTTTTTTTTTTGATAGGTTCCTACATCTGTTATTAATATTCTACAAAAAATTCTATCGACATTGCTTGACATTTGCAGTCTTGAGTATATCCAACTCTGCATGTGTTATCGATTTTTTACAGTTTTATATGTAAATGGATTTGAATTTGTAACAACGAGTTTGTATTATATTTTGCGTTAAAAATGAATTAATGGTGCGCAAGCCTTAGAAACGTTGGAAGCCGTTTAGATAGGTCACATGAAGTTCATGAGTTCATCGAGGATGACGAAAGCAATGATACCGAACAAATCTGATATGGCCCCCTGCGATTGTTTTCAGTTTGATCGAGTCAAAAAACCAGTATGGGGAACGCGTTTTAACAGCCGAAGGGAAGTAGTGGAAAAATTGAAGACGGCTATTTTGACTATAGGGGTTAGGTGGGTTACAGAGGTTCAAAAAAAGGGTATTTTTACTATTTTTTTTTAATAATATATATACAATCATATATTTTATTTAAACAATTCAGCATATCAAAGATACATATTTAAACAGTATTTTGTGAAATTTTTATTTAAAAATTCCGAAAACTCAGCCGTTGGTACCTCATCTCCCTTAACGTCTCACAAAAAAATGCTCTTGCCGTGGACAGCATAACTCATTATTGGTTCATCTAAAATCAAAAAACCAAAAATATTTCGTTAGTACATGGATAAATCTCGTTACTGGACGAAGGAAAAAAAAAAATTTAATTTGAATTTTTGACAGACTTCGAACAAAAAAACACATTTTTTGGTCAAATTTTCGTCATGTGTTGGCTCGAAAAAATTAGTTGTAATAAAAAAAAAAATCCTTCGTTCAATAACTTGATAGTGTTATTCCAAAGATGTGTGCAAAATTTGAACAAAATCGCTTCATAACTTTTCGAGAAATCGTGTCCACCGACTTAAAAAATCGAGTTTTGAGATAAACGCGTTTAAAAACGAAACGCTGCACTGACATGGCCTGATGGGCGGAACTTCTGAAGGGTCTATCTCGTAGAATTTTACTCGGATCAATTTGAAATTTTAGGAGAATATTTTAAACATATTATACTATTTAATAAGACAAAAAAAAACGATTTTTTGAAATTTTCAAACCCACCTAACCCCTATACTGAAAATAGAGTTCCAGAAATGCTTCAAAAACTGCATCAAACACGGGCATAAGTGCGTTGCGTGCGTTAAGAAACGTGCAACCTGGACAAATAATTCTATCACCTTCAAACCCGGATCCCAGATATGGTACACTGATGGATTATAATTAGAAGATGGTAGAAAAGGGGCGGGAATCAATGTGCCCAAATATAAAAAATCGATTCTAATGCGTCTTTACCCAACTATGTTCCAGACAGAAATATCTACACGCAATTGAGATGGTATGTGTGAGGAAATGTTTCCGCAGAAAAATGAGAGAAACTCACATTTACATACTTTCAGATAGTCAGGCAGGTTTGAAAGCCTTTCAATCAACTACAATCACCTCAAAAATGGTATATGACTGCCTGGACCTTCTTAATATGCTAGGGAACTTCAGCACAATATTATTATTGGGTTGGGTACCTAGACATGAAGGACACGAGGGAAACGAAATAGCGGACCAACTAGTAAAAAAAGTGTCAATGATGCCCATAATTGGTCATGAACCTTTCTGTGGACTTACAAAGGGTCATATCAACGAAATTCTCAGGAGTGGGAAGTGAAGAAGCTCGTTGAATACTGCCGGTCAGAGGAATTTCTGATAAGCTACTTTCACTTAGCAGAGTGGACTTACAACTTTTAACTGGTTGCTTTACAGGTCTCTTTAGCCTGAGATATTACTTAAACAAAATTGGCCTCTCTGAGACCATCATCTACCGAATCTGTGAAATAGACATTGAAAATTCAGAACACTTTCTTTGTAAATGTCCTGCACTAGGCAGAAAACGGCTGCAGCACCTTGATGTTAAACTATAGAACAGTAAGCCTCAGAATGTGCCAAAATTTTTAACAAGCCTCAACATATAGGATACCTCAGCAGGCTTCGTACAATATATCTACTTTGTTCGCAGTGCGCAGAGCCTTAAAAATAATAATAACAATAATAATAATAAAATGACGAAAAGTCTCAAAGAAATCTTGTAACATGTTATATCGATTAAAAAAAAAACATTTGCCTCAATACCCCACTTATGGTTACAAAAAGTCCTTGAAATCTATATATATAAAAAGAAGTTACATTTCCTTCGTAATCTTATAACTCAAGAACCGCCGAACCGATTAACACAAAAATTTCAGAGTTCTTTTCTATCTTTGAGGAGGTGGTTTGTGTGAAGTTTGATTGAAATCGGTGCAGCCGTTCCTGAGTTATGACATTTTATGTGAGTAATGGTTTCCTCTCATACGAAATGTCTGTATGGGGAAAACTACAACAAATACACAGCCGCTTATGAGCGTTTCTGTTGTACTGTTGTGGTTGTAAGTGTATTATGTTAATATTAATTTTGGACGAAAATATAATAAAAACTGGACCATTCAAGGAACTAGAAAAACATTTTTAACTTTATTTATATATTTTAGCATAATTTATTTAGCGTAAAAAATTGAAATGGAAAGTAGAGAATCAAAGTTTAATTACAAGTTTTTATCGGCTCTTTCACCTTACCTGTATATAGGTGACCACCACAATCAAATTTTAAAAAAGTACAGAAAAGGCTATTGTGACATCTTTAGAAAAAAAAAATCAACTGTTTAAACATTTTACGAGTTCTATAAAGAAAACTTAATATGAAAAATTTCTTGCGATATAAAAAAAACATTTTATGTATGGTGGTGCGAAGCCCACTGGGAAATGCTAGTACCTACAATATATAAAATTGACTTGAACATACAAATTTTTCTTAAAATTGTAACGCAATTTTGGAGACCTACGATATATCTCATCAATAGAACGAATAATTTTAAAACAAACGAAATAAAAATACATGCAGGTATTTTCAAGGGGATTCTTTAAGTGCGCTCTGGTTCTGTCTCGGATTAAACTCCATCTCAAATAGATTGAATAACACGCAGTATGGTTTCCAAATAAAACATAGTAAATAAACACTGCACAAAATAATCCATTTACTTTACATGGATTACATAAAAATTTAGTGTCCTAATTTGACGCAAATGCAAAGTATTCTGAAAATAGTTGAAAAACCAGGGCAAATATTGGTATGGAATTTGGAAATGAAAAACGCAAACTTTTACACATATTTACATAGATAGTCGAAAATTAACGCTTCAACTATAGAACGAGACACTGGATGGCGAAATCCTCAGGCTGACGAAACATACAATTACATTGGTTTTGAACAAAATACGAAAATTAACCACGGAATGGTTAAAAATGAATACAGACACATGCCCAAACTTATATATACTTATAACCCAGCTAAACGCACTCAATACATTTAAAGCTTTAAACGTATTCGCGATACCCATATTATCATATTCATTCGGAATAATTAAATGATCTCGAAGATCTCAATAGATTAACGAGAACAACCTTAACCAAAAATCTTTACCTGCACCCGAATTCGGATCGCAGAGCGGATCACGATCAAACGGAAGGAAGGTGTAAGAGGACGTATTGATATACAAGCATTACACAATACACTAATAAAAAATCTAAGAGAATACTTTCACAACCAACAATCACAACTACACAAAGCAATAGCCAAGGTAGATGATGATTTCACCCCACTAAACTTAAAACAGGAAAACATCACCACACAAATAATAATAATTGAATCAAAGAAACAAACGTGGAAAGCAAAACCAATATATGGAAAAAATATCAACATAATACTTAACAACAGAATATAACTATCTTTATCAATGATTAACACAAGACCGTCTGTTTCCGAAAACTGAAGGGTTTCTGTTAGCAATTCAAGACGGGATAATTGCAACGAAGAACTACACAAAATATATCCTCAACACAAGGAGACACAATGTAACAGCTAAAATAATCCACCAACAACTGACCATTAAATAAAAGTTAACAAACAATACCAATGAACTCTACTACAAATATGTACCGCAAAACGTAATGGAAAACGAAAAAGTAAAGCTTTACTGGGACAGAGTGATCCTTACGGATTTAACAGTTACAAGCAATAGACCAGAAATCACACTTATAAACAAAAAACAAAAAGAAATATATCTGATTGATGTTGCAGTCCTTAATGATAATAATCTAATCCAAAAAGAACAAGAAATAATTTCTAAATATACTCCAATCGCAATTGAAATAGGACAATTATGGAAGCAACGAAAAGTTAATATAGTTTTTTTTTTCCTTGTTCACTCCTCTCGGGAGCATGGGGCTTCGACAAGACACTCCCATCTTACACGGTTCTGTGCTGTTGTTTTTGCACCGCCCCATGAGATGTCGGCATCTGCTAGTTCGCGCAGCAACGACCTTCTCCAAGTGTTTTTTGGTCGATTGCGACCTCTGCTCCCTTGCGGGTTCCAGTCAAGTGCCATTCTCGTGATGGTATCCGGTGGTTTGGCCAGAATATTCTGCAGATCATGCGGAGGCATTTGTTTATGTAGGATTGTAGCCTCTGTGTGATGGTGTCTGAGACCAGCCATGTTTCGCTTCCGTACAACAATACAGCCTTTACACATGAGCCAAATATTCGTAGTTTAGTGCGCCTGGAGATTTGCGAACTCCCTCATACCGTATGCCTTCGCCCGAAGGGTGGCCTTGGTTTGTTTAGCCTGCAGTTGACATCTTCATATGCTCCACCATCTGCCATGATGATGCAGCCGAGGTAGCAGAAGCTTTCAACGAATTCCACCGGGCATCCGTCAACCAATATCTGCCTTGCGTTATTGTGGTTAACTCTCATGGCCTTGGTCTTAGCGATGTTGATCTCCAGGCCGACAGTGCGTGCCTAGTTTGTCTGCCTTCGCTTGCATGTCGGAGAGTTTGTGAGAGAGGAGGCAGATGTCATCGGTGAAGTCCAGGTCGTCAAGATGTCTGGTGAAACTCTATACGATGGCTTTTTTGTGCAGGGTCAGTTGGCTCAGGACGTCATCAAGGACGATGGCGAAGAGAAGGGGCGACAGGGGGCAACCTTGCCTTGCGCCTGCGTTGGTAGTGAATATTCACTTTGTGAAGCACTACCAGTTCGTAGTTCTCGTAGAGAGGCGGATTATCTTTGCGGGAACTCCCTTTCTACTCTGCGTCTCGTTTGATAGTGTCGAACGCCTTCATAAAGTCTACGAACAGCATGTAGAGCGGGGAGCGCCACTCAACTGATTGTTCTACTATAGTCCGAAGTGTGTTGGCTTGGACAACACAACTTCGGTGAGAGCGAAAACCAGCTTGCTCGTCTCTTAAGGAGTGTTCGATATCTTTGAGCCTGCTTTGTATGATTACGGCCACAATTTTGTAGAGGGTGTAGAGAAGGTGTTAAGTAGGGTTATTCCTCGCCAATTGCCGCAGTCACGCAGGTCGCCTTTCTTGGGCAGTTTCTTTATGATACCTTTTGTCCAGGACAGAGGCAGCTTTTCATTGGCGGTGATGTAGGGATGAAGAATTTCCGCTGGTATTTGCGTGTCGGCTGTTATTAGTTCAAGCTGTATGCCATCTTCGCCTGCCGCTTTTTTGAGCTTCAGCTTCTGAATTGCATCCTTAAGGGGGTGGTAGGGTTTAGCGCTAAAAAAAAAACACTTTTTTTTGAATTTTTTTACAGAAATATGGCTTAAGATACTTTAATAAAATCAGTTGCATGTTATTGTACATCTTTTCAATAAGTTTTTAAAAAATATTAATAATAAAATATTGACAAATAAGCCCATGACACAGTTTTTTTGGAGATATGTTTTTCGAGAGGTGCTCTGCGGTGCCAATCGGCATTCGTCGTAGAATCATCTGAAATTAAAAAAGTCGAATTTATCAGTTAAAGTATGACGTAATGCTCCCCCCCCCCATTAATACAATTTTTTTTTTCATTTTTGTAGTTTTGGTGGCAAAAAAACGTAAAACGAGCATTTTTGGCGAAAAATTTCGCCATATTTGTAAGTGAAAAACAACCTTAAAAAAAATAAAAATAAAAAAAAACGGGGGGGGGGAGGTATTTCTGATTTAGAAAACGTGTGCCAAACTTGAAAAGAATCGGTTGAATAGTTTCGGAGTTGTGATTGCCACCGACTTTTAAGAAGTCGTTTCGGGAAAAACGCGTTTGAAAAAATGACGCCGACAGCCGAGCCCTTAGTAATTGCCAAGCATCTATCGATGCTCCGCATTCGAGGTAGAGTGCCTACAAAGGCTATAACTTTGAGAGTTCTGCTCCGATCCACTTAAAATTTTGATACAACATTCTTGAAATGATTTACTATAAGATGAGTGAAGAAAAAAAATTTCGATTTTGTGACCATACCCCCCCCTTAATCTCCCCCAGGCTGGGGCAGGTTGTTGCTATGTTATTGTTGGTTGTTGTTGACCACAACAACAAGTTAATATAGTACCAATAATAATATCTGCAACTGGCTTAACCACAACAACACGGCGAGTGGCGTGGGAATAATAATAATGGGTGCGTTGCAGTTGTTGGGGAGTACTTTCTGAGTATATTCCGGGAATTTTTTGATCAAGGTGGTATGTATATATATATCGCTAAATGTAAAAGTAAACTGATAGATGCTGCCAAACTGTGGGTGAAGGCACATTTTCGGTAGTAATTATCTACTTAAACTGGGTTTTTGTTTAAATTTGGGACGATCCTTTAACACAGCATACTTTTCTTGGTAAAAAATTACTACATACAGATGCATGAAAAAAAAAACTTTGAATAAACTCTTTATACAGAGATTAAAAACGCTTCAAATTGCGGCTATGAAAATTTTTAGTTATAAAGAAAAAATCACAATATGGAAATTATATATAAATAAATATGTATACACATATAAGTATATATATATATGTATATAGAAGTATAATATACATATGTATATATATATATATATATGTATATGTAATTGGCGCGAACACCCTTTTTGCCTTATTTATTTTTATTATTTATTAAATTCGTTATTAGGAAAACAAATTACATTAAAATCAGAATGAAAAACAAAATTCTTAAGTTGGACTTGCAATAGATAAAATACTTCGTTACTCAGTAGTCCGTTATAGAGCAGCTTGACTGTAAATATAGAAATCTTTGAGAATTATGTACCGGTTTTCTTCAAACAATTTGGTAAATAATCGTTAATTGTAAATTATTCTTAAAAATATAGATGAATTTATTGAGTTTTAATTACTAAAAAAACAAAGGAAATGTAATTCTTAAGCAACTGGCCTTAGCCAGCGGCCCAAATTTGTATCGAAGCAGAAATTCTTCACCAGCACGATTATCTTGTATAAAGCAAATAATTTTTTTTCAAGCGCAAACATAAATGTTAAAAAAGTCTAGATTAAACAAGCCATAAAATAAAGCCTAATTTCCATACATACATACCCGTATGCGCCTTTTGTATGCAATGTTATTGTTGCTTTTGGTAACTAAGTAATATTAGAACATATTTTCATTGGTAAGAATTTTATACCACAAATTTATGCCGACCTTGTGTGTTCATAATTTCCTAAGCTCAATGCCAATCAGCGCCACAAAAACCTCAATGTGCAATGAGAAGCGCTGCTTAAAACAATACATTACAACTACAAAAACATATATGTACATAGGCATGTACCACTGCCTATATATGTGCATATGTAAATGCATACTTACATACGTATACACGCATACCAGGTGTGCAGATTCTAAATATTGTACGTGTTTAAACACAGCCCAAACTATTCGTCTCGCCCATACCAAGTGTAAAAATTATAAATATAATATATAGTAAATATTGTGAGGCATAATACCTTTACAGACTTAGGCCCAGTGTCTCATCCACTTTGAGTTAAATGTGTGAATGGAGGCATCTAAGTTTTACACTGCCACTAGAAAAACTTTTCATGACAAAAATGAAGGTAGATGTTTCTTTCCTGCCGAAGGATAATAATGGTTGAGTAAAGAAATACCACAAAATCAATTTTCTACCAGCACCCCCAACATATTCGTAGCGAAACCACAACCCTTCTATTTATTAATAACGCGTACGCTTTACAGAAGCACACCCGGTTACGGCGACTGAGTAATATGTGGGTATGTACATATGTATATATGCAATAAAATCAAGTTTCTACGACGTGGTCAATGAGCATGGCTTTACATTCAAGCATAGACATGCATGTATGTATGTATGCTTCAGCGTTGAGTCAACGGAGGGGCTTTTGAGTTGCGGGTCCGCTTGTGAATCAAGTCAACATAAATTGGAGTCTTCTAGAGCAGTTTATATAGCATACACCGATTTTTCGGATTTAGAAATTTGTACGTTCATATGTATATTGTGTTTCCACGTTTGGAATGCAACTTATAGGTAAGATTAAAATGTAGATAAATTGTTTTGTAAATTATAGCCATAAACTTTGAAGCTCAAGGTACCAACTGCGTTATTTTACAATTTAACATTATTAAATTTTCGTGGTTTTTTGAAAAAAAAATTTTTTTTGTAGCAACCCGTGATATTTGGGAAAACTCTATTTATGGTACGATTTGGCTATTATTCAGAATAAATGGAAAATGAAAACTGTGTTGGACAGTACGAAGCAATTTGTATGCAAGCTTTTGCGCCATATATTATCCATTTATATTTAAATGTTAAAAATTTATGAATTCAAACAAACATTTTATTTTACATTTCACAATGTCATTTCTGTATTTCCGTTTTTTAACTTCTTCTTGAATAAAGCGCGCTCTCAGCCACATGCTGAAAGGAGCGATATACAAGGTGAAGTCCAAAATAAACAAGACTGGCGTCATAAAAATGTTTCTGGTGGCGCCAACTTTTAAATGAGTTAGTGTGTTGGAAGTTACATTCCTAGCTGACTTCCAGTGAAAGCTTGCTGACATTCGGTTCGGTGGAAGCGAAGTTATTGCGTCTAAGGTGTCAGTATGTTTGTGTCATCGGTACAAAAATGAGTTTCGAACAAAGAGCTAACATCAAATTTTGGTTTAAAATCGGTAACACGTTTACCGAAACATTTGAATTGATGAAAAAAGTTTATGGTGATGATACCTCGTCCCAGAGTTCATGAGTGGCTTACACGTTTCAGAGATGGTTGTGTGGACATAAATTGCAATGAACATACGGGCCCAAAATCAGTAATCACCGAAAACTCCATCAAAATTGTTTGTAAATTTATCATTTATTTGCAATTTATTGCATTTTAACTGATCATTTGGGCTTACGAAAGGTCTGTACAAGTTAACTGAGGACAAAAAATTACTCAGAATTCAACATTCGAAAGACCTCATTAAATAGGTGGGAAAATATGAGAACATCCTTTAGAGCATTGTAACTGGTGATGAAACATGGTGTTTCCAACATGAACCTGAAACTAAGCGTCAAAGTGTCAAATGGAAGGCCCCAGACGAGCCACCATCCAAAAAATCGCGATTGGAGAAGCCAAAAATCAAGTCGATGCTCAATTGTTTTTACGATCACAAGGGAATTGTCCACAAGGAGTTCATGCCAATTGCCCAAACCGTCAATGCAATTGTCTATCTTGGCGTTTTGAAGCGTTTGTTGCATCGCATTTGTTGAATTCGCCCTGAATTTCGCGAAACAGGAAGCTGGCGCTTATTGCATGATAATGCACCATCTCATCGATTCACTCTTGTGTCTGATTTTTTGACTAGAAATCGCATTTTAATCATTAATCACTCACCGTATTCACCTGATATGGCTCCCTGTGATTTCTACCTATTCGGAAAATTGCATTTGGCCATGAAAGGAAAACGTTTTGCGTCCGTAGAGGTCATCCAAAAAGCTTGTACCGACATCCTGAAGGGCATTGCGGTCAATGACCTGAAACACTCTTTCGAAAAGCTTTTAGATCACGCAAAACAGTGTATCGAGGCTAGAGGGGACTATTTTGAATAAATACTGTTAAATACATTTTTTGCTACAAATTTAGAATTATCGCTCCAGACTGACGCGTATATTAAATAGATTATATTACAGTTCATAAACCATATAGTAAAGAATGCACACGAAAAAAGTAGTCGATTTTGTTTACCCGTCACTTGCGAAAACTAACTGTAAATAAAAAATTAGTACACATATTCTCAGCCTTGACCGAGAATTGACGTATTAATTTATGTGTTAAAAAAGTTGAATGAAACCTTGCCGGTTGAACCAACGCCTGAAAGTGGAAGAAAAAAGGATTTGTGTTGCAGTCACAAGCCAAAGAAGTGGTGTCATTATTGCGAAAAAATTACCTTACACTTCGAGATGCTGCGAAACAGACCCAGACGTTGAAAGGTTATGTCCAAAATGGTCGCAAAAGTGAAGGTTTCTTCTTCTTCTTCTTAATTGGCGCTATAACCGCTTACGCGATTTTGGCCGAGTTTAAAAAAGCGCGCCAGTCGTTTCTTTCTCGTGCTAACCGGCGCCAGTTGGACACACCAAGTGAAGCCAAGTCCTTCTCCACCTGATCTTTCCAACGCAGTGGAGGCTGCCCTCTTCCTCTGTTACCACCAGCTGGTAACGCATCGAATACTTTCAAAGCCGGAGCGTTTGTATCCATTCGGACGACATGACCCAGCCAACGTAGCCACTGGATCTTTATTCGCTGCGCTATGTCTATGTCGTCGTAAAGCTCATACAGCTCATCGTTCCATCGCCTGCGATATTCGCCGCTGCCAACGTGCAAAGGTCCAAAAATCTTACGCAGAATCTTTCTCTCGAACACTCCAAGTGTCGCTTCATCGGATGTTGTCATCGTCCACGCTTCTGCGCCATACGCTAGGACGGGCATGATGAGAGTCTTGTAGAGTGTTAGTTTTGCTCGTCGAGAGAGGACTTTACTACTCAATTGCCTACTTAGTCCAAAGTAGCACTTGTTGGCAAGAGAGATTCTACGTTGGCTCTTTTAAAGTTTTCATTGGGGGTGATTTTTAAGTGGCGGGTCCCAAACCCAACGCCCAACCAGCTATCCTGGAATGTTTCGCCTTCTCACTTTAGCTCACTCCCGAACGGGTGTTCGGATGCTACCCAGAGGATACGTGGGCTAATCCCGGCTGTTGTGAGCTGCTTGAACCATATGCAGAAGAATCGTCCTGGCCATTCCCAAGTGAATGGCGATCAGTAACTTTCCCCACTTGCGTGGACTTCTACACATGGAACCATCCTCCAAAGTGAAGGTTTACGATCATAAAAAAATATTGTAGCGCCCAATCCAAATGATAAACCAAATAAGAGTGCGTGAAAATTATACAGCCAATACATCCATAAATATGTGGTTATGAGCGATGAAACATACGTCAAAGCAGACTTTAAGCAGATTCAGGTCGCTGAGTTTTATACTGCAAATGAGGGAGGAGGAGTTCCAGGTGCCTTTAACCTAAAAATGTTCGACAAGTTCCCTAAAAAATATTTAGTTTGGCAAGCCATTTGTCAGTGTTGTATGAAAAGCAAAACATTCAATATCAGGGGCACTGTAAATCAAGAAATTTATATGAAGGAGTGTTTGCAAAAACTTTTGCTGCCATTCGTAGAACAACATACAGACTCAGTTCTGTTCTGGCCTGATTTAGCATCGTGTCATTATAGCCGTCTTGCCTCTAACTGGTATGAAAACCACGGGTTAAATATTGTTAAGAAGGGCCACAACTCACTAACTATCCACAATTGAGACCTATTGAAAAATATTGGACAATTGTTAAAAGGAAATTGATAAAAGCAAAAAAAAAAAAATTGGCAAAGAGCGGCAGATACCGTAATAGTAACTAATGTCCATCGCCTAATAAGAGAATTCAAATCTAAATTACGATATTTTGTTTATAGCAAAGATAATTAATATGAGTTTTTTGTTTACGATTAAGTAGTACGATTAATAAAGGAGAAAATAAAACAAAAATTGTTTTGATAGCTTATACAAATTTTATGTTATACTGATTTTAGCACGATTAATATTTTTCGTGTCCATTCTTTAATAACGGGATATGTTTAATACTTTTATTTAAGCCTTGTATATTATTTTTTTTTGTATTTTTTATGTTTCTTTCGTTTTTTTTTTTGTGGATTTCACATCGACTTATTATATGCTAATACAGCTTTTGTTGGAGCAAAAGCATTCTCGATTTTCTAATTGAAGGTAATCAACACACGTCGGTCGAATCTTGACCTTTATGTGTTTTTTCCCACTTCATGGTTTATCATCACTATACTTTTTGGGTTTCAAATCCCCATGGTTAGCTTAAATGTTGTGCGGAAAACCAACAGTCTCTCGCTGCAGCACTTCATTACTGAACATAAGTACACTGGTAGCTCAATGACTGCATCAAAAGTATGACTACACTCGAAATATTTTCTCGCCATTTCTTGACTGACGTTCGATACATTTTCTTTAGGAAGCCATTTGACTCCACTCTAACATTGCATGGAAGGCTCTTCATAGCAAAGTGTTTCCTCTCTCTATAGATTTTTCTGCCAAACTTTGGCTCTTATAAATTTAAATTATTCTTGATATTTTTGCTCCTATATTTCAGTTATTTAGGCTCGTCACTAACTGCTAAATAAACTGCTCAATAATTAGTTAATCAAGTTCATGCACTCATTTATTCGATTCTTTTGGGTATTAGATTCTACCAATTCAGGTTACGTCGATATTGAAATGTGCTCTATCACCTCATATTTATTTTACCTATGTATCTCATCTAAAATAGTTCATAGAAACCGTCTGGCTCGTCTCCTAAAACAACTTTTTATGAAATTACTGCAGTGACCCCCCGTACCCTGCTTCTGTAATCCATCTTGTATGAGTTAGGTCCCTAAAGGCCTTGCCCTGTGCCATAATTAGATTTCATCTAATACTAAGAACAGGGTGACCTTTGTCACATCTTTGTCATATCTTTGCCTTTAATTAGGGGCGTATCTTGTCATCTAACTCAATCCCGAATACCTCTTTCTCTTGTCGAGCAAACGATCTGACCCTTGCGAATAAACTCCTTTTTCCCCTTCAATGTTGGTTCTCCTTAAGACTCGTTTTATTAAAGGGGACGCATACTGTCCAATCAGCTGAATGATAGAAGACGAATTCCGTGTCAGCGCCAGTTAAAATACTTTTCCTTGCCTGAGACTCACGTTGGTGAGTCCACAATTTTGTTTCTTCACGTGGTTAAACCACTGCGTTCACTTAACGAAGCGCTGAAAATTCCAAAATTCCAATAGATAAAAAAATCTAAAAAAATTAAGTATTATATTATGCGGTAGAACTAATGCTCGACGATCTCTATCTCCTCCTAACTTCTGCGTCTGCGACAAAAATCATACAGGAAACCTATTTGCTTGTCATGCGTCGGTAATGATAACTACCATTGGATTAATAAAGGAATGGTGAATTGCGATCAGAGATTTAAATTTTTTTTGTTGACTCTTAACCAGAACTGCCTTGTCGTCCAAATCCACTATGGCTTATCCACTATTTGCTAGTTCGATGAAAATGTTATGAGTGCAGTTTGTTGATTTGAAATGCATTTCCTTATTTTCAAGTTCATTTCTGAATAGCTGCCAGAGACGGTGTTAGAGTAGCCTGTTCCATCAACTAATCTTGAATTTATCAGACTTTTTTGTCCCTTTGGGGACGGAGCCGCTCGGCGGCGAACGTCACTGAGGGCGAAAGGTATTGGAGTGCGCAGTAAAGAAAATAAATACGTCGAATGTTATAAAATCTAAGGTTTTATTTAACGCAAGAGAAAATTTTCATAAAATCAAAAAATAATTATAAAAAAACTGCTATCACCGCTGAAATGAATGAGTGGATTCCTTATTTTGACCGTGATTTCGCTTCCACTTGACGAAGTAATGCCGTCATCTTCCGTCTTATCAGATTCAAAGTAATATTCGTCGGAACTGTCACTATCTAACGTATCATTTCTAGATCGTTTAGCCATCGTGCGTAGAATAAAATATATAAAAAGCCTGCTGGTTCCTCTGGCGGTGGCACTGAGAGACTGAATCGAAGAACTGAAATTCGTTCTGACTCTACCGACATCTCACATCGTAAGTTTACATTACAAGGAAGATAATACTTCATCGCTAATGGCCCCTAATGTCTTTGAATGAAAAAAGTGACTCTTTTACTATACCTATGCGTATCTTAGCGCTCAGAACGACAGACGCCTTACAGCTACGAACTAATTTGGGCGGCTATATGCCGACACGCGTCCTTACCGTTCCGGCGGCTTGGGCGGCTATATGCTGATACTCGTCCCCAAAGGGTTAACATTTAAAATAGCAAAGTTTTGGTTTGAAATTGTACAACTTTAACAGCCCGATTAATATAAAAAAGTGTCATTCACAACAAGCGTTAGACTACTTCAGATATCAAATTTTTTTATTCAAAAGAAGACCCATCTTATATGTAAAAAATTATATTCAGCAGCAAAAATTCCTAATAGATCGTTGAATTTTTAGTTTACCAGAACGTTTTTATCCTCGACAGGACCAGTTTTTCACCAACCTTTGAATTGTCGACTCATTCGGACGATTATTTCCACCAAAAAATTACGAATTTTGCAATATGATCAACCATTTTTATAATTCATATATAAGTTTCAAGTATTTTAACTCGTTGTTCTATCGTGTAAAATTATACCTCTGTCTACTTGACAAATGATAAAAGATGAAATGAAAAAAGTACCAAAAGAATTAGAAAAAAGGTTGTTCGTGTTTTATGTGAACAATTTATGTATTGACTATCTGCTGCGTACAATCGTGCTTTGAATTTCATAGCCGATAAAACTCACAATCGAAAATTTTTAGGACACCTCTGTGTGGTTAATTGCAAAAATTGTTACATTTAGTTACAGTTACATAAGTATTTTATTATGAATAATTTTTCTCAATTAATATATATAAAGCATTTTTGGGAGTATTATTACAAGTTTGCCATCTTTCTTTTATATGTCCTACAAAAGAGCGACATATTTTTGTGAATCCCCCTTTTGCAAAATTCCGGATACACCTCTGCTATGCTTACGCATGCATATTAGTATTGAATTGACTCACAAAATAAATATATAAAATAAAAGCTTAATACTAAATAGAAATGTATAGTTCATCGTTTGCTGGGGAATAGAACAATGAAATCATAATACCTGCAATTGAACTTGCTTTAAAAGCTTTAATTGAAGGACAATAACTCAATTAAAACAATTACTGTAGGCATTTATGTAAGGCTTACATACTAATAAACAAGCCTAAAAGTGTTCGTACTTAAGTATTTATAGTATATTTTCCTAATAAATTTATAAAAACGGAAACTGGCAGTTTGGCGCATCATTTTCAATACTATACATTCACGCACCTACAAACACACGTACTCAGTTATTCAAAGCATTCGCCTGGTTACTCATACGCCCGAGTATGCCTGCTTACATTATGAGTTCAATGCCATAATATGAATGCGTGTGTATATGTATTTGCTTATGTGCAGGTTAACATGCTCAGGTGATTGTGTGATTTTGTCGCTCTCTACTACACTTTTTTTACTGTTTTAGTTTACTAAGCACGTGTCACCATTGTTTTTTGTAAACATTAAATGTCACATTAATGTCGTTGAACGGCTGGCCAAGGGTGGGTGGGTGTTTTGTTGTCATAATGTCGGTTATGCTGATTACTCGTAAAATTACTGGCAAATTTTTGACATTGATGTATGTGCGTAATGCAGGTATTCTCGCAGTCGCTCGCACGGTGTTGACTTAATTGTTGACACTTTTGGTGCGGAAGTTGGCAGCAAAGAAATATGTAGCGTCAAACAAGTTGACGTAGGTTATGGCAGTTTTGTTTTTAGTTCAATAGGGCTTGGATTTAGATTGTTTGAAGTTTATACCTGAATTAAAGTTCATCGCGCAGATAAAAAATATTAATATAATAAAAATTTTAATATAAAATATATAAAAAAAAGATATTTCATATTAACATCCTTTTTATCTTTTTTATCACTGCAAATTTTATTATAATAATATGAAATATCTGATTTTTATATTTTTTATATTAAAATTTTTTTTATATTAATATTTTTTATCTGCGCGATATTATTCTATATTTAATATTCTAGGCTCATTCTGTGCGTAATTCGCTATGTCGACTAAATAAATAGCGTCTGACTATGTAATATTAGCCTTCGCATATAGGCTTTAAGGGGTTAGAAGTAGTCAGAATTAAAAAAATTATTTGTTTTTGCATTTTCTTTAAGTATAATATCTTGAAAATATAGTGTGAAAATTTGAAGTGAATCCTACAAATACTTTTCGGAGCGTTCGAGAGCAAGTAGCTAAAACTTTAAATGCGTTTTTCTTAAAACTATGTTTTTTGAACTGGTAACTTAAAAACCGCTTGGTAGATTTTAATAAAATGTATACTGCTTTTGAAAAACATAAAAAAATCGTGCCTGATCGAAGGATTGTTATTTTTTAATTTAGATTTTTTTAAACAATTAATTGTCGGGTTTTTTCGCGAAAATCTGAAAAATATTTCCTGTTAATTTTTTATTAATTTTGAAAAAAACCTTCGATCATCTATTAATAAAACTAATTTCTCTTGTGCGAGTGATTTTAGATGAATCTCCAGGGACTTGTGATGATCACCGCAAGGGACTTCTGAAGAAATGGGCTCCACACAAACAGCGATAACTTCAAGCGAGTGCACCCCTTAGTAGCCGATAGTCTATCTCTGATTTTATCAGTAATTTCAAACAAACAGATGCGTTTGAATTTTGTGCTTAACTTGGAAATTTTTTTACCAATACGCGTCAAATGACTCAGCTGATTGTTTGTCAAGTACGTTAATAGCCACAGAAACGGTTTGAATCGGGTAGAACAACGCGCAGTGATGATGAAAGGCTGACTTATGACCAGAAAAAAGAAATCATCTGTGCGAATCTCTGAAACTGTGATCTGCATTTTAATCGAGAGTTTTTAGGTCATCGGAAGTGAAATTCTAGACGATTTCAAAAATGTTAATGCACAATCTCATCCGTTAAGTGTTGTGAGTGAATTTTGGTCAAAAAGACGAACAAAAAAAGGCGGTTACCATTTGACACCCTGGATGGACTTGGCATTCGCGTCGAAGATTTTAATTTTGGTGTTACGAGTGATTTCCAGACAGCTTTAAAGGAGCCAAAACCGGGTTTGCTTTATTTATGCGGGTTGTTATATGCCTTTCAAGCCTCCGCTTGAAGATATAATGCGATCCAAGTATCAGAAAACTTCTTGATGCTCAGTATCGTCGATTTTAAATATAAATTTATATTTTTTTAAAACTTCTTAATTGTGTTTAAAAATTTTTTCGAGGGCTTTAAAAGTGCTCCTCTTGAGATTTCGTCTACCCAAGTAAAGTAGGTTCTTGACTAACGTGCCATTCGGCTACGGCGGCCGCCGCGGGTATACATATTAGTCAGAAGAATTTACGCCAACAATCGCCAATTTGACAACACCAACGAGCTTAAAGCGGCAATTAAGGCAGAATGGGATTCTCTAGATGTAAATTTACTTAAAAAGTTAGCAGAATCGATGAAGAAAAGGTTATTTTGTGTCGCCAATCCATAGAATACTAAAATATTCTAGACGACAGAAAAAAATTCGAAAAAGTATACTTTTGTTAAACGATCACTTTAATTAAACAGAGTCTTATCATTTTGAAACGCCTGGAAACAAGTTTTTGGTAAAAAATTTCTTTATGTATTAAAAAAAGTTCTAAATTCTGTAATGAAAAAGATAACTTTTATCTTTTCTTTAATCGATATATAAAATTTTTATTTTCCTCTGAAATCTATAAATTAAATTACTTTGAAAAATTAGTGTCTTATGATTATGAAACGCACCTTAGTATAATCACTTCCACAAACACTCGTACGTTGAACATTTCGAAATTTTTATCCAACGAAATGTTAGGTAAATAGACAAATAATAAATATCACTGCTCCAAACATTTAAGACATTTATTGGAAAATAGAAAAAGTGAACCAAACAAAATTTAGAGTGACACATTTTCATTGAACACACATGCAAATAAATTTATATTTGTATTTTACTATTTTTACTAGTGCTCATGATAGTCGTTACTGTTTTTCTCACCTTTCGATCGTACACTTGGCATTCGCAATTTTAAGTAAATTTGCTGCTAGCACTAAACGCTTGCGGAAATGTAGTTGCGCTCGTAATTTAATTGAAATCGAAATATTTGGTTTAAATCGACTATTTTACCTATTTCAATACATATGTAGATACGCACACACACATGCTTACGTATTTATAAATAAATGAACAGCAGCTCGCAAAGCCCGCAGCTATTGTAATGCCATTCATACACTTACTGCTCGATAATGCATTATGTACTTGTAATCCCAGCAGGAAAAAAGTGAGATAATGAGATAAAAAATTCTGGGTCAGTAAAAGAACAAAAACTAGTACATTTCACCAATCGCAACTTCGCAACTATGTAAATATAATTGGCGCTTACACCATTTTTGGGTGTTTGCCCGAGCTCCTCCTGTTATTTGTGGCGTACGTCTTTATGTTGTTCCACAAATGGAGGGAACTACAGTTTTAAGCCCATTCCGAATGGCGGATATTTTTTATGAGCAACTTTTACATGACAGAAATATATTCGAAGGTTTGCGATTGCGTGCCGAGGGGCGACCGCTATTAGAAAAAACTTTTTCTAGCGTTTTAGTGTTTCATGCAAGGAGATTCGAACTTACCTATTTCGGAATGGTGGTCATGCACTAATTCATTCGGCCACCTTGCTTCTATTTATTTTACTTCTCACTAAAAAGCTACATTTGTGACGCTACAGTGACGGCTTATAATAATCGTTTGTTTATCGGCGCTGTCCAGAGAGGAGAATTTCTTGACAGCTTTCGTGGCGACGCTCTGCGGTCAAAGTCCAACCGTTGATGACGGAGTTGCCGCACATATGTCTTCCGTAGCAACACCTGTCTACAGTGTGTGAGAGGTATAGCTTAAGAGTGATTTTAAAAAGCAGTCTCATGTGTGGACTATGGCTTGTGAGGCAGTAAGCTGTTGGTTCGAGGTGGAGAGTTGGGAAGACCTTTTCTACAAAGTTTTAATTGTATCTTTACAATTCGCATCCGCACGATTTCTAATCAAATACACCCCATTGCAACATACCACACACCGGCACTAATTACCACTTTATACAAACATAGTTCATTCTACAACAACATAAAAAAATCCAAAAGTTTCAAAGTGTACACAAAATTTTAGAAAAATGTTTTAAAATCTCTTTAGTATGCATATGTTTTATAGCTCACTCGATTTTAGTCTAAAAAAATTCGAACATGTACAAGGTGACACAAAATTAATCACTCTATTGGAAGACTTATAATTTTAGCAAATGGCGTGGTACATCAATCATATTTGACACTTTTAAACTAAACAGCTGCAGTATACAAACAGACAAACAAAGGAGTGCGTAAAGGTCAACATAAAGATTTTCCATCACTCCAAAAACAGTTTATTTATTTAGTAAAAAAGTTATTCACAAACAAATTTGTTTTTTGTTTTTCTTATACTTTGTATGCAAGAAAAGGTGTAAGATCCCAGCGAAAAAATTGACAAAAATCAACGGATTTTGTAGTCACTTGAAACTTGCAATTTGCCTTGATAATAAGACAAACATTTTTAATGAATACAAATTAAATACAAATCACAATGGATCAAATAAAGACATTAAGTCGAAAGAAAACAAAAAAAAACTATAATTTGATTTCGACTCTCCGTTTGTTTTCAGAAAATTTGTTTAACACTCTTTCCACCGTCGGAGTTTGAGTCTGCATAGTTAAAGGATGTACGCCCCACTCAACCGCTCTTTTGACATTGTATTTCTTAAGTATGCTCTCTCTCTCTCACTTGAGGCCAAATATTTGTTTTTTGCTTTTGTGTCCAATTTTTCTTCAAAGTCGTCAAAAAATTATATTCTAAGAATAATTATAGCTAAAGAAATCCCTTTCTCTGAATGGTATTTATAAATTAAAATTTAGTTCACCTCGAAAATGTTAAGTTGAAATACGTTTTGGTTATTGTTACTTATTTTATTTAATAATGTATGACTGTTTTTATTTACAATTACTTTAGAGATTTGGTTTGGAATTGTCTTTGTGATTTGAGATAATTTAAAGATATCGAGAAAGGAGGGTGCTTTAATCGCAAGAAATGATGAAATTTAATTTTCAAATTGCTTTCAATTCCTATACACTTTTTCTTTCATCCTCGTTTCATCACCGGTTACAAAGTTGTAAAGGAAGATCTCGCCTCTTAAAGAGGTCTTTCGAATGTGGAATTCTGAGCAATTTTTGGTCCTCAGTTGCATGGAAACGCGCAGAATGAAACGCGCACAGACCTTTCGCAAGCCGAAATGATCAGTTAAAATGCGATAAATCGATTTTAAAAACGAAATTTGATATTAGCTCTTTGTTAGAAACTCATTTTTGTACCGATGACACAAACATACTGACCCTATAGACGCAATAACTTCGTTTCCACTGCACCAAATCTCACCAATCAATCATTTGTAACACCAAAATGAATAAATAGCGATTGCTCCTTAGCAGGCAATGGCAAACCCCTGGGTGTATTTTTGCCATGAAAAAGCTCCTCATAAAAACCCACTACCTTTCGGAGGCTGTATAAAATTGTATATCCTACTATTTATAAAACAACATTAAGTCGCACACCATAAATAGGAGGAGGAACTCGGGCAAATACTCAACAAAGAAACATCAATTATTATTATTATTATTATAAGGTTGTCAGAAAAGTTTTGCGGTATTTCCGCAAGCTTGTCTTTGCAAGCGCGTAGTTCTAGTTGTATTCGTCGCATCGGTTCACGCTAGAGTTTTTTGGAAAGCTCTTTTCACGTGCTAATACGTGTTTGATTAATTGTTGTTTGCTTTTAGTCGTTCCTGAGTTATAGCGTCGCAAACATGGAGCAAAATAAAGAGAAAATACGGCATATTTTACAGTACTACTACGATAAAGGCAAAAATGCATCTCATGCTGCCAATAAAATTTGTGCAGTTTATGGACCCGATACAGTTTCCATTTCCACCGCACAAGGATGGTTTCAACGTTTTCGTTCTGGTGCAGAGGTGATCGAAGATGCGCCACGGTCCGGAAGGCCTGTCGTCGAAAATTGCGATAAAATCGTTGAATTGATCGAAAGAGACCGGCATAGTAGCAGCCGTAGCATCGGCCAAGAGCTGGGCATGAGTCATGAAACCGTTATAAACCATTTGAAGAAGCTTGGATTCAAAAAGAAGCTCGATGTATGGGTGCCACACGACTTGACGCAAAACAACATTTTTGCCCGTATGGATGCGTGCGAATCGCTTCTGAATCGCAACAAAATCGACCCGTTTTTGAAGCGGATGGTGGCGCAAACGGTCGTGGTCGAAAAGCGGTGAAGCTGCCCAGACGGTGGCCAAGCCTGGATTGACGGCCAGGAAGGTTCTTCTGTGTGTTTGGTGGGATTGGCAGGGAATCATCCACTATGAGCTGCTCCCCTATGGCCGAACGCTCAATTCGGACCTGTACTGCCAACAACTGGACCGCTTGAATGCAGCACTCATGCAGAAGAGGCCATCTTTGATCAACAGAGGCCGAATTGTCTTCCATCAGGACAACGCCAGGCCACACACATCTTTGGTGACGCGCCAGAAGCTCCGGGAGCTTGGATGGGAGGTTCTTTTGCATCCACCGTATAGTCCGGATCTCGCACTAAGTGATTACCACCTATTTCTGTCCATGGCGAACGAGCTTGGTAGTCGGAAATTGTCCACAAGAGAGTCCTGTGAAAATTGGTTCTCTGAGTTTTTTGACAATAGGGAAGCGAGCTTCTATAAGAGGGGCATTATGAAGTTAGCATCTCGTTGGGAACTCGTCATCGAACAAAACGGCGCATATTTGACTTAAATCGCATTATTATAACCAATTTTATGAACAATTGAAAATTCAATAAAAATATCGCAAGACTTTTCTGACAACCTTTATTTGGCAATTTATTTGGACGGTTCAATTGCTTTGAGAACTCCTCGGACTTCATATTGCACATAATTTTATACCAAAGATTTTGTTCTATTTGAACTTCTTCAAAATGCCTTTCTATATCACCTCAAGAGCAAATATGAGAGAATAGCAGTGTTGCCAAGGAAGTATTGGCAGAAAAAAGTGTTTGAAAGCCAAGGAGGAGCCATAAAAAAAAATTTGTATTATTAGGTGCGCAACTAATTCCTCGCTATTTTTTTTATGAAAGTACAACTTTATTCTGAAAAATTGGTTACAAGTGAAACATTGCCCATCGCTGGCTTCTACCTTTTCCCATATTTCTGGTAGATCTCGTATACCGTCACTGTAAAACTGTTCATCTTTTGAGGCTATCCACGGAACTGCTGGTCAGCTAGACCATGTGCCATCGATCGGAACAGGTGATAATCGGACGGCTCAATATCTGGGGAATATAGCGGGTGGGGTAGGCTTTCCCATTTCAGTGTTTCCAGTTTTTGGCAACGTGCGGCCCAGCGTTGTTATGCTGTAGAATCACTTTTTCATGCCTCTCCGCGTATTGCGGCCGCTTATCGCGCAGTGCTCGGCTCAATCGCATCAATTGAAGTCGATACCGATCCCCAGTGATGGCTTCGCTTGGTTTTACAGTTCATAATAAATAACACCAACTCGGTCCCACCAAATACATAGCATAACCTTTTTTTCTTTGAATTGCTGTAATGAATCCATTTTTCTTCACCCGTCACGATGCGATGAGGAAAATCCTTTCTTTTTTGCCGCTGGAGCAGTTGTTCACAGGCGAAAGAACGACGTCCAACATCCCTTGGTTTTAACTCATAAGGAATCCAAGGGCCCTGTTTCTGAATCATTCCCAAAGCATGCAATCGCTTGGAAATGGATTGGCGGGTAACTCCTAATACTGAAGCAAGCTCTTCTTACGTTTGACATGGAACCTCATTGAGCAATGCGTCCAATTCGGCGTCTTCGAAGGTTTTTGGCCTTCCTTCACGCGGACGGTCATCAATATTAAAATCACCGTCTTTGAAGCGATGGAATCAATCTCCGCACGTTTTTTCACTTAAAGCAGCATCTCCATAACTTTTTTGTATCTCTCGATGCGCCTTAGCCGCCATTTTTTCGAATGAAAGAGGAAAATCAACACTTCCCGCAAATGACGATTATTTGGCACAAAATCAGACATTTTCACAAAACCAAAAGTATATGAGTTTGTTTATCATATGTCTAAACTTGGTTTATGACGTTTAGGTTACGTTAGAATCGACTAGCACACACTGCTGGTGGCATCTATTCACAAAAAGCGGGAGGGGATTTAGCACTGCGACCCGAAAGATCTATTGATCCTTTATGGATCAGAGTCTCTCCTTGTGACTGATATCCTCGATAAGTTTTAGTACATCGTCACCATGCTGTATCTGTTCCGGTTTCGCTCAGGCTATTAGTGTTGAGTTAATGCAAAAGGCTGATATGTGGAATTTAGTAGCCTCTTACGATAGGCATCTGTTACCACAGGTAGATTCTAACCACTTAACCCGCTGGAGGAGATATCTCTGTTATAAAAGGAGAAAATTTACTAAAATTTCGTCATTGCCAGACTGTCGGTTCTAAGTTGCCGGAATGACCCCACCAAAGTAGTGCTACTCCAGCAGCTTACTGTTACTGCAGCATCTTCGTGCATGTATGGAAAATGTTTAAGTAAATAATAATAATAACTAACATTTGGGGCAAATAATGAAACAAACAGTGACTTGCTCACATGAGGGTAAATGAGGGTATCTTGATAACGACTTAATAAAACTTGCCCAAACGTGGTATATGTACTGCTCCTCATTCAGATCCGACATAAATATTATTGAAGTCAGGCTCGGTTTCCAGGCTCACTTTTATATGCACATATGCACATCTACGGATATTATTGGATCTCTCAGCAGGACAACGTACCAATTCATACTGCACGCACAACAAAGAAGTTCCTTTCATCTAGAAAAAGGCCGGTTTTAGAGTGGCCCAATTGATGGCTTGTGAGAGATGCTTTCGATTAAAATTCATAAGTATAGTTGGCAGTTTGAGTCCATTAAGCAGCTTAAAAAGGCTTTGTTGATTGAGTGAAACGAAATAAGCCTTTGAACCATAAAACAACTTGTGGATTCCATGTCATGAAGTGTTTTTTAAACCTATTAATATTAAAAAAAATAAGGGGTTGGGTAATCAGAGGCCCGACAAAATTTTGCTAGTCAATTGCTTTATTTTACAAAAATAAAAACATATCATTAATACATCATGTCTCGACTTGACTTTAGCAAAATTATTAAAAAAAAAACTAATAATTGTAAAAGTTATCGCTGTTTGTTTTGTTTTGTTTATTAATAAATAATCTTGTGCCTGAACCAAGCTTGTTGTTTGTTTTAAAAATTAACAATATGGTGGTCTCAGTAAATATTTTTCAGATTTTCGAGAAAAAATCGACAATTAATTGTTTAAAAAAATCGAAATTAAAAAAAAAATGTTTTTTGAAGTTGACTTGCTTTGTTTTTTTTTGTCGCTTATCACTGATATCATTACAATAAATGATAAAGAAATGTTTAGATTATTTCTAGTAGTTTTATTTCAATTAAGTTAATACATATTTACTTATTTTCGTGAGGTAAATGCTTACATATAAGTATACTTAACGACACACTATCACATGCCAAATTCATCACTGACAGGTGATGAAGGATGAGTACCGTACATTGTTTTATAGTACCTTACAGAGTACCTTACATTTCGATGTTCCCTATGAATGTAAGATAATTTTTATGAGCAGCGTACCTCCTCAATGAGGGCGAGGAATAAATTATAAATTTTAATGGCAGCAGCGGATATTGAACTAAGGACATACAACTAGAGTCCAGCACAAATACACTAAGTGAAGGCGGTCGCCTATAT
Source organism: Anastrepha obliqua (assembly GCF_027943255.1). NCBI lineage: Eukaryota > Metazoa > Arthropoda > Insecta > Diptera > Tephritidae > Anastrepha > Anastrepha obliqua. Next base: position 47,351,034 of record NC_072896.1, on the reverse strand, counting down.
GGTAAAATTCAATAAAAAGCTTTTGTTAAAAAATGAATACAAAATGCAACACACCTACTTGTAGCTTAAAGGTTTTTATAGTTGCCGTTATTTATGTTCATATTCGGATAGTTTTCTACATTACTTAAGAAATTTATTGTATTGTTTATATGTATATGCATTCAGGCACAACGACCCCGCCCGTTTGCCCGTTGCATTTTCAATAAATTCCAATTTAAAAATAATACGTTGCTAATAAATTTGTTAGATATCAATTGAATAGAAACTGTGTCAACGATTAAGAATAAAATTTATTTTGGATATTATAATAAAATTCCAATAAATTTCTGAAGTATGCCGCTTAAGACTTTTGGCTATCACTTTGGGAAAAGAGCACTAAAATTTTTCAACTTAAAATTTGCTTGAAAAAAAGTGACTACTTTTAGAGACGGTATTATTTTTACGAAGCCAATAAATTGAGATAATTAATAAATTAGGCAAGAATTTTTTTAATATTAGGTTTACGCGCCCTAGAATATATCGTTATAAGGCCAGCGCGCGGCGCAAATTTACACTTGAATTATATTTGATGAAGAAAAATTGTGACTATTGGCATGACAGCTTTAGTAGGCATCCCATTGCCTTGAAGTGGTATGAGCCTACCGGACCACATCTATGCCTTCTATAATGCTAGTCATATTTTTTTAGGCCATCAACTAAGCAAACAGCCAAGACAGCCATTTGAAGTAAATTGTATTTGATAAATAATCAAGAAATCAATATATTTATACTTTATACAAAATACTATCGCACATAGAAGTTACATGAAAATAGCAGAAAGCAAAATTTTCATTTGAAGTAGAAAATAGCAATTATTTATTTTATAAAAACCCAAATTAATATGCAGGAAAATTTTGACCACTTCGAAAATAAAAACCAGATGTGTTCATTTGATACATTATATAGGGTGTTCGGTATCAGAACAGAGAGAATGAGAATTAAAAGCTGAATTAATTTTTTCCTTTTAATTGTTTCCTCTAAATATTGAGTTTTACGTCGGCTACACTCTTGGAATCTGAGATCCGTACTTTATGCCATTCGCTGGAGAAGTGCTGTCAAGATGCAATTAAACTCGAGAATAATATTTTCCTTTAGTGTTGAGATGGTCGCTGGTTATGTTTCATGAACTTTACTTTTGAGTTACCCTCACAGAAAAAGGTTCATAGGATTAAGACCGGGCGATTTGGGTGGCCAGGATATGCTACCGAACGGCTTATGTTAGCGAAGAAATCACGCAATATCGCCGGGTCTCTCTGGCCGTATGTGGGTGGCACTATCTTGCTGAAATCATGTGTGTGTACTGAAGATGTTCTCTCATTATTGGCAGAAAGTAATCATTCAGCATATGCCGATAAGTGCTTGCTCTCGCTGAGATTAAAACAAATATGGTTCAATAATTCAATTGAAAATGAGCTTCATCACTCTAAAACATAGTGTTTGTATAACTTTGTTGTTGCTATGAGTCCGTTGTAGCTGTAGCCGAGTGATTAGTGAGTGACTGGCATTTCTATCAAGAAGATGGTAATCATGAATGTATTTGGGTTAATTGAAGCGGTCACTGGAAGGGACCTCAGGATGTACTGATTATTTTGTCCCCACGGTGATATTCAATAGGAATTTTGCTACTCTCTTAAGTAAGAAGAGTAAGAAACTTCTACTAAACAGCTTCGACATAACAATCTGTATCCACACCACTAGGTGCACTCAAGAATGCAATCTCCTCAAAATATTCACAAATCGCGGATTGTAGATGGAGAGATCAGACAACTTGCAAAGTTAGCAGAAAGTTATGTCCCACCTACAACACAAACAATAGTCAACATTGACAAATATGAAACGAAGGGATGCCTGCAGACTCACGGCAGTCATAAGTGGCTTCTGGTCCATATGAGAGCCAAAATGAGTATCTCTTACAGTTGTAATTAACCGGAGAAAAAGGAAACTATCTTCCACTACCTCTGTGAATGCCCTGACCTATGGAAGGCGAGGATGTTAACCCCTGGCAAAACGCTTTTCTCAGTCGCATATAGGCGATATAGTCAGTGGATATAATCATGCTGTAAAATGACCCTTACACAAGTTGGTACCGAGGATGTGGCAACAAAATGGTTCGAAAGCGCTAATTGGATTCCAGGTGAATCACCACTTCAATCAATCAACCAATCAATAGGTAGATCCTGGGTGCGAAATCCATTGTGGATATGAAACACCAAATGTGAGAACAAGTTTTACCTAATAGCGGTCTCCCCTCGGCAAGGAATGGCAAAGCTCCGAGTGTATTTCTGCCATTCAAAGGCGGCATAAAACTACAAGACACTCCATTTGTGGGCTGGAGATGAAATTCGTGATCTGGTGAACCACTCCGAACATACCCGTAGTAAACATCGATAAGACAGGAGCGTTTTGTTGTTTTGTGACACCTTCAGACAGTTAATTTTCAATGCTATACAGGGTTTGATTGAAAAGTAATGAGCCTTATTTTTTTTAAGCAGTTTTATTAAACCTTTTGGCTTATACAACTAATATTCTTCAAAACAGGACCCTTGAGCGTCAATACACTGCTGTTAGCGGTCCTTCCACTGTAGGAAACATTTTTTAAACTCATTCGCCGGAATCGCGTTCAATTCGGCTCTCACAGTTTTTTGGATCGCCTCGATGGAGTCGAAACGCCTCCTCTTCCGCTTTTTTTTTTCAGGCGCGGGAACAAAAAGAAGTCCGGAGGGGTCAGGTCTGGGCTGTAGGGAGGGTGGGGAAGCACCGGAACCTCCATCTTGGCCAATGCAGAGGTGCAGAGGAAGGCGGTGTGCGCCGGCGCATTGTCGTGATGAAGGGTCCAATTGTTGACGAGGTCGGGCCGAACCCGGGCGACGCGGTTTTTCAGTCGAAGGAGCACTTCTTTGTAAAACGTAGACTAGCACGACGATCAATGTTCAAAAATTCACGAACCCGGTTCACATCTTCGTCTGTTTGAGTCGTCGAAGGCCTTCCATATCGCTGTTCGTCTTCGACATTCTCCCGGCCTTCCTTGAATGACTTGTGCCACCGTTTTACCTGGGCACTGGACAGAGATTGGTCCCCTTAAGCCTCCTTGAGAAGCCCAATGGTTTCGGTACTCGTTTTGTTTAGCTTTACGCAAAATTTGATCAAGTAACGTTGCTCTAACGATCGCTGCATTTTCGCCACTGCAAAATCCTAACACACTTTTAAAACAGCTATCACGCGCGGGGCGATGTTGACTGCACCGCTGTTGCCAGCGAACTGGGACCGGTTTCTAATGGAAGGGGAAGGTCCAACGATCATTTTCCCCCACCAGCCGATTCGGTTGATCGCTTGGCAGACGCTCCGCGCGGGAAGGCTCATTACTTTTCAATCAAACCCTGTACAATGCGGGATGGGGAGAAGAGAAACATAGAGAGAGAGAGAGAGATATTAGCGTATCCACTGCATCACGAGTAACACATTTGTGCAGCGATTTCTTCACTACTCCCGCTAAGTAGATAGGGTGAAAATATTGCAGATTTTGCACTTGTTTCAATTGGAAAATGTTATCAGTTTTAACGATCTTTCAAATTTGTATTGACAGTTGATTCATTTATCATTTATTAGAGGTGCGGAAAAGGTTCGACGATAACATTAGCAATTACTTTATGTGAGAGGCTTCACCTGATGGACGAGGCAGTTGTACAAAGCTTAACAATACGGAGAAAAAGTCAAGCAATAGAAGAAAACATAAGGTGAGCTTTAGTGCTAGGGGCGCGTGCCAAGCCCGCCCAAAACAGAATGCTTACAAATTTGTTAACAATTACCTTTGCCACTTTGCCTCACTCTATTTGTGATTAAGCATACATGTGTACGAGTACACTTAAATATGTACATATATATTTTTTAAGATGTTATTTTTTTTTGTTGCGTGCTTTAACATTACCTTTGCGCTGGCAGTAGTAAAAATGCAAATAATAGCCTTGCCAGTGGCAATAGTAGCGTGTATTACCAACAACATGCAAGTACGCAATAAAAGGCACGAAAAAATAATCGCAAAATTTGGAAATTAAATTTGCGCTATTTTTTATTTGTCTTTTAATTTGTATTTTATTTTTCGATTTCTAAAAATCGTGCGGAGCAGTAAAAATCATGTTGAGTTAATTTATATATGACGCGTCATTTTGATAATTGTTTTTTAAAGAGAGTTAGTGTTCTTTGTTGCTGCACGCACTTGGTGTACGAGTATATAGTATTTGCGCACACACTGTAAGTGCTCGAGGAAATGTTAATTGGCAAAAATTTTATTTCTTTTAGTGCTACTAGAAATATTTGTTATAACGAGTGGCCCACATGAACGTTTCTTTATAGTATTGCAATCTATACAAATTATAAATAAATTGCTAATTCGTCTTCGCATAATAAAATTTCAACTGTATTTAGATCAACTCTATTTAGTTCATTACTATTATAAAAATAAATTTTTTTCTCTCACGGTTTATGTATATTGAGTGCCCAGTTATGGTTGTTGAAAACCTGGCGGAATTAAAAGGTCTTATCGTCGTTTAAAGTGCAAAACCGCGTAACTGGCATTTTATCAGCGGAAGCTCATTTCTCATTAAGTAGTAATAATAGTTAGATTAAAAAGACATTTAAAAAAAGTAGTTGGAATTTGAATTCTTATGAATTGGTTTTATAAGAGACTGAACCGTTTCGAAATAAGACAATTTTTACTCTCTCTTCCAGAATTTGAACCTTAAGAACCTTATTAAGTTGTTGACATCTAAGCCAGACAGCGGTTTGCCCAGAATTAACATTATGTCCTTCCATCAGGGCGTTCACAGAGTAAGTAGAAGATTGTTTCATTTTTCTCCGGTTGTTTACAACTGTGACGGTATGTGTTGTGAGGGATGCCCATTTTGGCGGCTTGTCCTCCGACAGACCAAGAGCCAGTTATGACTGCCGTTAGACTCCAGGCGTCCTGTCGTTTCGCGTTTAACAATGCTGACGATTGTTTGAGGTTGTAGGTGAGCCATAACGTCCTGCTAATTTTGCATTTCGTCTGGTCTCTCCAGAATTGTACTCTTGAATGCATCTAATGGTGAGAATACCGATTCTGCAAGAGCGTTATTCATGGCAGATCCCCCTCTTTCCAGTCTATCTGCTTTTGACGTGATAACGTCTTATAATTCGATTTAGTCGGCTGCACGCACGAAAAAATGTGTCGTTGCCTTGCTAATTTGTCGTTACCTTGCTCATTTGTCGTTACCTTCCTCAGTCGTCGTTACCTTGCTCATTGTCGTTACCTTGAATGAACTGCAAGCGAAAGCGCGGAACGAACGACAAAGCAAACAAAGCAAACGAACGGCAACGTTCGACATCTTGCTCTCTCCTACTTAAGTGAGCGTATGTATATGCGCATATGTACATATATAAATTTACGTATTTGTATTTGCATATGCCTTCTTATTGATTATTATTAATTTGATTTACTTGAAGAATTTAAAATAAAACCAAGTTTGTTAATAATACCTGTTGTTTTAATGTTATTATTATTCATTTTTTTATTATATATTATATTAAGGAAAAAATGTATGGTAATATTTACCACATACTTTATAAGATATGTTGTATACTAATATATGTATATAAACATGCATATACATATACAATTTCACGCAATTTTCAAAAAGAACAAATCTATATGTAAAGATGCATACAAGTCATATGGACATATCAAATATACGAATCTATTCCGTACGCAAGCAAATGTAAGCTAATGTGCTTGAACTGCAAGCGAGAGCGCGGAACGAACGACAAAGAGCACAATCGGCCCCCGCGTTCGGCAACGTTCGACATCTGGCTCTGTCCTACTTGAGTGAGCATATATATGTATGTATATGTATGTATATGCGCATATGTAGGTATATAAATTCACATACTTGTATTTGCATATGCCTTCTTCCTGTGTGCATGGTAATGAACCATTTCTCTGTTGAGTATAGGTCGATGATAGAAAAAGTAGGAAATGAAAGGGAGTGTTTCGAGTGTAAAGTGTCTTGAAAAAGGCAAATCGATGATGGTGCCTCTTAGTGTTGTTGACTTATTAACGTCTGATGCACAATCGAAATTGAAGATATCTTTCATGAATTTGATAAATGTTTCGTCATTTTTCACGTTTGTGTAAATGTAACTTGACCTATTCCATTGCAATTCCATTTACCTCCTCCTCTATATCCATACAAAATATCTATCAAACAAATAAAATTAAAATTTTGTTTTGAAAATTGCAACCATTCCATCAATATTTTCTTATGACGTTGTCACGTTAAACTATCGTCAGTAAACCGACTTTACAGACAACCTCTTTTTCTTTCCACCGACTCGCTTCATTTAGCCTAAATGCACTTATGGTTGCCGTCTTCTTAATGTGTAGGTCTATTGGAATAACGTGTGTCAGTGCGTTGAGGGCCTCCCAGGGACATAATCTAATTGCACCGAGCGTTATTGCACGGGCTGATTTTGTATTCGGCCGAGTAATTTGATGTTGTAATCTCTCCCTAGAGCTTTCCACCAGACTACCGAACCATACGATAAAATTGGTCGTAAAACCGTGTTGTACAACCATAATGTATGCTCAGGTTGAAGACCCCATCTTGTTCCAAGCATACGTTTACAGGCATATAAAGCAATTTCTGCTCTCCTTACCCATCCTCGACGTTTAATTTCCTACTAAATTTGGAGTCCAAAATTACCCCTAAGTACTTTGTACTGGGTGGAAGTGAGAGGGTTTGTCTTTTAATATTTGGTAGGGTAAAGGTTGGTACCTTATATCTGGTGGTAAAAAGTATAAGTTCTATTTTACGTGGGTTTAAACTTAGGCCACAGCCTGTGGCCCAAGAGTTTAGCTCGCCTAATGCTCTTTGAATGATTCCACAGATCGTATTAGGACACAGTTCTGACGCCATTAGGACCACATCATCAGCGTACGCCACCGCTTTCACCCCACCTCTATTAAGTTTCATTAAGATTTTGCTAATCACATATAATCAAAGAAGTGAGGATAATACTCGCCCCTGTGGAGTACCCCTATGGACTCTCTTAGTTATGTTGATATTGAGAACAAGAAGGCAGTCGTAGACAAAAATTAAGTGAGCGGGGAGCAAATTTTTGAAAATCTTATCGAATTCGCTCAAAGCGGTTAGACAGAATTTTAGTGTAAGACCTCTAAATAAACGCTGCATACTCCAGCCTTGATCTAACTGACGCACAATACAAAGATTTAAGCATACAGGGGTACGTAAACGCTTGACAGTTTCGGTGGATAAAAGCTCACAACGAATCGACATGACTATTATATGTCAGCTTGGAATCAAATCAACGTCAACGTCCTTCATTTGGGTCACAGAGTGTAAGACAGAGGTCGCGTAAATCTGTGATGGTTGTAAATATTTCAAGGGTTTCAGCGTCATATCATTGATGAAAAGAATAAAAAATTCGGTCCCGTAGATGCCGCTTTTGAGGACGCTTGAGCATGCGATGAAACAACGTTATGAACAGCTGAAAAGCAGTGGCTATCAGTTAAGTAGGATTTAACCCAGGACATGAATGTTGATAGAAGTCCGAAAGAGATCAATTTCAGCAGCAGCAAATGATGAGAAAATTTGTCGAAAGTTGAGTGATTGGCGACGAACCCATGTTAGCTGCTAGAAATGAAATTTTTAACTGCAAAAGACCATTTACAATTTACAACAACCTCAAATAATTTGAATATTGAAGATGGCTTTGGGATCAGCGCACATAATTTTTATTGACTCTTTTAAAGACAGGCGTAACAGGCATTGGTTTCCAATCGTCCACAAATACACCTGATAATAATGGTAAGAGGCTCAGCTAGGCATAAGTGTTTTCTCCGATATAAACTCTCTTCTGCACATAACGTAGGATTAATACCGGAGATCTTGAGGGACAATTCGACGGATAAAATCCTCAGAAACTTTAAGATCCCTCCTCAGGGCCTTCATTGATTTTAAAGGGTTCTCGTCAATGATCGCTTGCACTTGTTGAATAAATTCTGCAGTTCGCACGGATGCGTTTTTGATGCTCACGGCCACCCTTATAAACGAATGAACTCACCCACTTAAGAAAATGTAAGAGATTTCTAAAACGGTGCGATTACCACATAACGCATGGGCTGAAAAGTACCGGGTGTAACACATAGATGGGAATAATAGTTTTATTGCATTCTCCTCTTTTTCAATTAGTACTAACCTTAAAAAGACAACTGTTAAAATTCCATATATTCCATTCATTAGTTCGTGAGTTATTTTTGTTATTTCCAAAACAATGGATCAAAAATAATTTCGTATCTTAATTCTACTGCTTTTTGATGTGAAGAAATACCGTTCAAGCAAAGCAATGGCTTGAAAAGTGTTATGGGGACTCTGCTTTATCAAAAACAACAATAAAACGATGGTTTGCTGACTTCAAACGTAGTCGTAGAGACTCCGATGATGCACAACGCAGTGGACGTCCAAATGAGGCGATAACACTAGAAAACATCCAAAAAATCCACAAAATCGTTTTGAATGAACGAAAACTGAAGTTGCGTGAGTTAGTTGACATCATAAAGATATCAAAAGAATTTTGTTGGTTTTATATTGCATGAGCGTTTGACTATGAGAAAGTTCTGTGCAAAGTAAGGGCCGCGTTTGCTCACTGCTGACCAAAAACAATAACGTGTTGATGATTCTGAGCAGTATTTGGCCATGTTTAAAAGTAATAAGCCGAAATGTTTGCATCGATATATGACAATGGAAGAAGCATGCATCCATCACTTCACTCCGGAATCAAAACGATCGTCATCTGAGTGCACCTCGTCCAAAGCGCCCGAAAGCACAACAATTGGCTGGAAAGGTTATGACCTTGGTATTTTGGGATGCGTGTCTTGTAATATCCATCGACTATCTTGAGCAGAGAAATAGCATCAATAGTGAAGATTATATAGCGTTATTGGAGCGTTTGAAGGCCGAAATTGCAAAGAAACGTTCGCATATGGCAAAGAAAAAATGTTGTCTCATCAAGACAACGCACCGTGTCACAATGGCAAAACTACATGAATTCAACTTCGAATTGCTCCCACATTTGCCAGAGGCTCCCAGCGACTACTGGCTGTTCGCAGACCTAAAAGTGCTCGCCGGTAAGAACTTGCGCCTGAATGAAGAGGTTATCGTTGAAACTGATGCCTTCTTCTTCTTCTTAATTGACGCGATAATTGCTGACGCGATAATTGCTTACGCGATTTTGGCCGAGTTTAACAAAACGCGCCAGTCGTTTCTTTCTCGTGCTAATTGGCGCCAGTTGGAGACCTGCCTCTACTACTGCTACTACCAGCTGGTACCGCATCGAATACTTTCAGAGCCGGAGCGTTTGTATCAATTCGGACGACATGACCCAGCCAACGTAGCTGGTGTATCTCTATTCGCTGAATTACGTCTATGTCGTCGTAAAGCTCATACAGCTCATCGTTCCATCGCCTGCGATATTCGCCGTGGCCAACGTGCAAAGGTCCAAAAATCTTGCGCAGAATCTTTCTCTCAAATTTCCAAGTGGCGCTTCATCGGAAGTTGTCACCGTCCACGCTTCTGCGCCATACGTTAGGACGGGCATGATGAGAGCCTTGTAAAGTGTTAGTTTTGTTCGTCGAGAGAGGACTTTATTACTCATTTGCCTGAGGCCTCTTTTGAGGACTTTTCAGCCCATGTGTTATGTGCGACTATAACTATATGTCTTTTCATTTCTTGAGTTAAGTTGTAGTCCTTCATGTCTTATCTGAAAAAGAGTTATAGCAATATATAAGTATATGTGTGCCTTCAAATACCGCAGCCACCCTATATATCAAAACAAAAAAAAACTTGCATTGGTACCACCTCACATGCATGCGTGTACACAAAAATTGTTGCTATTAAGCGCATGTATGTATGTACAGTTTTTTGATGTAGGTAATATTTTTCCAATTATCCAAAATATTGATTGTCACACCTGTATACGAGTATTTATCGACCTACCGACCGTCAGCACATTCGCTAAGTAGCTGGCTCTAAATTTTATGTGTAAAAAACTTAGGAGCTTATATTTACACATATATGTGTACATATATATGAGTGTGTATACATATGTACATATATATGTTTGTATGTATATATAAGCACGTTTGTGGTTTTGACATGATGGATTTGCCCCAGTGGCGTCTATAAATCGCCTCCGGTAACAGAGTGCTAATATTTTAATTAGCAATGCCCTCTAAGTAGATTCACCGTGTTTGTGTGCGTGTCATGCCAATATGTGCGCGCAAGTACGTACGGTAAATTGGCCATGCACACAAGTGTGAAGTGAAAAGGTTAAATTATACTCTTGCACAAGATTATTTATGCTTAAAGGTCTTTTTTGGTTGATTATAATTCTGATTTTGAGGTGACTAAGGTGAAGGCTGGAACGCCGAGAAAAATATAATTTTTATTCAATTCACTTTTCGCACCCATTGTATAAATATATGTATGTATTATATATAGATTTACCACAATAATTGTAATTATAAATATATTTAAATTTTTCGATAATTCCAAACAAATAGTATAGCCAAATCCAAATGCGGCCGCCACAGGCAATTATTCTTATGGATGGCTTAACCATCAAGGGCAGTGCTTTAATCCATATTGAACACGTGAAGAACGAGAATTATAAAAATAAATTTTCTTAAGTCGATGGATTCTCGGTGGGCAATGGTAAGCCTTGGAGTTCATTTTCAATACGAAAAAGCTTCTCTTTCAAAAATAACTGCTGATCGAAGGCAACAGCATCAAACTGTATGGATCTTAGTTCGTAGAAAAAATAAGCAAAGCTCACAAAATTATATATATACATATATATATAGTTGGCGCGTACACCCTTTTTGGGTGTTTGGGGGAGCTCCTCCTCCTATTTGGGGTGTGCGTCTTGATGTTGTTCCACAAATGGAGGGACCTACAGTTTCCAGCTGACTCCGAACGGCAGATATTTTTATGAGGAGCTTTTTCATATCAGAAATACACTCGGAGGTTTGTCATTGCCTGCATTGGTGTTTCACCGAGATTCGAACCTACGATCTCTATGTGAGTCACGCACCAACCCATTCGGCTACAGCGGCCGCCTCACAAAATTAGAGAGAAAATTAAACCTAAAAGGAAAATGTGTAAGAATATAAGCGCCACAATATGATTAGTTATTATTGTTAAAAAGTAGAGCTTTCCATTTTGCTCCCACATTTTCGAATAGAACAGGAAAATGAGCAGCAAGTACTCGCACACCTGGTCGATGCCCATTGCTCGAAAATTTTCTAGAATGAGCTCCAGTATATCAAGCTATTTCGAGTCATTCTTTTGATTATTTTGACTGTTTTTTCAGCACTTTTTTTAAGTTCTACAAATTATTTATACATAGGACTATGAATAAGTTCGTGCGGTTTTACAACAGATGGCGTAACTTGATTATTATTCCATCGATCCACATTTCCAAACATTCATTGGAGAGCTACTGTCGTAAGGCACAAACGTCAGTATAAGTTTTTTATTTGAAGCGTAAACAACAATATTTTTACCACACTTGAAAATGTCGAATTTCGTGCCAAATAATGTGTTTTTGCGGGGAATTCTTCTTCATTATTTTAATATGAAGAAAAAAGCAGCCGAAAGTCATCGTATCTTGGTGGAAGTTTATGGTGAGCATGCTCTAGCTGAGCGAACGTGCCAGAAGTGGTTTGCACGCTTTAAAAGTGGTGATTTTGGCTTGGAAGACGAAGAACGCGAGGGTGCGCCGCCAAAGTTCATGGATACCGAATTGGAGGAATGCTCGGCCACATGTTGCACAAGTGGTGAAAACATACTTAGAAACGCTCAAATGGGATGTCCTACCCCACCCGCCGTATAGTCCAGACCTTGCGCCATCCGATTACTATCTCTTCCGATCGATGCAACATGGCCTGGCTGACCAGCACTTCCGTAATTACGATGAAGTCAAAAAATGGATCGATTCGTGGATTGCGGCAAAACCGACCGAATTTTCACAAAGGGAATCCGTGAATTGCCAGAAAGATGGGAAAAAGTAGTAGTAAGCGATGGACAATACTTTGAATATTAAATTTGTAACCATTTTACGTCAATAAAGTTTCAAATTTCGAAAAAAAACCGCACGAACTTATTCATAGTCCTATTAGCACCAACTCCGTTTTGTCAGAGTTGACTCGGAAGCCACAAGTGGCAGCCCAGCGACTGAGTACAGCCAGTGACCTCTCCAAAATTTCAGCTATGACTGAGGGAAACGGACCCGATATCATCAGGACCAAATCATCGGCGTATGCTACTATCTTAACCCCACCCTTATTTAGCATTAGCAGAATTTCGTCAATTACAACTAGCCAAACACCTCGTGAAGTAAAAATCTAGTATGCAAAAGAACCATACACATACGCTTGGATGTAAATGTACGAGGTGTGTTCAAAAAGTATCACACATTTTGAATTTTTGCAAGTTACGTATATTCGAATTTCGATTTTTTTGTGGCGAGATGTTGGTACTCATGTCTCTCACTCATGCTGACGAGTTCGGCCATTTTGAATGTTCAGATAATTGTTGACAGCTGCTTTGCTTGTACGTGTTTCGGATCGTCTTCGATATTTACCTATTCAAAAAGATGTATCAAAGAACCTGTATCAAATTTTGTGTGAAAAACGAAATTAAGTGCGCAGATGCATTCCGAATGTTGCCTGTGTCATACGTTGGACCAAAGCAACGTTTATCGGTGGTACAAAATGTTCTCAGAAGGCCGAGAAGATGTGAACGACGAAAAGCGTGTCGGACGCCCGAGCACTTCAACAACAGACGAAAAAATTGATGAAGTGAAGAAAATGGTATTGGCCGATCATCGAGTCACCGTTATAGAAGTTGCTGAGGACCTAGACATATCGATTGGCTCGTGCCATTCGATTTTTTTCAATGATTTGGTCATGAGACGGGTCGCCGCAAAATTCGTACCAAAACTGCTCAATTTCGACCAAAAGCAGCATCGCATGAACATTGCTAATGAGATGTTGGACTCTGTCCGCGACAACCCAAATTTGCTGCAGAGAGTCATAACTGGTGACGAATTGTGGTCGAATGTAAAAGTTTTGCTTACCGTTTTCTTCGATTGCAGGGGCGTTGTGCATCATGAGTTCTTGCCACAGGGTAAAACGGTCAATAAGGAATATTACCTGCAAGTTATGCGCAATTTGCGCCAAGCAATCCGCCAGAAACGCCGGGATTTGTGGAAGAACAAAAATTTGCTCTTGCATCACGATAACACCCCTGCTCATACATCGTTGCTTGTGCGCGACTTTTTGGCTAAAAACAACACACTAATAATGCCATAGCCACCGTATTCCCCAGATCTGACGACCCAGGCCCATGAAAGGACGACGCTACGATTGACGAGATAAAGACGGCATCGAAGGAGGAGCTGAACAAGATAAAAAAAGTGATTTTTTGAAGTGCTTCGGAGATTGGAAAAAACGTTGGCACGAGTACAAAATATCTCATGGGGATTACTTTGAGAGGGACAAAATAGATATTGATGAATAAATAAATTATAAAAAAAAATACAAAATTCGCGATACTTTTTGAACACACCTCGTATTGACTAGAACTACCGATGTGCAGTCTTGCCTTGCCAATACAATACAGTTGCACAAGATATGCGGTTTCATCATCCGCAGGAGCCTACACTCTTTTGTTGTTTTTACGAGGAAGAAGCATCGAAAGCCTAACCACCGTCAGTGTCGGACTTTAACCACAACTAAGTCTCCTACCGTCAAACTACCAATCTCTCCGGTACAACCTTTAAGTAGGCGGTTTGAGCACTAAACTCAACGTCCGTTATGTCCGGTATCGTCAGTTTGTCTGCATCCAAATAAATCAATCGAGAAAAGGGTCCTACGGCACAACTGTAAGTTACTACATCGCAGGAAAAAGAGCGGACTATTATACTACAGAACTCCAACTATTTAGTGCTATGCTTTCGCTTTTTCGCATTCTCTCCGTTTGTCTCAAATCATTGAGTACGACCGCTGACAATTTTTTAATACAATTCCATACTTCTTTAGATTGTAGCATGTGTGGAATAACATTGTCCGGTGTTATTGGTTCTGCTATTTTGTTTTCCAAAAACTCTTGTTCTTTACTATATCTTTGGCAGTAAAAGAATATATGCTCCGCATTTTCATTTGCCTTGACACAAAATAATCATATAACTCCATCATCATGGCCATACTTGTAGAGATATTCTCTGAAGCAACCATGTCCTGTCAGGAACTGCGTCATATAAAAATCGACATTACCATGATATCTATTGACCAATGCCTGCACATTTCTAATGAGTCGATGTGTCCATCTCCCTTTAGTTGTTATATCCCAACGTCTTTGCCATTTAAATATACTCGCGTATATTTTTTCTTTGCGCTCCTCTGCTATTAGCGACCTGCCAAGGCTTTTGTCATATATCCTCTTACTTTCCAGAGCCATTATACCTGGTGCATTATTCCGATAGCTTCATGAGATACAGTGTGAAAAGCGCTTGAGACTCTAATATCGCTCAGTCGAACAGAGATTTCTTAATCTTAACGCTTGTCCCCCCCACAGGTGCAGCATACATTACAATGGATTGGGTAATTTGGTGAAGCTCTTTTGCCCCTATTGCCAACGTAATATCAGCCGACACTCTGTCTCATTCCAAATGTGAATTTTTGAGAGATGGTAGTTTAAGTAATAGTGACCTGTTAGAAAACCTACTACTTTCCTGATGTCTATTTACGCATCTTATGCAGTTCCCAATTGTAGGTAAAAGGTCTTATAAACCTTTCGGCTTGACAAAGTTCGTGTGTAACTTCCCAATGGGTAATTCTTTGAGTATTTTCCCAACTATTTACCCTGCTTTAGCCCCTGCCCAGATGGTACCATACTATAGCTCTGGACCGTGGAAATCCTACCGACCCTGTCCTAGGGAGCATCATCAGCAATTTTATTACCTTTTATTCCAGAGTGACCCGGAACCCAGCAAAGTACAATTACATTTGTTGTACTAAGTTGTTTAAGGTTGCTAAGACATTCGTGCACTAGCTTCGATTCCACAGACCCAAGTGACTTGGAATCGACCCAAGGTCCTTCCAGTTCACATTCATCGCGGTCTGAGATTACGATTTCAAACATATGGTTAAGAACGCTTTTTGGAATTACTTAGTATATTAATGAACAGATTATATTCTGATCCGCTATCTCCGTTATGATACTTGTATGACTAAAGTCAAGAAGGACCTTTCCAAGTAATCTAACCATCTTGGTGTACACCTAGTCTAATAATCTGGGTATACATCTAATAAATACTTTTGGAGTCTAGACTCTATGTTCTGCCATAAAAGCTTCTATAGACCCACATGGGTGTAGTGGCTTTTTCTATCACCGTTTTCAGGTGAGAGTTCCGAGTCCATCTTTAATTTGTTTGTGTAAGGAACTATGATTGTCTTGCTGGGAGTAATAGATTATCCTTCAGCACAATACCACTCTGATACGAGGATCAGTGCTTGGTTTATGATGTTGGAAGTTGTATCTTCAAATTTGCCTGACACAATGGCTGCTTAATCGTCAGCATATCCAATAGCATCAAAGTCTGTCTCCTATAGTTCTACTAGTAGATCATCAATGACTAGAACCCACATATCTACGTGAACAGCCTATCATTGCCTTGGTTGCGACAGTTTTAAGACCCAGAGTTGAGTTAATTATTCTGCTGTCAAGCGTCGTTTTCACCCACCCTACAGTCGGTGTATCGTTTTTCCTATTAAGAAGAGCTCTTTCTATAGAGCGATTATCTGTGTTATCAAAGGCGCCTTCCGTGGATTTTCGTTTATTATATGCACTCTTTATATATAGAACTAAACTATAAAATTGATATTTTCTGAAATTGAGCAGTTGAGCAATGAACTAAGATTCGAACGAGTATTGAGTTATACTCTTTTAAAAAATATCAAAGCAAAAAAGAATGTGAATGAATGAGATTATTTTTTTTTTTATTCAAAATAACATCCCACAACTTCCATATACTTTTGCCAATGATATTCCAAAAATTGTATACCATCCATGTAATGATTTTCTGGAGGCTCTGCAATATATAGTGTTATTCAATAGGTGCGCTTCAACTTTCCGATAGGGAGGGCGAACGACGCAATATTTTTTATTTTTCGCTTGTCATTTGTAAACTTCATTAGTATACATTTCATCATGGAACACTTGAGCAACGATTGCAAATCGTGCAAATTTTTAATGGAAATAATCGTTCTGTTGCTGCTACTTTAAGAGCATTACGGCCATTTTACGGTCCATTTAACAAGCCGTCCCGTTTTGGGGTTATGTGAAGTCATTGGTCTACAGTAACAAGCCGGCGACGATTTGTGAGCTCAGAGCCAATATTGTTTATTTCAGATGCTTATATATGATTTCTGGTATTATCGCAGCCAGAAATGGGCGTAATAAAGATTATCGCTCAACGCTTTAGCTAGCACTAGCTCCAGCGATAGAGAAGCTGGTTGAGTTTATGAAACAACTTAGACACTCAATGAGGCGCATAAAGGTCAAAATGAAGATTTCCACCACTCAAAATTGTTTTCTTATTTAAAGTTAGTTGGTTAAAGCGTAATTCAAAAAGAAATTTGTATGATTAATTTTGATGTATGCACGCTATACACCCACTACGAAGAGTGACATAAAATTCATCAACAATTAAGTATTAATTTTGCGATTTAAGCCCATGAGTAAGTCCCTACCATTAAATGCTTGCTAATATTTAAGGCGGGGAAGACAAATTTGAAAGATTTGTAACTTAATGAGTCGCTTGGGCAAATGAAGTACTGCTTAAAAAAATCCATCCTCAGGCTTATATTCGTAAGAATGCGAAGTGAATTTTGTTTTCTGCGGATGAATATATTAATTAAAGTTGTCAACCTATCGTTGAAAGCATCGATAGTGGGTAATGTTTTATGATGGGTATATCGATCGTTTTGTGACCACCGATATTATTGCTCCAGATTTGCTAGTTTTTTTCTTTACGATTGACTTTAATTTTGAATGGAGCTAAATAGATTCTATATAAAATTGTAATGTGAATATACTTATAAAATATCTTATTTCTTACTTGTTTAAATGTTTTACTCAAGGTGACGCGAAGCCAATTAGAGCCGCTGCCTTTTATATGTACCTCCGTCTTCAGTTGAGTCTGAACGAATTTTCAGCAGGATGGATTTAATTACAAATGGCTGGCGGTAAATCTTTAAGCCTAAATCCGTTGATGCACTAATTTTTCTTAAACAAATTTAAATGAAATTGGATTGGCCATAAATACCATACACAATTTTAGTATATCGGTTTTTTAAGAGTTTGAGATCTTAAAATGATACTAATGTTAGCTAATATACAGGGTCCGAAACTCGAAGTGTAACCAAATAAAAAGGCCATAAATTTAGTTTGGGAAATTGTGAAATGTGTGAAAGTAATAAAAAATTAAAATTTTCTTTTGCCTTGACTGTGGCCTGGAGATGGTTCCGAAACGAATCGCAAGCTGCCCTAATGAGACTTGTAGATATTTTGGCCCACTCCCATGGTTTTGGGAGTTTACGAATTGCGCAATTTGAAAAATTGTCTCGTCAGAAAACACAATGATTGGAAATATGCCACTTTCGGCCCAGCGAAGCAACTCCTTCGCTCTCACAAGTCTGACTTGTTGTTGCTTTGGTGTGAGATGCGCCTTTTGGACCTTGTAAGGCTTGACTTTGAGATTATTAACACACTTTTATTAGGTCGGGTTGTATGTATGTATGTATGTAACGGAATCTTTGAGCTTAATTTTCACTGGCTTCTAAAAATCTGATCGACTTGGAATTTTGCACACATATCAAGGACCGATGACAATGCAATAATTTGATAAAAGTTTTCCATTATCCTTATTAGGCTTGCCAGGATTAATATTATCTTTTTTTTACCTGTGGGCAAAAAGTAAGGTGAATTTGGTTGTAAAATGAAAAATCTTTATTAATTCTTGTAAATCAATTTCATCCCCTTCAAAACAATCCCCTCTCGATGAAATACACGATTTTTCCAATCCCCGAAACATGCCAAATAGTCCATTTCCGGTATAGCCATCAGCACCTTCTTCGATTCAGCTTTTATCTCCTCAATCGACTCGAAACGCGTTCCCCGGAGTGGTCTCTTGAGTTTTGGGAATAGCCAGAAGTCACACGGAGCCAAATCAGGCGAATAGGGTGGTTGCGGAACGATATGCGTGGAATTTTTGGCGAAATGGTCACGAAGAACGAGTGCAGTGAGAGACGGTGCATTATCGTGATGCAAAAACCAAGAGTTGTTGGCCCATAATTCTGGTCTTTTTAGATGAATTGCTTCACGTAAACGACGCATAGCGCTCAAATAATATTCCTTATTAACAGTTTGGCCAGGTGGAAAGAATTTAAGTGCACCACACCACGAAAATCGAAAAAAACTGGCCAATGGAGTGGGGTAGCCGTTTCTCAGGCTCCCTCCACGAAATAAGTTCTTCATCCCGATTACTTCTTTATCACGGCCGATAACTGCATAGCTTTAGACTCACAGTCGATAAGAAAGGAATAAAATATAACACGAATATATCGAATCATTAATTCACTGACTGCAATGATAACAATAATTTTCATTCATAATAAAAAATAGTTTAAAAAAAAAAATTAAAAAACACGCTTTTTTGCTAATCGAACTAAAAAGTAGAAAATAAAAAATAGTTTAAAAAAACTAAAAAACACGCTTTTATTGCCAATCGAACTAAAAAGTATAAAATAAATTTTAATGACAAAGAGACCTATAATGAAGTAATAGCAAATCGAACGATCAGTCATAGTCAACTACCTCAGAACAGAATTATAACAAAAATTAAGATACAAATAGAGTAATTCAAATTAGAGTTAAAAGCGTGGGATGCATTTTGATTCACTTTCATAACCCTCTGTACATAGGTAGTTGCCAATAGAATGATTGTAATATTTACTAATCAAGCATCCCACGCTTTTAACTCTAATTTGAATTATTCTATTTGTATCTTAATTTTTGTTATAATTCTGCTCTGAGGTAGTTGACTATGACTGATCGTTCGATTTGCTATTACTTCATTATAGGTCTCTTTGTCATTAAAATTTATTTTATACTTTTTAGTTCGATTGGCAATAAAAGCGTGTTTTTTAGTTTTTTTAAACTATTTT
This sequence comes from Anastrepha obliqua, assembly GCF_027943255.1. Taxonomy (NCBI): domain Eukaryota; kingdom Metazoa; phylum Arthropoda; class Insecta; order Diptera; family Tephritidae; genus Anastrepha; species Anastrepha obliqua. The sequence continues at coordinate 47,331,656 of NC_072896.1, read as the reverse complement.
TTATTTTTCAGTATGCGGTGTGCGTCTATTTGTGGTGTGCGTCTTGATAATGAAAAAAAGAAAGAAAAAAAAACAGAAATATTGTTGGAATGAACTTTTTTTTATTATAATCTCGTAGATAATTTTATGACATTGATTTTTTGATAATGATATTGCAGCATCCATGTTGCAGATGGAGGTAGCGAAAAGAGGGGCAGGTAGACCAGCAAAAACCTGGAAAAATACTATTGAATGATGAGATGCAGAAACGTCAGCAAAGAGACGACTCAGGACCGCGTGACCTGAAGGTTTTCGCACCAGGAGAGCCGAAATAGGATAAGGCTAGGTTAAAGAAGAAGAAGATTGATCTTGTCATATCAAATTATATTACGATATATTGCCATCGTAGTCACAAAAAGTATTTTCAGACCAGTGATAAAAAAAATTTGAATATCTTCTTCTTCTTAATTCTAATCGCTCAAGCGAGATTGGCCGTTATCTATAAATTATTGAATAAATATTACTCAAGTCATTTGTCTGTGAATAAAAGATTTTAATGAAAATCACAAAAAAATGTCAGACACCGAATTGCGGCAGACCTCACTTTGAAAACCTCTAAAAGTAATTCTACAATGAAAAAACTTTTCATAAAAATGTATCATCAGGATGCATCCGACAAACTGTTGGAGACGCTCAGGTAAATGCCAAAAAATGATGTATGTATGTACATATGTATTAGGGCGGGTAGATTTAAAAATCGCTCATTGCTCTGTGAAAATCATATTCTAGGGATCAAAATAAGAAACGTTGCCGAAGGAACCATACCTCTAAAACGAATTCTGATGTCCCCCAATTTCAAAATATCACCATTTTTGGCCTTTACATGAAAAAATCAGCTAAATGGCTATGTTTTTTCTTTATTTTTATTTATTTATAATAATATTTATTATTTATTTATAATAATATCTATTTTTTCTCTTAAGAAATTTATTTAGTCAGAATATATGTAAATGAAAAAATTAATTTAAGTGAGTTATAGAAAAGAAACTAAAAAGTTCGACCCAAATTGGGGGACATCAGAATTCGTTTTAGAGGTATGGTTCCTTCGGCAAAGTTTCTTATTTTGATCCCTAGAATATGATTTTCACAGAGCAATGGGCGATTTTTTTGCCTCCCCACAATTCGACCCGGATGTATGTATATGTGTATATGTATGTATTCGTACTCCTGATGGAGAGGATAGCTGGAGAGTGGTTATGTGTAATATTTGCTCGAAATAGCGGATTTCCGAAACGCTCATATATTGATGCCCCAAAAAATTTCCCAGCCATTCCAAAGATACATTCATGCACTCATAGTGCACATTTGTAGGTATGTGCGTGTGGCTCGCGAATATGCACGCTGAGAATGACACTTATAAATTGTCAAAATATCGTTAAAATTGCTGTGCAGAATGCGACAACAGCAGCTATGGTTTCACCAATGCAGAAAAAAATCTATATATGTATATGTAGATATGTACAGACATATGCTCGTACATATGCACTGCAAATTCACAATTTTATTACTGGGCTTTCAATTTTTGTCTCCGTGATATGCCAGAAGGGGTGTCCAGCTGTGGGTGGCGGCGTAGACGCATGACATGCCTGTTGTTTGGACGCATGTAAACATGAAATGTTTAATAGTAAACATTCCAATGTTGTTTGCAGGCGTGTATAGAACACAACAACAACTACGGCAGTAGTACTATAAGCTGAAGTCAATGCGAGTCAAATACGAACAATGACAACAAAAAGATAAAAGAAAAAACAAAAAATTGGATACACAATGACAGCAGCAGTTTGAGTTGGTATAGGCAGTAGCTACGGGCAACAACATCGACACAGCAACGACAGCAGTAGCCGTGGTGGTAGTAGTTGGTGCTTATCATTTCATGTTTGAAGGTTGACCACTTCTCTTGATTTGACCGCACAATTCTGTGCAGTGACACCGCAGTAATCACAACAACGCCATAGCCGGCAGAGGCAGCAGTAATCAAATGCTTCTATGCGATTCTGAGGCAAACGAGGCGTATAGCATTTTTTTGTTTCAATTTTTAATTGGATAACCAAGAGACTTATACAATACTTACTTAATTTGGTAGAACTATTTAAGTGTCATGTGCCAAGCACCAAGGGTTACGAAAACAAAACGTTGCTAACCACCATAGCTAGCGAAGCAAGCCGAGCACGGACGAATCAACAGTGTGAACGTGCTCGCAAACCTCAACTACTATAGTTACAAATGACTGATGCATACGCGTATTATTGTTGTTTTACTGCTTGGGCTATTTTGGTGCTCATTTCAAATGCTGTTAACGCAAACCTTCCGGCGTTACGAGGAAATCATTTAGGCGGACAGATTTTACGAGCAAATATTTACAATTGAATGTGTGTGTGTGAGTTAGTGAATGTGTTCATATACACACACATATGTATGTATTTATATGTGAGTATCTGTAAAATGCGGAAAAGTTAATGGGTTCATACAGTACCAAGTCACAGCTACAAGTTTATAAGCATGCACACACATACGTACGAATTAATTTTGATGGCCTGTAGGTTGGCAGAGTTGTTGGCTGTTAGATACAAAAATCATTGCAGTATTGAGTCATATGCACGCATATACACACAAGTATAATTTAATTAAATGTACATACATATATATATCTTCCATATTAAATATGTTTATGCACCTTGTTTGCTCCTTTTTATAGAAAAACATTGAACTTAGCTCTGACGAATCGATTTGAACTGAACTGCGAAAGGTTAAATAAGTTTTAATAAACTTCCAATTCTTCTACAAATTCTTCTCAATCACTTTACGGCAGTATTTTAATTAACGATTTTCATTCGTGATTTCGAATTGAGATGATTGAAGAATTTCTGCGGAATTTGTTTTGACTTAACGTCAAAATATTTGCCCTGACTAAATGATTAACTAAAGCACATAAACATTCCTACAAATATATACGAAATGATCATGAACGAATGAATAGAAGTGAAATCGTAATAATCTAAGCAATAAATTATTGTATATATATAAATATATATTATATGTACATTTATTAGGGTGGAGTGATTTTTCTTCAAAATCGCTTTTGGCAGACCTGCGGAAAGTTGTCTTTATATACCAGAAATAAGCATTAAATATTATTTGACTCATCATAAAAAAAAAATATAATATATATATATATAAATATGGATATATATCCATATATTTTGGCTCTGCCTTAATGTATATGTATATACAGGGTGTCGAGTGTCAGAATTAGGAATTAAGAGCTAAATTAAAAATTATTACTAATGATAAAAATTTACTGCAATAACTATTTCAATGAGAACAAATGCGGAATTTATGTTTTAAAAATTATTTCTCTAAATGTTGACCGTTACGTCGGCTACAATCTTGGAATATGGCTTCCGTACTCCATGGCACTCGCTGGAAAAGTGATGACGGTATGCCATTGAGTCACTAGGTTTGTTTCATAGACTTTTCTTTTGAGGTATCCTCACAGAAAAAAGTCCATAGGCGTCAGATCGGACAAGAATATGTCACTGAAACGGCTTATCAGTTAGTTAAGGAAGAAATCACGCCCTATTGTCACGATCTCTCTGGCTGTGTGCGGCGTGGCGCCATCTTGCTGTAACCATGTATATGTACTGAAGGAAGGATGTTCTTTGATTATTGGCAGAAAATAATCGTTCAGTATGCGTCGATAAGAGACATCGCTCACAGACATTGCTTGTCCCCAACGATTTTCAAAAAAATTTGATCCAATTATTCCATTACTTCGAACTGTGAAGTGGCTGTTGATATTTGAATACTGGGTTCTATCCTTCAGATGGCCAACAACGGAAATTTTGTTTATTTAAACTTCCATTTAAATGAAAATGGGCTTAATCACTCCAAAAGGTAGGGCTTCATCACTCATTTTTTCATTTGTCCTCGTTGTCCCTCTCGGTTCTTGGGCCTCGGTCGTCGGCTGTTTGCAACTGAACTTCTTGTCTGGATTCTTTGCTCCAATGAACGAATGAAATCTTCACTTGCGGCATCACGTAAACGTCGCACGCATACGAGTATGCGGCTTGATTTGATTTACTACATGTTCAAAATATTGGTATAACACCTAGGCGATATGAAATGTCTTGGCCAAAAACTTAATCGCTAGGTAGCGTAGGATTCAGATATTTCTAAAAATTTTAATAACGGGTTAATATAATAATATACTCATATATAAATTGCATGTGCATCCTTTGTTTCTTGATGTTGCTCTGCAAATGGAGGAACCTACAGTTTTATGCCTTCTACGAAAGTCAGATAGTTTTTTATAAGAAGATCTTTTATGGCTGAATTGTACTCGGAGGTTTACCATTGTTCGTCGGAGGATGATCATTTTTAGAAAAAAACCTTTTTCTTTCATTCCATGTTTCATGCCCACATGGTCCAAGCTCTATCGAATGGTGGCCCACTCGGCGATGGCGGTTGTTGTTCACACATACAAATGAGCGCATAAGTAATCACCCTATCGAAAGGTATCTGATTTTTTCAAATGTCATCGCACATCAATCATATTTGACACTTGTGAACTAAACAGCTGCAGACAAACAATGGAGCCCGTGTAGGTCAAAGTAAAGATTGCCAGCACTCAAAACCATTTTTTTGTTTAGGAAAAAATATTTGATCACCTTGGTGGAATCAAAGGGCGCCAAAATGCATATTACTACGTTTGAAATGCTTTCTCCGTAGCACATGACTTTTTGTGTTTCTGGCAAATAAGGAATAAGTTTATTTTGTCAGTCCTAATTACGAAAAGTTATAAGTTGTGTCTGGTTCGAAGGTACGTTATTTACCATGTATGTATATATAATACATTTAGTGTCATAAGTCTAGGTGGGTAGAGAAAAAGTAACACGAAAAAGGGTTTTCAGTTTTTTAAATAAAGTTTTCTTATTTTTAATTAATATAACGACATTCGATTTTTTAAATAAAGTGCGTAATTTAATTTAGATCACACCATTTAAAAAATTTTTTGTTAATATTTACATGATTAAATAAAACTAACTTCTGTAAAATAGTTTATAATTTCAAATCTATAACGAATTTAACTTGTAACAGAATTTATGGCAGAACTAGGTAAACGGTTTTCCAATAAGAGGTGTTATTTTGATATTCAAAGAAAAAAAAGAGGTTGTCTGTAAAGTCGGTTTACTGACGATAGCTTAACGTGATAACGTCATAAGAAAATACTAATTGAATGGTTGCATTTTTCAAAAGAAAATTTTAATTTTATTTGTTTGATAGATATTTTGTATGGATATAGAGAATGAGTTAACATTAACATAATATAATATATAATACTTTAACATAACATAACATAACATAACATAACATAACATAACATAACATAACATAACATAACATAACATAACATAACATAACATAACATAACATAACATAACATAACATAACATAACATAACATAACATAACATAACATAACATAACATAACATAACATAACATATCATAACATAACATAACATAATCACGCCAAAAAATAATAATAACATTAAAACAACAGGTATTATTAACAAACTTGGTTTTATTTTAAATTCTTCAAGTAAATCAAATTAATAATAATCAATAAGAAGGCATATGCAAATACAAATACGTGAATTTATATATGTACATATGCGCATATACATACACATATGCGCTCACTTAAGTAGGAGAGAGCAAGATGTCGAACGTTGCCGTTCGTTTGCTTTGTTTGCTTTGTCGTTCGTTCCGCGCTTTCGCTTGCAGTTCATTCAAGGTAACGGCAATGAGCAAGGTAACGCTAATGAGCAAGGTAACGACACATTTTTTCGTGCGTGCAGCCTGTTAAATCGAATTATAAGACGTTATCACGTCAAAATGCTATTTGTTAATATAAATGATCGGATGTTTATTTCATTATAAAGAGGAAGGCATGCCGTTGATAGTGAAGAATATCATCAAGCAAATGACCACCACGACTACGCTTACAGGACAATATCCTTTTCATGAAATTTTCTATAGCCGAATTGCAAAGTGGACATAGGGGCAGTCCTCGATAGCCTCACGAATTCCATCTTTGAGGTCTTAAATCAACCCTGGGCTATTGGCGAAGACCTTCTCTTTCACGTGGCTCCAAAGAAAAAAGTCACAAGGTGTTAAATCACAAGATCTGGGTGGCTAATTGTGATCGCCTCTTCGAGAGATAACACGGTCCGAAAACTTTTCCCGTAAAAGATCAATGGTTTCATTGCTTGTGTGGCACGTAGCGCCGTCTTGTTGCAAATAAACGTTGTCCAGATCAATACCATCCAATTCCGGCCGTAAAAATTGTTAATCATCTCTCGATAGCATAATCCATTCACCTGTAACACCTGGTATTGGAAAACCTTTTATATACGCTGATATAAAAAACAAGTGATATTATTTAATTTACCTAATATTCGCAGGTAGTAGAGGAAGAGGAAGGCTTCCTCTGTGTTGGAAAGATCAAGGGAATCAAGGCTTCACTTGGTGTTGGATACACCGGTGCCGTTGAGCAAGAGAAAGAAACGACTGGCGCGGTTTGTTAAGCTCGGCCAAAATCGCGTAAGCGGTTATCGCGCCAATTAAGAAGAAGAAGAAGAATTTCTTTAGTAAAGCTTTATCAAAAATCAACGCCCACACAGTGGCATGTAATGATAGAGAATTAAATGATTAATTTCTAAATTAAACTATAGTATTTTGCTCAAATAAATCAACAGCGTCGATTCCTTGAAGAATTACTCGTGCATAGTAAAACCCACAACAACATAAATCGCGGGGTATGCACAAATGTGTTAGTTTGCAAAGCTGGCAATGGATTTAGTTTTCACACGAACTCTTTCATTTGGTTATGATGCGGTTTAATTAAAATTTTGTTTGTGATAATTAAAGTCTTTTGTGTATCGGTAGTCGTACATATATGTATATGTATGTATTTTTATATAAGCTCATATGGATGCCTAGCATGTCGGTGTCGTTGGTTACATAATGTTTTCATGCACTTCGGCCGCCTCACCTGCAAGTCTCGGCGCAAATGCCATGAACCATCGGTGTGATTCCCAACTGAGACTACACTAACCTTAGATAATTTCCATGACCCCCACTGTTGCACATAGACCACATGTATGCATGTGCATACATACATATGTACATACCTGCATAGACGGATATCTGAACGAATTAGTCAAGCGGGCACCCGCAGAGTTGGCTACGACTAAGCGGTTACGAATTCGCTGCCAATCAGTTTGTACGCGCCAAGCTCACCACATAGAACTTTAGCATTAATTTATTTATTAGTAAAAATTAAATGAAAATTGCAATTGTACGTGAAATCGAATGCGACAAGAAAATGTAATGAAGAGGAAAAAATGCTAATCAAATAACTACGGTAAGAAGCCTCGGAAGTCAGGGGGTTCAAGTACATACGAGTTCGTGTTTATAAGTACATATTATAAGTTGAGAGTGAACATATAACTACAAACATATGTGTGTATATTTATAAGCTTAATGTTTTTATAAATTCACATATGACGAGTGCTGCAGTCGAGTGTGTTCGTGCACTGTAAATTGGATAGCATTTCGACTGCTGTGTTCGGGCATTAAATCTTTAAGCGTTAAAATAACAGTTTTGTAGCAATTGTTCCTCACCAAAGTCAAAGCTCTGAGGGCAAGCTCAGCTAAGGAAATACAAATCATATTCAATAAAACCGTGTTGCCTTTAAGATGGAGCATTATACATAGAGTACTCAAGATACATAGAACAACACCAACGCTCACATCTCCAGATCAGATAAGATTGGAGGTAATTTTTCACATGTGACTACTGTTAAGGTAGGTAGGTGAAATGGTTGAAGTGCCAGTCTGACACTCCTCAAGTAGCACTAAAGCGCCGTTTTGATACCATTATGAGACCTCCAACAGGCAGATATCTACAACCAGCCAGAGCTGTTGATATACTGGAGAAGATTGATGGGATTTAGGTTGGCGCACTGCACCCGGCTGTCGAAGAAAGGAGGATCCAGTGATCTTAATCGGCTGGCTGCCAAACTCGGACATTTACAGAGAAAGTGCTCAACAGTCTCCTTCTCTGAAAGGTCACCACAGGTAACCCTAGCTTTTCCGCGTGTGTGCCGATCGTCCAGTGGCCGGTAAACACAGCTACAAGTTTGGAAATTGAATGGCGAGAAGTCCAAAGGGCTTTTTGAGTCCTTCGTATATTGTACTGGGGCCAAAGGGTTTTCGAAATAGTATATGGAGAAATTGAGCTCCATATTTCCTACGCTTTCCTGCGAAATAATTTGTGTAGTTCCCCTTTAACAACTGTTAGGGGGATGCCGACTACTGTCAAACTAAATACATAATTTCTTCAGTATTCATTGGCATTTCATCATGCAAAGACTTGCGTCTCAACAACATTTACAAATCGTTCAATTGTATTACGAAAATCGACCCTCTGAGAAAAGTTTACATCGCGCGCTCAGACCAACTTATGGTGTACATACCCATCCTACCGAACGCACAATAAGCAAAATAGCGATATTTGAGCTAAAGAGCAACCCGAAACCATTCACGAACAGCCATTACATCCTTTGAAAGCAACCGTTTGGTACGGCCTATGGGCTAGAGGAATTATCGGCTCATGTTTCTTCAAGCGTCAAAGTAACAGTGAATGGCGAACGCTTTTGCGCTATGATAAACGACGGAAATTGAAGCCTGTGATCTCCGCAATATTTGGTTCCAACAAAACGACGCTACTTGCCATATAGCCCGTGTATGCCCGTGTAAATACACGAAGTCTTTTACAACCTCAAAATTATAACTGTCAACAGTGACGTGAGTGCCGATACGCGAGTGCGCCGACTGTTTGTTTGAAGACAGGAGGTACTTCGTTTTGTCCTCGTTCACCACCAAACCCATTCGCTTTGCCTCTTTATCCAGTTTGGAGAAGGCAGAACTAACAGCGCGGTTGTTAAGGCCGATGATGTCAATATCATCGGCATACGCCAACAATTGTACGCTCTTATAAGATATTGTGCCTGAGCGATTCAGTTCTGCGGCTCGTACGATGCTCTCCAACATCAGGTTAAAGAAGTCACACGACAGCGAGTCACCCTGTCTGAAACCTCGTTTGGTATCAAACGGCTTGGAGAGGTCCTTCCCAATTCTGACGGCGCTGCTGGTGTTGAGCAACGTCATCTTACATAGCCGTATTAGTTTTGCGGGGATACGAAATTCAGACATCGCGGGATACCAAATTCAGACATCCTTTACGTACTGTCGAATGCAGCTTTGAAGTCGACGAAAAGATGGTGTGTGTTGATTCTCCTTTCATGGGTCTTTTCCAAGATTTGGCGTATTGTGAATATTTGGTCGATGGTAGACTTTCCAGGTCTGAAGCCACACTGATAAGGTCCGATCAGTTGGTTGACGGTGGGCTTCAGCCTTTCACACAATACGCTCGCTAGAACCTTATAGGCGATATTTAGAAGACTAATCCCGCGGTAATTGGCACAGATTGCAGGATCGCCCTCCTTATGGATTGGGCAGAGCACACTTAAATTCCAATCGGCAGGCATGCTTTCTTCCGACCATATTTTGCATAGGAGCTGATGCATGCACCTTACCAGCTCCTCGCCGCCATGTTTGAATAGCTCAGCCGGCAGTCCGTCGGCGCCCGCGGCTTTGTTGTTTTTTAGCCGCGTTATCGCTATTCTCACCGCGTCATGATCGGGTAGCGGAACGACAATTCCGTCGTCAACGATTGGGGTATCGGGATCTTCACATTCTCGGTGACATGCGCAGCTGTCACTGTTTAATAGGTTCGAGAAGTGATCCCTCCATAATTTAAGATTGTTCTGTACGTCAGTCACCAGATCGCAGTCTTTGTTCTTACAGGAAAACGTCTTGGCCTTAAAAGCTTCTGTAAGCCGCCGAACTTTCTGGTAGAATTTTCGGGCGTTGTTCCTATTGGCCAGCATCTCAAGCTCCTCGCACTCACGTATTTCGGCCTCTCGTTTCTTCTGTCGGATAATACGTCGCTCTTCCTTTTTCATAAGCTCTCTGTAGCGATCCCACATGGCTCGCGTTGCGCCCTATCGCAGCGTGGCTCTATAGGCGGCATCCTTTCTTTCGACATTCCTCGTCGTAGCAATTGTTTTTTCGGGCTCGCCGGAATCCGATTTCTTCTTCGGCGGCGGTACGTAGAGAACGAGAAATGTTGCTCCATTGTTCGTGCATGCCGGTTTGTTGGGCAGTACTCTCTGAGAGCAGGAGTGAGAGTCGAGTGGCGAATTTTCTGGCTGTCTGTTGTGATTGTCGACCATTCTTTGCGTAGGTAGATGTACGTTTTTTGCTGCACAGAGGCGTGTGCGCAGTTTGGCTGCAACAAGGTAGTGATCCGAGTCGATGTTGGGTCCTCGGATCGTACGTACATCTAATACACTAGAAGCGTGTCTTCCATCTATCACAACATGATCGATCTGGTTTCGTGTTTTTCGATCAGGAGACAGCTAGGTGCCTTGGTGAATCTTCTTATGCTGGAATCTGGTGCTGCAGACTACCATGTTTCGGGCCCCGGCGAAGTCGATCAGCCTCTGTCCGTTACCGGATGTGTCGTTGTGCAGGCTGAAATTTCCGACAGTGGGACCAAAAATTCCCTCCTTGCCCACCCTGGCGTTGACTTCGCCAAGCACGATTTTTATGTCGATTTTTGATTAATTACGTAATCAAAATAACATTCCCCTCATTAAATTTCGTTAAAAATTATCCAAGATACAGCCCTTTAAAGTAAAGTCTGTACGAGGGTCGTTTGAAAAATGCATGCAAAATAAAAGAGATGCCACCACTAGCGCGTAACGAGGTTGTGTTTAGTTAGTAACATCTCTTGGAAGAACACCCACCAAGTTTCAGCCAGATCGGTTTTTTTGTTTGTGTTTGGCATTTGTTTGAATCGAGGAAGTCGAGTTATTTTCAAAAAAGTACTTTTCCATCACGACAACGCACCAGCTGACGCGGTAGCAATTGTGGTCGCAAAATTAAGGAAGTAAGGTTCCATAATGTTTCACATCCTCCCGTTTCTTCAGACTTGGCTCCCTCGGACTACTTTTGTTCCATCACGACAATGCAGCAGTTACCGCCTCAGGAAACAGGATTTCAACTCGTTTCGCATTCCCTCTTTTTTCCAGACTTAGCTCCCTCGGACTACTATTTGTTCCCCAATTTGAAGAAATGGTTAACGGGAAAATGATTTTATTCAACCGAGGAGGTGATTGCAGAAATGAATGCTTATTTTCAGACTTGGAGAAAACCTATTATTTGGAAGGGATGAACAAACATTGTGTTGAACGAAGTGTGTGAGCCTAAAAGGAGACGATGCGGAAAAAAAGGTTTAACCGAAACGATTTCGTAGTTCTTTATTTTTGCTTGGACTTTGCAATGGCGGACCCTCGCATAATGGCCACAGAGGTGGCCGCGGTGACACGTAATGCAACTTAAATGTTTTTCAAATTTTGTATTTACGATTTCTGTACCATATTCAAGAATTTTCGTTCCAATTTTCATCTCTGAACGAATTCACGAAATTAATAAAATTTTTTTTTTTAGTATTTTGATTTAAAGAAAAATCAAGCCTTATTTAAAAACTTATTAAGGTATAGGTATACACTTTTCATGTCACAATTTTTTTATATCAAACGCATAAAGTTTCTAAAAAATTATATTACAAAAAATATTGGACAAAAAATTAAATTTCATAAAACTGTTGACTGGTCCAAAAATTAGCCTATGAAGTTCTTTGTTTAAGTGTGTGTAGTTTTCTATAATTTCATAAAAATATTAATATAGATTTTGTTTCTTATACTAATTAATATAATTGAAATTTAATAAAACAAATTGCTTTTTAGTTACTCAAATAATTAATCGATTTGCGTGTTTTTTATTTTCTCACAACATGGATTAACTTTTTCCCCACACCATATGCAGCAATTAGCTTTTAAGAATATTCTGTGCGTACCTGTGCAAGTAGTTATGAGGGCCGTCTCAAATTTTTCTCAAAGCCAGTTTTGGAAAGATCAGGTGGAGAAGGATTAGCCTCCTGTTGATGTGACCGCTTAGCACGAGAAAGAAACGACGGGATCGCTTTGTTAAACTCGGTCAAAATCGCTTAAGCGGATATCGAGCCAATCAAGAAGAAGAATAAGAAATGTTGTAATGCAAGAATTGCGAATTTTCTTTGTTCTTTCCTTTGCGCTCCTTTTCCAACTAAGCTTGGAGTTAGGGATAACTCCAAATTACTGCACCATTCAGCTTTCGCAAAGAATCAGGTTGGTTTACGTTCCGTTTTGCAAAGGAAGAATTAATTACCCTATGCACCATTAAATGTCAGGTATTTAATATAATAATAAAATAATTATGATAAATGTATAATAAAAAAAAATAATAATAATAAATATATGTATTTGCAATATATTATATTTCGCAGAACCTTTCCAATGCATCACCTTTAGCACTGGAATCACTCCTCCATAAAACAAATTGGAAAAATATTCTGTTCAAACGCAAAGCAAACAAAGTCCAAACGTGCGCTAATGCTAATGAGCGCTTTGTCCAGCGAGTTAAGTGGCGGGTGGGACCGGTCTTCATAAATAGTACTTCGGCGATTGAGCATCGGAGTCGCCGGAAAGTGTCCGCATGGGGTGCGACGTGCTTGCTTTTTGCTGTGTCTACGCGTGCATGCTGTTGATAATTTTTCCGAGGACGGTCAATGGACTAAATGTAAAAAAAAATCACAAGAAGATAATTAAGCTCAGCAAATATACAATCATACAAGTAAAAATAAATAAATACTATAAATATGTTAAGCCATCACACTTGTATGTATTTGCTGGTAAGAACAAAATCGCCACTACTACAAATTAGATAATTCATAGTCACCCTGTCGTTTATTTTCCAATTTTATACATGCATTAACATGAGCACGTATGCATGTACATACATACGTATGTGCATACACACATCAATGTAGGAGTATTCTGCGATATAAGCTGAAATTATTGTCATTGCTTGCCACTTACTTATGATGTTCGATTCCAACGTTGTTGTTTCATTATTTTATGCCGGTTTAAATATGCTAAGCACATCAACACGCTGCAACAACAATAAATACAAGTCCATACCTTCAGATCTACGCCACCGGAGCTGAAAAGCCAAGTCTCATTTGTATGGATCTTCTTTCGAAGTCAGATGCATGCACGCCATCACGCGCAATAGTGGCAACTATGTACAACAACAAAACGGTAAATGCGCTAGCTTATTACTACTACTACTACTGATGTTGTTATCGCTAACCATTATAGGTGGCATTTTCTTCTACACACAGTCAACGGTGGAACAGCTATTTACACTACTTAGAAATAAATGTATGTACATTTTATATGTCTAGAATGGAGTAGAATAAGGAGCCTTAATTTACAGAAAAAAATACCGGCTCAAAATAATAAAATTAAGTAAGAAATTTCATTGTGTGTCATTTTCTTCAATTCGATTCTGCGTTATACGTAAAAATAATCAACTTATCGGAAGGTTTATAATTTTTGCTAATCGCGTCGTACGTCAGTCATACTTGACACTTGTGAGTAATTGAAGATGATTAATTTTGCACCACCTTATAATTCCATAAACCTTTCTTAAATTTTTCGAGCTTCTGCAGGTAATACGACTTCTCCAGAATCTTTTTCATATTTTTTACTTACTAGGGTCTTCAATAAGTTTTGTGGTTCGATAAGAAAAGCACAATTTTATGGTTTTAGATACATTTTATTAGCCAGTATAGTCTCCCTGAACACCAATTCACTTGCTCCAACGAGATTCAAATTTATGAATGCCATCCCTGAAGCGAGAATCTGGAAGGGCTGCCAAAAACGCTTTCAGATATGTTAAGACCTTATCATTTGATGAAAAATGCTTTCCACGCAGGAATTTTTTTAGGTCTGGAAACACATGGAAGTCACTAGGAACCAAATCAGGTGAAACCCTTGGATGCTCCAATAATTCTAACTATAGGGTCCGGCACTCGAAGTGTAACCAATTAAAAAGGCGATAAATTTAGTTTGGAAAATTACATTTATTCAATTCAAAGTAAAAAATGTGTGAAAATAATACAAAATTAAGAATCAATTTACTTTTGCTCGATATGACCACCTTTTGCCTTGACTATGACCTACGGCCGCCGTAGCCGAATCGGTTGGTGCGTGACTACCATTCGGAATTCACAGAGAGAACATAGGTTGGAAACTCCGTGAAACACTAAAATTAAGAAAAACGTTTTTCTAATAGCGGTCGCCCCTCAGCAAGCAATCGCAAACCTCCGAGTGTATTTCTGCCATGAAAAAGCTCCTCATAAAAATATTTGCTGTTCGGAGTCGACTTGAAACTGCAGAAACTGTCCCTCCAGATGCACGTCACAAATAGGAGAAGGAGCTCGGCCAAACACCCAAAACGGGTGTACGCGCCAAATATATATATATATATAACATATTTAACAAAATTAAAAAATATAAATAGCTGAATAAATGTAAAATATTTTTTGGCTTACCTTTAATCTTAATGCGTTAAATTTAATTAGCCAATACAAAATTTCTTTACCAAACACGTCTGATTGCATTGATAATTCACAAAATATTAACACATTTCAATTGGTTTGACCAGTAGTAGTACGAGTAGTATTTATTGCAAATAAAAGTAAAATATACAAAATTTGAAATTTACTTATTGTAATATTAAGAAAAAAATAAATATTTACAATAATTTTACGACAATGGCATGAACCGTCTATCAATTTATTTTTCGTACAAAACAATTATTCGGTTTACGGTTTTTAAAACCAGTGAAACTCTTTTATTTAGTAATCTCTGTATCTAAGGGCATATTTATTGAAGCGCAAAAGTTTATCCCAATGATAATTTTCCCCATTGAGAATCTCAATCAATCTGTATTCTCTGAATATTGGGCAGCGCGCCAGGAAATGTGCTATGTTTTCAAGCTCGCCTAAATTACACATTGAGCAAGCTATATTTTCTGTGTCAAATCCGTTGTTATTTAAAATTACCATCTCACTTCTAGCCCTCATTATCCACATGCTTGTTCCTATATCATATTTTTTTAAACAAACCAAACCTTTTGACCAATCTAATTCCTTATATATCCTACTAGTACTTACGGCTTTATGTATGTACATATTCATCCTAGCCTGGTTGTGGTTTGTTAAAAGCAATTTTGCATCTTCTATCCAGCTTTCTGATTGTATGTCGTCTATTCGGCAAATGACATCGTTTTTACTAAACAAGTTCTTTAGATCTCTAATCCAGAAGACTTCTTTCTTTCTTAGAACAATTTTGGACAGATAATGTGGCAGCCGATTTTCTGAGTACATAAACAAAATTCTGTGCATATTCTTAAGGAATAGTTAAGGTGAATAAATGATTTTCTTGCCTGCCGGTTTCCAAAAAAAGTATGTATGTAGGCATATGTGATGGTAGCGTCAGAATTCGCTTTACATAATACTTTTGCAATATATCAACTTCTTCAAACCACTCGAAACCCCACACCTGTGCTGCGTATGATTGTATTGAACGACAAACTGCAAGAAAAAGTTTCCATTTAGCTTTAATTGAAATTTCTTTCTTTTTTAAAAGACAAGTCCATGAAGCATTAAAACCATTCTTTGCTGCAGCCGTTCTGTTTTCAACATGTTTTTTAAAATTCATCTGAGGTGTTATTTCCACTCCTAAGTAAGTATATCGAGACACAGTCTGTATTTCTTCCTTACTATAATACCATTTCTCCACTTTACTACTGACCAGTCAATTTGCTTGTATGCACAAAAAGGGAATTCCCCTAAATTTGTGATATGAACATATTTCGCAACAATTAAATTTGACAAAAAAAATGTAAGCACAAAAAATTTCAAATCATGCTAAATGGAATAAAATCGTGTAAAAAAATTAAAAATATTTTATTTTCAAACTGTGTTATATCAAAACCGTGTAAAAAAAGATCGTGTAAAAACAGAATTATTGGTATTCTAAACATTCCGCCAAGATATTACGGGAAAATATTAAGATTTACGCGAGTTAAACCGATGTGAAAAGTGCTGCCAAAAATTGAGTTTTTTATGAATAAAATTAGTTTTTACAAATATTTTTGCTTAAAAGTCACCTCAGTTGATAGAAATCTCACGTTTTGAACGTAATTAAAATAGTAATATTTGCAAAAAAGATGTGACGCGAAATGGTTATTTTTCTATAATTTGTTTCTTTTGCTTTTTTCTAAAAATTAATGCTTTCTTAAGGGGTTATATACAGTTAGAATTAAAAAAAATCTATTTTTTTTATTTTATTTTCTTAATGTACATATATTAGAGAATACACACGGAAGATTTAATATCATTCCGGTGAATATTTTCGACCTTACACGCAAATTTGAAAAGACGTTCCAGAGTGCTTGAGAGTACAAGGCCGGAGCGGCAGCGCGTTTTTCTCAAAATGGTGTTTTCAAAATCGGTGAACTACATTACTCGAAAATGGCTAAACCGATTAATCACACATTCTAGCACGAGCTACTTAAATATATTTCTTAGTAATTGATCGAAGATCTTTTCTCACCGATAAATATATTTTTTTATAAACAATTTTTTTAAAATCAATTCTTTTTCTTGAGAAACTGCCATTTTGTCAAAAAAATTAATTTTTCTTACTCCTTCGATTAATTACTAGATTTAACATTACTTTGACGAAATTAGTTTGGCTTTTTAATTTCAGAGGATCCCGTTCAGAGATATAGTGGTCACCGCAAAACGTCTTTTTTGAGAGGAGCTCCCAGAGATTAGCTGTAGCTCCTTTCCAAATAAATATTTTTACTAATACTAAGTTTTAAAATACAGTTAAAAGATAACATAATATGTGTACAAATATTTAGATCAATAAATTTGAAAGTTTTCTCTGAAAAAATTCTGGAAAATTGTTTTTTTTTTGGCCTTGACCCCTTAGTTTTGTGTCGAAATTTGAGGCAAATCAGAAGAAAACTTACGGAGCTATGGAACTTTAAACGAAAGCCTCTGTCGGGTGAACAACTAATTAATTTCGTATTTGTTACTAACCTGATATCTATTTATGTAGTCAATATTTTGACATTGCCAGCTATTCTATGTTAAAGCACGCCAAAAAATCAAGTAAATTTGATATGTCACAGTGAATGTTAGTAAACACACAAATTTTTTTTATTACAGTCAAAATGTCAAATTACGTTCCAACAAAACAGCATTTGCGGGGAGGTTTGCTTTTGTTCGTCAAGACAGAAGCTCATCCTGAATATGATCCAGAAGTTAGAGTATGTCAGCAGTGGTTTGCACGATTTAAAAGTGGTGATTTTGACACAGAAGCAAAGAGCGATCATGTCCATCAAAAAAGTTTGATGACGAAGAATTGGAGCCATTACTCGATCAAGATCCATGTCAAACTCAAGAAGAACTTGGAAAAACATTGGAAGTCACTCAACAAGCAATTTCTAAATGTTTAAAAGCAGCCGGATACATTCACAAACAAAGAAATTGGGTGCCACACGAATTGCAGCCGAGAGACGTTGAGAGACGATTTTGCATGTCTGAAATGCTGCTTAATCGCCACAAAAATAAATCGTTTTTGCATCGTATTGTCACTGGCGATGAAAAGTGGATTCATTACGACAACCAAAAGCGTAAAAGATCATATGTGAAACTAGGTCAACTAGCGAAATCGACACCAAAGCCGAATATTCATGGTTTGAAGGTAATGCTCTGTAGTGTGCTGTAGTATGAGCTGTTAAAATCGGGCCAGATGATCACGGGAGAGCTATACAGGTAAAAATTGATACGTTTGAAGCAAGCAATAGACGAAAAACGGCCAGAATGGGCGACCAGACACGAGAAATTGATTTTCCATCATGACAATGCTCGGCCACATGTTGCAGTACCGGTCAAAAATTATTTGGAAAATGTCGGATGGGAAATTCTACCTCACCCGCCTTATAGCCCAGACATAGCTTCTTCTGATTTCCACTTGTTTCGGTCGGTGCAGAATCACATTTCTGGAATACGGTTCACCAATGTTGAAAGTATCAAAAAATGGCTTGATGATTTTCTCGGCGCAAAAGATGAGAAGTTTTTTTAGGATGGAATCCATAAATTGCCTGAAAGATGGGGAAAAGTTGCCGCTTCCGTGGACAACATTTTGAATAAAATATTTTTTTTAACAAAAAAATACGAAATTAAATAGTTGTACAGCCAATAGTAAGGAAAGATATTTTTTCAATGCAACTATAAGGATGTAAATCGGTCAAGATTTGACTGTTATTCAACTTTTCAATAAACCTATTTAAAAAAATTTTCAAAAATAGCGCCAAAAATTTTAATATTTCGACTGTGTTGATGGATTTTTTAAACATCTTTATGCAGACCTTATTATTATTGCAGACCAGAAGTTATTTTTTTTGGAAAATATATTTTTAGAAATTAATTTTATCTATAAAAACTCAATTTTTGAAGGTCCTTTCAAATCAGTCCAGCTACGTAAATCTTAATATTTCGCCGAAAAATTTTCGCGGAAGTTGTAGAATATAATAGACTTTATATTTCTGATGAAAAAACTTCAAAGTTTTTTGGGTGAAACTCCCCATGTGTATATTATACATAAATATATATTTTATATATAAAATTAATCGTTATTTTTTTATTATACCGAATTTCAGATATGACTGAATTTTATTTTTAAAATTCAAGCAATAATTTTTTTTAAGCATCATTTACTTGTTTCAATTGGAAGTGAACTGAAAAAATAGAAGTTAACTTGGTATTAAAACTAATGGCAATTCAAATTAAATTTTTAACAAGTGTACTCATTAATGCATTGTGGTTTTAAAAAATAGTAAATTCTACTTCACAATTTCAGTAATTAAGGCAGAAAAATACCACATAGAAATAATCATCCGGGTTGAACGCACTCAAATGTGTGCATGAGAGATAATTTGCAGACGAATTAATAAGACCACAAAAATAAATAAGCGCATATGAAATTATAATTAGCTACACATTGTTGTATTTGTAATAGTCATAATAATTTTAGAAAATAAAAAAAAACCAACATTTACTTTAACATTAAAAAGATATTCTTTAAAAGTTCCTATGACTCAGGCTTAGCTGGGGTTTAGGTGAAATAATATTTTTATGTTTTTTGTGAGATGTTTTTGTTATTAACAGCAAAAATAAAATTCACCATACTTGGATAATGCTGCTGAAGTGTCAGTTCCTGGCTGATTATAAATCCGAGTCGCTTCGGTTATATAGAACCGACTGCTTGGTAAACGTATTTCGATTTTCGCAGCAAACAGTTTTCGTTTATTTCAGTAAAGAAAGAAGAAATATGAAGCATAGTTAAAGAGGGTTCATTGCCAAGCCCTCTTATCTTGTGAGAGGAAAAAATTAATTTCGAAAACCAGGAAGATTGGGGAGATTGATTCACAGCAGAGTCTACATTCATAAAAAATCATGAAAGTGCTGGAAAGCAATTTTGGTGTACGGAACTAACTTCACGGCACTTCTTATCAAATTATATTTATATACAGAAAGCCCCATGTCAATATAGAGTGCTACAGACCTATTAATCGAAGCAGATGTGTCGCTTTTGTTGCCTTGCTTACAGACAATAGAAACAGCCATTTTTATTACCTTTGTTGACTTTTCAGCAACAAATTCGTTCACTCTCCGGCTTTTTGGTCGCTCGTTGCACTCTTCATACAAAGTACCAGGCTTTCATCTACCTTCGCTTGTGGTAGGTGGCGCAAAATTAATCATCTAATTGTGTTTTGAATAATTCTTTTAATAAATAGAAAAAAGATTTTGAGTGATGGACATCTTGATTTTGACCTCACAAGCGTGAGAAATGATTGGCATTTGCAAAATTCTAAATCTTCCGATAGGGCGATTAATTTTGCGCCACCTTGTACTTGGCTCTTGTGTAACTTAGTTATAATCGTTATACAAATATGTAAATTGAGCTTCTGATATACAAAACTTAGATCTGATTTTTAACTTAAGGGGGGAAACCGGTTTAGGAGGCCAAAATTTTGGTGTTTTTCGAGAATTTTTTGAGCAAAGAAGGAATAATCAGAAGTTGTTTAAGTTTAGAGGATATTTTATTTATATTTTTAGGTACACTTTTAAATTTTTTTGAACCTATTTCCTCGGGAGATAGTGGCGTTAGAGCGTGCTGTTCATGGACGATCGCCATCCGAGCGTCTTGCTGGTGAGAATTCCTGAAGTTGCAATTTTTCTCCGAAATCAACAGCAATTTTTTTTATTAACAACATATTTCCTAAGAATATGAACCTAATGGTGTTAAAAAAATAATGAAAATTGCATGCTTTTGAGGCGCTTGAATACAAAGTAGTATTTTTATACCATATTTTTTCATCTATTTTGCTTAAAAAACCATATTTTAAATAATAATATAATCCCAGAATTAGGTTCATATAGATTAGAATTGAATAAAGAAAAAATCCCGAAAAATTTTAGAACGATTGGTCGATAACTTTTTAAGCTAGAATGCCCACCAGTTGAAAAAAAGTAGTTTTGAGAAAAACGTCGTTCTAACTACGTACCATCACTCCACCACCCTATCTATTTATTTCTCTTTTTTGAGTTGTGAGAGTATTGTCTTACATTTAATGAAATTGGAATCATACACCAAACTATTTAAATGCTAAGATACTAAGATTTCACAAGTAAAGGTTCCCACCAAAAGATTTGCTTAGTATGTAAAATTACACCGACACGTTTTTCGCTCAATGCAGTTATGCTCTCAATAAGCATAAAGTACTGCATAAAGTGAGTGCAAGACAAGTGTTATTAGAATTAAGGAAATTATTTGAAGTCAGTCTGTAGATTCACAACAACCAAGAAGGTTGAATTTGTTAAAATTAAAAATTGTGAAAAAAATTAACTTTGGTGTTTTAATTTAAGTCCAAAGACTGAAAACACATTAGTCGCGCTACGGTGCGGAACCGACGGGCAGTCACTTAAGTGCTCATAGAATCGGAAATAATGCGAATTTCGCTTTAAAATTTTTACCACATATTCTTGAGTAGTTATACTAACGATTTATGCAATAAAAAACATCGATTTTTTGATCGATCTAAACCGGTTTCCCCCTTAAGGGGTTATATACAGTTAGAAGACCGTGAAAAAGCGATTTTTCCGGAATTTTTTCTGAAAAACTTTTAAATTTATTGACCTAAAATTTGTACACATATTATGTTATCTTTTAACTGCATTCTAAGACTTAGTATTAGTAAAAATATTTATTTGTAAAGGAGCTCCTCTCATAAAAGACGTTTGGCGGTGACCACTATATCTCTGAACGGGATCCTCTGAAATTAAAAAACCAAACAGATTTCGTTAAAGTAATGTTGAATCTAGTAATTAATCGAAGGAATAAGAAAAACAGTTTTTTTTTACAAAATGGCGGTTTCTCAAAAAAAAAATCGATTTTTGACCGAAATTTCGGCCTTAAATTGTTTACAAAAAAAAAAATATTTATCCGTGAAAAAAAATATTCCACTAATTACTAAAAAGTATATTTAAGAAGCTCGTGTTAAAATTAGAGACTAATCGGTTTAGCCGTTTTTGGGCGTTGGTCACCGATTTTGAAAACACCATTTTGAGAAAAACGCACTGCCGCTCCGGCCTTGTACTTTCAAGCACTCTGAAATGCCTTTTCAAATTTGCGTGTAACTTCGAAAATATTCACCGGAACGACATTAAATTTTCTGTGTGTATTTGTAAATATATGTACATTAAGGAAAAAATAAAAAAAAACTCGAAACTTGGAAATTCTAACTGTATACAAAAAACTAAAAAAATACTTACAAAACTGAGACCTGATTCCTGACTTAAAAAAAAAGAAATCATTCCAAATGCACTAATTTTTTTCAAAACGCATCTACAAGTATACCGGTTGCATTTTCGTCAAAATGTATTGAAGTTACCTTCTCTTCTTTTTCTTAGCTTCACAGATAGTGGTGGATCATAGCTTCAGCAACAATTTTTCTCCACTTTATTCTATCAATGAGTTCATCACTCCAGTTGTGAAGATAAGATCTTTTACCTTTAAAAATCTTAATTCCTTTTCTTTCTTCACGTTTAATGGTTTCGCGAAACCGTCTTCTACAAACTTCCTTACCAATAACAACGTAGTGCTTTGACGGTTGTTAATCGCACTCAACCAGACATTTATCGAAATACCACCCCCATTACAAAGTTCTTGGAATATATTCAGAAAATTCAAAGCACAAGTTTATTACTCAAAAGTGATATTATCACCTTCAAAGTACTCCTCGTCAACTGTAGCGGACTCCTGCACCCGTTTGATCCAACTCTCGAAAAATTTCTGAAACTCTTTTTTCGGTATAGCTTTCAGAGCCGTCCTTGATTTTTCCATTGCTTGCTTTTAGCTTTAGAAATGCATTCCCTCTAGTGCTTTTTGACTTAATCAAACAGAAACAAGACGTAGGGAGCCATATCAGGTGAATTATTTTGGCTGCTGAATGGTATTCGTTTTGTTCTAAGTCAAATCTGTGGGCTGTGCGACGGTAGTTATCGTGAAACCAAATTTTCGAGTTGTTTTCTCACAAATCCTTTATTTTTTGGCCAATTTACCAAATAATACCATAGGCCTTATTAGTTGTCCAACCTTCTCGAAAAAATTGGTGCAGAGTTGGAATCCATAAAAACCGTTAGAATCGCTTTTTTTTGACTGAAAATGACGTCGTTTCCTTGGTTTTGTTTGATTCTGAGTTCTCCACTCACTCGCCTGATATTTGGATTACGTGTCTCTCTCATCAACTCACGTCACGTCTCCAGTAAAGATACGCTTGATCAATTTTGGGTCAGATTCAGCCTTGGAAATTATATTTTTAGCTATATCAACGCAGTCCCTTTTCTGCATGAAAACCCATTAAATCATCAAGTCATTAACTAAAATGTCCTGAATGGATAAGGAATTTTATCGGCTTCTGCAAGCTCTCCGATGGTTAATTTGCGATTATTGATAAACTTTTCTTTCACTTTATTGATGTTTCACCTCGATGGGCTCCCGATCTCTTCTGAAGCGTTCATGCCACTCTTATACGGCTGTCGGCTGATTTCTTTAGAGTATCATTACTAAAACAATTTCTCAACATTTCAAAAGTTTTGTACCATTGAATCCATTTTTAATGCAAAATTTATTACATACTCGTTTTTCGAAATTAAAATCCATTTTTAAAGCCGTAAAAAATCGAAAACACGTGCAGAGGTAGATTTACTCAAGACGGCATAACTTTTACAAGCGCCAAGCAATGGCGATAAAATTTAGTTTGGTAGGAATGCTAATCACAGATGTGGCAACTTAATAAAAACAAAAAAAAAAAAACATCAGAGCTGAAATCAGTTGACTTAGAGCGCTATCTGGCAGTTGCTCCGGGAACGTTTTGACTCCTTTAAAGTCTCCTCTCCTTTTACTGCAAAAGTGTCAACTGCCATGAGTTGAGTGCTGCGCTTCGATCAGGGGCTGCTTCCGTTTTCGGGAAAACATTAATGCGAATGTTAATGTCGGGATTGAATTTGGTGGGCAGACTATTATTGTATAATCTATACAGTGTAATCCTTAACGGCAGATCGAATACCACTTTGGGCATTCGATTTGGGAGTGACTGTGAAGACTTTAGTTCCTGAGATTTTTTAAGGAGCGTAGACTGTAGGTAGATACATCAAATAACTGACTGATCGATAAGCGACTTATACAATAACGTTTTAGTGCTTTTTGAAATATGTTTTTCCGTAAATAAAATCTAAGTTCGATCGCCTCAGTGTAGAAGTATTTGGCCAAAAAATTAATCACCAGAAGTGTACTACTTAAATGCATTGCACTGCTTTTCTCATGAATGGAAATTTCGGTTGTGGTTGAATCTAAGCCGTGAATTAAATTATCAAATAAAATATACGCCATAACTCCACTGCATAGGTATTAAATTATTATTTTCAAATTCTGGAATTCACTTCAAAAATAAATAAAAAATAAAATAAAAAAATTATATTTGATCCAAACTGTGCATAGAAGTTCTCTTAATGCTCTTAATGGTTTTGCTGCAAATTGCAATTCATTCGGAATATTTTTAGCAGCAAAAATGCTGTTAGAATTCAACTAGAAATCATCAAATCCACTGAGCTATGCCAATAACAGTACGATTATACTTGATAAGCACTTGAGCCGACGTTTGAATAAAAAAAACCAAATTAAAACAAAACGATTTAAGCAAGCAAAAAATGCCGAATTAGAAGTTGTGAAGCTGCATTTTTTATTTACACATTTTTTTCCTCCTAAATTAATGGCCATTAAAACAAGCATTCGTAACATTAATGGGGAAGGAAATAAGTACCTATAAACATACATATACATACATATGAGTTTATTCAATGTACATGTGCATACATACATATGTACGTATGTGCATGGAAATGTTTGGACGTTGGTGCAAATATTAGTGATTTGAAATTTATTTCGTTAATTAAGCGTTAAGTGCGTTCGAAATCGAATTTATTTGACAGGTTTGAAAAAAAAGCTTAAACAAAAACAATACCCGAGCAATTCCATTGTAATGGTCATACATTCGTAAGGCTTTTGCATTGACTATATGGAATTTTGGAGCGCCATAGCCTAATGAAGTTGATATTGTAAAATTACGTAGGTATTTACATCACCACCGAGTGTAAAAATTCTACCAGTTTTTTTTTTAATTTTCATTTCATCAGATCCATAAAATTTGGCTGAAATAAAAAAAAAGTTTTACTTTTCTTATGGTGTTGCCTCTTATTACAAAAATAAAAAATATTATTTGTCTACTTAATAAAATATTATATAATATTATTTGCACTTCACTGCAGAGACTTCGGAACAGAAGCAGAATGCCGTTATTGCCCCTTTTCAATGGGAAAATATTTGCGATAGCATTCGTGGCAAAGTAAAAAGGTTCGTTAGACGTGAAGACCAGATGCGTTGTACACAGACCAGATGCTATGCCTATTTGCTTTACTAAAGCATTTTTCGATTTAGTGGAAAACAAAGTTAATACCAAAACGTTTGATTAAATGATGAAATTAAAAGTTACACCGTCTTGAGTAAATCTGCATCTGCATGTGTTTTCGATTTTTTACAGTTTTAAAAATGGATTTGAGTTTGTATATATTAAACGGCGGGCGCATGCTACGAGGGGTACCTTTTATATGTCGGGATTTGGCAACCTTGGTGTTGCAATCAGGCAACTGACAGCTGTATCGCAAAGTTTGACATTTTTTGGCTTTTACGTACTCAGAACGTTTTGAAATACCAGCGCTATTTGTATTGTTTACAGTAACTTAAAAGATTTATCTCGGTCCAAAAATGGAATTAAACCGTGAACATTTTCGTGCGATTATTTTTTACAACTTTCGGCGTGGATTAACTCAGCAACATTGCATGGATGAACTTAATTCATTTTTTGGCGATGAAGCTCCATAAAGGACCAGTGTTTATCGATGGTATGGTGAATTCAATCGTGGACGTAGTTCACTCCAAGACGAATTTCGTGAAGGTCGTCCAAAATCAGTTGTTATTCCGAAAACCATTGATGCTGTGCGCGAACTGATATTGCAAGATCATCATTTGACCTATCGTGAGATTGAGACAATCTTAGGCATTAGTGGGATCAGCATACATTCAATATTGCATAAACATTTGACTGTCAAAAAAATTTGTTCGCGCTGGATCCCACACAATTTGTTAATCGCTCAAAAAAAGGCTCGTGTCGATTGGTCGAAGGAAATGCTCAAAAAATACGATCGCGGGGCTTCGAAACACGTCTATGACATCGTGACAGGTGATGAATCATGGTTTTACGCGTATGAGTCCGAAAGTAAACAGCAGTCGACTGTATGGGTGTTTCAAGATGAGCCAAATCCAACAAAAGTTGTTCGCGCACGAAGCACTTCCAGGCAAATGGTCGCCTGTTTTTCGGAAAAACTGGACATGTCGCAACCGTACCACTAAAACAACGCAGAACAGTAAATTTTGAGTGGTACACAACCATTTGTTTGCCAGTTGTCTTCCAAGAAATTAGGAAAACCAATCGCCAAAGACGGATCACTCTTCACCAGGACAATGCGAGCTCTCACACATCGGCTCAAACAACTGCATTTTTGAGCACCCAAAACATCGAATTAATGGGTCATCCGCCGTATAGTCCTGACTTGGCACCGAATGACTTCTTTTTATCCCCGTACGTAAAAAACAAACTGAGAGGTCAACGTTTTTCGACACCTGAAGAAGCGGTTGCGGCATTCAGAATACATGTTTTGGAGGTACCTCATTCAGAGTGGCAAAAGTGCTTCGACAATTGGTTCAAACGCATGCAAAAGTGTATAGATCTTCATGGAGAATATTTTGAAAAACAATAAAGTGATTTTCGATGATTAAAACTTGTTTTTGTTCTCTAATCCCGACACATAAAAGGTACCCCTCGTAATAGCTGAAAGAAGATAATGGAAAAATGGTTATACCGAAAATGAAAAAAAGAAACGCTTCAAGAGTTGGATCAAACGCCGGCAGAAGTACATTGCAGTTGATGGGGAGAAGTACATTGCAGTTGATGGGGAGGCAATAATATCACTTTTGAACAATAAATTCCTATTTTGAATTTTCTGCATATATTCCGGGAACTTTTTGACCAAGTGGTATGTTGAGAAAACATTTGTTTAAATGGCAAAATATCATCTGAAAATCGGTTGTTGAGTGCCAATAGTGTGCACCACCACTCAAGCCATGTTGACCGAGACATGTTAATAACCAAAAGTTCAAAAATTAATTCCTAGAAAAAAAATTTTTTTTTATGCATATAACATTTCTTCAGGATATTTCTAACATAAATACAAATGCGTTTTTACAGCTGTTTGGTATTCCTTTGGATCAAAAAAAAAAAAAAAATTAATAACAAATACTACTCCAAATATTATAAAATTAATTTTAGTGGTTAAAAAAAATTAAAATTAAAATTAAAATTAAATTAAATAAAAATGTGTTTTTACAATTTCGGAGTATTTTTTGGGGTACAAAAACCACAACAAAAACTGTATTCAAAATTTTTATGAGATTCATTTTAGTAATTAAAAACAAAAAATAAAAAAAATTAAATTAATTTAAATAAAAATGTGCTTTTACAACGTTGGAGCATTCCTTGGGTAGAAAAACAAGAACAAAAAGTGTTATTACACATTTTTATGAAACTATTTTTAGTAATTAAAAAAAAAAAAAAAATTTTAATATAATTAAAATTAAATTAAATAAAAATGTGATTTTACAACTTCGGAGAATTTTTTGGGGCAAAAAAACTGTATTCAAAATTTTTATGAGATTCATTTTAGTAATTAAAAAAATAAAATAAAAAAATTGAAATTAATAAATAATAATAAATAAAAACGTGCTTTTGTAACTTTGGAGTATTTCTTGTTGCACAAAAACAACAACGAAAAATATTGTTCAAAAGTTTTATGAAACTAGTTTTAGTAAATAACAAAAAACCAAAAAAATTTGAAATAAATTAAATAAAAATGTGTTTTTTCAACTTTGGAGTATTCCTTGGGTAGAAAAAACAACAACAGAAAGTATTATTAAAAATGTTTATGAAATTATTTTTAGTAATACAAAAAATTAAAACTTAAATCAAATTAAATACAAGTGTGTTTTTACAACTTCGGAGTATTTTTTTTGGGGTACAAAAACAACAACAAAAATTGTACTCAAAATTTTTATAAAATTAATTTTAGTAATTAAGAACAAACAAAAAAATTTAAATTTAATTAAATAAAAATGTGTCTCTACGACTTTGGTGTATTTCTTGTTGTACAAAAACAACAACAAAAAGTATTAAACTTTTTCATGAAATTAGGTTTAGACATTAAAAAAATTAAATTAAATTAAATAAAAATGTGTTTTTACAACTTTGGAAATTTCTTTGGAGTACAAAAACAACAAAAACGGTATTATTAAAAAATTTTATGAAACTATATTAGTTTTAGTAATTAAAATGAACCAAAAAAATGTGAATTATATTAAATACAATTGAGTCTCTATAACTTTGGAGCATTCCTTGGGTTTAAAAACAACAAAAAAAATTATTATTCCAAATATTAAGAAAATAATTTTCAAATTGAAAAAAAAATTAAAATGAATTGAATAAAAATGTGTTTTTACAACTTCGGAATATTCTTTGGGTGTTACTAAAAAATTTTATGAAATTAATTTTAGTAATTTAAAAAAAATTAAATAAATCAAATTAAAATGTGTTTCTACAACTTTGGAGTATTCCTTGTTGTACAAAAACAACAAAAAAATATCCAAAATTTTTATTAAATTAGTTTCAGTAATTAAAAAAAAAACATAAAATTAAATAAAAAAGAATGTGTTTCTACAACCTAGAGGCACAAAAACAACAGAAAAGGTAACACAAGGTAAGGATGCCAATTGCTTTCACAAATCTTTTTATGAGTAGCAGTTTTCCAACCGTCAGATTGTTTATTTTTTGAGTTGTAAATCACAAATCGTCAAATAGAAAGAAATCAATAACAAGAAGTAAGTTTTGGCCTGTCAGTCCATTTTATATCCTCGACAAAACCCATTTATTGAAATTTTTTCACCTATCTATAAATTGCCGATTCATTCATTATTTCTACACAAAAAATCACGAATTCCGCGATATGTTCGATTTGTTGTTCTTAAATTTTAATTTTAATTAATTTATTATTTTTTTATTTTAGCGATAGAACGCGCTACACCTGCCTATTGACAAATGCCAAAGATAACATTAAAAAAGGTATCTTCTAGGATGTAATCACTACTGACACTTAGGCGTCACTGTTGGAAGACCTGTGTGCTTGCGAATGAGTTTGAATCTAAGAAAATGTGAATGTATGATCGATTGCTAAACTTACAATTTATAAATAAAACTGCATACCACAGCATAAAGTACCATAAAGTAAACACAGCTAACTTTTAAACGACCTGTTAACAATTAAAAGTACGTTTGCCAATGTAAGAACAGACATTCTCACAACAGTCGGCTCTGCATACCGGAATGGCTCGCCACTGGCAACTTTAATTTCCTTCTGGTCACCCTATACTGTTTAGTTTTTATAAATAAAATTATACAAAAGTACCGCTAATACGGAATAGCCCAGAAGTGAAATAAAAAAGATACCAGACTAAAATGCGTTCCTAAAAATCATTTACGAATTTCATTGTCAATGTCTGATTTGTTTTTTATAAGCACACATGCATTCCTATGGATCTATGTGAGCGCTGATTTTATCATTTGTCATTGCAAACGTGTTTTTCTACTTAACCTTACAAAGTGACTATACAACTACAATATTTGCCAGCTCGATCTCACTAAGTATCAAAGAAATGATTCTAAAACTGTTGCATTGTTTTTGTTGCCTGCACCTGACAATCGTTACAAAAACGTGCCTTTCGCTGTCACTCGCAAGACCTTCTAACTCATTCACTTGCATTTATTTGTTTGAAAGTCATTAGAAAGTGTGTTTTTTCAACAACAGCTTAGCGGTACTAACTTAATTAATATAGACTTGAAAAGGTTATAAAATGAAGTGGTTTCAATTGTGCGACCCTGGATGCTAGAAGGAAGAAAAAAGTTGTTAGTAATTGGCAAATTTGGGTAATAATTTCTTACTGTGAGCTGCTTGGTGAAATGCGGGCATAGGATTTACATATAATATAATATATTATATGTATGTGAGTTGGGTAGGCAAGAAAGTACAGTAGAAGCCCGATAAGTACAATTGGAAAATTTCAGCAATGATTGCACTTAGCGAAAAATTGCACTTTTGCGAATTTCTCCTGTGGATCGAGGAAAACCTAGGGAAAAATATTTTAACTCTGTTCAATGCAATTAATGAGCTCAAAAGGTCGGTATTCAAGAAAAATTAACACATATTTATTGAAATTAATACAAAGAGATCAATGCGGAAGGACATATGAGTGTGTGCTCCAAAATTCAAGTATTTTTTTTGGAAAAACTTTGTTATTTTCGATTGCGTTTTCTCGTAACACTTTTCAAGTGCTTTTGATCGGATATCATGCAAACAAGCGATCTGATCACCCCATTTCAAAATTGTATTGACACAGCCAAAAATCGATTAATGCTGGACTTTTTCGGTTGTTTCTTCTTGAGTAGTATCTTCGGGTTCATTGGCTTCACTATCACCTTCATCTATTCTTAATTCCAAAACCCAATTGCGGATTTCATCTGTGTCTGCTTCACCCACATAGTTTTCGACCATCTCATTTAACCGTTGTAATCCTCCAACAAGAAGGGGGTCGTCAATTTCGATATCAAATGGCATATCGTCTGGATTAGATTCAATAATCGCGTCAACTGTTGGGCTTGTACCCAATACGCTTTTCCAGCATTTAGCGATCGTTTCAGGGAGCAATTTCCCCCCATGCTTGGCTCAACATGATCACGGCGGTTTTCAAATCAATTTTCTTCAATAGTTCATGTAATGAAGAATCTTTTTCACTAATTATGGTTTCCATTAGCAATGTTTTGTATTGAATTTTTGTCAAGTT
Organism: Anastrepha obliqua; assembly: GCF_027943255.1. Lineage (NCBI taxonomy): Eukaryota > Metazoa > Arthropoda > Insecta > Diptera > Tephritidae > Anastrepha > Anastrepha obliqua. The sequence goes on along the minus strand of NC_072896.1, from coordinate 47,300,837 downwards.
AATAACACCTTGATCCATTGGCTGTAAAATCGCTGTGTAATTGGCCGGAAAATACATCACTTCGATCTCACCACAAACTAATTCTTCTTCGGGCGGATGAGATGGGGCTTGATCCAGCAAGAGTAATGCTTTGGGTGGAACATCATTTTCTTTGGCGAATTTTTTCACTTCTTCGACAAAATTATCAAAGAACCACTTTTTGAAAATATCCCGCGTCATCCAAGCAGTCTTGTTGCTAGCATAATTCACCGGTAGACGAAAATTTTTAAAACAACGCGGATTCATAGATTTGCCGATCGTTAATGGTTTTATTTTGTGGCTGCCATCACCATTTGTACACAAAAGAACACTGATTCGATCTTTTGAAACTTTGTTGCCTGGAGCACTCTTTTCATCTTTCGAAACGTAGGTTTTATTTGGCAAAAGTTTCCAAAAGAGCCCCGTTTCATCAGCATTATATATTTGTGATGTTACATATCCTTTTTCAGCGATTTTCGCCGTCAATTTTTCCTTAAATGGCTCAATGGCTTCTGGATCACAAGATAATGATTCACCAGTCACAGTCAAGTAGCGAAGTCCGAAGCGTTTCTTGAATCGCGAAAACCATCCATCACTTGCACTGAATTGTTCTCCATCCTTTTTTATTTCATCAAATATTTTTAATGCTTTGCTTTTCAATATCAAGCTAGAAACAGGAGCATTTCGTCGCCGCTGATTCATGAAAAACTGGTACAAACGCTTCTCGAGCTCTGGATGATTGCCAAACCGCAAAGTTTTCCGTTTATTTCCAAGTGAAAATGAATTGTATGCATTATCTTTTAATGAACGGGACTGTTTTTTTATTCGGCAAATCGTTGCGCAATCAACTTTGTATTCGAATGCAAGATCTCGTTGTTTAACGCCTTTTTCAATTTTTTGGAGAATCTCATCTCTTTCTTTCAATGTAAGAAAATGTAGATTCTTTTTCACTTTTCCCATGATTTTATTTGATGAAAGCAAAAAAAAAAATGATTCAAACTCCAAACGATTGTTTTACTCTCAAGAACCAGCTTAAAACTAACGCGTGTTGAATGTCACAAACGATTCGATGCCATATTTTATGATATCAGCGCTACAATTTTACAGTTATTTGTTAAAATCAAAAATCACAAAGCGTGAGAACAGTGTTTTTGGTCGCAATAATTCCGAGAACCATAACTGTGCATAGCTATAAAGCTGTGTCTTCGCGCGTGATGAACGCAACTACATTGCCGTATTAAGTAAAAAATTTCTTCGAACAAGAATTCTTTTGCGCCCGAAAATTGCAATTTTTTATTGCTCTTTTCGAGTTTTCTATGGACTCAAAATCGAATTGTACTTTCCGCGAAATTGCAGTTATCGGTATTGCACTTATCGGGCTTCTACTGTAATTTCCATTAGCAACTGCTTCATTATAACTAAGTCGATATGCTTGATTTTGAATAGCTGCATTAAAATGAAACTTAATGGTAAAGGGTGGCTAGATAGTAATGAGAGTTTCTCTAATTATTATGTTATGCACTAAATATTACAATATTCATGACGTGTATATCGATTGCAGGAAAAAGTTGGGGATGTACGTACACTAAAATTACTGCGATGGATCTGCACGCCTATAATCAAACCTATGATTTCCTACGGGGCAGTAGTCTGGGAGAATCGCACGTCGAAGCAAAGACTCATAAAAACAATAACAAGTAACAAGGGCACAAGGGCTTGCGAGTGTATACATAACAGAAGCCGGCATCAATGGAGGTTCTTCTAGAATTCACGTCTCTTCACATTCATATCCAATCCCAAGGGAGGGCAACCCAAGGTAACATTGCCTCAGGCGTTCATCAAAATCGCAGGAAGTTTGATACATAGTACTTGCTGAACTAACCTCTGAGCTCTCAATGCCATGGGGCATGATGCTGGCGATGTTCAGTTTTGTCAAACCCGGAAAGATCGCTCACAGAGAAAGACCCCTGCATCCAGCTGACTGCGGACCGGTGAAAGATATTCAGAAGCGCTAGACAAATTATAAGTATATTTCACGCGGAAGTCTACGTAATAGAAGCACAGCTATCTTTATTGATAGCCAGGCACCAATTAAGGCTCTCTTGGAATGTCTTGATTGGCTGAATATCTTAGGCCAGAACAATTAGATACGTATCCTAATGGTTCCTGGGCACATAAGAATCACTGGGGATGAAATGGCAGATCAATTATTCAGGAAAGGGCGACCTGTCCGTTTATAGGCTCAGAGCTATTGTGTTGTTCGGGGAAGGGTAACTTCTCCTCTCAGTCTTGAAATTCAATGGAGAATTTCTCTTGCCAACAAGGGCCCCCTCGACGGATAAAACTAATACTCTACAAGGCTCAAAGGCGCAGAAGCTTGAACGATGACAATGTCCGATGAGGCATCCCTAGGAATATTTGAGGGAAAAGCGAATGCGACCGATATCGAATACCCAAGAGATGCCTAGATGCGTCGCCCAAAGAAGCCATTTTGAAACAGATCTCCTGTAAGGATGACTGTATTCACGAACAGACGACAAACACGAACGCGTGAGGTAAAGTCTCAAGACGAATCCAATACGTATAACCCCAATTACGCAATTAAGAGAGGAACCTGCACGCAGGTACCTGGTGTATCTAAAAGGCATAAACACGGCTCCACCTTTATGGAATTGCTTTTAGTAGTTTCAGGGTGGAATCAGCCGAGAAGGGAGGAATGTTATAGGGTTAGTGGGAGCGTGCCCCACATACCACTGGTGTGATGGCACCTTTGTTGATGTTTCTGACATTTTTGATTTAAAAAAAGGAGTGTTTGAGAGAAAGATTTTACGGAAGGTTTTCGGAATTTTGGAACAGGAAGGGCTCCTTAGAAATCTCAGAACGATCAGGGGGAGAGGGACTTGGCTTCACTTGGCGCGCTTTGCTAAACTCGGTCCAAATTGCTTAAGCGGTTATCGCGTTAAACAAGAAAATGAAGAAGAAGAACTTATCCTCCCTTATTCAAGTCGTGAAGGAAAGACAAAGGACAATCTATCGAGTTTATCGCAATCAAAATCAATGATAGGTACTTTTAGGCTAAATCGATTTAAAGGCTGTTAGGAATAATATAAGAATAATTTTAGAATCATTACAGTACCTCCAACAGGGCATTGTAGATTGAATTACCATCTTACTAAATAACAATTTGCGGCAATGGAACTTACAAGTTCTCTTGGGAGGAAGATGAAGATGCAAAAAAGCACGAGGGTAAACACATTTTACCAGAAGAGGAAATAAAACTCAATAAAATAGGAGAAATACTACAATTAATTGAGGAAGGTAAGCTACGAGAAATACGGGTGGCTGATGAAAGCCGCTACCAAAAAAAAATTGAATAACTTTTTTTCTTTTTAAGTTATCTGTTCCATTTTTGTTTTAATTTGCAGATTGATCTTTAAAATTTATTAAAATGGATAACTGGGACACGCAAACAAGAATTTGGATAGTCCGCCGCTATCACGCACTGGAGTCCGTAGTTTTGGTACAGAGAGAGTACAGGCGGATGTTTGGCGGCGATCCCCCGAGCAGATGGACCATAATGAGACTGGTGAATAATTTTGCTGAGCAAGGAACAGTCGCAAGAAGGCCTTATCATCGAAACCCACCAGTTCGGACGGAGGAAACGATCGCTGCTGTAGCTGCAGCTATACAAAGCAATCCAAGGGTTTCAACAAGAAGCTTATCTGCTCAACTTGGTGTCAGCCGACAGTCTTTGCAAACAATAATGCACAAAGATTTGGACTTATTTCCCTACAAAATTCAAATGGTTAACAAACTGAATGCAGCAGACTTGCCGATTCGCTTGGAATTTTGCCAGAAGATCCTGCAAATGGTGGAAGAAGACCAAAACATGTTAAACTGCCTTTTCATGTCTGATGAGGCCCATTTCGATTTAAACGGCAATGTGAACAAACAAAATTGTCGAATATGGAGTACTTCTAACCCACAGATACTCCACGAGACGGAATTGCATCCTCTTCGCGTGACAGTGTGGTGTGCGGTTTCTTCACGCTGTATTGTCGGGCCTTATTTTTTTGAAGAAAATGGTCGCACCGTTACGGTTACTGGAGACCGTTATTTGAAAATGCTGAAAGAATTTTTCTATCCAGAACTACGCCGAAAGAGAATTCCTTTCAACTCTGTGTGGTTTCAACAAGATGGGGCAACGTCTCACATAGCCCAGACTGTTATGACAGAGTTGCGACGAAAATTTCCCAATAAACTGATTTCAAGAAACTCCGAATTTCGTTGGCCCCCCAGGTCGCCTGACCTTACTCCACCTGACTTTTTCTTGTGGGGTTTATGTAAACAAGAAGTTTATAAAACAAAGCCAACAAATTGGATGAACTAAAACAATCCATTCGGGCAACAATTGCGGCTATTCCTGTCGCAACTCTCAAAGCAGCAATGAACAACTTTTTACTAAGATGCCGCACTTGTGTCAACGAGCATGGGGGGCATTTAAATTCAATTATTTTTAAAACTAGTTAAGCTACATTTAATAAAATTTAATGACCTTCAACTTGAAAAAAAAAAAATAAATGAATTCCATACACTAAAAAAAAAGTTATTTGAGTTTCTTAATGTAGCAAAATTCATCAGCCACCCTGTAGAATGAATCCAATAAGGGGTTACAATAGATCCTTCAGGTCGCAGTGCTGAATCCGTACATAATAATAATACTACTACTTTTAGCTACCAATTACATCCATCTGCGAAATAGTATATTTCTAAAGCTTGCCAGTTGGTAAAGTTTGTGCTTGGGTACACTCTTTTGAATCTTAAGCTACCACCCAGACAAAGATTGATGGAGAAAGCAGAAGTACCGCAGTGCCGAATATCGAAGAGAACTTTGAAATATCGATATTCGCCTTTTCGATATATGTTATATTCTTATTTTCGTTAATTAATAGATATCCTGAATCTAATAAATTTTTCCTGATGCTGATAGCGACCCTAATATTACTTGAAAAATGGGGGAAAACGGAACGCTTTTCTATGGCTTGAAATGGAATATTATAAAATTATGACACGTGACAAAAAAAAATATTGCAGGGACTATAAGAAGCATTTTGATGAACCTATATACATAAACTACACATTCAAATGAATTAAAGCACACTATACTCGGATAAGTTAGCAAAAGCTAACTTAACTTATCCGAGTCGGTTTAGAATAGCCAGCTCACTTACACCAAGCTTAGTGGTCAGTGATTATTCATCATAGAACCATTTAGACGCTCTTATGAAGCGTAGGATATGTTTTATTCCAACACCGGATAATTCCGTAAGAGAGTCGAAAGCGTATTTTCCTAAAACCAATTACAGCGGAAATGTTCTATTGTTTCTTCCTTTTTCTCGTCTTTACAACTTCTACAGTATTCACGAGAAAATACTCTTAGCCTAGGAGAGTGCCAACCTAAGAGCTAATGACCGGTGACTGAAGCCACGACTTTCGAGATGTTCTCTCTTGAGAAGTTGAGCAATTCTCCTGCACTTTTCTTATCTATTTGAGGCCTATCGGTTTTCTGGCTACCTCATCGGCCTTGCAATTTCCTTCAATACCTCTATGTCCCGGAACTCATATAAGACTGACCTTGAAGACGGTGCTAATATTATTTAGACCTACCAGGCACTCCTGAGCAACTTTTGATCGTAGTATAACTGCTTCTATTGATTTGATGGCCACCTGGCTGACCGAGAAGACATTCATCGTAGTTTTTGTTACGGCGTGTGTGTTAAGGTACATAGTTACCAAGTTGTGGCGAAGACTTCTGTCTGGTAGACGCTACAGTCCGACAGATAATTCCAGTTCTAATTCTTTTGAAAAAACTTCATATCCTACTTTGTTTTCCCCTTCTCCATGGTCTTTGAGTTTGCCACTCTCTTTTTTGACGGATGTTAGTCTTGAAGAGCCTGTTGAAGGTGGCGTTAGAGAAAGAATAGTAGATTTCTTCATTATAACTACTCATAGTACGTAGTTAAACGCGTGTCCGAGCCACCGGGTCTTCCATAGTGCCATACTATTAAGTCTGAGCGCTAAAGCGGCGGCCATGCGTTTTTCTAAATCAGCCAATCTATCTCCTTTAAACTGCCGAATGCTGCTAGTGTTTTTCAAGGAGAAGTCTTTGCGTTCCTGCAGGCATGCAAAATGCTTAGGGAACGCGGGAGCGAGGGAGATATTAACATTTTCTCCGATAGTCAAGCCGCGATCAAGACTCTGACGATGCCATGGTGCAGAACGAAATTAGTAAACTCCTGTAAGGAGGAGATCAAATCTCTTGGGTGTGCCAGGGAATAGGAGCATAGAGGGAAATGAAATTGCTGATGAGCTTGCCAGAAAGGGGACGGAATTGGTCTCAGAGGCCTCCTACCCGGTCATCGGCATCCCCCTGACAGTTGCACAAATTATTTCTCAGTAAAGCGCAGAAAAGATGGAGCTCCATTTCTTCGTGTGCTATTTCGAAAGCCCTTTGGTCTCAAAACGATATACAAAGGACTCAGAAAGTCCTTTGGACTACTCGCCATTCAATTTCCAAACTCGTAGTTGCGTTTACCGGTTACTGGACTGGGTTACCATTTAGCCTCCATTGCAGAAGCTGTGTGCACCTTTCAGAGAAGCAGACTGTTGAGCACTTTCTCTGTACATGTCCGGGTTTGGCAGCTAGATGATTAAGGTCACTGGATGCTCCTTTCTTCGACAGCCGGGGGCAGTGCGCCAACCTAAATCCCATCAATCTTCTCCATTATATCAATAGCTTTGGCTGGTTGTAGAAATCTGCCTGTTGGCGGTTTCATAATGGTATCAAAATGGCACTTCAGTGCTACTTGAGGAGTGTCAGACTGGCACTTCAACCATTTCACCTACATACCTACCTATTCTCAATACCCGGATAGAAGTTTTGATATGTGCAGAACTACAAACAATCTGGGGTTTTTCACACCGCGATTAAAGGTACGAAATGACAAATAAATGGCACTTAGTTGCTTGGCATGAGAAAATTTCCCATTTCAAATTTATCGGGCATTGTCTTCTTTGTCTTTAAGACCAATTTTATAGTGCGGTCAGTACATACATACATACCTGCACGCATACCTACATAATTATAGATACAACAATTTATTACGTGTTTGCATATTAATTCCGCTTTCCTTATTCGATGGTAGTTCAAGTTCAAGTTTTCGATAAATTGTTACGCATGTTAGGCATACGCATTCATACATACATACATACATACATAAATAGGCATGATACATATACTCGTACATGCATACATCCATATGCGTATATGTGTAAGTTGTTATGTAGCATTCAATGTAGAGCTGGTTTTTACGAATTCAAAAACTTAAAACCAAAATTCTGACTTGAAACAGAGCAGACCACTGATGCATTTGTTCGATGTGATCGCGTGAGGAATTACGCGTACGCTTGTAGGTGTGTGTGTGTGACTGCCTTCATGCATGTAGGAGGCTTGATTATTGGATGGCTGAGCTACTTATAGTGGTTAATCGCTATGTTGAATAAGTGGGCGGTGACCTATAGATGATAGTTGGTGATTGTTGATTGTTCATTGGTGGTCAGCGACCATCGGTCAACGGCTTGCAAATCAGTGTTAAAGACTTGGTGGTCGAAGATTACCCGAATATACGAAAAAAGTGCAAAGAAAAAAGTGTCTGCTTCCTGGTCGTTATGCAAAAGTAAGTAGTGACTTGTTTTGTTTAGCGAAAAGATAGCCCATGCGCATCCAAGATACTGAAACAACATAAGAGTAGGAGCTGTTGGAAAAGATTTTGGTTTTGTGTTCTTGATATTTTAATTAAATCGATCAAAGGTTCAAAATATTTTAACATGAATATTTAACAGAAATATTGTGCGGAATCTCTTGTGATATGGAAAATGTGCATAAAACTACTTATCTGCGCCAATCCATTTTCTCTTCACAATTCGCATTCACAAGGTTCTTGTAATCGCGTGTGGTTTTATTCTGCTGCGTCTGGCAATTACTCCAGTGGAACATCGAAACATCTCCGGTGGGAGGTGATGAGTTAGCCAGCGATACTTCTGGCTTCCAATGCCGCAATCGAAGCTGGTTTATCCACAAAGCGTTTAAACTTTACATGCCCCCACAAATAAAAGTCCAAAAGTGTGATATCACATGACCTTGGTGGTCAATCCACTAGTCCGACACGAGAGATAAATCGTTCATCGAAAAGACGACGCAGTAAATTTATTATTTCACGGGCTGTATGGCAAGTACCCCCTTCACTGTTACATTGGCGCCAGTCTCGTCTTTGAAATATGGGCCAGTGATTCTCCAGCCCATAGGCCGCACCAAATGGTTGTTTTCAATGGATGTAATGGTTGTTCTTGAATGGTTCGGATTGCTCTTCAGCCCAAATAGGGCAATTTTGCTTATTGACGTGCCATTAAGCCAAAAATGGGCCTCATCGCTGAATACCATAAATTGGGCTGAGCGCTTGATGAATATGTTTCAAAGAGCGTAGATTCTTGTAATACAATTGTACGATAAACTACCAATGAATTTAGCGTCAGAGCACCCAGGTGTGTGACTCTTCGTTTTGCGAGAGCTACACATTCGCAGAAGATGTGATCTGGCGCTTCTCGTTCAGCCCGCTAGAACGATAGGCGCTTTCTTCCACTAGTCCTTGTTTCCTGAAATGATAGCAAATACTAAAATGTCCCGTATAGTATTTAAAAGGCCGTTGTATCCAGATTTAAAAGCCTACTTGGCGCTTCTCTAGAAGGGAGGATACATTATTTTGCCTGCTTCTGTCTCTGACTATTTATCCAATATCGATTTCCGTATCTTTCCAGTCGAGCAATTTTCGCTAGGTCCACCTTTTCGTTGCCTTCATGACCTTCACTCTCTTGATACTCAGTCCAGCGAGGCGATGTTCATTGCTCTCAGCATATTGAAGACAGTTAAGCGTCTCTGAACGAATTTACATGTTTTATGTGATACTGCACTGCACGTAAGGATGTCTGGCTGTTGGATACTGTAAAACGCAGATGCCCTTCAAAGCTGTATCCCCTTGAAATCATTCTTTGTCAACAATTTTTTTACCATGGGTCTCCGCTTGAAAGAATAACCGCCCATTGATAGCGATATTTGAAAGTTCGGCCCGAAGACTCTCGCACCAACTGTTGTTGTTGTTATAGCAGTAATACAAACCCTGTCAGTAGAGTGCATATCACCGGTCGTCTTCATCTAATTCATCTAAAGGTAGGCCCAGGAAACATGCTGTTTCGACAGGTTGGGTTGTTAGATGAGTGGGATGGGAGGGGCATGTGAAAAGGTGGCTAGTGTCGTGCGGGGTGCCTTCACATGCAGGACATATGTTTAGTATATCGGCGTCAATTTTTGATAGGTAGGAGTTTTACTTGCTACAATATCCAGAACGTAATTGTGCCAGTGTTACGCGGGTCTCACGGGGAAACTGGAGCTCTTCATCTGCTGTAGGTGTTGGTTGGACTCCGATTATGGCATTCGGAGGTCGGAAGCTTAAGAAGGTGGTGATGGACTCCCGATGAATATAGTTTATTGTCAGTCTAAACGCTGTCTGGTTCAGTATATGCCTGTTCGTTTTCTCCTGGATTTCGCCGGCGTAGCTTTATCCACTGCGCGTCATTAGTTCCAGGCGGCCAGACAGGCGCAGCATAGTTTAGAACCGGCCGGCCAATTCGATAGCAACAATTCTTTGCCTTTGTTCCAAGTGCTACCGGCAAGCGATTTGAGGACCTTGTTGCGATTTTGGACTTTAGTGTCATTTGCGCTTGTGTGCGCAGAGAAGGAGAGCAAACTGCCAAAGGTTACACCCAAAATTTTGGGATTGTTAACAGTCGGATGTGGTGTGTCATCGACTTTTACCTTGAGTTCCAGTTTGACCTCCTTTGTCCAGGTGGTAAAGAGGCATCCGGTACTACGTTACCGGAATGACACGGGTTTAACCCTGCCAAGGGCTGCTGCCCCAGTTAACTATCCCTGTATAGTGAACCGTTTATCACCCGTCTTACCGTTCGCTGGCTGCGACCTACTTATGTACTACATTTCCGGGTCAGATTGAATGTATGCCAAGTATGGATTACATGCCATCCAGAGCATCTGATCTAAGATAGATATCTTGACATTTTTGGAGACTTTTAGGGCAGAGCTGTTGCCGCACGCACTTGCACTATAGGATTGTTTATGAATTTCGTTCCAATTTCCATATGCGCAGCGAAATTTCTGATCGTTTGGTCAGCAGTATTGTTAAGCCTTGGTGCCCTACTGGTACTGGTACTGTCGCAGCTAATTACGCGCAATTTTGGTTGCGTCGATCCTTTCAGGCATTTTTAATGTTAAAGAAAATGTGGAACATAAAACAGTTTTAAATTCATTTGCGCAAAATTTTATGCAAAAATAAGGGATTTATTTTTCTTCAAACTAATATATGTGATCTTAAGGTAAATTCCGAATCTGATAGAGAAGGGAAGTATTCCTACGCGCACCGAGAGCATCCATGGGGCTGGTGCTTATTGCTCCCGTTATGGCGACGCTCACCAATCTTAGCACTTTACTTAATTTAGCTCTTGTAGTTCTTTGCCTTTAATGAGGAAGCGGAATACCAGCTTGGAGCTGGAGAACAAAAAATTTGTACAGTGGCTGAAATTATACGGTGTATAAGCTTAAATCCGCTGATTGCTCGTAGATGGCGTTAGTGAGCATATCAAGTTACCATAGAAATGCCATATTTTTTTTTGCATGGGTTCGACACCTGTTTACATCAATCACTGCACATCATCAGTGATTTCATACAGCAACACACTTTTTTCCTTGCGTAATCATGTCTAATTTTGTGCCAAAAAAAAGCATATGCGGGAAGCTCTACTTTTTTGCTTTAATTTGAAGAAATCGGCTGCCGAATCGCATCGAATGCTTGTGGAGGCCTATGGTGACAGTGCATTATCGGAAACAACTTGCAGAGACTGGTTTCGTCGGTTCAAAGACGGCCATTTTGACTTGAGTGACAAGAAGCGTGAAAATCGGCTCAAAAAAGTTGAGGACCATGAATTGCAGGCTCTTTTGGATGAGGACGATACCCAATCGCAAAAAATGCTTGCCGAGCAGTTAGGGGTCACTCAACCAGCCATTTCCATGCGTTTACGTGCCATGGGAAAGGTCCAAAAAGTCGGAAAATGGGTACCCCATGAATTGAACGATAGACAGATGGAGCGACGCCAAAACACATGCGAAATCTTGCTGGCCAGGCATAAAAGAAAGTCGTTCCTGCATCTTGTGGTGACTAGCGATGAAAAGTGGATATACTTTGAGAATCCTAAACGAAAAAAATCATGGGTCGATCCCGGCCAACTATCAACTTCTTCATCAAGACCTAATCGCTTTGGACGCAAGACGATGCTGTGCGTTTGGTGGGATCAGCAGGGTGTCGTTTACTATGAGCTGTTGAAACCTGGTGAAACTGTTAATTCTCATCGCTACCACCAACAACTCGTTATGAACAAAGACATGAGAAGCTGATTTTCCTCCACGACAACGCCCCATCGCACACGTCAAGAATGGTCCAAAACTACTTGGAGACAATCAATTGGGCGGTGCTACCTCATCCCGCTTATTCACCAGACCTGGCCCCTTCGGACTATCATCTGTTTTAAGACAAAAAAAAACAATATAATTAAAATTAGTCGGTAAGCGTTTATTTTTTCTTCTTGCCATGGATTCGACCAGCTTCTTGCATATTAAAGGGCCTATCTTCACCCACTCTTCTTTAATAGCACCTTCTATGTCTTTCTTGCTTCTAATAAACGCTTTTCCAGTGGGTTTTCGAAAAGAGCCCACACATGTTCAATTATATTGATGTCTGGAGATTGTGGAGAAGTTTCAAGTACTTTAGGGCAGTTGTACATAGGCCATAGACGGACATCAAGTGCCTTATGCTTGTCTTGTTAGTACTGGAAATTCTTCGTAATTCCCAACTTTTCAGCACTTTGGACCAAATTTCGTTTCATAATTGTTAGGTGTTGTTTGTGGTCCATATTGCCGTTAATGAAGCACAAATTTCCAGTACCAGCAGCGGACATACAAGCCCATACCATTTCCGACCGATCCCCATGCTTAACTGTCGGACGTACATTTTTTTTCTAGCAACTCTTCATTAGGTCTTCTCCACACATTTGGTTGTCCATGTGACACAAATATGTTAAACTTGATTTCATCTGCAAATAAAATGTGCTTCCAAAACTCGAAATCCTTATCCCGATGACGCTTTGCGAATTTTGTTGTTGTTGTTGTTGTAGCAGCATAAACATTTCTATACATATATGGGGAATGCTGCTGAAGTGACAGCAAACAAAAATTTCCGAATTTTATTCTCTTCTGCGGTTAATACGAGGAGTGCCTTTTATATTTCGGGATTAGAGAACAAAAACAAATTTTAATCATCGAAAATCACTTTATTGTTTTTCAAAATATTCTCCATGAAGATCTATGCACTTTTGCATGCGTTTGAACCAATTGTCGAAGCACTTTCGGCACTCTGAATGAGGTACCTCCAAAAGATGCATTCTGAATGCCGCAACCGCTTCTTCAGGTGTCGAAAAACGTTGACCTCTCAGTTTGTTTTTTACGTACGGGAATAAAAAGAAGTCATTCGGTGCCAAGTCAGGACTATACGGCGGATGACCCATTAATTCGATGTTTTGGGTGCTCAAAAATGCAATTGTTTGAGCCGATGTGTGAGAGCTCGCATTGTCCTGGTGAAGAGTGATCCGTGTTTGGCGATTGGTTTTCCTAATTTCTTGGAAGACAACTGGCAAACAAATGGTTGTGTACCACTCAGAATTTACTATTCTGCGTTGTTCTAGTGGTACGGTTGCCACATGTCCAGTTTTTCCGAAAAAACAGGCGACCATTTGCTTGGAAGTGCTTCGTGCGCGAACAACTTTTGTTGGATTTGGCTCATCTTGAAACACCCATACAGTCCACTGCTGTTTACTTTCGGGCTCATACGCGTAAAACCATGATTCATCACCTGTCACGATGTCATAGACGTGTTTCAAAGCCCCGCGATCGTATTTTTTGAGCATTTCCTTCGACCAATCGACACGAGCCTTTTTTTGAGCGATTGACAAATTGTGTGGGATCCAATGCGAACAAATTTTTTTGACAGTCAAATGTGTATGCAATATTGAATGCTAATGCCTAAGATTGTCTCAATCTCACGATAGGTCACATGACGATCTTGCAATATCAGTTCGCGCACAGCATCAATGGTTTTCGGAACAACAACTGATTTTGGACGACCTTCACGAAATTCGTCTTGGAGTGAACTACGACCACGATTGAATTCACCATACCATCGATTAACACTGGTCCTTGATGGAGCTTCATCGCCAAAAAATGAATTAAGTTCATTCAGGCAATGTTGCTGAGTTAATCCACGTCGAAAGTTGTAAAAAATAATCGCACGAAAATGTTCACGATTTAATTCCATTTTTGGACCGAGATGAATCTTTTAAGTTACTGTAAACAACACAAATAGCGCTGGTATTTCAAAACGTTCTGAGTACGTAAAAGCCAAAAAATGTCAAACTTTGCGATACAGCTGTCAGTTGCCAGATTGCAACACCAGGGTTGCCAAATCCCGAAATATAAAAGGCACCCCTCGTATCTTTCATGAAAGGTTTTTTTCGTGCAACTCTTCCATTATAATAATTCTTTCGCAACCCTAGACGTATACTTTCAGGGTTGCAGTTAATATTAAGGTGTTGGACGACTTCTGTTGCGAGCTTGAGAGCGTACGAATTTGGGTTTTCTCAATTTGTTGCACTATCCACCATTCAATCGTCTCGACTTCTTCTTATTTTCCACGGATGAAACGCTTTATCATGTCGTATACAGTCGAACGGGGTCTATCCACTATTTCTGCGATTTCCCCGAACGGTTGTACCCTTTCCATGATGACTAATAATTAATTTTCTGACTTCAATTGAGCTGTGTCCACGCCGTTTATAATTTGGACTTTTATTCAACAAAATATGGCTGAATTTTTGTTTTAGTTTATTACGCTTGGTTCTTCCTGTGCACTGTTATACGGATAGAAAATTAATTGTGGGATTACCCGTTTTAAAGTGCCAAAGAATCACAAATTCACCTTCATTTATGACACCAAATTTGCGAATGCTGCATGATACATTTCTTAGAACAAGGAAGTAATGGATTTGTAAATTATTATTACTATTTTCAAAATCCTATTTGAATATCCCATAGAAAAATATAAAACCAAAAATATTTAACTTGCATTTCTTCCAAAAATTTTGAATTTGAAGCTGCATGTTATGTATAGCCGAGTACTTTATTGAACCACTGTATCTCCAGCGGAGAGGCATTTTATGTTCAAAAAAATGTATATTTCAAATTTTTCCAAAATTCTTGTTCTATGACTATTCGTAATACGGTTTTTTTCAATAGGTATGAGAAATAATTTTTTAATTGTTAATTAATTTATATGCCGAATTTCAAGCATTTCATTTGGTTCTTCAGAATACTGCTTTGCTGTTTGCATGGCTAATCATAAAGTGACTGACAGCGCTGCTATCAGAACCCTCGAATACACTATAGGTATCTGCATTTTTATGTATTCGTGCATGTTTACACATTGACAGTCCTCAAGTAAATTAGTTGCTTATTTAAAATACCAACAACAACCGTAGACGAATCAACATTAATAACAGCGAACAGGTATTTAGTTTAAAGCATAAATCGTTGAATTTTTATTTTGATTTCTTTTTTTTTTCAGTTTTTTAGCGCTAAGTCAAGTCAAAGCTGTGCCCAGACCGGCCAAAAGCCATAGCCACAGCCACAAAGCCACTGCAAAGTCAAGCTGTGGTTGAAGTCGCATTCCGCTCAGCGCGACTCAGCTCATTTCCATTCAGTTCCGCTCAGCTGTGTTTCGATGGAGCTTTTAACGTTTTTTTTGTCGTTTCGTTTGCTTTTTTTATTATTGTATATTTTTACTGTTTTTTCTTACTCATTTTTGTTGTGGGGGTTTTTCGAAAACTTTTGAGCGCTTAACTTACATATCTCAGTTTGAAGCTTAAGGTAATTTTTCAGTTAACTTGAAACAGGCGAGCAAAACGGACGTATTGGTTGCGGAACGCCACAAGGATTTTCGAAAATATTTGATACTCGGTTTTAAGAATCTGTGTGATTTTTTTTTTATAATAAAAAAATAATGACGATAGCGTGAAACGCGTATGACGGACGCGCGCGACGTCAATAGCGAGAGAAACAACGAAAAAAAAACTTCAATGAACAACAATAAAATTACATAAAATATAAAAAAACAACAAAACCAACGACAACGGTGTCATCGCCGAGGCTTTCAACTAAATAAGGCAAGTGTTCAATGTAACAAACAAGTAGCGTCACTAAGTTAAGCCTATCGACGCGCCAACTTGCTCTCGTATTGCATGAAAATTCAATGATGATGAATATCTTAACTGTGTGAATATTTGGCGGAAAATTCATTACGTGTGTTGTTTTTTTTTAATAAGAAAACAAAAAATTGGGGAAAAAATTTAAATGCAACCAGTCACACGAGAAATATGGAAATTTCATGCCTCGAAAATGAAGAATGAGTTAATGAAAAAGCAAAAAATACATAAATGAATAAATAAAAATTAAGAGCAAAAAAAAAAAATGCAAAACAAAAAAAAAAAAAAAGAAAATAAGTAAATGGTAACAACGAAACCGAGTTGAATAATTTTTGGAATTGAGCCATTCTTTATAAAGTTTTTATAAATTAAGACTTAATGTAATTTCCAAAAACAATAACAAAAAAAAAGGAAATAGCGTGTGTGTGTTTTTTTACATTTACCTTTAAACTGTGAGAATTTTAATTTTTTAGCTGGCCTGCAAGGAGATGCACAAAAGCGTGTAAATATGTACAATACATATGTGCTTGTGTGTGTTTTGTTTATTCACATTATTTAGAAAAACAGCAGTAGTGTAATAAAAATTAGCGTGTCAAAGTATTAATTCCATGGTTACACTAATAAAAGCAAAAGTGACGATAACAGTTTTTACAACTTGAGAAATAAGCGCTGAAAAAATATATAAAAAAGCGTAAAAACTTAAAAAAATATTTTTTTTAGAAAATATATCAAGTGATGCAAGTATTTACCATTGATAAACATTTTAATTTAAAAAAATTCCAACAACAAGTGTTAGTGATTTAGTTTTTTCGAATTATGCACAAAAATTTTTTTTGCGATACGAGTACTCCTACGAGTATAATTACAAATTCTTAATTGAAAAATGCATAATTAATAGCGTAAATACAATTTTCTGTGTGAAAAACTAAAAGTTTTACTAATGGCCCATAAAGTTACAAATTAAAATTTGAAAAAAAAATTTTTTTTCTATTGATATAAAATAAATAAATAAATTCATCATTGGGGCAATTGGTCTCGGGTATCACATCTAACAACCTTCCGAACATTGAAGGAAACGAAAAAGCGGACGAACTGACAAGAGGGAGTTCTGCCGTGAATAACATTTTTGCAGAATCCGTACTCCCAGAATCCGTACTCCGTTTTCCGATCACAGACACAGGTCGTGGGCCAGCGCCTTCTCGCTATAGGATGGCTTGGCCACACACTTGCATGTGCTCGGGCGAAGGTCCAGCTCACCATCCTTCACTGACGAAATTTTTTCCGGGCAGACAGCTGAGTTGGAGTTGTTTTTGAGGCGGCGGTCGGATCGTGGCTGGGCAGAACCATTGCCCGCCACATTGACTGGCGCCGAGATCACGCTCGTATCTTAGGGGACCGTTGCACGGATATCAGCATCAGCTTCAGGCCAGGGAGGTGTGCTGCTTTCAGTTACCGTCTTCCTTCGCTAACGTCAAGAGCGAGATGATTTTGGAGCTCCTGTGTCCATCGAGGAATCAGTGGCTTCTGTGGGTGTCACTTCCGCCGACCGAGGTCTTTTGGAAGACATAGACTCAGAAGGGCCGACAGAGCCGCATGAGGATTTCTCCAGGATGCGCTCTCGTTCATACAGCTGAGAGACTTGAGTAATGGTTGGTGTCTCCAGAATCTATGCCCCTGCCGCCGAAGCAGATGGATTACTACTTGCGTGGGTTCTACCTGGAGTAATAAATCCTTCGTCTTCCATTACCTTTTTCGTGTTTTGTTCGCACTCCTCCCTAGCCCGAATGGTTCGCGGATGGCACCCCGATTCTATGCAAACTTTGAATCATCACACGATTGTTGGAACCTAACCTAAGTGGGAAGGCCACTATTGTGATGCCATGGCTTCCCTATCCACCACCTGGGAAGGGCCCGATGGGAGATCAGGCAACTCCATACGGGCTCCAGACCCTTACCCTTAAGCAATTAAATTATGTACTGTTTACCGCGTTTAATCGGCCTGGGTTGGAATATGCTTCATTTATTTGGAGATCCTATCACCAATTACAAGAAAAGAATGGAAAGAAAAGATTTTTATTAGCCGCATTTATGTAGCTCGATTGCAGATGCCCCATTTTATCGCTGTCTTTAATGTTCAATTCAATTCTATGTGACGTGGATTGTGCGTTTCTCTTGTAACGCCTTAACTTTCTCAGAATATAATAGATTGATTTGAGATTGCCATGCAATGGCAGCCGTTAATGCTGAGCGAGTTGACACAACTGATAGACTTGATGGATGAGAATGCCCGTGAGCATTCATAGTTAATCCTTAGGGATTCTCCCTATGAATTTAAACCTCTGTTGATTGTTTCCCGCTGATCTGATCTAATGCCCATCTTTCCTGGAAGGACTTTTTTCCTGGTGAAAGGAGTGATGACTGCTTTGGACGGGTTTATATCCTGACTCATCCCAGCATAATATCTCTTCATTACAATTGGCCTTGGCATTATGTCGCAAAGTTTTTCCTATGGCGAAAAATTTACAAAGCTCCTGCTCTTCTATCTCAAGACTTTAAATATACATTTTGACAAAAAATTAGTTTGTGGTATCAGGGTTGGGCATGGTGCACGAAATAATTAGTGCAATAAGTGGATAGTTAAAACACTGAAAAAATGAAGATTTAGTGATAATGAAACCTTTATTTTAACTACCACTAATTTTTTAGTGGTAGTGCAATTTAGTGCTAGTGCAAAATGCAAAACCCTGGTTTGTATTAGGGTCAAGTCTGAAAACTGTAAGAATTTTAAGAACACAATGTAGCATTCTGGATTCATTGCTGGCATTGGTTCTCGCTTTTCGTTCGGCAAATTTCTGTTGCGTGCCGATGATTTAAGAATTTATTCAGTCAACACTGCAGATATGATGAAACTTCAATACGAGAAGGATAATCTACATTCTTGGTGCTTCAGATCACACCTTTTATAAGAAGGGGAAAAGGAAATTATTATTTTTGCGTAAAAATTTTGCGTATATGGCTAAAAACTGTTTTATGGTCGATATTTAGCTTCTGGGCGATGCTACGACCACTGACATGCCGCTAAATTTCGATTACTTCTGTGATTTTATTGACAACGGAATCGACGAAACCAAAAATTGCGCGCAATTAGCTGTTACAGTATCGGCAACATAAACAATATTACGAATTTTAGCGGTCTGGCTTGCATTTTCGCCTTTATCAAAGAAAAACTGTAAAATGTATCGAATTTTCTCTTTATTGACTTCCATTGTTAACACCCTGTAATTCGTATCCGAATGGAACAAACAAAAAATAGCGGATGATTTTATTTTTAGTGGAAAATGTCACCTTGACAACGAGCATAAACTTTAAATTGTTTGATCGATGCCTTACGAGATGTCAATAACTACAGCCATCTACCGAGAAATTAATGGATTTCATTTGGATGCCATTTTCAATGCATTTCCATTTTGATGCATTTCTCAATGATGTCATTTGAAGTTCTGTGGGTTTCATGTCTTAACTCTCAGAATGAAACGCTGTGACTTTAAAGATGTGTGTTGACAATAAAAAACCCTTTTATGGGTTCATTGTTAACCAATATACCACACCTTCTAAATATGAAATAAATTGGATCGAATATAATGCTTTTCCAACTACGTCGACTCCACCTGCACCCAGCGGGCCCAAGCAAATTCGTAAACCTCGGAGATCGTAAAAACAAAAGCTAACCTAGATAACTATTTTTTTTTTACTAATAAGCTTGGCATGTTTAGATACGAGAATCCGGTACACCAATGCAAAATTGTACTCTAATAAATATTTTATGGTTGATCATATACATTTTACTTACATGCATACATACTATTACTTTCAAAATTCGGAAATATATTGTTCATACTTAAAATAGACGGCCAATAAAGGCATATATTTATATGCATATGTATGTAAGTAGTCAACTAACGTTATTTTTATGAGATATAAACTACATTTGTATGTATGAGTGTCTGTAAACCTTACATTATTAAGTTATAACGAACATGCCATTAACACAGTTTTAATTAAAAACCCAATTTGTGTAAGGAAACATTTGCTTTTGTTTTCCACTGCCACTAGTAATGCCAGTAGTAATTGCGAAGGGAACACAATAAAAAACAGCAATCACCGAAAAAGCGCCAATAAAATATATTATATTATAACAAAAAAAATTAATAAAATAAAAATTATTATACGGACATGCAAGTAAAATAAAGAAATTTATGTAATAAATAAAATTTTTTATGTCCGCAAATTGCTATGCGCTTACTGCTGACTGTTGTTGCTGTTATGTTATTGCTAGCATTGCTGCTGGTGCTTGATTCATCAACTGTTACAGCATGTCCAAGTATGCCAACATACATTTATATGCACGTAAATATGAGTGGGTGTGTATATTGCATGCTTTGTCTTATATGTATATGCCTCATTTTATTTATGCTATTTGGTATTGTTTATGATTGTCTTCTGTCGCTTCACTGCATGTGCATTACAGTTGTTGTTTTTTTAGTTGTCGCTCATCACTTGTCCATTTCCATTGCACTTTCATTTGCTTACACACCTTTTTTCGCCAACACACATTGCGGTAGTAATTACAGTCGTTTTTATGGTCGGTTGTTTGCGAGTCCGCATAATACATATCTACATTCGTATGTATGTATGCATGTAACTAAATTTGTACATATTATGCATTTTTTCGGCAATTCTGCCTTGTCTCGCGCCCGACTGCTTTGTGACTTTTGCCATTTCTCCGTTCGTTTGGGAGTTTGGCGCTCTCTCCCGGCGCTCGCCACATGTTCATGAGTAAATATTAAGTCATTACAACAACAAAGTGTACAACTAGTTTACTTGGTTATTGGGTTATTGTTGCTGTTTTTGTTATTACGTAGTAATACTTTGTTGTTATTGTATTTCCTTTTTTAATTTTTTGCGGTTTTTTTGTTGGCGCTGCCTTTGCTTTTAATATTGGTTTCGTCTCTTCTTAACTGTTTATAAATTTTATCAAAGTATTTGACGGTGCTTGAATTTACATACACATACAGTTGTGTTCAAAATAATAGGAGTGATCCAACATAAAACGAAAAATTGTATGTAATGAAATATTTTTTACCGCAAAATGTTCATTTCATACAATCTCTCCGTATATTTACACTTTTTCTATTAATATTGAGAAAAATAGGAAAAACAAATAATTGAATACAAAACCTCCATAAGCCACTTTTCAAAATAAAAGGAGTGTAATACAAGACCGTCACCGTAGTCGAATCAGTTGGTGCGTGTCTACCATTCGGAAGTGCGTAGGTTCGAATCTCCTTACGTGAAACATCAGAATGATAGAAAAACTTGTTTCTAATAGCGATCGCCCCTCGGCAGGCAATGGTGCACCTCCAAGTGTATTCCTGACATGAAAAAGCTGCTCACAAAAACCATTTGCCCTTCGGAGTCGGTTGAAAACTGTAGGTCCCTCCATTTGTGGAACAACATCAAGAAATACACCACAAATGGAAGGAGTAGCTCGGCCAAACAGCGAAATAGAGTGTAAACGCCATAAAAAAAAAACAAATAATAAAAAAATATTAACTCATTATTATTTGTTGTTTGCGTTAGTCTCCCTAATATTTAGTTGAATAACCAATTTTGTATTACTTTACTGCTGCGTAACTGCGTGCCATGGAGGCGATGAGATAACGATACCTTTTCAGTGGGATTTGCTTCCATGTACGCCTGGACTATGTTCCATAGGTCTTTGGAGTTTGATGGTCTACGATCGGTAACACTCCGTTTTATATCCGTCCATAGATTTGCTAGAGCACGCCAAGGCTTGACCTCAACTCTCTTTACCCGAAACTATTCCATGGCAAATTTACTTGTGTGTTTTGGCCCGTTATCTTGCTGGAACAACCACCTTAATAGCATAATCCATTTAGAGTATGGTAGCATTACATTTTCTAAAACTCTCTTGACTGTCTTGACTTTGTATTGGGGATTATATTCAGCATTTTGCGGACCACGGACATACTGCCAATATTCAGTTCCTCCAAGTAGAATCACTTTAGTTTCATCCGTCCACAAAATATTTCTCCATTTCTTCTTTGTCCAATTGAAGTGCTCTTTGTCAAATTTTAAGCGTGCAACATCGTGCTTTTTTGCCAACAAAGGAACTTTTCTCCGCGCATATAATTTGTGCTTCGACAGGCAGGTTCTTTTTGTAGAGACTTGGAATATGTATATGTAGATCGTTTTCTCTAGTTTTTTGGGTGTACATATCTTTATACGAAAGCGGCATTTGATTAGAGCACCCTAAGATTTGTAATTATTTGATGCTCTTCTTCACTGCAGTGTTTTCCTCGACCCACTATTAGTAATTAAAAACAAATCGAGTTGTCCTAAAAGTACCCTAGAAGAGTGCATTGTGTATAGTTTCTTACATGCTAAAAAATGTGATTGAATATAGTTGCCATGGGCACTCCTATTATTTTGAACATGGCTGTATGTATGTATGTACAATTATCCAAAAGCTATGCATTTGCATACTTGCTATGCGCGTCAAAAGCGAGTGAAAATAATCTAATTTTTCGTTTCTGCTAAATTATTAAAATAAAACAAGCTGTATCCCGATTTCAATTAAAAATCAGAGCTGTTTGCTATTTAATTACTATATTAATATAAAGCCAAATAACTTTCTTGATTATAATTTACGAATTAATTTATTGATCAAAGATAGTTGTGTGGAGTGATTGTCGGTGAAAATAACGGCACGCAGTTAGATCCCATATTATTGTTGTTGTAGCAGCACAGAGCCCTGCTTAGAGCATTGGAACGATTTGGTGTGACGTCAATCTCATCGAGAAACGAGCTGTTTCGAAAGGACGATCCCAAAGAGAAGAGGTTTTTAGTTGATGGGGTTTAACCGGGCATGTTGACAGGTTGTTAGAGTGTTGCTACACATAAGTATATCGGGATCAATTCTTGAGATGGCAACCTACTAAGGTATCCAGAACGAAATTGCGCCAGTTAAATTAATTTGTCCTCCTTGCTGAACTATTCAGTGCCCTTGAAGTATGTATGTCATCAGGCATATCAAGTCGACAATCGGAACCTCATTAACCTTTCTAATTTCAGTTAGAGTAAATTTTTTACAGTGTAGGCGCTTACTTAAGACATAAAGAATCGGTTCCTCTTCTTCATAGTTCGCACAGCTAAAGGTATCTCTAGCCATGCCATGATAAAGAACCAATTTCGGTATAGTATGCGTACGAGTACAACGATGATAGATTATCACGTTTGGCCTTCTGCTATGGTGAAAAGCAAAATTGAGCGACTAACTTCGGCTGCCACGTTACCGAGTACTCGGCAGTAAAATACTGCCTCTCATTTGACACACTCGTCCAATAAGCCGTTATTCAGACAGCAACGAACTAACATCCTTTCATCAAGTGTTTGACTCACAGGTGTTTGACATAATATGTGCCTTCGATTCGCCACTTCTCTACTCGCTACGTCTGGACTGTGTTTACTTGACGAAAAATGTGCATCTGTAAGCAACAACAAAGTTAGCGAGTAAGGTTTGCCGCTAACGAGAATGGTAGAACCATGATGGAAAGAATAATGAGATGGCGCCTATCATGGTGCCGTTACTTTGCGCTCAGCGAATTTGACAATGAGTTACGGGGTTTTAGCTCCAGTATGACCAGATTACCATTTTCGTAACTTGATTTAGCATTTTTTTTTTGTTATTTAGTCTTGGAGTTTTAGTTCTTTCTTCATGATATTTTTCTAGCCTGCTTTAATTTAAAGTAATGTTTATAATTTTGTAAAATATACATTTTTTAAAAATTAGTGCAATAATTCACTCAGTTTTATTTAGCTTTACTTTTTTTTAACATTTGGTAGCATTGCCCGTGATTGCAGTCGTTGTTGGTATTCTTCTGCTTTCAGCAGTCAAATCTCTCTCTCGCTACTGCAGTTTTGTCTAGCTTTGGATATAAAAACGCACTAAAATGCCCATTAAAAAAAAAAAAAATAAAATACCAATATTTTATTGAATTACTTAAAGAACTTTGTATGCGTTACAAACTGTTTTTAAAATGTGCGCTTTTTTAAATAAATGTGTTATGGTTATGTACAATTTAATTTATTGGTTTTTTTTGTTAAACGAAACTCTTTTGTTAAGGGAACGACTTTTTTGCCATATTTGAGGTTATGTAACTAGATAAGGTACTCTTTTTATAAAAATGTCATTACGGTTTCTTTAGTATTTTCTGGTATTTTTTTGCTTATTTTTACTATGAATACACCTCTTGATGCCCTATGTCTCACTAAGGATTGATGGCCGGAAGAAACGATTATACCTCTATGGTTTTAATACGCATTCAGTAAGTTCAAACCCTTTTTAAAATGAGTAAAAAGGTTTCCAATCTTAAAAAGAGTTGAGAGAAAAAGATTTAATATTCTTGCATAACTTTAAATGGAGCCAAAAATTAAATTTGCACTTTCAAATTATCAAATTTTATAAGAATCCAAAAATTTTCATTAGCACTAAAATCTTCTCAGAGTGACCTTTTTTAACCGTTTTTTTTTAATAATATAGTTTTTTTGTAACTTAAAGTTTCGGTAGCTTTAAATTAAAAAAAGGAACAAACACGACACTTCAAAATTTTCGCATTTTGGGTACAAAAAAGCACTAAATTTATTGTGAAGAGCAAATGGTTGGCAACACTGCACAACTCGGAAAAACGTGACGTGACGCACTTTTTCAATCTTTCTATCATTCTTGTAGTAGAACTGGTAGAACTCACTATTTTCAATTTGGCATCTCTTAAGTCCACAACATTGAGAAGAACGAGAACGCAAAGGGTGGTGACGGAGCATGAATTGAAGCTACAAATGTTTCCCAAACAAATGTAATTTTTCGTAGCTGTTTTCCAGTGCTACCAATAATGTTGATTATACATACCAGTTGCATCTTTACATCTATTCGCCACTTGCTAAGGCGGGTTTTTTGAAATCTATACTTTTCAAATATCGAATAAAGTGGACGAAAACGATTTTTTTATGAGGAGCTTTTTCATGGCAGAAATACATTTGCCATTGCCTGCCGAGGGGTGACCAAAAGAATTGTTTCTCTTATTTGGCGTTTCGTACCCCAGGTTTCGTGTACCTCGGCTATAGCGGCTGCCTTCTTAATTAAAAATTTTGCCACTATTCGTTAGCAAGTCAATACAATACAATACAATATAATTTAACATTAATAATATTAATAAATTTGGCTTTGATAGTAGGAAAAGAGAAGTTAGATAAGGAAAAAATAAATAAAAGAGTAATTTTTACAGAATAAAAAGATTAAAGTTGCCCAATCTCCATGCAATCAAACACTTTTAATGTAATCAAAGACTTGTGCTTTGCAGTTAAATCTGTTAAGTTCAGCCTTCACAGTGTAATGAGTTCCACACTCTAAAAGCGTTAATGAAAGATAATCTAGATGATGTTAGGTAATTTAATTTTGGAACTGTTGTGTCTCCGAGGTATTGCTGGTATTTTCTAATTGTGTATTTTCTTTGTGTTAGGAAATGCGACAGCTTATCGAAATGCAATTAATATGCATCTATATGCGTGAAAAATACCAATTTTTATTTCTTTTAAAAGCTCTTCGGCGAATAGCAACTTCAAATTGAAAAAGCAAAACAGTTAAAATCCCCAACCTGGGAAAACTGAGAATTTCCTTTTCTACAATATACCTGTACAATAAAAATATAATCCAGACTTTCATCAATTTCCAAGTCGACCATAATACAATAATGGCATGTGTTAAGAATCACAGATAAAATACAAAAAATCTTACTTACTTACTTCATTGGCCGCGACAACCCGTAACCGAGTTACAGCCTGCCAAATAATGTCTCGCACACCTTTTTCAATTTCTTAATCCAGAGAAGCCAGGTCATCTACAATTCCAGGTCCTTCCACCAGACACGAGGACGTCCTCTTCGCCGTCAACCGTCAATAACCGTCTCAAGTACCTTCTTCGCCGGAGTAGTTCCAGTTCCATACGAACGACATGATCCAGCCACCGTAGCCGCTGCAGGGTGACTCGTTTGACTATGCCAATATATCCGTAAAGCTCATACAGCTCGTGGTTCATTCGAATGCGGTAAGCGTCATCTTCGCGAGCAGGGCCAAAAATCTTGCGAAAACTCCAAGCGCGGCTGTATCTAATTGTTCGACTGTCCAGGCTTCAGTGCCATAGAGAAGCATCACTTAAATTTTTAGTTTCAGAAGAATTATTTCATCAAACATATTTTTTAAAGTTTATTTAAAATTTTATTACGAGTATTATTACAAACTAATAAGCCAACAGCATCATACCGTCAATAATTAGCAATAAAACTTTCCAAAAGAATAATTTTCCAATCTGGTCCCCTTTTTGGTGTTACAGTTAGACTGTGCAAGCTTTGCCTTTGAAATTGATTGAAAAAATTTTTAATAAAACTTACTCTAACAATTTTTTTGAGGTTCTCACATTTTTAACAGTTAAATGAGTTAAATAGGCACTTTCTTTGATATATCTGACTGTTTCTTAAGTTTAATCATCAGAAAACTTAAGTTATTGACCGAGGGTTGATAAAAAACACTCGACAGAATTATAGAGCCTTCAGCACATTTCTCTATGTTTTGAAGATTTGAATACACGTTTTGCTTACTCCAATTGCTTCTACCTATCGGGTGTTTTTTTAGGTGCATGAAAACTCTAGATATCGATAACTATGGTTTGAAAGCTGGGAATAGCAAACTGTGTTGACATTTCTGTTCAGCAAGGCTTGGTAAGTCGTCATGAAATCGTTTAGTGCCAGAATAACGCTTCCAAATCGTGGAAATTTAGTACTTTCAAAAAAAAAAAAAACAAAAAAAAAAATTAATAAATCTGTTTGCGAAGCTCTGAGCAATGGCGGCATCATCGGACTTTATTTCCTTCGAAGTGAGGAAGAAGCTGTCGTTATTATAAAGGGTTTTTCAATAAGGGCGGGTAGATGTTGAAATGGAATAAAATGGCGTTTGCTGTGTGGCACGTAGCGCCGTCCTGCTGGAACCACATGTCGTCTAAGTCCATATGGTTCAATATGGGCCATAAGAAATGTGAAGGGCCACCACGTCTACCGAAAAATGGGCGCAATGCGCGCAACGTTTGCGTTAATGAACACTCATTTTGATAATAAAGTTTTATCATTTGAACGTGCTGTTCAATCGTGTAACTTGCCATAATGATTTGGCATAAGCAACTGAATAATAAACAAAAGATTTGACAGATGTCACCAAAACAAAATGGCCGCCACAGGGCACCAAAATCGACCCGCGCCAATTGAAAAACCCTTTATTAAAAACAAAAACATTTCAATAATATTTTTGTTTTGTATTATCATTTTAAGTTCTGAATCTTTTAAAAAACATTCGATATTTGACCCACAAAAATCAGAATATTTTTTCGTTCCTAAAAATAATTCTTTTTTCATCTTCGTTTTGTCTAGTAACGGCTAGCTCTTTGCTTGATTAGCCTTCGAAATATGTAACTTCTATCTCTGATGTCGAAAATGAAATTCATATAAACTCAAAAGTCGTAAAACTATGCTGGATATTATTTTCTGAATTTGTTTTTCAAAATTCTCTTAGTAGTAGTTGCAAGATCTTTCTGTATTGGAGAAACTATGTACGTTGTGTTAATTTGCTCATTAAAAGCATTCGGTAACTGTCATTCTAAGAATAATTTAGAAGAGACGGTCGTACCTTTAGTTTGCAGGTGTTAGTTCACTGACAATTTTAAGATAGAGCGCAAAAATTATATTTGTCGAGATATTTTACAGGTTTTATTTTCATAATGGTGACTCAATATTTTGGCTCCGCATGAATTAAAAGATATTCACTTAACACAGCGAATCAATGCAATGAAGTTGATCCTTTTGTAAAGCGAATCATCACTGATATCGAAAAACTTTGTATCCTACAAATAATATAACTCAAAACTCAGCTCAGCGCCAACCACATGGAAACATAAACGCATCAAAACAAGGCCACACTGTCAATTTGGTGTGATGACAAGGCGATTGTTTACTTTTAACAAAGAAACTGTAGCAAACAAACAAAGAAAAATGAGCAGAATTGGCAAACGGCAAAGAGATAGCCCAGCGAAGCTGTAACGGAAGGTCTCACGCGTCTTTGCGAATTGATTTCGCATTGACTTAAAAATATGCAAGCCTTTTTGAGTGATAAACTCGTCACTAGCGCCGATTACCTGATATGGCATTTGCTTGAGGTTTTTGATAAAGAGGAGTAGAAAGACTATAAAACTGAGGTATAACCGTCCTTTCTGATAGCCAGTCAGCAATCAAGACTCTCAACGCTTACATCTAAACTTGTGCTGGAATGTCTTGATAAGCTGAATATCTTAGATTAGGGTTCCAGGACACAAAGAAATTGCTGGTAACGAACGGCAGTTAAATTAGCCAGGAAAGGTACGTATTGTCAACTTATAGGCCCATAATAATTTTGTGGCTTAGGAAAGGTTAACTTCTCCCTTCTTTTTCAGGAAGTAGAGCAAAGAAAAAGACGATAATACCGGGACAATTTACCGGCTGTATCGTAATTAAAATCTTACTAGGTTAGGTTATGTTGAAGCGGTTGTCCTGTGGGACACACTCAGGCTAATAGCCCATTTCTTCCTATTTCTCCTAAAACCAGTGTGTGCTTTTCAAAAATTTTAGGATATCTCCTTTTTCTGAAGAACTGAGATCTTCCAATTCATTAAAAAACTGTCTGCCTAGAATAGCGAATCTCCGTCTGGATAGAGCAGCCCAATGCCACAGAAGGTGCAAGATTGTCTCTCCCTCTTCCTCATCAAGACAACTTCTACAGAAATCATGTGTTTGCACACCATCTTTTGGGCGTGTCTACCTATTAGGCAGTGCCCTGTTATTACCGAAATCAATGTGCTAAGACTGTGTTTATTTTGGCTTAGCAGAGATTCTGTGCGTTTAACATTGAGAGTCGGCCACAGTTGACGGGCGATTTTGCAGGTGGCTTCATTACGCCATCTTTCGTTTGCTTTCCTTACAATTTCTTCAACGATGCGTAGCTTACATGTTCGTTAGGGTATAAAATCTTACTAATGTGAGAATATATTCCAATGGAACTTGTAGATTTTGTAGGGAGCAAAATGAAACCGCCAAACATGAACTGGCACTAATGCATGAGCGACTCAAACACCTGGGTAAATATGTTCTACTAGAGAGGAAATAAAACTCAGCGAAATAGGAGAAATACTAGAATTGATGGGAGAAATGCTAAGCGTGGAAATTGGGTTCAAAGAAATAATCTGAATCCATGAAGAGGGCATAACAGACCATTCAGGTCGCAGTGCTTAGCCCCCTCAATTAATATAATTTTATTAATGGTCTAAAATAGGAGACACTTAGTGGAAAATCGTAAATTTCAAACTTTATCAACCGGCCATTTTTAATTGTCAGGCATTGGCTCAAATTTCATTGATGATTTTGAAATAAACAGGTATATTCTCTAACTACGAAAGGAAAAAAATCGGACCATTGAACTAACATTTAGAAAAAAATGGATGCACAAGAAATGGTAATGGTTGTACGGGTTAGGCTAAGGCCTTTATGCACTGCGACCTGATTGATCTATTGTGCATCCCTAATTACTTAATTATAATTATTTAGTATACCGAGTTATCGAACCAGCTCCTTATGAGCGAACAATTGTAGGTCTTCCTCGTCTGGTAGGTACGAGCCCAGGATTCTATGTCTCCTGTGGCCTAATGCCTCACAGTTGGTGATTAAGTGTTCCATAGACTCCCCTTCATCACAGCAGAACCTGCACAATCTTGTACTAGATAATCCTAT
Organism: Anastrepha obliqua; assembly: GCF_027943255.1. Classification (NCBI taxonomy): domain Eukaryota; kingdom Metazoa; phylum Arthropoda; class Insecta; order Diptera; family Tephritidae; genus Anastrepha; species Anastrepha obliqua. The sequence continues at coordinate 47,271,387 of NC_072896.1, read as the reverse complement.
TGTGTTAAAGTGTTTATTACAGACAAAGTAAGTAAGTGCTCCACAGAGTAATCTTAGGCCCTTTTTATCTAGGGTTAGAGCAGATTTTGCTCTGTTGGCACTGAAGTTCAAACACTTTTTGGAGTGATTAAGCCCGCTTGTATTGTTCCAGTGCTCCCTGATTTCATTTTGGATCCATTTTTTGGTTTCCTGTTTTATATTATTTTTGTTAAAGCCGAAAAATGGGGTTGGCCCAATAAATAGCATTCTGTCCTTTTTTTGGCATAAAAGTGTGCCTTCTCGTTTCCTTCGTGCCTCTCATGTCCCGATACTCAAATCAGTGAGTCCTGATTATGAGTGGCCAGTTTGTTCAGTGTATTGTTACACTCTATTAGGACTTTGACTTGAATGTGAAGCTATTCAAAGCTTTGAGATCCGATTAGCTGTCCGAAAGTATCCTAATTTTTACTTTTCTACTTTTGGATATGATTTCCACTGTTTCCATTATGGCGAAGAGCTCCGTATGGAAAATTGTGGTATCTGCACTTAGTATTAGGGATTTGTGTGTTCGAGGCCCCACTGTTCCTGCTCCTACTCCTTGGAGCGTTTTGGAACCATCTGTGTACCATTTTTTCACAAGAAAACATCACAAAACAAACAAACAACAGCTTAGGTTAGGCATATCTGGTTAATTTGAATAGATCTCACATAGACCACAAGGGTCCGTAATGTTACCAGTGTTGTTGGAGTCGTATTATGTAAACAAAGTTCGTGATACATGCCTTGGTGAGTTTTAATAAAGAGTGTAAACTTTTGTCAGCAATATCCTTCAGAGATGAAAAGTATACCAAGCCCAGGCAGTTGTAACGAGTTCTGCTTAGAGCTGGGCAGTGGCAAAGAAGGTGTTCTAACGTACCTCTTTCTTCTTCGCATAAGTTATACGCGTCGTTCTGGACCAATCCCATTTTAGCTGCGTGATATGGAGTGAGACAATATCCCATCAGTACTCCAGCCAATATTTTACATTCATTGCTTGGGAGTGATAAAATAAAATTGGTTGTTTTCGTGCTGCAAGTTCGTAGCATTATTTTGGCAATCCTGTGGGAGGTCGAAACTTTGCATATAGACCCTTGAAGAGTGCGTGACGTCACGTTTTTCCGAATTGTGCAGTGTGCCAACCAGTTGCTCTTCACAATAAATTTAGTGCTTTTTTGTACCGAAAATGCGAAAATTTTGAAGTTTCGTGTTTGTTCTTTTTTTAAATTAAAGCTACCGAAACTTTAAGTTACAAAAAAACTATATTAAATATTAAACAAAAAAAGGTTGTAAAAGGTCACTCTGAGAAGATTTTAGTGCTAATGAAAATTTTTTGATTCTTATAAAATTTGATAATTTGAAAGTGCAAATTTAATTTTTGGCTCCATTTAAGGTTATGCAAGAATATTAAATCTTCTTCTCTCAACACTTTTTAAGATTGAAAACCTTTTTACTCATTTTAAAAAGCGTTTGAACTTACTGAATGCGAATTAAAACCATAGAGGTATAATCGTTTATTCTGGCCATCAATCCTTAGTGATACCTAGGGCATCAAGAGGTGTATTCATAGTAAAAATAAGCAAAAAAATATCAGAAAAGACTAAAGAAACCATAATGACATTTTTATAAAAAGAGTACCTTATCTAGTTACATAACCTCAAATATGGCGAAAAAGTCGTTCCCTTAACAAAAGAGTTTCGTTTAACAAAAAAAACAATAAATTAAATTGTACATAACCATAACACATTTATTTAAAAAAGCGCACATTTTAAAAACAATTTGTAACGCATACAAAGTTTTTTAAGTAATTCAATAAAATATTGGTATTTTTTTTTTTTAATGGGCATTTTAGGGCGTTTTTATATCAAAAGCTAGGCAAAACTGCAGTAGCGAGAGAGAGATTTGACTGCTGAAAGCAGAAGAATACCTACAACAACTGCAATCACGGGCAATGCTACCAAATGTTAAAAAAAGTTAAGCTAAATAGAACTGAGTGAATTATTGAACTAATTTTTAAAAGATGTATATTTTACAAAATTATAAACATTACTTTAAATTAAAACAGGCTAGAAAAATATCATGAAGAAAGAACTAAAACTCCAAGACTAAATAACAAAAAAAAAAGCTAAATCAAGTTACGAAAATGGTAATCTGGTCATACTGGAGCTAAAACCCCGTAACTTATTGTCAAATTCGCTGAGCGCAAAGTAACGGCACCACGATAGGCGCCATCTCATTATTCTTTCCATCATGTGTTCAACGTACTCATCCTAGATAAGCGGATGCCTGCCTTAGCAAAATTGTGACCTGACTATTCTCGCAGAGGCAAACAACAAAAAGAAATGATTTTTTAAATAACCTTTAAAATCCTTCAATATCTAGGGCGACTTTTCCGGTAACCCTGCATATATAACCAATATGAGTGCCAAAAATGACAAACCCACTAAGTCAGACAATTTTTTTTACTTTGTATAGTGCACTCGTTTTTCCTGGCCTTAATTTCGAGTTATTTCCGTTACATATTCTAACGATCCCAAGTATTTCGTATATGCTGCGAAGTTCCAGTTGCTGGAGAACCTTACGTAATTTAATTAATTTAAATTGTGAGAACATAATGTAGTTGAACACCTACTTCAGTGGTTCAATTTGGCAAAAGCATAATTCGAGCGAGTAAAAGTACAAAATTGTTTTTGTTTTGCATACTTTATTTTTATGAAGAACTCCCTTCGCTCACTCCCTTCTACTTTGAATTTCATGTACTAGTCTTTTCATTGTTCTTTGTTTTTTGTTTTGTGTGTTTGTTGTTGTTGAGAATTGAAATTAACGTAATTATGTTGGTGTTGCATTCGCAGCATGGCGCCACATTATTTTTACCACCAATGAACCGATGTTTATGAGTTGTAAAAAAGCCGTAAAACACTGCGAAGCGTACTAAGTACTCTCAGGGTATTGTACGAGCATGTGAATTTGGGTGAGCTGTATTATTTTTTCTTCTAGTAAATGGTAAGACCAAAATAAAGGAAAGTGAAGCGAGCAAAACCAACATCATTTGCAAAGGAGGAAGTCGAAAGAAACAAAAATATTACAAAACATGAAAAAATTAACTTTATATCAGTAGATGTATGAGTGTGTGTGTATGTGTGTGTGTCAAAAATGTAGGAAGGATGCTTTTCCGGCATTTCGTTGTATAAGCAATACGCAGAAATTGAAGGAAGAAAAATGGCGCATAAAGAAATAAAAATTCCACTAGCAATACTCATCAACGGTAGCTGTATTGAATGCTGCAACTGACTGAGTGGCCGCCATAAAAGCCGGGTGCGCCATCAAGCTGCTGTGCGAGGCAATGAGAGACAACAAGCAGTTTGGCATCTGTGGTATCCGTAAATTTTTACTGACATGCGGATGCCGTCAAGGCAGGCGCTTACACACCTGCAAAGCGGGCAGTTGTTGCGGCTGCCATAACTACTCCACACTTGTATTTCTTCCATTTATTCAGCTCATCGCTGCGCGTTTGTGTGTCGGAGTCGGCTTGGTCGCCACTGCAAAGGCATGTAATCATTGTGCTGGTGATGTTGTTCATACCCAATAAACATTTATCATCTGTTGCATTTTCGCAAAAATGCGTCCAGCTACACGTGGGCTACGCAATAAAACACCAATTCGTACCTCTACTGAATACTTATGTGGACATATTTAAGATAATTTTTAATAATTAATTAAATAATAATTTTATACTAATTAAAGTAAATTAAAAATTAGTTTCCAAACTTGAAAATTTAACAAAGTTTGCTTTTGAACTAAAATTTCTTCTTAATTGGCGCGATAACCGCTTACGTGATTTTGGCCGAGTTTAAAAAGGCGCGCCAGTCGGTTCTTTCTTGTGCTCACCGGCGCCAGTTGGTCACACCAAGTGCAGCCAAGTCCTTCTCCACCTGATCTTTCCAACGCAGAAGAGGCCTTCCTCTTCCTCTACTACCACCAGCTGGTACCGCATCGAATACTTTCAGAATCGGAGCTTTTGTATCCATTCGGACGACATGACCCAGCCAACGTAGCCGCTGGATCTTTATTCGCTGCGCTATGTTTATGTCGCCGTAAAGCTCATACAGCTCATCGTTCCATCGCCTGCAATATTCGCCATTGCCAACGTGCAAAGGTTCAAAAATTTTACGCAAAGTCTTTCTCTCAAACACTCCAAGCGTCGCTTCATCGGATGCCGTCATCGTCCAAGCTTCTGCGCCATGCGTTAGGACGGGCATGATGAGAGCCTTGTAGAGTGTTAGTTTTGTTCGTCGAGAGAGGACTTTACTATTCAGTTGGCTACTTAAATGCAAATTTTCATTTATTCATAATTTAGTAAATAGTAACCATCCAGCCATTTCCTCGCACTCGTGCTACAATTCGCCAATTAGAAATATCAAATGAAGTTGAAACTTTCTACTTTCTTTCTCTATGGCCTTTATTTCTTCGAAAGAGGCGCCTCTCCTCTCTCTTGGTCACATGCCCAGAAATATATTATATGTATGTATGAAGCTCTCTTAACGCCCAATCATAGTGGTCACTGAAGGCGGCGTCGTTTTGATGCGAATCAATGGGTATTTAGGTCTTAATGAGACTTCTTCAGCATTTGTATGAAGAAAGCGAGACATGCACGAGTATGTCATGCTGTGGGAGAGTGCTCTCTGCGAGTAGCCGTGACAGTTGAGGGAGTTCTATTGCGATTGCAGTTTCTTTGCTGGTAGATTCTCTCTCTTTTCTTCGAAAATAGGTTTTGCGTGGCGTGTTTCAAATCTAGCGCCCAACGCCAGCAGTCGCACTTCATAGTAGATAAATTCTGCACACTTCAGTGGCCTCCTAAACCGAAATGTACTGAAGTGGCTCCGCTAAAGCTTTCGCTCCTTCAATGACACTTTCTTATACAGAGTGTGTACGGTATTTGAGAACAATTTTTTCACGAATTTTTTACGCAACATTAACTTATTATATAATATATCCATAAAATCATTCAATAAAATTTTCATTAGCTGCAATAACCTTCTTGATCCGATTCCGGAAACGAATGCATGAATGAAAATGTTCCTTATTCATATTGGCCATAAAGGTACAAATTGCAGTCTTCTGACAGCGCTCAACTACGCCTCATACTTCTAGGGATTAAGGTCGCGGAGTTAGGCGGCCATGCATTCATTGTTATGTGGTCTTGGAACTTTTCAACCATTCAATATTGTGTCGCCATTTTTGTGTAAAGGAGCAGAGCCTTGCTGACAGATGGATATTCACTATCAATTCAGGGTTTCTTAAGTGTCTCTAGAACGTCGAGAATCGCAGCAGAATGCACCCGAAATTCCTGAGTAAAGAAGTGTGTTGACATCAAATGTCACATCACATTTTGGTCTTGATCAATATATTTTTTTGCAGAAAAACTCATAACATCTCATAACATCAAACCACAACATCTCAGATGCTTCCGGGTGTTCAATTTTGGTTAGAAGGCATTTTGTTCGCTATTCTCATGTCTGCTCCGACTTTAACTATTTTCTGCCGTCAACTCGACGGATGACACCCTCAGAAACATTAGATTCCCTTACGAAGGGCCCTCATTGATTTTGAAGGGTAACCGTCAACAATCGCATCCAGTCATTGATTAATTTCTGCAGATCGAACAGTCTCAGAGCGTTGCTCGTTTTTTTTTTTGCGTTTTGCAACAGATTATCCATCGCCGCTTGATGATTCCAATTCAGGGCGAACCTTAAGAACGAATGAACGGGCGCACCTAAGAAAATTAGAAATTTCTTAATCAGTGTGATTTCCATCTATAGCGATGCATATCTCTTCACTTCTTGAGTTAAGTTGTAGTTCTTTATGTCTTATTTGAAAAAGAGCAAAGAGAAAAATAACAGCTTCGGGAAGTTGAGCCACATACATATATGCATATTATCAACCACCGTATGCACCCTGTACACTCTGAGCAGGATTGCCGTTGTAATTAAAGCCAGCCCGGAAAGGTAAATTATAACTGTCGCAGAGGCAAAATCCGAGCAACCAACTTATTATTCCCATTCCCTTTTTTGTATTTCTCTACCAAGTTTAGAAGGACCGCCTCTTCTTTAGCAGAGAACCATTTTCCTCTACTTTCTTTTGTGGTATATCAATTTCGGATCTTAATGATGTACTTAAAACCTATTTCTAGCAAACCATATTTAATATTTGTGTACTTGAACACCTGACTTTGACAGTTTCTTTTCTATCCCTTCTTAGCGCTGCCACCTATTCTCTAATATTAAATAAATATTTCATCGGTTGTTGAGAAAATGAAATCGCATTTATCATGTCGACAAATTTAACCGGTTACTTCATGATTCGCGTATTAGCGGGCAGTCAAGAAAACGGCTTTAATGTAGTATTTGGGAAACTTGTGACTTACTTGAGAACTGTAAACGGCTCTGAGGCTTGAAATAAATTGAAGAATGGTGTTGAACATCAAAGCCTGGAAAATACTTTGGTTGTGCTTTCTGGGTTGTTACTCTTATATCACACGAAAATGTGCGTGTGCGTACCGTTGTATTTACATATACATACATATCCATGCATACATTCATAAGTACATATAACTGCATGTGTAAATATGCGTTTATACTTCCTCTTGCGCTGTAAAACAGTTTCACTTTCAGCTGCGAAATGCGGTAAACGGCAAAGAAACGTGAAATGTTGAAAGCGAAATCAACGAAAACAAAAGTGCAAATGAAAAGAAATAAACAGTAGTTGAGCGGAAAAAATTATAAATATAAGTAAGTAATGTTTGAGTTGGAGCCAGTACAGGGAACATTAATGGGGGTATTCATTATGAGGCTTAACTGGTTTGCTGTATGGCTAATATATACAGTACAGTAGGTATATGTATGTATATGAAAGTTCTACTTCGGACTGCAGTTCTCTTAACTGTTTATGACAATGTTTTTTTTTTGTACTCTAGTCGAGTGGCAATTATTTAAATTAAATTTGTTTGTGATTTGCATGTGACCTTGATCGTTTCATTTGCTTTGAAGAGAGAAATTATAAAAATTTTGGGTGCACGGAGTATGATTTGTTAATATGGATGGTTATACAGATGGTTATTTCTTTAGTAGAAGTTTTCGATGACTGCTAAGCATAATTGGGACAATATTTGGTTTATTGTTTTAGGTTTATCCATATTTCATATAACTGCACACATCTTAGTCCAAAAGGCATGAAATCGGATGGTCTTGAAATCGGAAGTGCGGAAGAATTTCGTGAATTTATTTTTCCTGAGAACTTCGTTTGCAATAAATTGATTGACTTACTGTAATTACCGTTCCTTTACTGAAAGAACGCCATAAATCAAATAATTAAAATTAAAAAAAAATTATATTTTGAATTGAGCCACTCTTCTAGCAAATGAATCGCTCATCGACCATAGTCATGGTGAAAACATTTCAAAGGTAAGCTATTTAGCAGACCGTTACTCAGCTCTGAGCGAATTTGACAGAATCAGCTGATGGGCTGACGCCACTTGTGTCACGATGCGGTTTGTTTACGACTAAAAACTAAGATAGTGTTAGTGATATACGAAAAATATAAGCACAATCTTCGCTCATATTACGCCGTTGCCGTCTGAACAACGACTGATTGGACGAGTGTGTGAATGCATGTGAAATGAGCGTGCAGAATTCGGCTGCCAGATGACTTGGGCTACCCATGGTGAAAAGATTTTTAGAGGTGTATAACCTAGCAGACCGTTATTCGGCTTTGAGCGAATTTTATAGGTATTCCAACGTCATTCGTTTTGTGCTTTACAAAATTTAGCTTTAGCTTAGTGAAACGAATGACGTAGAATCCAAAGCTCACCTCAAAATTTTTTTTTCACCATACCTAACGAGCAAACGTAGTATCTATCATCTTTGCTGGCTACCGAAGTTCCTCTCACAATATTCTTTTCCCCATAGTTAAGGAGCAAACCTTCTATCATCCTTGGTCCATAGTCATATCATCAATAGGAGGTGAAAAAACTTTGTTAACATATCTCATCACAGCAACTGTACCAGGCGGAACGAACGTGCACTGGTGTTTCATGTCTTTCGCCGAGTTAGTTGATTAAAAGTTTTTAACCCCTCTTTTTTATTTTGGTCTCTGTTGATTGGTCATAAGACTGAAAATCACCGTGTTGCCAAATGTTTTCACAGATCATAGTGGATTTTGTTGTAGATTTTATAATTAATATCTTCAGTTGTATATTTTATAATTAATATCTGCCAAAAGCGAGCCCATCGAACTCAAACAGCTGTCAAAACAAAACAGTGTTAAAAGTAAAGTTCAATTCAAATAGTCCTTTAAGATTCTTCCAATTTCGGGTTTCGACTCTAGGAGAGTAGAGTGTAATTTAAAGCTTCATCGAGACAGGCACGGGAGCTCAAGCCTTTGCTCTCACCTATATCTACATGTAAAGTTACCGAAGTGACACATTTCAGTGCGGAATTTCAGACGTGGAATATCAAGAGAATTTACATAGTTCGGCCAGTACACTGAATATAGCGAACTTGCGCATAACCAACCGGCACCAACTACCTGTTTACTAAGATTAACTGGTGGACTTGACTATTTTGTTCATGTTCCATAAATTTGTCAACTACGATTTGACAATCTACTCGGTTTTGTTCCCAAATACCACCGGACCCATTACCTTAGCTTCCTTAGCCAATTTCTATAGCGACCAATGGATGAATGGCCACGTGCTTGAGAACTCGAGTAGTGCGAGAAAATTGAGCTGTGAAACGGTTTTCTGTTGTTTGTAGTCTAATTGCACCAACTTAAAACTTAGAGTGTATGCGGTTTCATTTCGATTGTTATTTATTTAATTTACAAAATTAGCAAGTTTCCATCTAAAACTGCAAAATTACTCGCTTCTACGCAACTATGCACCCAAAATCGTAGGGTGCCGCATTAAAGAGGATCGTGGCATTACAAAAAACTTGATGTACACGTTTTTGTTTCCATAGTTAAAGGCGTCATTCAATACCAGTTTTCTGCACCGCTGCTGGCTGACTTTGCGCTTGGCTGCCTACTTGTCCGCTTGTTGGTTTGGCAGGCTGCCTAACTGCCTGACTGAATGTCTAACTATCTGTCTACGACGCCGCCTGTCAGCTGGCCAACAAGCGGAGCGGAAGCATCGTTCACTTGATTTTCATGACGCGAACGCGGCTGCCGATGCTGATGCTTTTGCGGTTGATGGTGGTGATGCATCCACGAGTCACAAATGGCATCAGCGCTTTGGCGTTACCAGCCATTGGCGACGGTTTCATTTTTGGCTTACTTTGAAATTTTTGTATTTTTTCTTTGCTTAACTTTTTTTGTTACACACTGCAACTGCCGTCGATCCCCACCTACTCTATTAACCATCCCATAGTTGTTTGCTTTTTGGCGCACTTCGTATGCATACATACATACATTCGTATGAATATATACATATGCATGTATCATATATGTACTCGTACAAGTAGATGCGGTTGTTGTGACGAAGAGCCGGCCGTCATTTGCGGCGTTTGCTATTGCGTATTTTACATTTTTATGCACCTCAGTCGCCGTGGAGTGAAATAATCGTCGTGAGATTGGCTTTGCCTTGTTTTCGCTGTTTGCTGCTGAGTGTTTGTTTGCCATTGTTTATGTCGCCTTTTTCCTCACGTTTTTTCAATGGCTTCACTTTTGATGCACGGCACGAAAGCTTCCATTGTGTTTGAAGACCAAGTCCAACGGCCAATGTACCAACAAACATATATACATACATAGGTACATAAGTATTACGTCAATATGCTTTATTTTACTAGTTTTTTTTTTACGTTTTGGTCTTCGAATCGTCTTTATCAGCTCTTTGCTTGTTAGCTGCGGCTGCTGCAAATTGTTGGCCAGATTTCGTCTGATAAATTCTTTTGGTTTTTGTTTGTTTTACATTTTGATTGGTGAAGTTGTGAAGAAATCTGTACTATAAATTTCAAAAACCCAATGCTGGGGATGGCTGACCTACCCAGATACATTTTGTAACCTTTCAAGCGTTTCCTGCAGCAAAGATATGCATTTGCAATGTATTCGGTTGCACTTCTTTTACTTTGCGATGCTATTTTTATGATATGATTCTTAATTGCTTATACTAACCAAAGTGCATGGCAGTCTTTCAGAAATTTTTCCACGTCGATGTTGTGTATATGGATTTCTCTAAGGGTTTTGACAGAGTTTCGCATTCACTCCTTGTTAAAAAATTAGCATGTCTTGGCTTCCATTCCATATTTCTCCGTTGGTTGGAGTCCTCTCTCTTGAATTGTAGATGTGATGTTGTTGCTGCTAATCATCAGTCATATACTTTTATTGTTTCAACTGGAGTCCTACCAGGTAGTTTTTTGGATCCTTTGCTATTTGCCTTATTTATTAACGACAAAAAAAGTGTTTCTCACATGCCAAGTTTTTCATTTATACGGACTACCTTAAATTTATCCTATTGCAAGAAACCCATCTAATTCATTGTTGTGCTAGTAATCAACTATATACCTATACATATATATATATATTATATAATTGGCGCGTACACCCTTTTTGGGTGTTTGGCCGAGCTCCTCCTCGTATGTGTGGTGTCCGCCTTGATGCTGTTCCGCAAATGGAGGGACCTACAGTTTCAAGTCGACTCCGAACGGCAGATATTTTTATGAGGAGCTTTTTCATGACAAAAATACACTCGGAGGTTTGCCATTGCCTGCCGAGAGGCGACCGGTATTAGAAAAATGTTTTTCTTAATTTTGGTGTTTTCACCGAGATTCGAACCGACGTTCTCTCTCTGAATTCCGAATGGTAGTCGCGCACCAACCCATTCGGCTACGGCCGCCGTATTGTTAAATATTTCAAAAAGCTAGAACATTACTTTCGCCCAGTGTTGTTCTCATTTGAAGTCATCTTATTTTATCTCTAATTGTTGCTTGAAATCGGCAGTGAAATATTGAACTTAGGAGTAATTTTTGAGGTACAGTTCAGTTCATTGATGAATCGTAAGAGATACCGAAGAGGAAGAGCAGGAATTTTATCCATACCCAGATCATCGCACCCCAACAGCCTAAGTCTGATTCTATAAAACGTCGGAAAGCTACAGAGAAAATGCTCTGCAATGTCCTCATTCTCACGACAGGATAGGCATATTGGGCCATCAATGATTCCCATGGTAGCCATATGCTGACCACATGCCCTTCGTACTAAGTTTTAGGAAAAAGGTCGCTAATTTCCTGTTTTGTTCCTTCACAAAGCACGTGACTACTCTGCAGGAGCCCAACTCAGATCAACGTCTTCTGTAAACAGATCTCATGATGCAGAATTGACCCCTAGAAAGGGTTTAGCGCCTAGTGGTATGCCAGTTTCGTTAGCCAGTTTATCAGCCAACTCGTTCCTTGTAATACCACAATGCCCAGGCACACAAATAAGACCAACTTGGTTGTGTTTTGCAATACTGTTCAGTTTTGTTTTACATTCACCGCCTAATTTCGAAGCGCAGCGTGGGATAGCAAGGGATTTTAGCGCAGCTTGATTGTCACTACAAATTCCAATACTGCTACTCAGTCACTTTTCTCAATTAGCCAGTATGCTGCATTCAAGATGGCTTAGATTTCCGTTAAGAATACTGTAGCCATCTGTCCTGTAGCGTAGTAGTACTTAGTGTTTTTTTCTGGTTATGGATCTGCCCGTGTAGAGAATGTACTGAAATTCCGTTAATAGGTTCTCTGGACTTAACCATTGATCTCTTGAGATGAAAACATAATACTTCCTACCGTAGCTAAGGTAAGCTGGTATCGAGAACACTGACAGGGTTTTCTTCATTTCCCCAGCCTCCGTTTATCTTGAACCTATACGCCGCCTTCATTATTCATATACTCTCTCGCTGATCTATCTTGTCTTTACCTTGCCTCTTTGATATTATTCAAGATGTTGTGCATTGCACCGCCATTCTGGAATTCACTCCATTTTAATACCCCATCTAGAACGTTGCGTAAATCCCATTAATAACTTATCTGGACTGACCCATTGATCTCTATCTGAGATCAAAACATCATACTTCCTACCGCTAAGGTAAGTCACCAGATTGTCCGTTGTCATCGGGAACTGTGTGCGCCGCTCCTACAACTGGTGGCATATCTGACAGTGGCCAGTGTATTCTTCGTTTCCTCAGGCGCTGTTTAACTTGCCCTGTACGCAACCATTATTAACCCCAAATCCTCATATTTCTCTAGATGCCCGCTTATCAATTTGAAATCTCTGCAGTCTTGCCGATCTATTTTGTCTTTACCTTTCGTGTTTGTCTTGAAGTGAATCTATTTTAATACCGCATATATAACGTTTCGTAATTTCGATTTTTTCCATGTTGGCTTCATAAGAACTCTGTGTACAAGGAATGCATCCGACATGAGAGCTTTGATCGAATTCAATACTATTTACAATTTTATTGGGATTTGGATGGGACGGCAATCTCTCAAGGGACATGGTAGCATTTGTGGACTGTTAACACGGTATTTCTCCGAACTTCGAACATATCTCTCTATCCGCAAACTAGAGTTTGAGGGTCGTGCTAGGGCAATCTTTCCAAATAGGCAGGATTGAATCGAGCGGAAAATCTGCACCGAAGCTTGCACCTCTGTCTCCTTCTCTTTCACCTCTGCACTGACGGTTTCTCTAAATCAGCCAATTTATCTATGTATCTTCTTCAAACTGACGGATACTGCTAGTGTTTTTCAAACAGATGTCTTTGCGATACTGCAGGCATGCAAAATGCTTAGAGAACGCGGGAGCGAGGCAGATATTAACATTTTCACCGATAGTAGGACGGAAATTAATAAATTCCTGTAAGGAGGAGATAAAATCTTTTGGGTATACAGGTAACATTTCTCTGATCTGAGTGCCAGGATATAGGAACATAGAGGGAAATGAAATTGATGATGAGCTTGCCAGGAAAGGGACTGAATTGGCCTTAGAGACCTTCTACCCGATCATCAGCATCCCCTGACAGTTGTTAAAAGGGAATTGCACAAATTATTTCTCAGGAAAGCGCAGAAAAGATGGAGCTGCATTTCTTCATGTGCTATTTCGAAAACCCTTTGACCCCAGTACAATATACGAAGGACTCAGAAAGTCCTTTGGACTCCTGCCATTCAATTTCCAAACTCGTAGCCTCGTAGCTGTGTTTACCGGTCACTGGACGATCGGTACACATGCAGAAAAGCTAGGGTTACCATTTAACTCCCATTGCAGAAGCTGTGGGGCCTTTCAGAGAAGGAGACTGTTGAGTACTTTCTCTGTAAATGTCCGAGTTTGGCAGCTAGACGATTAAGGTCACTGGGTGCTCCTTACTTCGACAGCCTGTGGCAGTGCGCCAACCTGGACCCCATCATTCTTCTCCATTATATCAACAGCTCTGGCTGGTTGTAGATATCTGCCTGTTGGAGGGCTTAGACTACCAAAATATGGGTTGAGTCATGGATAGCCAAGCAGCGGCCAGAATTTTGGAGAAACGGCATCCGGAAATTGCCCGAAAGATGGGCGAAAGTTGTAGCTAGCGATGGCCAATACTTCGAATAAAATATTTTGTACCGTTTTTTCACAATAAAGCCCCAAATCTTCGAAAAAAACCTTTAAGACTAATTCAACCATATTAGGGGGGGTCGATTTAAAAATCCCTCATTGCTCTGTGAAAATCGTATTCTAGGGATCAAAATAAGAAACTTTGCCGAAGGAACCATACCTCTAAAACGAATTCTGATGTCCCCCAATTTGGGTCGAACGAAAAATCCCACTCTGACCCATTTAGAGTGCTCCAATCGAGTCCAAATGTATGACCGACCCCCACTAACTTTGGACGGCCGATCCACCCATGCCAGTGGCACACTCCCTGGAACTCCCCTGGGGGTTTCTCCATACAATCATTTCAAAATATCACCATTTTTGGCCTTTACATGAGAAAAGAAACTAAAAAGTTCGACCCAAATTGGGGGACATCAGAATTCGTTTTAGAGGTATGGTTCCTTCGACAAAGTTTCTTATTTTGATCTCTAGAATATGATTTTCACAGAGCAATGGGCGATTTTTTTTGCCTCCCACAAATCGACCCGGCCTAATACATATAATATGTATGTATGTATGTATATTAGTACTGTAGAATGGAGACAACAATCCATTCACTCTCAACGCTATGATTGTTTTATATTCATTTTACCAGTAATTACATATAAAAATTAATATTATATATTCGCAAATATAATATTAAAGCTACGATTTTATCGCATGAAGCGCAAAACATTGACATATTGATTCCGTGAGTTATCCTGCACAAACAACATGTGTGCGGCATTATTTTTATTTTTTTTAATTATTGCTTTTTCATTTTAAAATGTAACTAATTATCAAAACTGAAAATTGAAAGTTCGAGAAGTATATATATCGCTTGATTTGGGTCAAATCGAGAACGTATATTATTGATGGTGAGAAACGCTTATATGACGTCTTGACGGTCGCCTCAAAATGGCTTTCCAGCGTCATACAGTATTGGACAAAAGTCTACATACGTCTCCTATTTTGGTTGATTTGAAAACCGGAAAGTTACATTAAAAGTTGTTTCCAAATTTTGTGCCCCTGCCAGATGCTTTCCTTTATTCGCTTCCCTTAAAAACGGTTCCTTTCTTGGTATTTCACAAAAGATATCGCTTTTTTTTATGTAGCATCGGACAGTTTCTAGATTAAAAACTACTCCATAATCATTTCTTATGTCTCAGCACTCTGCTTAGGATCTTCTAATATTGATTGTAAATATGCTTCTGCGATCTCTCAGCGAGCTTTGAAGAGTAACTCGTTCTTAATTTCTTCATTTCAAAGCTAGCAGTCTCGTTAAAATTCTTGATAATCGTTTGAATGGTTTTTTTTTGGTAGGTGAGCTAGGGTCCAAAATGCCTTCGCACTTACAGCTACCGTCGCTTACTGCGTCGTGTGGTGTCGCCACTAAAACGATCTCCCCTCTCCATCCGAGGAGACACCCTTCCCGGGACTGCCTTCTATATTACTTCGGGAAGGCCTAGAATGGCATCCATAAAGGACCAATTCTATTCACTCACGTCTGGGTCCACCATATTTGTAGCCAGCTTTTATGCTATAGGCTCGTCTTCTTGTGTCGCTATCTGTGCGGCTTCGCATTGTTGCACTCTGTCGAGTTCAATCGTTTTTTCTCGTAGTACGTTCTCGATGTATTTCTTTATTGCGTTCCAGCTGTCCTCGTGTTCGAGCATTTTGCTGATTATGTTGTTCGGCGTGATGTCTCCAATCTGCTCCCTCAGATCATTTCTTTCCGCGAGCCATCCGTCGCAACTAAAAAACGTGTGTTCAGCGTCGTTTGAATGGTAGATTTAGACTAGCGCAATGTTCCATCCATTTCTATAACTACTTGAATTTACCCTGACAAGCTGATTAATAAATGTAAGCACTAATAATTTTTTGGCGCACTCTACCAAAACTTAACGAACCTCTTCTTTTAAGTGGTTCATGCATGCTTTAGTGAGAGTTGCATTAAAAGGAAAAAAGTACAACTAAGTCAAATAAATAGAGTTTTAAAGTACAGTTTGTGACAGTCATATCTTAGGAAGCATTTAACCAATTTGATTCTAAAACTCTGTATGGGCTTATAATTTAATACAACGCAATATAATCACCATCAATAAAATCTATAGTCACCATCATTAACTATAATGACTTCGCATCTTCGAGTTATAGTTTGTCCTAATTTCTGCACAACTTGCGGAGGTAAATGGCTCCAAATCAGCCGAATTCGCCTTGATAACCGTTTGACTGATCATATTTGTTTTCCTTTGAGTTTTTGCACAACTATTGCTCAAACGTTTTCAGTAGGGTTGGAATCAGATGACGGTGAAAGTCCATCTAACATTTTAGTCCCATTTTGCAGTTTCCACTCTACAAACCATCGGTTTCGATGCTTGAGGTGGTTGTCTTCTTGTAAAACTTAAGGTTGGCTAGTTTTTCGAAAAATCTTCGCCGCTGACGGTCAATTTTGGTAAATTTTATTCATCAAAACTGCATTCAAGTTGGCGGTAAACCCAAATAAACGATCGAATCCTTTTTTAAACAATAAAACATAAATATTAATTTTACGCTTAACGCTTTGCTGAAGTTGTGGATTGTCAGCAGTATACCAGGACCGACGTATGCAACTATTTGGCCCAAAGAAAGACTCATCCAATATTACGTCTGCCCAAATCCTTTCTGAATTTGCCTTAGCCCCTGCAAATCTTTTTTTAATGTGCGATAATGAGAGCAGCGGGTTTTATTAATTAGGAATTTGAGGTCTTCAGCTTCGCGTGAGAATAAGCTCGGAATTGTCATAAACCAATCAATGACCCTCTGATCTCGCTTTGGAGAGGTGATTTTTTGGGCCCCGTCTGGGTAGGTTAAGTTAGGTTGAAGCGGTTGTCCTGTGCGACACACTAAGGCTCATAGCCCATTGTGATGCCGCGTGGGGAGCTTGTCCCTATCACTTCTAAAATCAGTGTGTGCTTTTCAAAAATTTTAAAATATCTCTGATTTCTGCAGAACTGAGATCTTCCAATTCAATAAAAAATTGTTTACTTACAATTACCAGTGGCACATTAGGTGCGAGATTTTTTCCTCTTCCTCATCAAGACAACTTTTACAGAAGCCCATCTTTTGGGCGTGTCTACCTATTAGGCAGTGCCCTGTTATTACTGAAATCAGTGTGCTAGGACTGTGTTTATTTTGGCTTAGCAGAGATTCTGTGCGTTTAGCATTGAAAGTCGGCCACAGTTGACGGGCGATTTTGCAAATGACTTCATTACGCCATCATTCGTTTGCTTTCCTTACAGTTTCTTCAAGGATGCGTAGCTTACATGTTTGTAAAGGTATCCATATGTACTCATGTACTCATGTACGAACTACTCATCGGTCAATTTTATGCCGAGTCTTGCTAGTTCATCGGTTCTACAGTTACCCTCAATATTGTGATGGCCAGGAACCCAGGGCAGGAGGTTGTCGACTGTTTTGTGTGGGTTTTTATCGCCGTATGGCTCTTAGTGAAGATGTAGATATCATTGCCGGATATCCCATCACACTGTATCAGTGTCACGGTTTTCATTATTGCCATCAGTTCAGCCTGAAAAACACTACAGTAGTCGGGGAGCCGAAGATGCTCTGCCCTGAAGCTTTGAGCCATCTGTATATACATGGATGGACTCGCCCTGTCTTACATCGTCCCGTTCCCACTCTTCCCTTCAGGGTAGGAGGGTCGTAACTCTGTAATGACAAGTGTAGGCGGCAGTGCATAGTGCACCAGACCGGGGAGCCCCAAAGTGCCAGCCAGGATTTTACCGTGACCATAATCCGTGTTTGACCACTCACTTAGAATGCTCAGCCTTATTGCCGCACTGCGTGCGTTCTATATTGTCTGCCGATCTACCGGAAGGAAGTTTCGTCTGGGTAAGTCGTCAATGTTTTTAATTTCGGTTTACCGTGGCTGCCACTTATTTATGAACGTCTTCGACTTCTTCAAATATTTTGTTGCAAATGCAACTGATATTTTTGGACCTTTAGGGTGGACATAGGAACGCTGTTTCAAATAGTTTTTCATGCGCGGAATTCATTTTGTTAGAACAACTTAAAAATAAAAAATAAATAATTGGCGCGTACACTTCTGTTAGGTGTTTGGCCGAGCTCCTCCTCCTATTTGTGGTGTGCGTCTTTGATGTTGATCCACAAATGGAGGGACCTACAGTTTCAAGCCGCCTCTGAACGGCAGATATTTTTATGAGGAGCTTTTTCATGGCAGAAATACACTCGGAGGTTTGCCATTGCCTGCCGAGGGGCGACCGCTATTAGAAAAATGTTTTTATTAATTTTGCTTTCACCGAGATTCGAACCAACGACTTGTTTTTATAACGGAGTTCTAAGTTTGAATTTTTCTGTTCACGCTTTTATTGCACAACCAGTATTTTCAATGAAATTTCTGCTATTGCGTATATTTACCCTAAAATAATAAAAAGTATTAAGTTTTTCTGTTTTATGGTTTAAAATCAGTAATTTGCTAGGGTACGGATAGTTGTGGGACTGAGTGTATACCGCGAAGCGCTTGCCCGTACGTGAATATATTCCCCGTCCGCAAACAAAGTTAACATCTGCAAACACCCAAAAAGGGTGTAGGCGCCAATTATATATCTTTATACATTCCATTTTCTTAAAAAAAGCAAAACTGCGCTATGTCTATACAAAAAGCAATTTTTGAGCTACTCCACAACAAAAATTGGAGCCACATTTGTTCAATAAAAAATAAAGAATAATTCACTAAAATTACATGCACACATAGGAGTATATATATATGCATATACCTAATATGCATGCACCTACTTCATTAAACTATTAAACACCTATGTGCGAGTACATATACATAATTACAATATTTGCATGTACAACTCATAAGAAACATTTTCGGAAAAATCAATAATTGCGTTTGTCAATTGTGAATAATTAGAATGATTTTATACAATGGAAAATAATACTGCATTTTAATTAAATCCTTAACAGAAATAATGAAATAATTTTATGTTATTATATATTTCTCTTTGCAGCACCGACTTACAAACCTGCGGCAACAAAAATATACTTTTCAATTAATAAATACATAAATACCTGTATCTGTTGAGAAATATTTCAAGTCATAATTTATTTTCGTCACTGAAAGTAAATTGAAATCAACGTCGGATTAGCTGCAACAAACAAGCATACATACAGACATACAAAGGAGACAAGCAGCAATTGTTCACCTACTAGATTATAATTGAATGTACATTCTAGACAAGTTTGGTAAGTGTAAAAAGATGAAAAGGGTGTTTCGATAGCTTGGCTTAACGCCAAGATTTTTATTCCTAAACAAAACTCAAATATTATTATTGGGTATGGGTATAAGTTTCCGCCCTCGTAAAAGAGGTGTCGCTGCTGATACTATTTTTGTTATCGCTCGAGTAAAATACTGGCGATTTGAAGCTGTTATGTGAGGTCTCGATCGCAGTTGTTGACATTCGTTTGATGCATAAATATCATTTTTTATCCGACGTCAAAAATGTCTACGTTCGTCCCGAAAAAACAGCATTTGCGGGAAGTCATGCTTCATTATTACCTTTTAAAGAAAAGTGCAGCTAAAACGTGTCCTACATTTATCAATATTTACGTTAATCATGCCCCATCAAATACAAATTGTAAAGAGTGGTTTCGACGCTTCCAAAGTGGCAATTTCGGCGTGAGTGATAAAGATGGCGAAGAGGCACCGAAAAAATTCGAAGATACTCAACTAGAACAACTCGGACATTTACCTTTGAAGGTGTTCAACACTTCAAATATTTGGGAGTGTTAATAAAAAAATCACAGCAGTAGTTACGACACAATACAAGGCAAAATAATGACAGCAAACAAAGACTATTACGCCCACATAAAATTGCTGAAGTCCAAATTGCTAACACGTCAATGTAAACTCCGAATCTACCAGTCAATAATACTGGCGGTGCTGCTCTACGGCTGCGAGTGCTGGACATTGATAAGCAAAGACGAAAGGAGCTTAAGAGTTTTCGAACGAAAAGTGCTCCACCGCTGCGACGCTGGAACGTAGCGAATACGCTACAACGATGAGTTGCTAAACTAATGCCAGGGAGAAGATGTTGTGAAACACATTAAATCTCAAAGACTTCCATGGTTAGAACACACTGTGCGCATGGAAGACAGCCGCCCCCAAAAATGTTTTTTAAATATTTATATTAACGATCCCAGCCCGAGGACGTCCTAAGTTAAACTGGCTTGACCATGCCATAGCTTACCTGGAAAAGCTGCGAGTTAGAAGCTGCAGATCTATTGCTATGAACCGTGCAGATTGGAACCGTGGATGAAGCTAAAACTCACCCTGAGCTGTAATCGCTACTTGGTAATGATGTCTCAACTACAACAATTATTGGATGAAGACGCATGTCGAACCCTTGATAATATGTCCAAAGAGTTGGATGTTGACAGAACGCATGTCGAACCCTTGATGATGTGTCTAAAGAGTTGGACGTTGCCAGATCAAACGTCGATAAACGTTTGCACGCGATGGGAATGGTCCAGAAAGCAGGTAACTCGGTGCCACATCAATTGAAGGAGAGGGATATCGGGAGACGTTTGGTGACGTGTGAGATGCTTTTTGAACGACAGAAGAGAAAAGGTTTTCTGCATCGCATCGTCACTGGCGATGAAAAATGGGTCTATTATGATAATCCTAAGTTGTTGGAGCCTGCCAAGTGAACCAAGTCCATCGATAGCGAAAACAAATATTAATGCTTCAAAGGTTATGTTGTACATCTGGTGTGATCAGAAAGGTGTCATCTATTATGAGCTCCTTAAACCATCTCAAATAATTAATGGCGATCGTTGCCGACTGCAGCTAATGCGTTTGAATCGAGCTCTCAGAGAAAAGCGGCGGGAATGGGACGGTAGACATGACAAACTGATTTTGCTGCATGACAACGCCAGGCCACACTTTGCTAAATCGGTCCAGAAATATTTACGGCGGCTGGCTTTTGGAATAAAAGCTTGGTTAAGACTGGTACCAGGGCAGTCTTCTTTCCTCAGTGTGAATGTAACATGGGCAGATTCGGAGGCATTTACCAACAAGTTCCATTTCCGAAGGCAAGTTTCTAATTCGTTTAACTACGTTTGAGCCATTTCAGAAGTCGAGTGGGAGGAAGAAAAAAAGGCGGTGTCATCCGCATTGGTGGCAACTGTGAGACTATTATTCTCTAGTATTGGTATGGCTCCAGTGAAAATTGCGTAGAGCGTTGATCCAAGCATCCTGTGTTGTGGAACTCTGGCCTTTATTTCGTAAATATCGGAAGGCTCTCCTTGTATATTAAGATAAAAATGCCTCTGGCTTATACGAGCTGGTATATGAGCGCAGGAAGAGGTAGAGAAGAGTGGGTAGTACCTTTTTTAGTTTCTATAATAATCCTGAGCGCCAGACCTTGTCAAACGCTTGCTGTATGTCCAAAAATATTACGGAACAGTACTTCGCTTTTCTTCTCCACACATTCAATTATGATTTTAACAGCCCGATTACATTGCTCCAGCGCACCGTGCATCTACCTGAAACCCCAAATTGATGACTAGGAATGATTGATTGAGTTTCCAATACTGGTAGCAACCTTCAAAGAAATATTCTTTCGAATATTTTCGAGAATATTGTCAGCAGGCTAATCGACCTTACTTTCAGACTCGTTTGGCTGGGGTATCATTATTATTTCAGCATATTTCCGCTGAGTTGGCAAATGGCTCAGCCTACAACTGCTCTTGAAAAGCGAAACTAAAAATAAAAGGCATTTCTTGGGAAGTTTTTTAATAGTCCAGCAACAATATTATCGGGACCAGGGTATTTTGAGTTTTATATCCGTTTCATTTCAGTCTGGACCTCAGTTAGTTTTATCCAGGCCATCGGTTTGTGCATAGGGCAAGGACAGTCAAGATAAGTCTTTGATGTCTCTAATGGTCCCGGCTAAGGTTGAATGGCTCCATAGTTTCTTTTAGATGGTTGGCAAAAGCGAGTGCTTTGCTTTATTTGATCTGCATCATTTATTGTTGACATCTTGTACAGGAACCTGTTGTATTGGAGGTTGTTTTAAGTACCTGGTGGCCTTCGAAAGGTTATACTCATCAACTCTATTTGGATCGGATTTTTTTAGATAACCCGCAACGGCTTCCTCTTTCAGCTCAGATAAATTGTATTTAAGTTCTTTAAGAGCTTTGTTAACGCCTTCTCAAACCCCTTTTATGGTGCACTGACCTAGAAATTTCGTCAGAATATGTCAGCTTGTTCCTAAGATGTTGAAAACAATTTTTTATTGGTGGATAAAGAGGCTAAAAAGGCTGCATTGTGTATTTTTATTTGGAATCCCGAAAACTCTTTGGTGCATAGGGTCTCAATGATTTCACTTGTTCTTGCTTGATTCTATGATTTCTTTTCATCTCAGCCAAGTGTTAGGGATTTCGAAAATATATGGCGAGAGACGAATTTATTAAAAAAAGTATCTCCCTTCACAAGTTTGTTAAGACTGGAATAGTTCTTGTGTGAGCCAATTGCTGAGAGCTTGCATTGTCTTGTTGAACGATGATTCGTCTTCAGCGGTTGGTTTTTCTTAATTGTCCGGAAACTGCTGGCAAACAAATGATTGGGCACCACTGCGAATTGTCTGTTTTAAAGTTTTCTAGTGATACAGACATGGCCAGATACCATATTTTCTGAAAACTAAGCTACTTTTTGCTTTAAGGTGGTTCTTCCGCGAAGGATTTGTAGGATTAAGCTCGGCTTGGAACACCCATACTGTCTATTGCTGTTTCGACATTTCTTTAAACGAGTAGAACTAGGGAATTTCAAATTATGCGGTATCCAACGAGAACAAATATTTTTGACCACCAAATGTTCATGCAATATTGAATGTATGTTGGTACCACGGATGATCAAGCAGCCTCTATTTTATGATACGTCCCATGACGATCATGGGCGGCCGCCGTAGCCGAATTGGTTCGTGCCTGACTACTATTAGGAGTTCAGAGAGAACGTGGGTTCGAATCTCGGTGAAAACACCAAAATGAAGCCCCTCGGCAGGCAATGGCAAACCTCCGAGTGTATTTCTGCCACGAAAAAGCTTCTTAAAATATCTGCAGTTCGGAGTCGGCTTGAAACTGTAGTTCCCTCCATTTGTAGAACAACATAAACACGCACGCCTCAAATATGAGGAGGAGCTCGGCCAAACACCCAAAAAGGGTGTATGCGACAATTATATATACATATATAACATGATGATCTGGCATTATTAATTGACGCACAGCAGCAAATGTTTTTGGCGCAACAAACGTTTTTCGACGGTCTTCACGAAATTCATACTGCAAGCATTGCCGGCCACGTTGGAATTTTTTTTTAACCAGCGTTTCACAGTGGTGCTTCAACGCCAAAAGTCAAAGAACGTTAATCAATACACTCCTGATTCGATAATCCATGTCGAAAACCGTAATAAATCATCGCACGAAAGTTTTCACGCGTTAATCTTCTTTTGAGCGTGAAGAATTTTTGAACTCCGTAAAAAAAAGAACAAATAAATCTCGTAAGTGAAAACGTGATATGTAAGTTTATGCTACAAAATATTAAACTTTTCGATAAAAATATCGCATTATGACTCATTTAACTATCGTTTAAACTGGTTATGGAGGACACTAGTTTGAAACTAGTGTACTTTCCTGCAGTGTTGGCATGCGATTTGTCGCATGTGAATATCTATTTTTAGCTACATTCATTTTACTTCTGTTTTTGTTCGATTTTCTATTCACTTTAATTCGCTTAAATAAATAGTTATTTTTTTACTTTGCGTCGCCTTTCGCTTCAGCCAACATTTCTTATTTTACGGAAAAAGGGTCGTTTACATAAATTCTTTTGAATATTGACAATTTCTCCAAGCATTCTGTGTTTTTAAAACAGTCGTGTCTCTATATACTTAAATATATACATATGTATGATATATCGTAAAACGAAAAAACGCTACCGGCTTCATGAAATCTACTACATGAAATAAAAATTTGACATCATTCTTCCAATTCTTTAATTTTATTTTTCCACCTCAATATTAAAGTCTCACACGAAATGGGATTGTCATCAATCATAAAAACAATGTACTAGCAATTACCGGGCATGCGCCGTTCTGACGTTAAGGCATTGTATTCTATTCTAAGGCCTTAGGAACCTTGTTTTTCCATCTTTTATAAAAAGAAATCAGTTTTTTGGATTCTTTATTTAATTTAATTCGGGTTTTTATTTGAAATGAAGAAGCAGCTGCCGTTACCTTAAATGGAAAGAACCCGAAAGCCTGGCTGAATTTTTGTTTCCAAACATTAATTAGCTCAACATCGACGACACTTGTTTCCAATAAGATGGAGCAATTTGCCATATAATCGGTTTATTGAAATATTTGAGCCACCATTTAATCTTGATTTATTGGAAAAAGTAGTCAACAGTTAGATTGATTGAATCGACCATCTAACTCTTAGGCGCGGCGGACACATGCCGGATATCATATTCAAAAAATAAATGCCATGAAAGGGTACGATCTGAGATATTTAGAACAGTATTAGCAGCGTCATGGGACGTTAAAAACCCATACACAGACACCTTCAGGTACTCATGGTCGACGACGAAAGTTAAAATTACAGAGGAGAAATATCTCAAAATTGCAGCCCCACCCAAACTCACTTTCAACTGCTTTCGTGTATATAACGCCTAAAAAGAAGAAATCGCCTCGCGTTAAGCTGTAATTAGTGGTGCCGTAGCTATAACGCCACAACCGCAACATTGCAGCATTTGTCGCTTTGCCATGTCGTAACCATAACAACCTGATATTGAAGTAGAATTAATAGCAACATTTGCATTTTGACATAAAAACACGGATAAATTCCCATTAGCCAATTCATTTTTTCGTCATTCGTTTCTAGAATTCAAATTTTCAAAGCAAATATTTTAATAAATGTAAAGTATTTCATAGCAATTTACGGTTACGGGGAGAATTCAATAGATGCATTCGGTTACGGTTATGGTTACGGCCTTATGGTATAACACGTACATATATCCGCTTACAGTGATGGCCATATTTTTGATCAGAGAAGCTGACTGCTATGGTTATGGTTAGGTACGGCACCACTAATTGCAGTTTTAGATGGAGATGCGTAGACAAAAAAGAGCATATACAACAGGCTAACAATCAGATAAATAATATTAAGATTTGAAAACTACTTGAATACCACCTAAGAGAAGAAGTAATAAGCTACAATTTGCTTACCAAAAAGGGAAATCCACAGTCTCAGCACTGCACACACCCGTTGTCAATATAGAAAAGGCTCTAAATAAAAAAGAAATAGCCCTCTGTTTCTTTATGGACATAGAGGGAGCCTTCGACAACGCAAATTACAAATCCATGGAAACAGCACTCGAGAAAAGAGGTGCAAACCCAATATTAACACATTGGATAAGCCAAATGCTTAATCAGCCTCGTTAGGCCAAGCTGAACTTAATGTCACAACAGTAAAGGGATGTTCGCAAGGAGGAGTTCTTTCTCCACTGCTATGGTCCCTACTAGTTGATGACTTGGTGCAGCACCTAAACAATAAGGGTTTTATAACCATTCGTTATGCAGATGACATATCTGCTATAATAAAAGGCAACCATGAAAGGACACTAACGGACTTAATGCAAAATGCCTTGAACGTAACATGGGAATGGTGTAAAAAGGAGGGGCTGTCGATCAACCCTAACAAAACCACAATAATCCCCTTCACAAGAAAAAGAAAGTTAAAGTTTCCTGCATTGAAACTAAATGAAACAGTGATAGAACTAAAGGAAGAGGTCAAGTATCTAGAATTAACCTTACATAAAAAACTCACTTGGGAATCACATATAAATAATATAACTAAAAAAGCCACGAAATCCTTGTGGTCAACCAAACAATTACTAGGGAGATCCTGGGGCCTCAGTCCTAGTATGGCCCTCTGGATATACGCCCAAATGGTTAGACCAATCATACTGTATAGGGCACTAGTATGGTGGAGCAAATATATCCAACAAACAGCGATAACCAAACTGGGAAAGTACAAAGGCTTGCTTGCCTATGCATTACAAGGGCTATGAGAACTACCCCAAAATCTGGCATGGAAGCACCCACCACTTCATATAGCAATCCAAGAGGAAGCAGCTACGCAAGCCTCATGCTACACATGAAAGAAAATTTCAAATTACGCAACCTCACCGGTCACCTAAGTATCCTAAATAAAATCAAAAACACCATAAGCATGGCTCAAGTCTCAGACCACATTGACCCAACCCTCTGTTTCACAAAAGGATACACAGTTACCTTTCCTGAGAGGATCGAGTGGAAAGCAAACCCAAAATGGATGAATCATGATTCACAAAAATGGTACACTGATGGAACAAAAACACCTTATGGTGTAGGAGCAGGAGTAGTGGGGTCCAGAATCCACAAATCATTCACTCTCACCAGGGACACCACCATCTTCCAAGTGGAACTATACGCAATAATGGAAACAGCAAACATCATGCAACGTAGAAACCACAAGAGAGTAAAGATTAAATACTCTCGGACAGCCACCTACAACTCAAAAACTCTCTTAGAATGCCACAAGGCACTCAATAACCTGGCATCCAAAAACAATGTTTCATTAATTTGGGTACCAGGACATGAGGGATATGACGGCAACGAAAAGGCAGACTTTCAAGCCAAAAAAGGGGCAGATGTAAACTTCATCGGACCTAGTCCCATGTTCGGATTCAACAAAAACAGCCTAAAACAAAAAGTAAAATACTGGGCCAAAACTCTATTAAATCAGCATTGGAACAACGTAGAGGGTCTTAGACACTCCAAAAAGTTCCTAAGTCTCAACGCTAAAAGAGCTAACATGGCCCTCACGTTAAACAAAAAGAGCCCTCACGGGTCACTTCACCTGCAACAAACACTTACATAAATTAGGCATATCTAACACCAGAACCTGCAGATTTTGCTGCGAAGATGAGGAGTCTATAGAACATCTCATCATCGAATATCCGGGGTTGACGCATAGAAGGAAAAGGTTTTTAAACGAGTTCATGCTTACAGATGAAGACCTTCAATCACTCCCTCAGAAGGAGCTGGTAAAATTCATAAGCATACTTAACAGTCAATAGACAGCATAGGGTGCACAATAGATCAATATGGTCGCAGTGCTAAAGGGCCATACCTTAACCCTTTACTACCATTAACCATTAACCATTAAGATTTGACTAACTGTTAGGCTTAAATTAAGCGAGTCTCTAAACCAAAAAAAAGCAGGTGAAGTCCAAAATAGACAAGACTGGCGTCATAAGAATGTTTTTGATGGCGCCAACTTTTTAATAAGTTAGTGCGTTGAAAGTTACATCTCGAGCTGACTTTCAGTGAAAGCTTGGCGACATTCGATTCAGTGGAAGCGAAGTTATTGCGTCTAAAGTGTCAGTCGTCGGTACGAAAATGAGTGTCGAACAAAGAGCTAATATCAAATTTTGTTTTAAAATCGTTCACGGAAACATTTGAATTGATGAAAAAAGTTTATAGCGATGATTGTCTATCTCGTGCCAGAGTTCATGAGTGGCTTACACGTTTCAGAGATGGTTGTGAGGGCATAAATGAGAATGAACATACGGGCCGACCTAAATCAGTAATCACCGAAAACTCCATCGAAATCGTTCGAAAATTTATCAGAAATGAGCCCAAATCATTGTTGAAATTCATGGAATCGGAGTTGAATATATCCAAAACATCGATTTATCGCATAATAATTATATCTCTCGCATTGAACTATCCCGTTGCTCTCTAAATGCTTGGTTACTGGAACATTTTTTGGTGTTAACGAACGACTGTTTGTGATAATGAATGGAGCTAATATCCAACTCTTTATTTTTTCAATGGTACTAACTTCGATTTAAATTTAACGTACCATTCATTTTCATGAAGGGTATAAGAAGTGTTTGCTTGAGACAGTTCAATCATGTATATGAATATGTATGTTTGTATCTGTATAAGTATTGACAGTCACACACTGAATTTGATTGCAATTTTGCAATCGGTGCTGTACATTAGTGAGCTCTAGAAGAAATCGTATACTGCAAAACAATAAAACGTGAAAAAATAAAAATATAAACCAATTGGAACCGGTTGCCGTTTTAGCAAAAACTTCAGCTTTTGTTTCATCTTCTAAATTTTTATTCAATTTCTTGTTTGTTCTACCAAACACATCGAACGCCAGACGTCACTTCAATCTCAACTAAAGCAAAAATCAGCTTGCTCGGCACTTAGTAAACTTAGAGAATACTTATGTTTGCGACTTTTAACCCGCAGGCGATCGACTACACGCTTCGTTCGCTATAAAACTTTTGTACGTTAATGCGTTCATATGTATTTGCATTCGTCACTCAACACTTGTACACCCTTTCGAGTATATCTCTGCATGTAAAACATATGTGTATGTATTATATGTATTTCTTTCTGACCGCTACAAATTGCTTTAATTTTTCGTATTTTCTGTTCTTTGTTTGGCACTCTTAATGAGTTTTTGGCTTTTGAGCAAATCATTTATTTTTGGGTTTTGTTAAACGCGGATACAAGCAAACCAAAATAATTAATAATTAGATAAGTTGTAGCAACGAAAACAAGACAAAAACAAAAAATACACAAATACATACATACATGTTTTGTTACATAGAACAAAGAAATCAAAAATTTTGTGTCGTAATTGAAAAATATTCAATGGGTGTATTAAGCAAAATTTAGACCACAATAGTTCAGAAGTCTTTTTGACGTTATATGCTTCGTTAGCACCATGGGGTGTAACACAACAGTTATAACACTTTGTTTATTGATATGCGGAAAAATTCACAGCCACTCCACTTCATGTGCTGAATGCCCCATAATTGAATTTTATATATTTCAAGTGAGCTTGGGTGTGAATTATTTAGAAGTTTCTTCTTCACACGACCAGTGTGATAAACGTGTGGGCATAGATTAAAAAGTTATGTAATTTCTCAGAATATTTGTGTAATATTTTCGTTTGTTGAGAATTTCAATTTGTTAACTTGTGTTGTAATTTTTTGTACTCATGTGCACAAAATGTAAACTAAAATAATTTTTTTCTTTATTTATCCCAATTACTTATAAGATTTGTAATATTTTTAGTTTCATAGTATTTTTTCCATGTGTTTGTGTTATGTTATTTCAGAATCCAACAATTTCAAAAAAGCATGAAGGGTTGGTTTGATGCATTTCGGGACGACGGTGGACCTACACTATATTCCTTCCCAAACCGAACGCCGGTGACAGGCGATGTATCCATTGTTGCCGTCTCAGTTCTATTTGCAACATTTTACGTTGCCTTTCTAGTGATATTTCCGGGTGTGAGGAAACAGGTAAATATTCCCCTTAAATAATTGTATTCTATGAAGCTTTGCTTAATAAATTCGCTATGAAAGCCACATGACAGATACGTATGATACAAATGAATGCATACTTATAAGTATATATATAATACATAAATCAGAGCACATGACAAGATATGCCTTGTCATCAGCTAATAACTCCTGATGACTCCTTATTATATTTGCGAAAAATTAATTTAGTGAGAAAATTAAAAAAAAGGAACTGAATGGGTCGTAAGACCCATGAAAGTGGATGGTAACACAGATCTGGCCAAGGGTCAATGAAACAAGATCGAAATATTTAACCTCACTTGAATTTCACTGCTGTAATGGTAAGTGCCAGAGATATGACATTAATGTCTAGCAAACTTGAGCTAAAAAAGCAATCGGGAATGCCAACGCTCTTTTAAGGCATTGAGTTCTATATCCATGACCTACACCTAACAACCCTTAACGCCAGAACAACTTTTCTAAATTGTGAAAATTTGCTTTGAAAAAAAAAAAAAAAAAATCTGCTGGCGGAATTATCGGCCCTTACTTCTTTCGAAATGAGGAAAGAGCTACCGTTTCGGTGAAAAGCGAACGCTATCGAGCCATGATGACTGAATTTTTGTTTCCAAAAATGAAACAGCTAAACACCGACGACATTTGGCTTCAACAAGGCTGCCCAACTTGCCATAGAGCGCGCTTAACAACCGATTTATTGCAATATATTGCAGATTTAGTGGAACAAATAATAAATAAAATAAATAATTGGCGCGTACACTTCTGTTAGGTGTTTGGCCGAGCTCCTCCTCCTATTTGTGGTATGCGTCTTGATGTTGTTCCACAAATGGAGGGACCTACAGTTTCAAGCCGACTCCGAACGGCAGATATTTTTATGAGGAGCTTTTTCATGGCAGAAATACACTCGGAGGTTTGCCATTGCCTGCCGAGGGGCGACCGCTATTAGAAAAATGTTTTTATTAATTTTGCTTTCACCGAGACTCGAACCAACGTTCTTTCTGGAATTCCGAATGGTAATCACGCACCAACCCATTCGGCTACGGCGGCCGCCAAATGGAACAAATAGTCAAGTCAAAAATTGAACTAATCGAATGGACCATTTAACTCGTAGCGGCAGCGGACATATAATATGTATGCCGGATATCGTATTCAAAAAATGAATTCCATGCAATTATCGACCAAATTATAATGAAAAAAAATTCATTCCCGCAATATTTCTGTTTTGAATTATCAATCCCCTTTCGATTGCACTGGATTTCTTCCAGACTACGTTAACTCATTTATGTACCAAAAATCTGGTCAAAAAGTTTCTATAGTGGACAACTTGGTTTTCTTCGTTGTTCTGTACCACAAATTGACGTAGCGATGAGCTATCTGTGGTTTGGTGTTACTCTAAATGCAAGGTAAGGCGGCCGCCGTAGCCGAATGAGTTGGTGTGTGAATGGGAGTGCGTACGTTCGAATCTCCGTGCATTAAACAGCAAAATTCTGGAAAAAGTTTTTCTAACAGCGTTCACTCCGGCAGGCAATGGCAAGCCTCCGAAGTGTATTTCAGCGATGAAAAAGCTCGTCATAAAAAATCATTTGCCGTTCGGAGTCGGCTGAAAAATGTCTCTCCATTTGTGGCACACCATCAACACGCATGCAAGAGGAGGGGGAGCACGACCAAATACATATCAGAAGTGTACGCACCACTTATGTAATTATTTTTTAAGGCAGGGAAAACGAATTTGTCATCACAATGAACTATAGGATAGGAGTCTTCCTCATAAATTGGAGGTGGGATACTTTGTGAACATGTTTTGCAGACCACAAGATTTTGGAAATAATGAAATGTCAAATAATTCCATGTTAGAAGGTTTGCCAAGCTAACTGTGAAACAGTTAGAATTTCTCTAAATTAAAAAGAAACCTTTAAAACACTTTTTATGTACTTAGAGTATTTATGAGAAAACCTGTTGCCAGAAATATTTTCACACAGCCTCTGAAGTTTAAACAAATGGCTTAATTAATTTTAATAACATTTTAAATCAGTACCAATTATCTGCAATCAAGCTTGAAAAATGACAACGACGTTGAATTGCGAGATAAAAGATTTCCGTGTCAAAAATTGTTGTTATGTAATACGAGTGGGTGTGTGTAACACAAACCTACACTGTATTTCATAACTGTATTACCATTTAAATTTTATTTAAAAGTTAAATGCGGAAATAAGTATGTATTATATGCAGTATGTACAAGGTGAAGTCCAAAATAAACAAGCCTGAGTTAAATAGAAACGACAGGCGCTTTGTTCTGATAACTTCGAGTTTATTTATTCCAAATAGACCCCTGTGGCCGCGATACACTGTTTTGCGCGATCTAAAAGCTTTTCGAAACAATGTTTCCGGTCATTGACCGGAATCCAGAATGTCCTTCAGGATGCAGGATGCGGACGCAACACGTTTTCCTTTAATGGCCAAATGCAATTTTCCGAATAAGTAAAAGTCACAGGGAACCATATCAGGCGAATACGGTGAGTCATTGATGGATGGATGCGATTTCTAGTCAAAAAATCAGTCACAAGAGTGGATCGATGCAATAAGCGCCGGCTTCCTCCTTCGTGTTATTCAGGGCGAGTTAGAAGAATGCGATGCAACAAACGTTTCAAAACGCCAAGATAGAAAATTGCATTGACGATTTGGCCCGTTGGCACGAACTCCTTGTGGACAATTCCCTTGGAATCGTAAAAAAAAAGAGCATCGACTTGACCTTTGGGTTCTCCAAACGTGATTTTTTGGGTGGTGGCTTGTCCGGGCCTTCCATGCGGCACTTTAACGCTTAGTTTTAGGTTCATGTTGGAGACACCATTTTCATCACCAGTTACAATGTTGTAAAGGAACTGCTCGTCTCTTTAATGAGGTCTTTCAAATGTTGAATTCTGAGCAATTTTTGGTCCTCAGCTAACTTGTGCAGAAGAAAACGTTCGCAGACCTTTCTTATGCCTAAATGATCAGTTAAAATTCGATAAATCGATGTTTTGGAGATATTCAACTCCGACTCCATGAATTTCAACCATGATTTCGGTTCATTTTTGATAAATTTATGAACAATTGCGTTGGATTTTTCGATGATTACTGATTTTGTTCGTTGTCATTTATGTCCTCACAACCATCTCTTAAAGAAACGTGTAAACCAGTCCTGAACTCTGGCACGAGATAGAAAATCATCGTCATAAACTTTTCTCATCAACTCAAATGCTTCCGTAAAGGTTTTAGCGGTTTTGAAACAAAATTTGATATTAGCTCTTTTTTCGAAACTCATTTTTGTACCTATGACACAAACATACTGACACTTTAGACGCAATAACTTCGCTTCCACTGAACCGAATGTCACCAAGCTTTCACTGGAAATCAGCTGGGGATGTAACTTCCAACGCACTAACTCATTAAAAAGATAGCGCCATCAAAAACATTTTTATATGACGTTTGTTTTGCTTATTGTAGACTTCACCTTGTATTACTTAAAAAAAGAATGAATACATTTCTCTGCTTACAAATTTTGGTAAGATTTAATTCCAGTAAATTTTGCAAGTTTTAAAATTCGATTTGGCTTCCTTTTTGTGCAGATTTCGTTAGTTATTATTGTAGATTCCTTAGTAAATTCCTTCCCAGATTCTTATTATTAAAAAATGCTTGTTTTTGGCAAACCAGTAACATTTTCTATGTGAGCAAGCTGGCCTTTCAGGAACTTCAATATCATATCGCTGAGACGACCATCTTGTTGCTTAGCTTGTGGAGATAGCGGTATTGCCCTGCTGGAAAATTTAACTTTCAGTCGCACTCTCTTTCAATATATTCTTCGGTGATCATTTTGGCCGATGGAAAATCTAATAATAGATAAAAATTGCTAAAAGACGATTCCTGTATCAGATTCCCCACTAATATTTCGACAGGATACAAATTTAGCCGATAACAACCAAATCCGTGAATACCATTAAGATTGCATTTTCTTCGTCTAATAAAATATTAAGTTTTCCAAATTCGGGTGACACATCTCACTGTGAAATTGAAATTTGAATAGGTCGAGCCAAGGAGCACCAGGAGATTTGGTGACTCCTAAAACACTCAGGCTAAAAAGACCATTGTATTTAAAGCTCTGGAAAGGGGGTAGATAGTCGATGGGGGAAGGAGAAAAGTATCGGAGAAAGAGATAGGAAAGCATAGAGACAAGAAAAAGATAGAGATAGTTAGTCCTGTGAGAATTTTCCAGATTCTTTGGCAAATCTGTAAATATCCTCCAGTTTTAGAGAACGAATATTACACATTCTCACGGCATCGGAACCTAAAATTCGTAGTCTTTCTCTAGTAAAGGCAGGTCAATCACAGAGAAAGTGCTCACTGCTATTCGTTTCTTCCGAGCAAGACAGGCACAACGGGCCCTCAATGATTCCAATGGTGGTCATATGATCCAATGGGTTGTATCCTGTAATAATACCGACCATCAACCGAACGTCTTTCCTTCAAAGTTTTAGTAGAAAGTTTGACTGTTTTCAGTTCTGCAGCGCTCTAGACTGAACCATCGCTTTTTATATAAATTGCATACATAATCGACATCTCACTGTACGTTTTGATGAAATTTTCTAAAGGCTTTCGAATCTCATCTTCATACATTTTTATCGATTTGCCACAAAAAAGAAAAGGAATCATTATAATATTGCAAAATTGATAAGAAATTTCTGCTGCAATCGAATCAGTGAACACTAAAGTATGTATTGGTTTCGTCATCAACATCAATTGAGTTGTCGTTTTCTTTCGTGTCGAAAAATGTTCTATAGCATTTTTTCTTGTTGGAAGATAGTGGCTACTGGTTTGAATTTTAATAAAATGCAATCCCTTAGATACCAGATTTGCTGCAAATCGGAGAGGAAAGCTTCAATATTGAGATCCTCAACGTCAATGGTTATGTTTCGAACCCGAAGGATAATGTTTTTTCTTTAATGTCGATCCGAACATACATTAAATCTATAAATTCGATTAAAACGTCTTTTTACGTTAAAAAAAACGGCCATGCGCGAATAAAGGCGAAAACAGTATTCATCCCTTTCGTCATATGTATATCAAGTTATGAGCCCGAAATTTTAGGCCCTTCCTCCTTTGGGATTCTTAATAGGATCAACATATCATACAACCCCGATTTTTTGAGAACGCCTTAAATTTGCAGATGAATGTGAAAGGCGATGATCATACAAAATGTTTCATGACGTATAATTTGAATAGATATCGGTTATCAACTGTATTCAGTGGCTGAAGAAAAAGTTTAACGTCCAAGGTGGTGATATAATTATAAAACAGAGTGCCAATAATAGCATTGTTCGTATGTCCATACAATAAAAGCAATGGGAAACACCGAACAGTTGAATATTGGTGGCAAAAAATTATTTTTTTTTACCATTGAATTTCAGAAATTGAATGGCACAATTTAAAAGAGGAATGTATTACTAAGTAAAATCCACAATTCTTTTTCTCCCAAAAGCAATATGTTTTGTAAGAAAAATTTAAGTGGCACTACTAAAAAGTTATGAATTTCAATAGCATCTACTGCATGTATGTATATATTTTTTATGAAAACTTTAATGTTGTTTCTATTAAAATATAGCTTTTTCACAACAGTGTGAAGAAAAAATACTTTGCTTTTTTAAGAGGTTCCGAAGATATTATATATAATATATATATATTTGGTGCGTACATCCTTTTTGGGTGTTTGGCCGAGCTCCTCCTCCTATTTGTGGTGTGCGTCTTGATGTGGTTCCACAAATGGAGGGACCTACGGTTTCAATCCGACTCCGAACAGCAGATATTTTTATGAGGAGCTTCTTCATGGCAGAAATACACTCAGAGGTTTGCCATTGCCTGCCGAGGGGCGACCGCTATTAGAAAAATGTTTTTCTTGATTTTGGTGTTTCACCGAGATTCGAACCTACGTTCTCTCTGTGAATTGCGAATGGTAATCACGCACCAACCCATTCGGCTACGGCGGCCGCCGTTATTACATAAATTAAAATATCATTGTAAAATACTCCGTTTGCAATTTTTGTAGAAAAAAATGATATAACAATGATTTATTAACAGTGATTTTCAGTCAGATCTCTGACTCCGCCTCATATTTATGAGGCCCGTCTTGATATTTTTCCACAAATGGAGGGACCTACAATTTTTGTGCCGACTCCTTACGGCAAAAGGTTCTTT
The DNA here is from genome assembly GCF_027943255.1 of Anastrepha obliqua. Lineage (NCBI taxonomy): Eukaryota > Metazoa > Arthropoda > Insecta > Diptera > Tephritidae > Anastrepha > Anastrepha obliqua. The sequence continues at coordinate 47,236,040 of NC_072896.1, read as the reverse complement.
ATGAGCAGTTTTTCTCAAGGCAGTAATACACAAGGGGGGCTCTCCATGGCCTGCCGAGGAGCCACCGCCTTCACTTTTTTTCCAATGTTTGGTGGTTTGTGTCAACCTGGGCACTTCCGCATGGTAGTCACGCACCAATCCATTAGGCTACGGCGGCCGAAAAAAAATTTAATGAAGTAACACTCATTTAAATTTATAGTTAAATTGTGCTAAGCAGAAGATGAAGAAAATCTTGAAGCGTAATTTTGGCACTGCACGCGTCTATGCGTTTTTTTTAGAACTTCGGCACCGTCCACTATGAACTTAGGAAGTCAATCCAAACATCAAATTTCTGCATTTTATTTTTTCTAGTTTCTGAAATATTTAATTTTTAGTGTTTTTGAAAAATACCGCTTTATAAGAAGAAGGCATGGTTATTGCCCGATTTCGAACATTTTTCTTACCATCGGCATCTTTAATAAAAACAACTTATGTATGTACCGAATCTGGCTAAGATATCTTTTTTTTATGTTAAAATTAAAATATAAATTTAGAAATTTGTACTATCGATGCAATGGAGGTAGCCCTAAGTAGTGTCTAAGTTCAAATATTTTTGGAAATTTTCTTAACTAGCTTAAACTGGCTTAGCTTAAATATTCCTGGTAGATCTGAAGAGATCTCACATTGAACAGAAGAAGCCGTAGTGTGGCAAATATTGTTGGAGTCGTGTTAAGCATAGTTCGTGACAAAAGTCTTGGCGTGTTTTAATAAACAGTTTAAACTTTTGTCAACAATATCCTTCAGAGATGAAAAGTATACCAATTCCAGGCAGTTGTAACGAGTTTTGCTTAGAGCTGGGCAGTGGCAAAGCAGGTGTTCTAATGTAGCCCTTTCTTCTTCGCATAAGTAGCTTGAACGTAACATGCAAACAAAATTTCATTGCCCAGAGCACTCCTTCTATTATTTGCCAAAAAAATGTATGAAGCCACACAACTGTGCGCCGCAAAATGTTATTCTTAATTAATTTATGTTTCCAATTTTTATTAATTTATATTTGTTCGCTATTTTTTTCATTTACATATTGTATTTACATATAAATATTTACTTCTGCGTACATTTTTTTATGCATACTTTATAAATTTTTTTTCTTTCAGAAATTCACCACATTTTCCACAGTCACACTCAGCCTGTTCGTGGGCTTAGTCATACTAAGTGAGTAGCTTTGCAATCATTTTTCATTTATGTACATACATGCATGTATGTATGTGTAGAAAGAATATGCATGCATTATACGAAATCACAGCTGGCCAACGCAGGCGCCTGCGCAAAGGTGCGACCGAACCGCGTGTGATTTATGCTTGCTAGCACCTTTATTTTATTTATTTGGTGTTTTTTATTAGCATTTTTTTCTACTACAAATGACCAACTATTAAATCATTAATTTGTATGTTGTATTTGGATTTAGTTTTTATGCTTTATTTAAAATTTGTTTCTTTAATTTGCACAGTTACGCGACTGGGCTCCGCTTGGCATGTGGCGCACACAACCATCATTGCGCCGTACAAGGCGTTCTCGCGTGAGAAGATGCCGTCGCGGATAGGCACGCATGTCGGCCTTATGCACGTCAATGTGACGTTGACAGGTAAGCGAAAGTGGGAGAAGGCGGGTTGGGGAGTTAGTGAGAGTCAAGTAAACGGCCTAAGTTTATGACAACCTCAATTTTTTCGGCATACAAAAGGTTTGTGCAAATATGTGCATGTCTTTCGAAATATGCATATGTTTGGTTATGGAGTTTTTGATTTTGGCGTTGGCAAAGGTATTGTTCGTTGCGTGCTAAAAATGGTATAGTAGAGGTGTGCAATCTTCTTGGTCCACTGACACACTGAATATAATGAAGTAAACTATTAATTCAATCATTAATATCCAGAGGATTTGGTTGTCCGAGGTTAAATGTTTTTATATTAATTTGTGTTTTGTTTTAGGTATATTTTTTTTATTCATGTGTATGCATTTGCATAAGAAAAAATTTACAAATTCTTCATGTACTTACTTAACAAACAGTTATGCCTAGTTTGGGCCGAAGACTTGGTGTTCGCCTTCATTTTTCCAACAAATGGAGGGCCATACGCTTTTAACCCTCTGGCAGAAAGTTTTCAATGCTAAAGATAAAAACTAATTAGGAAACTCAAAAGTTGAAACTAAAAATGAGGTAGTCAGAAAACTGAATATCTGGCGGTAAAAGTTGTTTATGATTAGCTGAAACCCAACAAAAAAAAAGTAATTTTCATTAAATTATTTCTGTTAGTTGAAAATTTATTGTATACCAGAGAACTCTAAATAGTAGTAGTAGTAATTATTTATTTATATATAAATATTGCATCTTTCTTTTTATTAATTTATACTATAATTCATTTAAATATATAAATATTGGTGCGCAACTAAGTTCTTGCGGTTTTTTTTTTATGAAAATACAACTTCATGCTGAAAAAATGGTTACAAGTGAATCGTTGAAAGTATTGCCCATCGCTGGCTTCTACTTTTTCCCATCTTTCTGGTAGATCTCGTATATCGTCGCGGTAAAACTGTTCATCTTTTGAGGCTATCCACGGATCAAGACATTTTTTCATGTCTTCATATGAATGGAATGTCTTCGACGGTTTTTGGCCTTCCTTCAGCTTCAGCCGCCGGTTTTTTCGAATGAAAGAGGAAAATCAACACTTCCCGCAAATGACGATTATTCGGCACAAAATCAGACATTTTCACAAATCCAAAAATATATGATACCAAAACAAAATCACTAATGTGTCGAAGCAGATTGTTTACCATATGTCTAAGCTTGGTTTATGACGTTTAGGTTAGGTTAGAACCGACTAACACATACTGCTGGCGGCATCTATTGACAAACAGCGGGAACTTAGTTGCGCACCTAATAGATAAGGAAGTAAATAATATATTTGGGCAATAACAGTGTTGTCTGTTACAGCTCAAAAATTAATTAATAAATAAACTCTGTAATAAGAATTTCTCTATAGCGTAAGGCTGAGTATATAAAAAAGCTTAGTGTTTTCCAATTGTGGCCATCGCGGCGTTTAGGTATGTTGTTCTGATTTTCGTTAGTATCGGACATCTTTCTAAGAAGTGCTGCATGCCTTCTTCTTCCTTGAATTGCAAAGGGTGCATTTCCATACGGACTTCCACTTAGCTTTAGTAAACCACATTTTGCTTTGAAAATTGTTATAATGCCAGCTAGCCGCATATCTTCTTTAATATGTGATTCTCGTTTTGAGTAGTCTAAGTGTTTGTGAACTCCCGTCGTGTTTGACTGTGTTTTTTGGGTTGCCATATTCAGACCTCTCAAATTCATTTTGGTAAGAAACTCCACAAAGCGATCTTGCCAGACTGCAGTGGTGATATTTGCACCTCTGGTACGGCAATAAAGTACGAAAGAGTTCATGCACGAAGGGAGTTGCAGATTCTAATTAGTAGCAATCCCGGGATGAAAACCAACAAGGGTAGAGTGAGTTTGGTGGAATTGAAGGGAATACTATATTGCACCATTATCTTGAACATTCTGGCTGAACAACTGATGTTTTTTGTTTGCGATTGATGACTGTGAAGTGATTAACAGAAATTACGTCCACCATGCAGTCATGACCTTGCAAGCTTAGCCTATAAATTTAGTACTTGGAATCCGTCAAAATTTTTTTTAAGTTATTCTCTTGGATACCAAAACACATTTTCATACACTTTTTTCAATCTTTAAACATTTAAACCGTTTCTTCTCCTTTATAATCTAAATTGTTTCAAAACACTTATCGCGAAGCTTAGGTTGTGTGAATGGGAAAATATTGATGAAGATTGTGAATGGTATTAGTGTTGTTTTTGGTCAAATAAGCGGAATAGGATTATTCGTGGTGAAGGAAACGTAATTAGTCTCTCAAAGTTCTGGTATTTTGCGATGAAAATCCTGGCTCAAACACTTCAAAACCTTCATACTCCAAATATACCTACTATTTGGCCTAGCAGAAGAAATTCGGAGTGCTTCAATCCGCAGCGAAGAAAGGAAATGGCCAGGAAAACCTTCATGGCGAACGGACTTTGTCGTAGTTTTTGAAGTGAAACTTCTTAGGCGTCTATGGACGAGCGAGAATGGAGAGTAAAATTTTAAGGCCATGCAACGTTTTGGGCATTTTCGTTCCGCGAGAGATAAAAAAGATGTAACGTAGAGGAAAAGGAGAGAGAGAGAGATATACCCTATATATAACTTAGATACACTTTGGGCTATTTTTCCTGAGTTTTTCCTTGTGGTTGCTAATTGCTAGTGAGAAATAACACTACCTACTTTTTGGAGCTTGTTTGTTGGTGCAAACTTGTAGGAAATATATTTTTAATGCCTACTTTTTGGCGTTATATTTCCTTGGTGCCTACTGTTTGAACCGTTTTTTGGTCCCAATTTTTTTGGCGTTTTTTTTGGTGCCTACTTTTTGGCACTTATTTCCGTTTCCTGGCTAGTGCTTGTGCGTACTATAAAGTGCTATCCATTCCTACTACTGGCATGCCTGCCAATCAGACAATGCCCTGTTAGGACCCCGAGAAGATTTCTCACGTTTTTTCTGTTTAGTTTCAACAGTCGGTTTGTGCGGCCCACGTCATTCTACTAGTTGTACAGGTCAGGGACTGAGACCATAGCCTGTTGGCAGCACTGATTGTGTGTTTATCTATAAGTATCTTGAAAGTTGCTAAAGGTATAGGTATGTTTGTTTTGCCTGGTTGGATCGGTAATGGTGTACCCAATCTCGCCAGTTCATCTGTTTTGCAGATGCCTTCTATGTCTGTATGACCCGGCACCCATAGCAGGTTTATTACAAAGTACTGTGATAGATAGTTCTGTCAAAACGTCGATACATTCTTTTACTGTCTTCGAGTTAATATTAGGCGATTTTAAAGCTTTCAGGGCCGATTGACTATCTGAATATATGTTTAAAACTCTTGTTCATTCCTTTAGAATGAAGGCCTCCGCCTACTTGATCATTTCATCACATCACATCAAGTTGGGGTAAAGGATGTGTTTAAATGCAACTTCACTGAGCTACAAAAGTCTGTCGTTTGATGTAAGAAGGGGTATTCGTCTAGTATTCTTGCGTGACCTCTTCTGTTAGTGGCTAAGTTGGCTTATGCAGAGACTAGCACCCCTTTGAATACTTTCTAGGCATTTTTCTGTTGTTCTTTTCTCGAGTGTTGGCCACCAGACTAAGACACTGTATGTCATGATAGGCCTTACCACTGCTGTATATAGGCAGTGAACTATTTTTGGGGTTAGGCCCCATTTTGCCCCCACAATTCTTTTGCATGTATAGAGTGCTGTGGCTGCTTTTTTTACTGTATCATTAATCGTATGTTTCCACGAGAGCTTCCTATCTAATACTAATCCTACTTAGCTTGCCTCTTCTCTAATTGACAGTGTGATCCCCTCAAGGGTAGGGGGGTTTAGAGCAGGTATCCTGTATTTTATGGTGAAGATCATTAGTTCTGTTTTGTTGGGATTTATCCCAAGACCACTCGATGCAGCCCACTGGCCTACATCGTTCAAAGCATTTTGCATTATGTTGCAGAGTGTATCTGGGAATTTCCCTCTTATTAATATTGCAACATCGTCTGCGTAGGTCACTACGTGTATCCTCATTTCCTCTAGCTTCTTCAACAATTGATTCATTGCTAGAATCCACATCAGAGGAGAAAGTACACAGCCCTGAGGGGTGCCCCTCTTGACGGATCTGCGTATCATCGAGGGGCCCAACGTCGAAATTACGAACCTGTCTAGTAGCAACTGTTCTGTAAGTTTCACAAGGCCCTCGGCGACACCCAGATCAGTCATTGCGCTTGTTATGGAAAAGTGTTGTAAGTAAGAGAAAAAAGTGTGTACGATATATCGAAAAAATTTACGCAAAGGGTTAATATACATACTCACATACACACATATATGCAAAATCTTAACAAGCACGAACAAAATCATCTTTCAACACTTACCATTTGAGCAATAGCAGTTTTGAAATCAATTCATGAAATCTACTTTATATTATGCCAGCCACTTCCCCTATAGTTAATCACACTTTCTACGCTTGCTTGATAATAAACAGCCTTACAAATTAACATCTCAATGCAAATAACTGACGAAAGCCTTCAAAAAAAACCCACTGGTGTAATCGAATAAAATGATGCAATTATGTGAATTAAAATTTCAAACACAGATTTATGTTAAATCTTATCTGCGGTTCATAAATTATGACTAAACATTGTTGCAATTTTGGCAGAAACTATAAAAGATAAAAAAAAAACAAATAAAAACTTGCAAATTATCAAAACGCTACACGACAAGTGTGAAAATGTTTGCATGGACAAAAAATATTAAAATAAATCATTATTAAATGGATGATCACATTGAGGAGGAGAAGAGCAGAGCGATTACAATGGGGAAGACGTGCAGTATATGAAATTGGTTAGTCAGATGGCGAAGTGTTGAAGTAGCTCGCGTGCGTTGACACGCCTTAATAAGTAAAATATTTTAATGTTGATCTGTTGAATTTTTTTTTATTGAAATTTTAACTTTATGCGTGTGCATAGCTAATTTACTTATTTGTGGCAAAAATGAACTGGTGTTCCAGGTCAAGGATTGAGCGTGGGTTTTTTCGAGTTCACTGTCCGGACATTTAGCAAACATCCTTTGGCTTGGCAGGTAAATTGTGACCGCAGATACGCACCATAATAGAGACTGCAGTTGCCTTAAATTGAATGGGTAATCGGCAGAAAGTATTGGAGATGAGTATATTTTCTGCTTACCTCTTCCCTCCGATAATAATCGCCTAGACTCCAGCAAGTCTGGACCCAATTCACTGATTCTAAATGTCAACGGGTTAATTCCACTAAAAATATGCACTTATTTACGAATTTTTTTTGGAAAGATGATTCATATAAATTTATTTATCCAATTAGTATACTGTAAACTCATATTTCAAAAATATTTTCAAAAATTTTCACAAGAAAATATACAAAATTGAGCCGTTGACAACAGATCTACGCAGCATTGGATCATCTGAAATCAAAAAATCAAAGAGTTTTCATTAGATAATCAATTGTCCGAGGTAACCCTGTCAAGTTTTTATTAAAAAAATTTTTTTTTTAATTTTTTAATTTTAATTTTTTTTTAATTTTTTTTAACATTTGAAGTAGAAGTGCGATTTTTAGACGATAAATCGCATAATATTGTTTATTGTAAAATAAATAAAAATTGAAAAAAAACCTCCCAGGGTTACCTCGGTAATTATGTAGAGAAAGTGTGTACAAAATTTCAGGAAGATCGGTCGAGTAGATTCAGAGAAAAAGTGTCCACCGACTTGAAAAACGTCGTTTTCCAGAAAATCGATTTAAAGTTTTCCATAGCAGGTAGCCGAGTCGGAGCGGCCAACGGTTGTCATGCTCTAACTTTGTGAGTTTTGTACCGATTGACTTAAAATTTGGACACAACATTCTTGAGATTATGTACATTCATTTTCTCAATTTTTTGACCCTAAAAACCCTACCTCCCCTTAAGTCATCGTTTTTTCAGACTTGATTCCGTATTTCTTTTTTTTCATTTGATATCAATGTTTTAAAGTTTCCCTTGCCTTTTAAGTAATTTCTGTTTCTATTTGAGTTTAATTCGAGTTATAAAGGATGCGATTTCATTTTTACAAGCTTCGCCTGGGGCTGAAAATCTAAATTAGAAGAATATCTATTGTATTTAGTGGTTTTCATTAAACTCCAGTTTTATCCACATCTTTATCTCCTTTTCTTCATCTTCATCGCTCCTTCTATTTCTATATATCTTCTCTTCTTCTTAATTGGCGCTATAACCGCTTACGCGATTTTGGCCGAGTTTAACAAAGCGCGCCAGTCGTTTCTTTCTCGTGCTAACCGGCGCCAATTGGACACACCAAGTGAAGCCAAGTCCTTCTCCACCTGATCTTTCCAACGCAGAGGAGGCCTTCCTCTTCCTCTACTACCACCAGCTGGTACCGCATCGAATACTTTCAGTGCCGGAGCGTTTGTATCCATTCGGACGACATGACCCAGCCAACATAGCCGCTGGATCTTTATTCGCTGTGCTATGTCTATGTCGTCGTAAAGCTCGTACAGCTCATCGTTCCATCGTCTGCGATATTCGCCGTTGCCAACGTGCAAAGGTCCAAAAATCTTGCGCAGAATCTTTCTCTCAAACACTCCAAGCGTCGCTTCATCGGATGTTGTCATCGTCCAAGCTTCTGCGCCATACGTAAGGACGGGCATGATGAGAGTCTTGTAGAGTGTTAGTTTTGTTCGTCGAGAGAGGACTTTACTGCTCAATTGCCTACTTAGTCCAAAGTAGCACTTGTTGGCAAGAGAGATTCTACGTTGGATTTCAAGGCTGACATTGTTATCGGTGTTAATGCTGGTTCCTAAATACACGAAGTCTTTTACAACCTCGAAATTATAACTGTCTACAGTGACGTGGGTGCCGATACGCGAGTGCGCCGACTGTTTGTTTGAAGACAGGAGGTACTTCGTTTTGTCCTCGTTCACCACCAAACCCATTCGCTTTGCCTCTTTATCCAGTTTGGAGAAGGCAGAACTAACAGCGCGGTTGTTAAGGCCGATGATGTCAATATCATCGGCATACGCCAGCAATTGTACGCTCTTATAAAAAATTGTGCCTGAGCGATTAAGTTCTGCGGCTCGTACGATGCTCTCCAACATCAGGTTAAAGAAGTCACACGACAGCGAGTCACCCTGTCTGAAACCTCGTTTGGTATCAAACGGCTCGGAGAGGTCCTTCCCAATTCTGACGGCGCTACTGGTGTTGAGCAACGTCATCTTACATAGCCGTATTAGTTTTGCGGGGATACCAAATTCAGACATCGCGGCATACAGGTAACTCCTTTCCGTACTGTCGAATGCAGCTTTGAAATCGACGAAAAGGTGGTGTGTGTCGATTCTCTTTTCATGGGTCTTTTCCAAGATTTGGCGTATTGAGAATATTTGGTCGATGGTAGACTTTCCAGGTCTGAAGCCACACTGATAAGGTCCAATCAGTTGGTTGACGGTGGGCTTCAGCCTTTCACACAATACGCTCGCTAGAACCTTATAGGCGATATTTAGAAGACTAATCCCGCGGTAATTGGCACAAATTGCAGGATCGCCCTTCTTATGGATTGGGCAGAGCACACTTAAATTCCAATCGGCAGGCATGCTTTCATCCGACCATATTTTGCATAGAAGCTGATGCATGCACCTTACCAGCTCCTCGCCGCCATGTTTGAATAGCTCACCCGGTAGTCCGTCGGCGCCCGCGGCTTTGTTGTTTTTTAGCCGCATTATCGCTATTCTCACCTCGTTATGATCGGGTAGCAGGAGACAGCCAGGTGGCTTGGTGAATCTTCTTATGCTGGAATCTGGTGCTGCAGACTACCATGTTTCGGGCCCCGGCGAAGTCGATCAGCCTCTGTCCGTTACCGGATGTTTCGTTGTGCAGGCTGAATTTTCCGACTGTGGGACCAAAAATTCCCTCCTTGCCCACCCTGGCGTTGAAGTCGCCAAGCACGATTTTTATGTCGTGGCGGGGGCAGCCTCATAGGAACGTTCCAGGCGCTCATAGAAGGAATCTTTGGTCGCATCGTCCTTCTCTTCCGTCGGGGCGTGGGCGCAAATTAGCGATATGTTGAAGAAACGGGCTTTGATGCGGATTGTTGCGAGACGCTCGTCCACCGGAGTGAACGACAGTACTTGGCGACGAAGTCTCTCTCCCACAACAAATCCGACACCGAATTTGCGCTCCTTTACATGGCAGCTGTAGTAGACGTCGCAAGGTCCCATGGTTTTCTTTCCTTGCCCCGTCCATCGCATCTCTTGGATGGCAGTGATGTCAGCCTTTACTCTCACGAGGACATCAACCAGCCGGGCAGAGGCACCTTCCCCATTAAGGGACCGGACATTCCAGGTGCATGCCCTCAAATCATAATCCTTAGGTCGTTTGCAGGGGTCGTCATCAGTTTAGGGAGGTCTCATCTGAGGCTTTTTAAAACTTTTCATTGGGGGCGATTTTTAAGTGGCGGGTCCCAAACCCAACGCACAACCAGCTATCCTGGAATGTTTCGCCTTCTCACGTTAGCTCACTCCCGAACGGATGTTCGGAAGCTACCCAGAGGATACGTGGGCTAATCCCGGCCGTTGTGAGCTGCTTGAACCATATGCAGAAGAATCGTCCTGGCCATTCCCAAGTGAATGGCGATCAGTAACTTTCCCCACTTGCGTGGACTTCTACACATGGAACCATCCTCCATTTCTATTTCTATATATGCCCCTATTTTAATTCTGTTTTTTATATTTCTCCTCATTTTATTGCATATCTTTGGCAGTTTTTATCGTTAATATTCTCTTTATTTAAATATTCACTTTCATCCTTGCCTTTATTTAATATGTTTTTGTTCCTATTTTTATAATTCGTCTTTGTATTAATCCTAATTTAAATCTTACGTCAATACCGTGACAGTTTCTGGCTCTATCTCTTGAATGGCATGTTCGATATTTGCTTTAAGGACCTGAATCCCTTATCGATTGTACGCATAATACTGGTCTTTCGCGGCACGCCACAAAAGAAGTTTTACGGCGATAAGTCGCAGCTTCGATCTTAAATCCATGTCATTAATTTTCGGTCACAAAAAATTCTTTATCATGCCTTGACTTTGTAGCACTTACCCTTGACCTAAATGTCGTTCTTAAAAAATAAAAAAAAAAACCAAATGTGCAATGATGTCACCGCTCCAAAATACGCACCAAGCTGTCACTCTCTGAGTACGCATTGGCTTCTTGGAAATATTTCGCGAAATTGCTGAAGCGTAAAGTGAATAATTTCGTTATGCGGACATATGACACTGATTTTCTACTACGAATTATTGTGCAAACTTGTACCAACGAGTTCAATATTTTTTTTGGTTCATTTGTTCTCGATGTCCGGCTGGGCCCTGGCCATGTGCTGTTTGCCATTGGTTGTGTTGAGTTGTGTTTTTCCGACACGTGGTTCTTACCAAAAGTATAGCCCAGAACATTCACACTCATCAACGAACAAAATCTTCACTTAGGGAATTACATAAACGTCAAATATTGTGACGTGAACTAAATCGAGGACGAGCAGTTGCATACAAATTTTGGGTATCGATTGCGAACGTACGTTATTCAGCAGTCCACACTGACATCGTGACTAATAGGTCCATCGCAATGGATCCATATCGTCCGTTTTGCAACTACCACTAATTCTATTAAAACTCTTTTTCGTTTCAATAAGAATTAATTTTGTGATATATTTCACAACCAACGAAAACCTGTTTACACACAACAAAATGTAATATTTGCTTTCACGACAAGAACATCTGTTTTATTAGCGGCCATACTTTCATTGTGGCACCACAGTAGGTACATGTCACGCTAGCCAAATGCGTTGTCGCAACGGACAGAACGGACCCAGTGTCGCAGTCCTATAAATAATCTGTATGAATCAAGGAAGAAAGATTTGAAAGTTTGCTCTTTAACTATGGTGAAAACTTTGGCTGCCACGTCACTTCATGCTGAAAAGATTTTTAGAGGTGTACTACCTAGCAGACCGTTATTCAACTCTGAGCGAATTTGACAGATATGCCGACGTCATTCGTTTTGTGTTTCACAAAATGTAGCTTTAGCTTAGTAGTTCCGTAGAATACAAAGTTCTCCTCAACATTTTTTTTGTCATCATACCTAACAAGCAAACCTGGTATCTATCATCCTCGACGTTCCTTGGGGATTCGACAGTCGATTTCTGCACAATCAGTTCACATGCATTCACACACTCGTCCAAAAAATCATTATTCGGATAGCAACGAAGCAATATAAGTGAAGGCTGTGTTGATTTTTTCTCGTATATCACTAACACAATCTTATTACCAGCCGAGATTAGCACAATCATTTTACACACTCGTCCAATCAGTCGATATTCAGACGGCAACGATATGTCATTGGCTGATTGTTTTTGTGTATCGCCAACAGAAACTCAGTTTGTTTGTAAATACACCCCAAGGGACGTCAATCCATCAGCTGATTCTGGTAACTCATTAGCTAATTCTGTCAAATTCACTGAGAGCCGCAGGTCTCTTAAAGAGCTCATCTTTAAAATCTTTCCACCATGCGCGAATAACGAAGCTAACACGGCTACTCCCCGGCTATAGGCTTAGCAGTTAGGGAGAAGGTTTGAATTTAAAACTTAATTCTGCCACTGGACATCCACTGGACACCGTGTATATATTATGTAGTGCCATTTTTCAATTAAGATTTTCGCTTTATACTAAAAAAATTTGATGCTGGACTCACTAGCAATAATTTCAAAAGTCCAGGATTGATTTAAAAAGGTGCGTTACATAAACCTTTGTCGTGTAAATTTCCATCCCTTAAAATTTGTTTCTGCTCCTTAATTAAAGCGAAAATACAAAAATATTCAACTAAACTTTTCTTAATTGGATGCATAATGTCGTTTCCATGATAATTAATTACAAAAAAAAAGACATGATTAAGTTTCGAACAGGAGTGCAAGTAATGAGGAAAACTGCTGAGTTTTTGGCAATCGCTGATGGGTCACCGCTTTAACTCTTAAGTTAAACAATTAGCAGCCACACTTATTAAAGGCGCGTGCATGTATTCCTAAGCGTCTGTTTTTTGGCAATTCATTTAACTTCCGCATTTATTTGGCTGCCAAATAGCACCACCCATTTAAATGACTCGGGAAGTTGACTGCGCGCGAAAATTGTTTAAAATGACTGACGGCATTAAATCCGGCTGGTACGCGGGAAGGGGGGGCTTCTATTCGAGTGTCTGACGTACACAAATTGCATGACTGTTGTAAAATATGAGTGCTTTGCAGTACTCGCAAATAAATAATTATTAATTTAATGTTTTCCTACATTCAACTTAAATCCTCATCATGATTTTGAGTGGTGATTAAGCAAAAATTGATGGTGGCCAAAAAAGCTACTTGACGATTTTGCTTTTGGTTGGCTGTCGGCTGTTAGTTGTGAATCAACTGTTGACTACTGACTGGCTGGCTGCCTGCTTAATGAGTACGCAATTGTGTGAAATGTGCGCAAATGATTTTTGTTTTTTTTTATTAGCCATATGGTTTTTTTTTGTGCGAATATTTTGCATTTGAATTTGCTGTTTGTTTTATTTGCTAAATCGTTATGTATAAGCAAATAAAATGAAACAGAAAAAAAACCTTAATAATAGTCGAAAAGACACAGACAAATTTAAAAATTGCTTGAATACAATTGGGCACACTTTAGATTTGACAAGCGCTTTGATCGTCCGGCGGCTGTCTAACGCCAAATAAAGACTTCGTTAACGTTGTGACATCTTTTGACTGTTGACAGCTTCGCTTCTGCCATTTTCTGGTTAGTGTCATTTTTCACAATTTCAATGACGGGTAATGAATGTGATTGACAACTTTAAGATGTTGAAATTCTTAAAATTTTTATTTTAAAACTATTAAAATGTCAAAATGCGCTTGCACACAAATTGTGGTATTATAAATATTTTGAAAACTTTGAATATTACAATTAGAAATTTTTTCTGTTTGTACGAGTTCATTTGAAAAGTCCGTGCAAAGTCAGAGAGCTGGCACTGCTATCGCGTAACGAGGTTATGCTGAGTCAGTACCATCTCTGAGAAGAACACACACCAAGTTTCAGCCATATCGGTCTGTTTCTTTGTGTTTGGTATTCGAGAAAGTCGAGTGATTTTCAGAAAGATCCTTTTCAATCAAGGCAACGCGCCAGCTCACGCCTCAGCAGTTGGGGGCGTAAAATTAATAGAAGTAGGGTTCTAACCTCCTCCTGTCTTCAAACAAACAGTCGGCGTACTCGCGTATCGGCACCCACGTCACTGTTGACAGTTATAATTTCGAGGTTGTAAAAGACTTCGTATATTTAGGAACCAGCATTAACACCTATAACAATGTCAGCTTGGAAATCCAACGTAGAATCTCTCTTGTCAACAAGTGCTACTTTGGACTAAGTAGGCAAATGAGTAGTAAAGTCCTCTCTCGACGAACAAAACTAACACTCTACAAGGCTCTCATTATCTCCTGACCTAATGTATGGCGCAGAAGCGTGGGCCATGAAGCGACGCTTGGAGTGTTTGAGAGAAAGATTGTGCGCAAGATTTTCGGGCCTTTGCACATTGGCAAGGGCGAATATCGCAGGCGATGCAACGATGAGCTGTATGATCTTTACGACGACATAGACATAGCGCAGCGAATAAAGATCCAGCGGCTACGCTGGCTGGGTAATGTCGTCCGAATGGATACAAACGCTCCTACTCTTAAAGTATTTGATGCGGTATCAGCTGGTGGTAGCAGAGGAAGAGGAAGACCTCCTTTGCGTTGGAAAGATTAGGTGGAGAAGGACTAGGCTTCACTTGGTGTGTCCAACTGGTGTGTTAAACTCGGCCAAAATCGCGTAAGCAGTTATCGCGCCAATTAAGAAGAAGAAGAGTGTTCTAACTCGTTTCGCATCTCTCCTATTCTCCGCACTAGTTTTCCTCAGATCCCTCGAACTACTAAACTGTTCCTCAATTTAAAAAAATAGCTGGCGGGAGACAGCTTCAAACGAGGCGATGATTGCAGAAACGAATGGCTGGTTTTCAGACTCGGACAAATTCTATTATTCGGAACGGATAAACAACTTATTTAGAGCAGCACTGGACGAAGTTCATAAGCCTGAAAGGAGACTATGTCGAAAATTTAAAAAGGTTTACACCAAAAAATTAAGCCGGTTTAGTTTTTCACGGACTTGTCAAACGACCTTCGTAATAAACCGCTTCGTTAAATACTAAATTGTGCGTTTTACTGCGTTTAGCCATGAACAAAAGATGAAATATCCTCTGAACCTGAAGTTTGAAGTATTTTTATAAGAAACATAACGGGCGCAAAATTAATCACCCTATCGGAAGATTTATATTTTGTGAAAATGGTGTTGTACGTCAATCATATTTGGCACTTGTGAACTAAACTGCTGCGGTATACAAACAGACAAGCAATGGAGTGCGTAAAGGTCAAAATAAAAATTTCCATCACTCAAAATTAGTTATTTTTATTAAGTAAAAAAGTTATTCAAAAACAATTATAAAGTTATTCAAAAACAATTATTTAAAAACAAAATTGGATGCTTATTTTGCACCCCCTTTTATAACTTTTAGAAACAGGTTTAAGTTTAAGAACAGGACTGCCAGACTTGCCTAATGTCTCTAGAAGCTGCAAATATGCATGAAATTTACGGTGACATAATTTCTCTCATGATTTACTTTAAAAAGTTGAACTAAAAAAAAATGTCTTTTTCCAACCCACCGTTCGTCCTACTAAGAAGGGCTTAAAGTAGGGATGGGTAAAACACGTGACACATCATGTCATGTTTTTTCACGCGTGAATATGAGCAGTTTTGAAATAAATCACGTAACTTCCGTGAGTTTTATGTAAATCACGTAATTTCTACTTTTCAACAAATACCTAACTGCGTTTGATGATCCAAAAAGCTTGAGAAAAAAATTTCAGTGAGTGCATCTGCTCCTGAGTTCTGAAATGTTCAATGATCTCTGCGCTCTGAAAAAAAATCATGCATAATTTTACAAATTCTAGTTGTAACTAACGAATCTGTGGAATTATTTAGAGAATCCACAAAAATTCACTAGCGCGGAAATGTTAATTTATTAAAACAACAAGAATTATTTAAAAAATATGCATTTAAAAAAGACTATTAAAAAAAATTATTAAAAAAAAATTATTTAAAAAGAAAATTATTAAAAAAAATTTTATTAAAAACTAAAAGAAATTAATTAAAAAAAAATTAAAAAAAAAATCATTAAAAAAAATGTTTATAAAAAAAGTTGAAAATATGGTCATTACGTTTTACGCTTTCTATAAGTAATTTTTCTCAATTTTGGTATTGTTTGCCGGAATTGAATTGTTTTTGTTGTGCGCCATTAGATGTATGATAAAATTCGCTAGACTTATTTCTGACTCAGAATTTAGTCAAAAATTCCATGAAAATAACCCAGCAATAAACTTTCAAAAATAAATTACAACTAAGTACCGATGTTACACATTAAAACAATCACTACTTGCAGCGCGGCGAGACTCAGAGACATAGGAAGCTGGACAACAAGGTCGTACGGTCACAGTTAGATCCTCCTACAGAGACCCTCGCTGCTCAAAAATAGATCAGACTACACAGTCCCCAACCTTAACTTCAAGAAAGAATTTACGGTACATTTCCCACCGAGAGCCGAATGGAGCAAAGGGAAGGTGATTGGAAGATACGATATCGAAATCTATACCGATGGTTCTAAGATGAACTGTGGTGTGGGAGCTGGCTTCCATTCGGAGCCACTCAATCTATCTCAGTCAATTCGTCTTCCTGACTATGCCAGCGTGTTCCAGGCAGAACTCTTAGCGATCAGATAAGCATGCAAATCACTAAAACTCTACAAGAAAGTTGGTGCAAAAGTAGCCATCTTCTCAGACAGTCAAGCAGCTATAAAGACCTTAGACTCCAACTCCATTTCACCCAAACTAGTCTTACAGTGCAGAGAGGAGCTGGAATTGCTTAGTCATTGGCTCGAAATCACTCTGATATGGGTTCCCGGTCATAGGAACATACGTGGTAATGAGATAGCGGGTGAGCTAGCAAGAAAAGGTTCGGCACTAGAAATAGCAGAGGCGGTGGCAGTCTCCACCCCACTCAACACATTAAAAGCATCCATTGCTTCACACTATCATGCTTTAGCCGAAAGAAGATGGAAGCAATTAACTACATGTATTACAACAAAAAGACACATGGGCGTCGTACAAAATCCAAAGGTCGAATGATCTATTAGGATGCTCTCGGCCAAACACTGCACGCATCACTGCAACCCTTACAGGCCATTGGCAAGTAGGGGAACATGCAACTAGACTCAACCTACCCTTCAATCTTATCTGCAGAAGCTGCCAAGTCTTTTCCACTATTTATGTGAATGTCCAGAGCTAGCTAGGGCACGACTCCGCTCCTTCGGGAAGACTTTCTTGCAGCAAATTAATGAGATTTCAGACATCGAGATAAATAATTTGCTGCTATTCTTGGACCTCACTAAATGGATCTGACTTAGAACAAGACAAAAAAAAAAAACATCATCACACAAGGACAGTGGCGGTAAAACAGTGCTGGTCACTAATTAAGATTATTTCAGTGGAAATACTTAACCACTTCAACAACAACAGGTACCGAAATAATCGCTAATGATGTGGTGGAAGGTCCGATTTTATTCGGGACTTTGGAGAAATAATGCTAACCTGGGTAGGTATGTAGGTAGCTAGAAATGGCAGTTGGTTGTTAAGCCCACTAACTAAGACCGTAGTCGATCCATTATGTTACCACATTAGCAGTTTACTTGCTACTCCTCGTTAAAACTATTTTTTTAAGTGCAAACCCATTGATCTGGCTGACACTTATATCCCTAATGTCATCAGTAACGATGTGGTCATCAGTGAAAAACGATGAGCATGCCGCTCAGTAACAGAGAAGAGGTCTGAAAGACTCTTCCTCCTTCCCATTCTTGCAGTTTTTGCAATTGAAGTGAGCATGCCGCACAGGACAGTGACAGAGAAGAGGTCTAAAATACTTTTTCTCCTTTCCATTCTGGCAGCTTTTGCAACTGAAATGAGGTACAACCAATCTTTGAGGATGTGGATCTAGGATGTCGATGTCTGTAATCAAAGCAACTAATATAAATACGTTTTTCCTTCATCGATTAAGTAGCGCCTTTTAGCGCTTGATTCCCATTCTGGCCAAATTCCTTCTCTTTTCATGTCAGACTATCAACCCATTTCATCTTGACTGAAGTGACAATGCCACTTCTACCATCAAGAGGAAGGCGAGTGGTAGTGCCCTCTCTTGCTAATTGGTCTGCCTTGCAATTCCCTGGTATACCACCATGCCCTAGTAGCCATATCTATAAATGCGATGATGCAATGATGGAAATTGTCGCAACCCCACCAAGAGATTTAATCCCCACTTGGCTATCAGAAATGTATTTTGACTTCTCTAAAGGCAGTCATATATTTGCCTAACCAGGCAGCTACCTCATTAATGGCTAGAATTTCACCTTGAAATACGCTACATTAGTTAAGAAGTCGAGCCGGAACCGCTCTTACTTTTGTCTTCTTACAGTAGACGTCAGAACCAACCTTATCGCGTGAGATATTAAAAAGAACCGTAGGTAGTTTTTCTGACCAGGTGCGTTGTCCACCCACTCATGTCTAGCTGAAATTCTAGTAGTAAATGACCTATTAAAATGTGGTGCATCCAAACATTCCTAAATTGAGCCAATACCGCTGCGATCGAGACTTACTCTATAAAAAACTGTCAGAATTTATACGGTGAGCATTTTTAATAGAAAATTTAACTTGGTGCAAGAAATGACGTTCTTATATCCACTTTCTTCTTATGGAAAAATTTTCATATACGAAAGGTACTGTAAATACATAAACACATAAAAAAAATTAAATACAAATAAATAAATTAAAATAAAATGCGTCTTGTTGTTGTTCCACAGTTTTAAGCCGGTTCCGAATGGCAAATGGTTCTATATGAGGAGCTTTTTAATGGCAGAAAACACTCTGAAGTTTGTCATACCCTGCCGAGTGGCAACCGCTATTAGAAAAACTTTTCCTTTTGCTATTTCATGCACTCAAATTCGAACCTATGCTCTGCCGAATGGAAGTCACGAACCAACCATTCGGCAACGGCGACCACGACACTCACACATGCGTTCAAATTGATACTGCTATGAAAACAGCTGAAATCGTTAACTGCTAAAGGTGTCGCAAACTCTATTACCCAATCGGAGATGCTATAATTTTTGTAAATGGCCGTAAGTGTCAATTTTGCTTTGACATTTGTGAGGTAAACAGATGCAAAATACACGTGAACAAATCATGGATCGCTGTACCCCACTTGATCTATAACATTTTCTCGTCTTGATGAAAAAAAGTTAAAACATAAACAATCAAAAACCAGAAATAAATTTTTATATTTATAAAAAAATTGCACACAGCAAATATCGGATGAAAACTTTGGTAAACTGAGGTTATAATTTGAAAAAAATTCTACGATTTGTGGTATGCGACTTGGTGTTGTTTTCCAATTGGAGTGATCTACTCACACAGTTTTACTAAATATCGAGTGTTTTTTTAGCTGCATCAGAAATATCGATATTGATAACTATGGTTTCTGTTCAGTAGGGTTTGGCAAATCATCATGAATCGTTAAACGCCAGAACAACGCTTGCAAATTGTTTTGATTTACTTTGAAAAAAAAAAATCTCTTCGCGAAGCTCATAGGACACTTCGTCCATTTTATGAACGGTTTACACGCTGGCATCATCATCAGTCCCTATTCCTTTCGAAATGAGGAAGGAACTGCGGTTACGTTGAATGGCGAATTCTATCGAGTCAAGTTGACTGAATTTCTGTATCCAAAAATTGATCAGCTGAACATCGACCACCTTTGGTTCCAACAACGCGAGACAACTTGCCTTATATCGCGCTTAACAATCGACTTATTGCAATACTCAAGTCAGAATTGATGTAGTACAACCAGATTTATTGGAAAAAGTTGTCAATAATTTGACTGATCGAATGGACCATCTGATTTGTAGCTGCGGCGGATATATGTCGGATATCGTATTCAAAAAATAAATGTCATGAAAAGAACTAGCAGATTATAATAAAAAGAGTTCATTCGAACAATATTTGTGTTTTGTATTATCGCTTTAAGTTTCCAAGCTCTTAAAAAAACTCCCGATAGTTTTTATGTGAAACATTTTCTTAGCACTCGGAAGGAAGCAATTTTGCAATTTTATATGGGTTTCGAGCCTGTTCCAATCGAATTAAAGTCACCAATTTTATTACGGCGGCTGCACGGATTGATTTTTACCGGATGGAAATTTATTAGAGAAACATATGTACAATACTTACATATATCCAGACTTGTAAAAAGTAGATTTTGAATTGATTTTTCAGCCTAGTGTTGATGTGAAAAAAAGCTTGTTTGTTTTAATTTCCCGGCTGCCTGAATCGCGAAACTTAAACACTCGCCAATTACGCGTTGACATTTCGGTGTTACTTGTTTTATGATTTTGCTTTGATTACGACTAGTTTATATACAGGAAATGCAACATAAATCGATTAATCCATTGTCAATGACAACAGGCCGGAATTGTAGCAATAAAAGCAAAACAACAAACACGTCAAAAACACCAAAAACAGACAAGCGGACAGACAGCAGAAGCAAAGTGAGCATGAAAAACAAAAAAAAAAAAGTATGCTACTACCATAAATGCCTTAAATGTGCTAAAACGACTGCCATTGAAATACTTTTGCTGTCTATAGGAGCACACACACGCGCACGAGTTACCTCGCATGCATACAAATGTAGTCGCAGCAAATCATAAGAGCTTTAAAAGCAAGCACCACTGCACACCGGCGACGCATTTTCTTGTATGTATGTATGTATGTACGCGCAAGTATTTCAGAGCGGCGAGCATAAATGCAATTTTTTACGCATTTTCTATTTATATCAGCTATTTTACGTGCGCCAATTTATACTAAAGTGAAAAAAAAAAATCACATAAACAATTAAAGCAACAACTTGAATAATTAACATGTACCTAGCGCGAAAAGCAAATGAACAAAAAAAAAAACACACACATACAAAAAAAGTAATATAACAAACGGGAAATATTCATTGACAACTGCTGGCTGGTAGGCCTCAATTGTACGCATGCGGAACTGACGCACCACTGCGCTGCTCAACTCCAACGTGCCGCGTGTGCCGCCGAATGCAGTTCGCAAGCGCCATGGCGGAATTTGCGGTAGTCATTCATTTGTGTCATGCAAATCCGTGCGTAGTTATCGTCGATAGCTGTTGCGGTTGTTGTTATTCAACAATTTTTGCATTTGAGAGCTGACTTCAAGCCAACGACCTCCAATAATTACGCATACGCCGTGTAGTTTATGCATGCTTGTGTGTGTACGTGTGCATGTATGCCGCCACAAAGCACAAAAAACACATTGGCACTTCTCCTCAATAGTGCGCACTTGAAACCGCAACGGCAGTGACGGCGGTAACGCGGCTGTTGGCAAAAAATGATTTGCACTTAAATCCACTGAAAATACTTCACTAACTACCGAATACCACTTACATACATACTTACGCACATACAAACCTAGAGACATACTTATCCATATGCACATACATGCGTGTGTGTGTGTGGGTTTTTTGCATATTTTTGCATAAATATGTACACGCGCTATTTCATTTGAATTAATGAGTGTTGCATTGTAAGTGCGATAAATTCATAGCAGGCAAAATGGCAACATGAAAGCAAAAAAATTAAAACAACAAACAAGCAAGACACACACAAACCACTATAAATAGTCAACGAGCTGAAGTCGCGACCTAACATTTTCATTTTGATTTTCTGTTTTCTGTCGTTTTCATAAATACAATTGGCCACCAAAAGGGGTTGGGCTCTATTGAACGTGTTGAAGCATTCAATTATGCATTTTCGCCACTCGTAGTTGTGTACGCTTCATTGTTGTCTATTGACGCATACACACATACACACACACTTGTACATAAATTGCCATAATTGAAACAATATCCGTGTTCAATTTGGTTTTGCAATAATTATGCAGCTGTAAAGTGACTATTGCGGACTTAAAGCCTTTGGAAGTTGTGAATGAAACATAAAACAATTAAATGTTTATTATCAACTGCGTTTGGTATTTAGGAAGGTTTTGTTTTTTGGCATACCTTTGTTAGGACTGAAATGGCAAAAATGTTTTTACTTCTTGTGCAAGCGATCGAGATTTTTTTCCTCTAAAGTGGTGCTCCGGCTCTGAAATTATTCGATGCGGTACCGGCTGGGGGTAGCAGAAGAAGAGAAAGGCCTCCTGTGCGTTGGAAAGATCAGATGGAGAAGGACTTGGTTTCAACTGGCGCCGGTCAGCAGGAGAAAGAAGAGATTGGCGCGATTTGTTAAACTCGGCCAAAACGTGTAAGCGATTATCGCGCCAATCAATGAGGTGAAGGAGAAGATGAAGGAGAAGAGGAGGGAGAAGAATAAGAAGAAAAATAAGAAGAAGAAGAAAAAGAAGAAGAAAAATAAGAAGAAGAAGAAAGTGATGTTCAATAGAATACATTAATTTATGTTTTAGTTTTAATTATTTATATAAATAAATAAAAATATAATAACAAAGTCGCCGCCGCCGTAACCGAATGAGTTGGTATGTGACTACCAACCCCTGCGAAGTGTTAGAAACCACGGGCACGAAACCCTATTTTATAGAAAAATTTGTTTCTAATAGCCACTCGGCAGGCAATGGCAAGCTTCCGAGCATACTTCTGACATTTTTTATGCTTCTCATAAAAAAACTATCTGCCGTTCGGAGGTGGCATAAAATTGCAGATTCCTCCATTTGTGGAAAAACAGCAAAATGCGCGTTACAAATAAAGGGTGTTTTTTTAGAGGTTAGGTTTTCAAGTTGGCACTACTTTTTTGTAGATGGCCTTTTTGACAGCTGTCACTTGATTTGTGCTCAGTTTGGTTTGCCATTTCATAATGAATAGACTTACACCTGAACAACGTTTGCAAATCGTGCAAATTTATTACGAAAATAATGGTTCGGTTCGCGCGACGCATCACAAGAAAATTTTGTTCAGCGATGAAGCTCACTTTTGGTTGAATGGGTATGTCAATAAGCAAAATTGTCGCATTTGGAGTGAACATAATTTACAAGCCATTGCTGAGACGCCGTTACATCCTCAAAAAGTCACTGTTTGGTGTGCTCTATGGGCAGAGGGAATCATTTGTCCATATTTCTTTAAAAATGAAGCCGGCCATAATGTTACAGTCAATGGAGAGCGCTATAGAGCCATGATTAATGACTTTTTCGTGCCTGAATTGGACGATGTTGATGTGGACGACCTTTGGTTCCAACAAGACGGCGCTACATGCCATACAGCCAACGCAACAATCGATTTATTGAAGGAAACTTTTGGTGAGCGCATTATCTCGCGCCGTGGACCTGTGGCGTGGCCTCCAAGATCGTGCGATATAACACCGCTGGACTATTTCTTGTGGGGCTATGTGAAGTCGCTTGTCTACGCAGATAATCCCGAGACGATTGACGTCTTGGAAGAGAATATTCGGCGCGTTATTGCTGACATACGGCCCCAATTGCTGCAAAAAGTGGTCGAAAATTGGAGCCAGCCGCGGCGGCCACTTGCCCGAAATCATTTTTAAAACATAATGGCAAACCCTTATCTTTATAATAAAGCTAAATTCTTGGCCATAACATTAAATTATATACGTTTTATTTCATCTTGAAAACCTAACCTCTAAAAAAAACACCCTTTACAAGGAGATGAAACACCCAAAAAGAGTGTAAGCGCCAATTGTCATATTAATCTGTGTACAAGACTTATAAAAATTGGGCACATTTTCATTAATAATTCAAAATTTTAAATCAGTGTTGTATGAAAACCATTGATAGCCAATTAAATTTTATAGAATAATGTGCAGGTTTGGACTAGGTCGAAATTCTCTTTGATTTTTAACAGTTTCCCTCACGGTGTTGTTTTCTTCATTTAAAAATATTTTGTGCACTTCCACTCGCAGTTTATTATACTGAAATTAAGTAGGCTATAAAACCGCCTACCAAAATATTTTCTAAAATTTTCAAAAAAAAGTGTGAAATATGAATGGGGAATGGATGAATGAGCAAAAATTTTGCGTAAATTTTGAAAATTGGACTTATACATATACATACTATATGTGCCCATAATTATGAAAGTGGTCTAAGTCATATATTTCTTATTTCGAGATATTTTATGAATTGCGTTTGAACGAGCTAAAAAATATTTTTATATTGTGCAACATATCATTTTATAATTTTCTTAGTTTGAATTAATGGAAATTTATTATCAGTCTCATACGAAAATATTGTTTCTAAAGCTCTAATTGACTTAGACCATTTTCAAAATTAATTGAATGTCCTATAAATGTCTTAATGCAATAAAGAACTTTGAGTGATAATTTGAAGCAATAACTTTAATGAAATAATTCATAAACATTTATTAATTATTTTTAAAAAGTAATCCATTTTTATAATTTTTTTCTAGGTTTTAGGAACGTTCATGATAAACTGTGAGGATGTATGGTAGTAAACACATAATATAATTATCTTTTTTTTCTTCGTCTGGTCTAGGGGTGGTGCATAATGAAAATAATTTAATATTTTCGTATATTTGTGGTCTTCCTCTTTTCGGGGTGAAAGATCCAAAACGTGAAAGAAGTCTAAAGAAGTTTTGTAGAACATTTTATAAGATTAATTTTTCAAGAAACGCAACCATTGAATTTTCAGCCAAGAGACTGATTCGCCCGCGGTATTTTTTACTCTCTTTTTGATTGATTGATTCTTCTATTCTTCATGCGTTTTACCGAAAATGGCTTTTTCCTTCCACGTTTTTTTTATCAATTCATAATAATGCTCAGGGTTGTATAAGTAAGTTGGTTTTTTATTTTCATTTCTATCAAACCGGAATCACGGTCATTCGGTATAAAGGAATGACCCGATACCAAAAATGTGTGGTTTACTGTTTCAATATTATTATTATTTGACTGAGCCATTTTCATCCATGTTAATGCTACTTTAATGTTACGATTTTGTCCTGAACATGCATCACTGTAGGCTATTACGTATTTTTGAGTAGTTATATTATCCTCCATATGCGCTAAAATGCATGATGCTACTTCCTGTGCACCTCTTGATCCTGTAGTTTCATCCTATATATACATCTTTACATTGTCATTATGGAAATTATGAAAATTATGGAAACCCAAGTTATAAACGTACATATTTCGCTTATAATAGGCTAACGAAACAGACAGTTTAGAGTACGGAAGTGCTTTTGGTAAATCAAATGGGAATCCATAGTATTCGCTGGAATTTTTTTTGGCTTTTTTCTGGTCCTCTGCAAGACAGTTTCTAGCTCTTTTGACATTTTTTAAATGTACATCATTACTTTCAATAAGCTGTAATTTCTCTTTCTCATTATTGCATGTTTAGATTTTTCCATTCAGAAAATCGCGTTTTTGGCATGTGTCTTTTCGAGGAGCATGGAAATTTAAGTTAAATTCAGTATTAAATATTTTCCTGTAGATCAATTCCTTAACAAAGGTTTGGTTCTGCTCCTCATATTTCTCTACATATAGGCTATAGATTTTACGAATCTCGAGTTAAGGACTCAAATATTGTTGACCAGGAGTGCGACGAGCTCTGGTGCAGCGGCTCTCATATGCTGGAAAACTTAATATTTCTTATCTCGTACAGCTTTTATCTTAATTTCATCTGTTGTCGTTTTCGTTATCGGCCTGCCATGTGGTTCAGAAACACATCGAAGAGGGTCACGCTCTATTTTTAAGTTATGTTTCTATTTAATTTCTTCAAGTTTTTGACTTAGACCACTTTCACTATTAACACTAAATGAATTCCTTATAACGTTGAAGCCACATCCACCTTCTAAAGTTCACTTTTGAAAGTGTTTCACAGTCTCTTTCTCTGCAGGATCCCCACAACTTCTGCAATAGGGGTTGTACGGCATTCCAAACTTCTCCGCATGAGTACCGATCACCCAATGATCAGTGAATATCGCAATGAGTTTGGAAATTGAATGGCGGGGGATTCCCATCACCCTAAGCGTTCGGTTTCTATCGTATTGAGGCCATAGTGTTTTCAAAAAGGAGTGTTGAAAGTGTATAAAGATTTTTTGGCATAAATTAATACAATAGAAAGATGGATTGCTGGTCGACGACGAAGATTGTTCAGCGACACTCTGCGATCTAGCAGTAATATTCCCAACAGAACGTCCAGTCTTTGGTCTACCAGTCCTTTTTCTACATTCAACAGAATCAGTTTCTTGAAAGTTTTACACCAACCTTTGAATTGTCGACTCATTCGGATGATTTTTTGCACCAAAAAACTCACGGATTTTGCGATAAGTAGTTCTTAAATACCCTCAAATTTCATTACATTAAATGTAAGTTTCAATAATTGTGAAAAATCGCACATCTGTTGAATATGACATAAAAAAGCTACCGTTTAGGAATTATTAACTACTGGCATCTAGTCGTCACTTTTGAAAGACCCTTTAGAAAAACTTTTTCTCCCACCAATCTTACAGAAAAAGGCTGCTGCTAATGTCAAAACGTCATTCAAAGCTCAATTATTCTGCATTTCATTTAAATGCAAACAAATTATGCCTCGTTTGAAAAACTCCAGATATCTGGACATGGATATACTTAAGAGTTTTCATAAAGGCTCAAATCCTTAAAAAATTGATGATGTTTTTTAGAACATTTGCCATGTTTAAAATATTGTAAAAAAATTTGCCTCTTAATTGTTGCTATTTTTACTTTCAGTATTTTACCATTCACAATATTTAATTATAAAAATGAACTCGATTTAACAGCCACGGGCTCATTTACTATAATCCAAATATCAATTTCTCGTTTAAATGGAATTATTGCGCTGAGCTTAAATTTGCTTTGTATGCAAAGCCAAATCTAGACCTAAATACGATTGGCAAAAAAAGTATGAGGAAACATCTGCGAAAAAATTCACTTTCAATTGGTTTTTACAAAGCGAAATAATGTGCTAGCGGAATGCTAATTTAAAAAAAATTAGTTATAAAGAAAAAAAAATTATATACACGAAATGTTGTTTGTTAGTTTTTACTTGTATTTTCACATACATATACACTTATAATTGTTTTATTTCACTCAAAATACCCTAACTCCTGTATGTATGTGAACATGCATGTGAATGTGTGAGTACATAAGTAGATTTCCCTGTAGGCAAATGAGCTGGTGCTGAAAGTTTAGAACTAAATTCGGTGAAATCTATTTGGATATGACAGAATAAAAATGGCGGAGTTTGTGTGTATGAAAAATAAATAAAAAATATAACAACTTACAGACGTAGAGGTAAAGGCCATGATTTTCAATACTAATGAGACTGAGAACAAACAAAGGAAATAAAACTAACAAAAAGTGCGTGTAGCGTAGTACACATAACAGAAGTGAAACTTTCAAGGCAGACAAAGAAAGAGGGAGAGACCCGAGAGAGAATGAGAGAGAGAAAGAATATATACCGAAATAAATTCACAACATTTGCAGAAAATACAGATAGGCAAAATTTACAAAAAAACGGAGAAGGGTCGACCGTGGCAACAACGCGTACTACCCCGGGCGTTTATCACCCGCACAAACGCAACGATTCCAGGACCGCAGCAATGGCACAAATTACCGCAAGGCAATACCAATAAATCTGACGCCAGAATGGATAGCGTCAAAAAGTAGGCACCAAAAGCAAAAAAGTCAAAAAAATTGGAATCAAAAAGCTCCCCAAAGAGTAGGCACCAAGGAAATATAACGCCAAAAAGTAGGCACCAAAAATATAAATCCTACAAGTTTGCACCAGCAAACAAGCGCCAAAAAGTAGGCAGTGTTATTTCTCACTAGAAATTTGCAACCACAAGGAAAAACTCAGGAAAATTAAGATATATATGAGGTATAGCCCTCTCTCTCCATTTCCTCTCCGTTATATCTTTTTTCTCTATCGCGTAACGAAAATGCCCAAAACGTTGCATGGCCTTGAAATTTTACTCTCCATTCTCGCTCGTCCATCGAGCCCTAAGAAGTTTCACTTCAAAAATTGTAATATTTTGTATGAAAAGAAAAAGAATACACAACGAACCAAAAACTTAATTTTCTTTTTCAAGTAAACACACACACAATTACAGTTTGCCCATATGAGACCCTATGCTCCAATGGGATATAAAGAGAACGATGATAATGATGACAGTTTTTTGACGCTTCTTAACATTATATGACCGTTTTTCAGGATCACACATTCGATCAAAAAAGAGTTTAGATGTCATGCGATTTTGAATAACTTAAAAAAAAAATATTTTGCTTAATGGTTATTTTTATTTTGACCTTTGCGTGCATTGTTGCTTGTCTGCTTGTTCGAGGGAGTTCAATAAGTACCCGTGTTAGAAATGAAGACTCCATTTTTTCAAAAATTTTTGTTTTTTTTTTCAACTTAGTCCCCTTTTAGAAAGATACACTTCTCCCAACGCTCCGGCCATTTTTTTTTAAAATAGGATTTGTCAAACTCTGCTAAATACGCCTCTGTCTCGGCGATGACTTCCTCGTTTGAACTAAATTTTTTTTCCGCGAGCCATTTCTTCATGCTAGGGAACAAGAAAAAGTCGCAGGGAGCCTGACCGGAGGGAGCCTGCAATTTGGCGACGACAACTCCGGATGAAGGTGCTGGCGCGTTATTGTGGTGAAACAGCGGCTTCTTTTTCGCCAAATGTGGCCGTGTCTCCTTCAATGTTTTGTGAAAGCGGTTCAATAACCCACTTTAGTATTACCCTTTTTCTAAAAAATCCATGAGGATGACGCTGTTCGCATCTCAAAAAACCGTCACCATGACCTTTCCGACCGATGGGACTGTCTTCGTCTTCTTTGGAGCAGATTCACAGAAATCCATTGTTTTGATTGTTGCTTAGTTTCTGCTGTGTAATGATGAATCCAGGTTACATCAACGGTGACAACTCGACGCAAATATTCCTTCGTATCTCGCTTAAATTCCTCCAAGCACAGCTTCGAAGTTAACAGCTGCATCCGCTTGTTGCCCACCGTGGACAATCGAGGCCCCCATCGGGCTGACAATTTTTTCATCGCCAACTTATCATGTAAAATATTAATTGCCATTCCGGTCGACACACCTGTGGCTTCTGTTACTTCGCGCACTTTCGTTCGTCGATCAGTGAGAATTATGTCGGGGACTTTTCGAATGATTTTCTCGGTAACCACGTCTGCCGGGCGTCCTGGTCGCTCCTCATAAGAAACGGATGTTCGCCAATGTTTAAATCCGTTGAAGCAGTATCTAATGGTGGTCATGGATGACAAATCGTCTCCATAGACAGCATCCAACTTTGCTTTTATCTCCTCGCATTTTTTGCCATTCAAAAACAAAAAGCGAATTACCGAACGATGCGAATTCCATTTGCGAGTTCGAATGCTCCGAAGAAATGCCATTTTTAAGCGAAACGTCTTCGCAGAGAGTGCAAGTGAATCTTCTTTATATTTTTTGAGTCAGTATACATACATGAAAATTCCAACTGAGTACGTGCAGAATAGAGGTTAAGGAAGACCAAAACTCCGATGATGGGACGGCTTAGATCGGGACGCTGAGCTATTTGGTATACGTTGTTGCAGAACTCAAGCGAAGAATAAATCGAACTAGAGCCAAATGTTACAGCGAGCCAAGAAGTGGACCGGGTTGTTGAGCTAACTATGATGATGGTGATACATGTACGAGAATGTATGTTAATTTATTTAAAGACACTTTTCCTCTCTCTGGGGAGCTGCTCCTAAATTAGACGTTTCTTCTCATTTGACAAAATGTTTCTAGCGACATTTCACGGTCAGCCAAATGTATGTTACTGACGAAATTTTACGGCTGTTAAGTTAGTACTATGCTTAAGCTATTATCATCATAAATTCCTAGAGTTTCAGTGTGGAACATAGGGTCACATAGAGTGGATATATAAAATGGTCAACCATGTCACAGCATTTCGTGAAATCCTTTCATTTTACCCAGTGCAAAACTAGTTGTACACCGCAGAACTTGCATGTTGAACTGATACAAGAAATTAGTCTTACCTGCTCTGATTTTCTTTGCAGGGTTTGCTATCGCATGCGCTTCATATTACGTATTCAGTCCAGTAACATGCAAAAATTAACATTTTCAAACACTTCCACAACTTTTTGCGCCTAGTTGATTGCTTGGTGAAAGAGTGGAGGAAAGGAGAGGAGTTGTTGGCGACTGTTGGCGGTAGTGAATAGTTGAGAATGCGATTGCCAAGATAAACTATAAATTACCTTGCAACTTGTAATAGTTATAAGTAGCACATTGAGCGGATTTGTTGTTTTTGTTTTAATAATTTTCGTATTTCTTTTCCACTCCGTTGCCAAGCGCTGAATTAGTAATAAGCAAAAACACAAAAAGCAAAACAGAAAAAAAAAAAAACACAAAGGAAGGCAAAAACTCGGATTAATAAATGTTTACAAAAATGCATAAAAAAGCAATGAAAACGTAATAGTACCGGTTAAACTTGCACTGAATGCGAACATGAACCAACCTACGTCGCACCGCACCGCACCGCATCTGCATACATATAATCAACTGAAAAATGTTGAAGTGCAGCGCGCTCCAGTCCGGGCTGACCGAGCGACTAAGTACCATAAGTGCAGCGGCTGCAATTCAGTCGAAGTGCGACAAAGTTGAGGTGAATTGAACCGAAATAATGTGAAGCGAACTAGGCAACTTAATGTGTCAGAGAGAGGGCGAAGTGAAGTGATAAAAACAAAGTAGGGTTCGTGGGCAGAGGTGACCGAGCGGTAGCAGATATAGAAAAGTGCTGTGGAAGAGCGCAAATTGAGCAAGATTTGGCAGCGTTCGTAGCACGCAAACAGCCGCTCACCAACACACACAAATCGACAAGATACCACACATAAGAAAGCAGAAAAAACAAAAAAAAAAAAACGATATTCACACAGCCAACCATGCACTATGTAAATACGAGTATGCATAGACACGTGTAAATATACATACATACAATCGCATACTCGTACATACTTATGTAATCTCAAAAGGTGCCGCATATCGCAGTTTAATGACTTTTGATACCAAAAGTCCAACCAAAATAGCAGCGATTGATTGTCATTCTGTTGTCGCCTTCATGCCGCCGCAACCTTCACCAGCATTTTTGGACGCTTTGGTGTTCATAGTTCGTTGCACGCGGTAACTGTAACACTCAAAGGCCTACACATGTGACGTTTTTGTACATAAATACATATATTATATATAAATATGTACACATACATGCGTACATATACTCGTAAGTTTGTGCGTGAAGTTGAGAACAAGCTACTATTATCAATTTTCTCAATACATACATGAATGCGCCCGTATTTTTTGGAAATTTTTTATTTTGTTTTTTTTAGGAGTGATACGCATGCGCGTACCGTATTCTTACCGGTTCACCGCAAAAATTGATGCCTTGCTTCAGCTGCTGTGCTAGCTTACAAACCTGCATATTTGCTGTTGATATTTTTTGTTGCTCTCTGTTCGCTTGCTCTTGTTCGTACGAGTATCTGTTACTGTTTTTGTTTTTGGCATTATTTTGCCATCAGCTTGATATTCTTTTTATTCCATTTCTGAATTATAAATTTGTTGTAGTTGCCTTTTTTCCGTCGTAACCTTGTATTTCAGTGAAGGCCATGCGAACGCGACCAGCGACGCCAGCACCTTTTTGGCGTCATGTGGAATTGGTAATACGAGTTCAGGCCTACCTCTATACGACTGCGTACATACATACTTATACGACTACTATTTCCACTTGTATGTGCATATGTATTTTTGTATGAGTTACGCATAAATGCCACGCATTCCAGCGGTGACGCGTCGTCGTCGAGAACTTGACTTACATTTCCACTCTGACGCACATTTACAAATACAACAATAGACAGGTATCTGTACGTAAATTTGTAAGTTATTTGATACACTTGCCGCGTCTCGTATTCAGCGCAGTTCAAGGAGTCATTTATTGAACTACATAAGTCTTTGAAGGAAGTCAAATAATTTTGAAATAAATTTATAATTCTTGAAACGTTGCGATTCAATAAGATTTTGGTTTTTCAATACACTTGGAAATTTTGTTTTTTAATTTGCTTATTTGAAATATTAAACATCTCATTACGACCGCCTATGTGGAATTCAGCGCCATTTTTTGAGTCGCCCATAGAGTGCTTTTGAATACTT
Source organism: Anastrepha obliqua (assembly GCF_027943255.1). NCBI lineage: Eukaryota > Metazoa > Arthropoda > Insecta > Diptera > Tephritidae > Anastrepha > Anastrepha obliqua. Next base: position 47,203,978 of record NC_072896.1, on the reverse strand, counting down.
GTAAAAAATGCGTATGTATTCACAACCAGAGATATAGAGCCACTATGAGCAGAAATTGTGAAATTTCACTAATCCAATAGTGAGCCTTTAACTGAGTTGGCTCCAAATAACAATATCTCGCCGCATGTTGATATGAATCAGTCACGAAGATCATGCGTTTTGCAGTCGTACTATTTTTTTCTTTGGAGGGCTTCCTTAAGGGATTAGAAGTAGTGAGAATTTTTAAAAAATTGAATTTTGTTTTTGCATTTTCTTAAAGTGTAATATCTTAAAAATATTGTGTGAAAATTTGAAGTGAATCCGAAAATTAATTTTCGAGTTATTCAACAATTATCAAATGGGGCTTGGGCGCTCCGGAGCAGATAGCAAAACTTTTAATGCGTTTTTCTCAAAACCATGCTTTTTGTACTGGTGATAACTGTAACTTAAAAACCGCTTGGAAGATTTCAATAAAATGTATACTACTTTTGAAAAACATAAACAACTCGTGCCTGATCGAAGGATTTGTTTTTTCAAAAATTTCGATTTTTTTTAATTAATTGTCGGTTTTTTTCTCGAAAATCTGAAAAATATTTCCTGAGGCCGTCATATTGTTAATTTTGAAAAAAAGCTTCGATCAGGCATAAGATTTTCTATTAATAACACTAATTTCTCTTGTCTGATTTGTTTTAAATGAATTTCCGAGGACTTGTGATGATCACCACAAGGGACTTCTGGAGAAACGGACGCCACATAAACAGCGATAACTTTTACAATTATTAATTTTTGTTTGCTATGCTATGTTTTTATTTTTGTGAAATAAAGCAATTGACTAGCAAAAGGACATTATTGAACATCATAATTTTTTCGGACCTCTGACTACCCCTAACCCCTTAACTGATGGTCGATTAAAAAATTTGGCTTGAACTCATGTCAAAATATCATCTAAAATTTACTCAAAATTACCAAATTGCAAGTCCAAGGTGTAGGATAAAAAAAATACATTAGAAATTTTCAAATAAGCACTGGATCTTTTTTTTTATTTAATTAAAAATTAGTCAATGTATTGTACTTTAATGAAATTATAAGATGGTAATAGATTTGGCGGCCGCCGTAGGTGCCTGACTTCCATTCGGAGAACGCAGGTTCGAATATCAGTGAAATACCCAAATGTCACCCCTTCGGCAGGCAATGGCAAACCTCCGAGTGTATTTCTGCCATGAAAAAGCTCCTCATAAAAAACCATTTGCCGTTCGGAGTCGGCCTAAAACTGTAGGTCCCCCTATCCGCCATTTGTGAAACAACATCAAGACGCACGACACAAATAGGAGGTGGACCTAAGGCCTTCTATATACCCATATGCTTTTCCTTTGCACATGCTGAACCACAGTCGTTTCCTTCATTTATCGTGTTGGCATGGCATTCGAGGAGTAGGCGTAAGTAGTATAGTTTTTGCCGAGCGTTACGCTATTGTGCACTCTTAAACCGTTCTTAAGAGGAAGGAGGCCATAGGTAGATTGGCCGCATACAGACGGCTGCACATCTATTGGGTACCCGGATATGAAGGCATTGCAGGAAACGAGATGTGACTGCCAAACGCGCTATGTACAAACCGTTTGAACAAGAAAATGACATACTGAAGCCTTTAAATACGATATACAACGTTGCGGACATGAAAATAGGGATAGACAGGAGGTGGAACAATATAGCCACTTGCAAAACCCTACTAGCCCTGTCTAGAAAGGAAAGAAGAACTATCGTAGGTATACTGACGGGTGACAATTTGTATCCGGCACACGTATACAAGATACGAAACGCAAACAACGATAACTGCAGATTTTGCAATGAACTGGAAGAGAAGCAAACTCTAGAACACCTTCTATGTTCTTGCCCTGCATTAGCTAGAACCCGAGTGAAGCCCAGGAGCTCTGCAATATGAGAAGTTAGAATGCCTCTCGGTGTTTGAGCTTTAAGGCTTACTTAGAGTTGCAGAGGACGCAAGCTTCTTACAAGAAGTCAACTACAAAGAAATGTGAAGGTCAAGTTCAAGCTGGTATCATTAAGACCAATAGGTCTATGTGATGACTTTCAGCCAGGCAGGCTAACCTAATCTACTCCATTGCGTGTTGCTTAAACAGTTCTTTTTTATTTTACCCTCTTTTCAACTCCTTTTTAATGATGAGATTTTCTATTTCCAAGAAGAGCTTGGGTTCTATTTTCCTCGATGGTGAACTTTTCAGTAGCCACGCAGACTTTAGCACGGCCTAGGGTTATTTTTCTCATTCGTTTTAAAACTATATTTCGGTTGAATGTAATGCTGAATGCCTAAAAAGCATTTGATTTTATTTATTTATTTATTACACCAATGAATATAATAGATTCTTATAGGCTAAGTGGACATATTTTAAGGTTAATAGACAATAAAAAAGAAAGTACAATTAAACTATTTATAATAAATATTCAAAGATTTTAATAGGTGATCTTTTGAAAATGAAAAATCTATCTCTACAAATTTAGAGGTTTTATTAAACTCAATTAAGGTTCTAGAAATAGGAGCATTCTGAGCATAAAGAGATTTTGAAAGACCAACAAAGAAGAACCCTGACCTACGCAGAGCTCTGGCCGAAATAGTAAAGAAAATTCTCTCAAGAAGCATTGGACAGTTAACAGCCCCACGTATTAAGTCGAAAATTAAAAATAAGATAAAGATAGGATTATTCTCCTGCTCTGCAATGATCAATAAGCATGGCGCTTTATATGAAGGGATAGGATCCGAAAAGCGTAAATTACGCAACGCGAAATGTAAGAATACTTTCGGGATTCGTTCAATTCGAGCAGCATGGCACGTATAATACGGAGACCAAATGAATGATGCACACTCCAGTTTGGAACGCACAAACGCCGTATACAAAACCTTCAGCGTGTAAGGGTCGGAGAAATCGGAGCTATGACACTATGACACCTAACAAAAGCAAGCATGGCGTAAGATTTGGCAATAATTAAATTTATATGAGTAGTAAAAGTAAGCTTCGAATCAAATATTACACCCAAGTCTAAAAGAGATAGCAATCGTCGAATAAATCTTAACGTCGTCTGCATAAAGCGGTAATCTTGCTGACGAGAAGCAAGAGTAAATATAGTTGATAAGCAGAACAAAAAGAAGCGGGTCCAGAATACTACCTTGCGGATCCCCAGATCAAGCAACGAAAGGAAGAGACCTAACATTGTCGGCGACGACCAAACAATGGCGATTCTGCAAATAAGATGAGATCCAACTTAAGAAGGCTGAGACCAACCTCTCCACAGCATCCTTAATGCTTGAACACTCAGAAAGAGTGTTTTAAAATAGCTTTCTTAGCCTGAATCAAAAGTTCTTCAGTGTTCTGAGTATTTCGCCACCTAAAATTTTACAGCCACCTCCATCGCTCTTTGTGAGGAGCTTTTTCTTAGCAGAAATACGTTCGGAGATTTGCAATTGACTGGCGAGTGGCGACCGTTATTAGGCAAACTTTTGTTTATCATTTCATACTTCGTATCCGCGGTTTCGAACTCGTGCGCCTCCGAATGGTAGTCACGCACAAGCCATTTGGCGACTATAAATCTGCCGACAGGGTGATTAATTGTGCAGCACTGTGTACAACCTTATCTGCGCTGCTTCAATTATACCCAATAAGTATTTAGTTTAATTTACCTAAACCTTTTACCCGTTTTTATATGAAAATATAATTTTTCGATCTGCGTAAGGGGGCTTTGGGGCTTAAAAAGAATTCACTTTATATGTATTTCTGCCACGTAGCAACAGATTTTCTTTCATATAACTTTAATCTTCGAACTCCGTTTAAGAGACTTTCAAAATTTCATAAATTAAACATTTTCCTAGGTAAAACCCATTCTCTTTATTTAAACAAAATGTATCGCTAAATTAAGATGCCGCGTCTGACCGGGTTTCGGCTGCTTTTAAATCTCTTACAAGCTTCAACGGCTTGACAACTGGTCGGTCAATAATTCATTCAGGCGTTAAAGAACAAAGAAAATTTATTAATTATATGCAAATTAAATTGCGAACTAAATAAATGTGGTAAAATAAGCGAAGCAGAGAAACACCAAAAGCAAGCACCTTAAAAAAAAAAAATTACACCAAATGGACAGAGACAGATTCACAACATCAAAGAAAAAGCTAGGCAAGAGTGTAAAAATCGATTGTAAAAAGAAATAATCTGTATGTAGGTATATACTTTTTTATATATTTTATATTATTCAGTATCAGAATAAATGTTTTTATATTGCGGTGTAGCGCATTAGAGAGAGAGAGAGAGATACAGAGTTGAACTATCCAATTTCATTAATGCTCTTCAACTTCGGCAAAATTCGTTAGATGAAAGCTCAAGCTCTTACTGCATAGGTATAAACTAAGTGACACATATTGATAAATTTTGACTATATTTTTTATCAAATTTATGATATGCTGTTTGTGTATACCTACCGTAATGGACATAACGCAGGTTAATGAAAGTAAGCGTTTTGCTTTTGAAGTTATGTACGAGCACACCTAAAACCAAGCTCTTTTCTGAGTCGTCTATTTGGAAAAATTATACCTGTTATTTAATTACTTAAAAATTAATAATAATAATTAATTATTAATTTTACTTAAATTTTTTTAGAAAACTTTTGAGTATGCAGTTTTACAGCCTATTTAATTCTCAATGGTCTATGAATAAGTTCGTGCGGTTTTTTTCGAAATTTGAATTTCGGATCATTCCCATGGCTTTTAAACGTTTGGAAATGGTTGATTGATCAACTCCCAAAGTTTTTGCAACCTCTTCTTGCGTTTGAGCCGGATCTTGATCGAGCAATTCCTCCAATTCGGTATCCATGAACTTTGGCGGCGCACCCTCGCGTTCTTCGTCTTCCAAGCCAAAATCACCACTTTTAAAGCGTGCAAACCACTTCTGGCACGTTCGCTCAGCTAGAGCATGCTCACCATAAACTTCCACCAAGATACGATGACTTTCGGCTGCTTTTTTCTTCATATTAAAGAATTCCCCGCAAAAACACATTATTTGGCACGAAATTCGACATTTTCAAGTGTGGTAAAAATATTGTTGTTTACGCTTCAAATAAAAAACTTATACTGACGTTTGTGCCTTACGACAGTAGCTCTCCAATGAATGTTTGGAAATGTGGATCGATGGAATAATAATCAAGTTACGCCATCTGTTGTAAAACCGCACGAACTTATCCATAGACCTATTAATAAAGTTCAAATTTTAAGTAGTTTAAGATCCTACTTTATTTATTTATGCAACTTAGTAAATTAATTTAAAAAATGATAAGTTAATAAATTACAAAAAAAAAAGGAAAACTTTGAAAGAGTATATCCAAGAGGTGAATGCTGGTTTATGGGGAAACATTGGTATGTTGCCATAAAAACGTGAATGGGCTCAGCAGCGATTTATGCTAATAATAAAATGACTTTCAAATGTTGGAAAAAAATTAAGAGAACACATACATTCACCCAATTATATTAACATATATTAGACCTACATACATTCTGTCAAAAAAGTGTACAATACCAAGTAGACGGCCTGAGAAATATTACAGTTCATCCCACCAATAACCGATTCATTAAAACATTTTTAATTTCATTTCTTCTACTTCAGTTCCCATCGTAATTTGTTTTATCATAAATATAAGGTGTGTTCAAAAAGTATCGCGAATTTTGTGTTTTTTTCAAAAGTTATTTATTCATTCATTAATATCTATTTTGTCCCCTTCAAAGTAGTCCCCATGAGATATTTTGCACTTGTGCCAACGTTTTTTCCAATCTTCGAAGCACTTCAAAAAATCATTTTTTTATCTTGTTCAGCTCCTCCTTCGTTGCTGTCTTTATCTCATCGATCATAGCGTAGCGTCGTCCTTTCATGGGCCTCTTCAGTTCAGTTTCGGGAACAAGAAAAAGTCACAGGGGCCAGATCTGGGGAATCATTAGTGTGTTGTTTTTGGCCGAAAAGTCGCGCACAAGCAACGATGTGTGAGCAGGGGCGTTATCGTGATGCAAGAGCCAATTTTTGTTCTTCCACAAATCCGGGCGTTTCTGGAGGATTTCTTCGCGCAAATTGCGCATAACTTGCAGGTAATATTCCTTATTGACCGCTTTACACTGTGGGAAGAACTCATGGTGCACAACCCCCCTACAGTCGATGAAAACGAAAAACGGTAAGCAAAACTTTGCGTGCGGCAGCTTCCATTGATATGATTGAGCTTTGGTTTCCACGTCATAACCATAAACCCACGATTTGTCACCAGTTATGACCCTCTGGACCGAATTTGGGTCGTCGCGGACAGAGTCCAACATCTCATTAGCAATGTTCATGCGATGCTGCTTTTGCACGAAATTGAGCAGTTTTGGTACGAATTTTACGGCGACCCGTCTGATGCGCAAATCATTGAAAAAAATCGAATGGCACGAGCCAATCGATATGTCTAGGACCTCGGCAACTTCTCTAATGGTGATTCGACGATTGGCCAATACCATTTTCTTCACTTCATCAATTTTTTCGTCTGTTGTTAAAGCGCTTTTCGTCGTTTACACCTTCTCGGCCTTCTGACAACATTTTGTACCACCGATAAACGTTGCTTTGGTTCAAAGTAGCTTCTCCGTATGACACAGTCAACATTCGGAATGCATCCGCGCACTTAATTTCATTTTTCACACAAAATTTGATACAGGTTCCTTGATCAATCTTTTTGCATAGGTAAAATCGAAGAGGAGCCGAAACACATACAAGCAAAGCAGCTGTCCACAATTAACTGAACATTCAAAACGGCCGAACTCGGCATGAGTGAGAGACATGAGTACCAACATATCGCCACAAAAAATCGAAATTCGAATATACGTAACCTGCGAAAATTCAAAACTCGGGATACTTTTTGAACACACCTCATATACTCACATATGTATTATATACATACATATTATATACATATGTCGACTAAAAACAGTCTGTCGTCGCCATAAAAGGTGAATACGGTGGCTCTTCGATGACATTTGTTGATTTCTTGACCAGAAACTCATTCCGTATCATAATTGACAGAGCTTTATCTTGTTCACCCATTGTTCGGATTCTTCGCGAATTTAATGATATATGGAGTTCCATAAAACTTGCAAAAAATAATTGTAAAAGTAATCCGGTGGTTTTGTTCGTATTAGTGTATTTACTTTTGAGAGATGCTGATGATGTGTTTAGCCGAATGGGTTGGCAATACTGGCAATAGGGATATAACCTGGTATCCTGGAATTGGGTTTTTACCTGAAGTTCGGGTTTTTACCTGCTCTTGGTATTGGTGTTAGAATCCCATGCTTCCAGTCGAGTGTATGTGTAATATCTTTGTTGGCCACATAAACTATGTTTTTTGATCCCGGCACTTTTTTGACAGAAGTTTTGTATTTACGTATATGCTAATAACGCTAAGCCTGTTAACTAATTATCACAATAATAGCTATACAAATATGTATGTATGTTAATTGAGTAGTTTTATATTTTTCATATCAATGAATTTTTTATACCCACCTTCTCTGTGTCGATTCCACTAAAATTGTAGAATTTTTAAGAAAATGTGCTTTTATAAACACGCGCGTACGTATAGGAGAACAAATTTTCCCTCTTTCCAATCGTTTTCGCGTTTTCTATTTTGCTTTCATTTCCGGCTTTGATCTTTTTAACTTGCACGTCATCACGTTTCTAATCAAAAACTATTATTTTTCTCTTATCTTTCTCGCTGCTTATTCGCTATTCGTCGCACAGCCATTCCGGTTGGCAATTGGACTGCGCCGGATGTGGACTACAATGAACGCTTCGGGTGGGAGGGTGCCAACGATATGAGTGCCAATTATCGCGATGCGTTGAAACGTGGCCTTCCATTTCCAATACTTACAGTAGCTGAATATTTCAGTCAGGGACGCGAGGGTTTTTGCTGGGGTGGCCAATATCGTGCTGCTGGCTACTTTGCCAGCATAATGCTATGGACATCTTTAGCCTCATGGCTACTCATGAATTTGCTGCTTATCGCCGTGCCACGTTATGGCGCTTACATGAAGGCGCTGACAGGGGCATTGCTCATTGGCACCAATATTGGCTATTACTGCATGCTGCCAAAGCGTCCGCTGGTTATCTATTTGGAAGGTGGCCGTTTGGAGTTCAAGCTGGGCTGGTGTTATTGGCTACTGCTGGTTGCAGGTAAGCGCTACAACGTCAAATGACTAATGATAAGTGCAATTAGGTCGAACAAGTTAATCGATAATTTTACTCTTCTAACTAATTATCTCTTAACAGGTATCCTTTGCTTCATCTGTGGCGTTTTAATATCCATAATTGACTTAGTGTGGCCGCATACTTTCTCCACTGTGCTTGAAGTGTATTATGGTACACCTTATGATAGACATGTTATATTGGAGGAGTCCAGTGATGTGCGTTACCGCAAACGCAATGGTGCTGCCACCGGTACCCTGGAAGATCCACCAGGACTAGGCTCGCGCATATTGCGTCGACTATCATCAAAAGCACGAGATCATGGCAATGCTGCTGCTTATTATGGTGGTAATGCCGGCAGTGCCGGAATGTCTGGTGCAGCGGGCGTGAGTGCAGGAGCGTCTGGCGCGATGGCTGCCGGTGCTATTGAGAATAAGGGTTTCCAGTCGGATGTGCCGAAAAGCCCTTGGCGTTATCCGTTTCGGCGGGCGCAGCATCTACAAGCGGCCCGACCGAATGCGCGTCTACAGCGCACCATCTCGCAGGACTCGGGCTCCAGCATAGCATCAGCTGCCATACATATTTCGCCATTACATAAGCACGCGCTGGCGCGTATGCTGCCGTAAGTAAAAGCAAAAATGATAAAACTAATTAGTAGAAAACAGTACTCTTGAAAGGGTTGGGTGAGGTAAGTAAACCCCTGCCGTGCCCTGATGAGATGGCAGCTAGAGAAAGAGCTTAGTAGTACAATGTTTTGTATTAGCTGCAATTAAATAATATTTTGAGGCTGACTCAGATGGAGGCTAAAGAAGAAGATTTTATAAATATGCTCGTTAAATAGACGGGGAATGGTTGATTTGAGCGCTGAGGTTATTGTTTTTAAATCAGAAGTGTGGAAGGCAAATTTGTCACAAACTGATAGGGTCAACACCGTAGAGTTAAAACAAGGCTTGAATACCTCTTCTGAAACATCTTTTGAATACAAGTACAAACATGACTAGACAGCGGCCTCGGTAGCCTACCGTAAAGTGCACTAGCCTGCCATCCCTTAGGTTTTGGGTTCGAATCCCACGAAAAGCAACGACTAAATTTACCTACTGCTGTTTCTGCTAAAATAAGGAAAAAAAACATAGAAAAACACACAGTTACACATTGAGTTAGTGGCGCCAGCAAGAGGAAGCGGGTGACCGCGGTAATAGCGCAGACACACGAAATTTAGCGAAGCCCTCAACCATATGTGCGATCCTTTTGCCAGAAAATTGTGAAGCACAGATGGCGCCGCAAGCAGTAAGAACACGTTGTTCCTAAGCAACGACAGGTGGGCATTCCCACTATTTAGCACTGGTAGCGACAGGTTAATCACCTACCCTGTCAGAAATCAAAACATATTAACGAAACCAACGCAAGACTGAGGCCCTATGCTTCCGACAGGAGTGAACAAGGAAAAAAATTAAATTATGGACAGGAATCAACCTTCCTTTTGAATTCGAATATCTTTGAATTTGTAAAACATTAGGAGTGGCTCCGCCCTGTTGGATTCTCTAATATTGAGACAATTAATTTTTCAAATCTGGTGGGAAATAAAAATCTTTGTTATGGTAAGGAAGTTTGATATTGATAAGTTAAAGCCCTCGGGGTTGTCTCAAGATGTTGAAAGAAAATTAAATACCTTTGCCAAACATTTATGGAAATTGGAGGGTGAAAAGTGATTGATACGTTAATCGATTTTTGGTTTTAACTCGGTTTTGCTAGAGACTCGCTACCTGATACCTGAGAGTAGAGAGTGAGGCCCATTCATTAAAGGTGATGATACTAAATTAAGAACAACATTTTTTACATTTGAATGTCACAGCAGAAAAACATAGAAAAGAAAAAGAAAAGGAAAGCCGACATGCATTTGAAGCTATTTAGAAGCATATACCGCAAGTGCAAATGGAACGGCTTTTCATCATTTCATTTTGTGTTGGCACCCGAATGTACACGGCAAAAAAATAAAACCAAATCACCTGATATCACCTTTAATAGTTCGCCTTGTAGAGAGTCTGAAAAACTCGTTGGAAGAATAATAGGAGGATTGCTGTTAAAAGTCAAAGAAATGGAAAGTACAAAAATCAATAAATATTACGAGCACTCTGAAAATAATAAAAGCTAGTGAAGCTTAAAAAAATGGGTAAATAAGATTCAGCAAACAGTGCTATGGATCTTTCGGAAACTTCACTTTGTAAAAATGCTAAAGGGAAAGCCTTTTTTGAACGAAGCTCTGATCACGGAACCCACATCTCTCTGTCTCACTGAAGCATGTACCTTATTGGTATTAGCATTGGTAGAGTGAGTATAAGCAACTTATCCCTTCTTATGAGAACAGAGTATGTAACAGTAACAGTACTCGTAACAGAAGCAGTAACAGCAGCTGTAACCTCTCTGTTCGGCAACAACGAAAATATCGAATAAAACGAACAGAATGGACAAGCATAGTACTCGTACGTCCAGGGAACTTGTAAAAATTGTATTTGTAGGTTGGTTTGCTTCGTTTATTTAGGAACCAGCATTTACACCGATAAAAATGTCAGCCTTGAAATCCAACGTAGAATGTCTCTTGCCAACAAGTGCTACTTTGGACTAAGTAAGCAACTGAGCAGTAAAGTCCTCTCTCGAAACTAACACTCTACAAGATTCTCATCATGCCCGTCCTAATGTATGGCACAGAAGCTTGGACGAGGACAACATCCGATGAAGCGACGCTTGGAGTGTTCGAGAGAAAGATTCTGCGTAAGATTTTCGGACCTTTGCACGTTGGCAAGGGCGAATATCGCAGACGATGGAACGATGAGCTGTATGAGCTTTACGCCGACATAGACATAGCGCAGCGAATAAAGATCCAGCGGCTACGCTGTCTGGGTCATGTCGTCCGAATGGATACAAACGCTCCGGCTTTGAGAGTATTCGATGCGGTACCAGCTGGTGGTAGCAGAGGAAGGGGAAGGCTTCCTCTGCGTTAGAAAGATCAGGTGGAGAAGGACTTGGCTTCACTTGGTGTGTCCAATTGACGCCGGTTAGTACGAGACAGAAACGACTGGCGTGCTTTGTTAAACTCGGCAAAAATCGAGTAAGCGGTTATCGCGCCAATTAAGCAGAAGAAGAAGGTTGGATTGCCGAAGAGGCATGTGCATGGCGGAGTCAAATATATTATAATATATGTATGTACGTCTACGTATGGGTTATTTGCGACTGCGCTTCTGAATAAAATTTATTTATTATATGTAAACAGATGAGAAAGCAGGATGAATGTGAATCCATTAAAAACCAATAACAAACATCGGTTGCTCGGTTGGACTGTGTAAACGCATCCGAATGCATCGGTTGAATAAACATTCAAGCATTCTGTAACATTTACTTCGTATTTGCGGCATTAGAATTTGCTTGAATATGGGAAATTTCTCGGCACCTTTGAGTAATGCAATGTTTTTGGAAATAAAGTACTTGTCCATATTTCGCAGAAGCTTGTCAGGACTATCGCTGGTGGTCGTCCAGGTCTCTGCATTTCTTTTTCTGCCGTGAAATACACTGGTTGTCCGTTTTCAGGTTGCACAGCTAACTAGATCCCAGTGAGATGGCGTTCGTGTATAGAGAATTAAAGGATTTTCCAAGATTTTTTAAGTGAAGCTGACTAATTTTCCATTTGTGAAACTTCTTTGTTGGCATTAGGAGTTGCGATACCAAATTCTGCCATATCATTTCCTTTTGCAACGTAATTTAACTATTGTTCACTATCTTAACCGCACTGTCTCAGGCGCAGCAGTTTTTGTGAACGAACGAGTGTGTGGAATGCACGAGATCTCGGGAAAAAACACGCCCCACTAACGGAAATGAGTTCAAACGAACTTCAATGAAATGGGCTATTTCATGATTCAGTTCCTTTCGGGCCACGGATACTAACGGAAATAACTATACCACATTGGTAAGGTGTGTGACCTCAGATGCATACTGCGAAGCACCGAGCGATGACGCAGAACACACTTCTTTAGTTGCTACAGATGTCTCGAGAAAAGAGATGCTCTGATCGGCAAGATGCTGGAACGCGAGGGTAACTGAAATGCGGTTAAAAGATATGTTGAAGGCGTATTACTGAGAACAAATATAAACCTCGACGCAGTACAACAAAACGAAACCGCACAGACAGAGACATATGACATACAGAGAATACGAACCTATAGGTTGAAGTTCGTCACAAGCAAGGTGGACCCAAACGTGGGCGAATAGAACTGGTCCATTTCATGGGCGTCGTTCTGGATATTCCCAAAGTAATGCAGAAAGTAGTCCTGGAAAGGGAATGTCCCCAGAAGAAGAAGAGGGCCACCAGGGGCTAACCTAACCTAACCTAATAAATAGTTGTCGCAAAAACCAAAATTATTAAAATGGGTTTTGGGTTCATAGAATTATATGCTTCTTCTTATTTTATTTTATCTTCACTTCTGTGGCTTAAGTTTCTCAGTCTATATTTTTTTATTATAGCTTCAGCATTGCTTTATGGGGTAACACCACTGTAGAAATTTCAAAAAATTGATTTTTTTTTTATAAGCTTAAAAAATTCTTTGAACCTTTTAAAATACAGAACAAAAAGTTTTATACGTTACCAAAGTTTATTTTATAAATATTTTAAGCTTTTAACCAAGCGTTAGTGACTGCTACCAAACGACTTCTCCAAATTTCCAAACTTTAAACGCGTTTTTCTCAAAACACGTTTTCTGAAATTGGCACGCAGCATAACTCAAACAATTTTAAATATTTTTAATCAGGTTTTTCACTACGTCTGTATAATAACCTTCTTAAGAGAAGAGCGTAGGGGATTTTCGATAGATTAATTTAAACGATTGTTATAATTATTTAAGTGCCGTTTTTTTAGTCCAAAATAGAGTTTTTTCCTTCAAATGCCTGCTAATTCCACAAAAATAAATATTTTTTAAATCCCCTACGTGTTTCTCTAGCTATTCTTCTCTAGATTAATAAAAAAAATATTTCTTTGTTCCAGATTAAAATTTGCACCCTCTGTGCTGCGTTCCGCGGAGCTCCTTCAAGAGAAACCACATTACAAAAATGTCTCCTATGAAATTTTTCGATCAAACTTTGTAGTTTTGTATTTTAGTATATAAGTAATAACTTCCCAAATCAGAGTGATTGTTTCCCCTTTCCTTCTATACAAAAAAATTCTTTAAAAATCGTGTTTATTTTACGCGTGTACAGTGGTGTTACCCCTTAAGCACTTAAACTAATATTACGAGGGTTGCCTTTTATATTTTTCGCCCAAAAATGAAAACTCACTAAAATATAATAATAATGAAAATGGCTTTATTAATTTCTAAAATAATCTCCCTGGAAGTTAGTACACTTCTGCATTCGCTTGAACCAATTTTCAAAGCACTTTTGTCACTCAGAAGTGGATACCTCCAAAACGAGCTGTTTAAATGCTTCAATAGCTTCTTCAGCCGTTGAAAAATGTTGAGCTCATATTTTACATTTGTTGTTCGGGAAGAAAAAGAAATCATTGAGTGCCATATCAGGGCTGTAAGATGGATGAACCATTAATTCGAAGTTGTGAGTGTCCAGAAGCTCTCTTGTGTGAGCTGATATGTGAGAGCTCGAATTGTCTTGTTGAAGGATGATTCGTCTGCGGCGGTTGGTTTTGCTTAATTCTACTAAAACTTCTGGGAAACAAATGATTGTGCACCACTCAAAATTGATTGTTGCAAGTGTATCTATTCGCACAGGTACCACCTAAGACCACGGAAAAAATATATATATATACACAGTTGCGAAATGACAAGATTTTCGAAAAAACAGGGGACTATTTGCTTTGACGTGCCTCTTTCGCGAATAACTTTTGTTGGATTAAGCTCTTCTTAGATCACTCATAATTACGATTGCTGTTTTGTTTGAGATGGCTCATATGCATATACCCAAGATGTGTCATACCTATATTATAATGCTACCAGAAGTGCTTTGCACCCCCGCTGTTGAATTTCTTCAACATTTCTTTCTTTTTTTGGTCAATCGTCATATTGTGTGGTATCCTACGAGACAAAATATTCTTGACGACCAAATGTTCATCCGAAATTGAATGTATGCTGGTTCCACTAATGCTCAAGGATTCCCCTATCTCGCGATACTCGGGTTTCACAAGACGATCTTGCGTTATCAATTGAAGATTTTTCTTCTTGAAATTTATTCCGCAAGGATCAACGACCACGTTGGAACTCGTTTCATGTACCAGCGTTTCGCAGTGACTAAGTGCTGTGCTCCAACGCCTAAAGTTGAAGTAAGTTCATCAAAACACTTCTGTTTCGATAAGCCACGTCAAAAATTATAACACGAAAATTTTCATGAGTTAACTCCATCCTTTGGGTGAGATGATTTTTTCAACTCACAGAAAGAAGAAGAGATTAATCTAATAAGTGAAAACGTGATATGTAAGTTTATGCTACAAAATATTGAATATGTCGATAAAAATATCGAAGTATAACTCTCCCAACGTAGTGTTGATTGGGCGTAAAATATAAAAGGCAATCTTCGTATAACCATTTAGTAAATCTTTTTTTCAAATTTGATTGAAATGCTACAATGAAACGTATTTTATTCATAATCAAATGTCTTTGCACTTACAGCGGCCGGCGTCAACTGCGTCGAATGGTGTAGCCACTAAAACAATCCCTCCTCCTCTTCTGGGGAGACTCCCTTCCCGGAACTACCTTGCATTACTTCGGGAAGGCCCAGAACGTTGTCCATTAAATGGACCAATACTATTCACCCACGTCTAGGTCCACCATATTTGTAGCCAGCATCATGCTATAGGCTCGTCTTCTAATGTCTCAGTGCCGTCATACCAGTGGTATGTGTAGCATGCTCTCAGGTTCCTCTCACATGGGCGTATGGATGTTATACGCTATCGAGGTTTCTTTTGCATCTGCAACAAAGAAGATGTTTCGGTAATATTACACCGTCTTATGCCGTCTTGAGCACGTGACTCGACCGTCTGTTATTTGTCGTCAGTTCGTAGACAGTCCACCTCCTATCGAGGGCTGATTTGTTTTTCCCTGCGTTTTGCGCTGCCACTCCGCGCGTTGCAGGTGCAGCATTATCCTCTTTGCAAAACTTTTGACTGTGATGCACACATGTTATTGATTAAGCTGTCTGGGCTCAGCTGTTCGCCCAAGACTAACTCAAGTGTTCGGCGTTTTTCGTTGAAGCGATTGCAGTAGAACAACACATGCTTGTGTCCTCAATGTGAAAACGATGGAGGTACTCCAAGAAACATCCATGACCGCTCAATATTTGGGTTAAATAGTAGTCTACGTCAATACGTCTATAGGTCCAACGTCTGTTAACAGACGAGTCCCATCTGCTTTGCCATTTTTCTAACAAATGCAGACGTTCTGCAGCTTTCGCTTCAGTTGTCGGCTTTACTCCTTGTCTGTCACAAAGTTGCCCTCTTTCCTGCACAAGCATATCTATTGGGAGCTTTCCAGCGATGACGCAAACCGCGTCGTCTGATACGATCCTGTATGCGCACGCGACTCTTAGTGCATTTCGCTGGTGCTCTTGAGCTACTGGATGTTTTTAACATGAAATGTATTGAACAGATACGAGTATATGTACATATATATACATATATAAGTATATGCAACTTAAAAATTCTGTGTAAGTGTACTCAAATATGTGATTTATGTATTTTTTGTTTTTCAGAAATCCACCTATGAATCGCATCCGAGATGTGGAACATTGGTAACCTCCGCATTGTCAATGTTTGATGCAAAACTGTCGCTGAATAAAGGCAGATATTTATAATAAAATATAAGCGAAAGTTAGCAATTTAAAATATATGTATAATTAAACAAATAATGTGATACGAAAACGAAATATAAGAAACTATTTAGAAAAACTGACAAGCACATACACATACACACACATACATACATATATTCTGACATGTTAAAATGACAAGCATAATTGAATGCCAATATTACTTGAAATCACTGGAAACAAAATTTGAAAAAGTTCAATCAACAACAAACTTCATTGTGATATTGTCATAAATCAGGACCGCCAGATTAGACAGAGTACTTTGATCTGATATAAAAATAAATGAAATCATTTTTAACGGTACACTCGAATCATATTTAAGTTTTATTACAAAATATCATCTTATTAGTTATTGTTAAAGGCGTTTACAATTAATTAGACGTTAAGTTAGACTTTGTTAATAAAAAACACAAATTATTTATTGAGTATTAAAAGAGCTAAAAATATAAAATTAAAATTTGTTTTTTAAGTAATCTTACGTTTTAATTTATTCCATCAACATTTATTTAAAATTAAAATTATATCTATTAGAGCTGATTGATTATGTAAAATGGAAAAAATTGCAAAAACACTAAATGTATTAAAATCGTAAAATAATGTATTAAAATAAATATTAATGTACTTTATACTCTAAGTGATAAGGTAAAAAATAATTAGGACGAATCATATTGGTAAATATTCTTTAAGGACATATATTTGTATTGAGCATAGCAGCCATTTCGAATGTGCGAGTTTATAAAATAGAAATTGAAAAATTTTTTGAAATAAAAAAATGTATGATTTGACAAATTGATTTTAAACTTTTTTCCAAGTTAAATGTTATAATGTATTATGTTATCTTCAACTAAAGTAAGTACCCAATACCGCCTTGATCAAAAAGTTTCCGGAATTTATTCAGAATATACAAGTTTATTCCTCAAGAGTGATATTATCGCCTTCAAAGTATGATACTCAGCATCAATTACAACGCACTTATGCCAACGTTTGATCATTTGCCAGCTCTCAAAACATTTCTGGAACTCTACAGGGTGCCATTGAAAAGTAAGGAGCCTTATTTTTTTAAGCAGTTTTATTAAACCTTTTGGCTTGTACAACTAATATTCTTCAAAATAGGACCCTTGAGCGTCAATACACCGCTGGTAGCGGTCCTTCCACTGCAGGAAACATTTTTTAAACTCATCCGCCAGAGTCGCGTTCAATTCGGCTGTCACAGTTTTTTGGATCGCCTCGATGGAGTCGAAACGCCTCCCCTTCAGCTTTCTTTTCAGGCTTTCATCTCCTGTGATACAATTGTCTAAAGTATTATCCTGTTCGTCACTTTCCAATACTTCACGACTCTTTTCCACACGCGATTGCTTTTGTTCATCAGTCAAAACCTTTGGAACCAATTTGGCACACACTTTGCGCATTTCAAGTTTTCCGGTCACGATTTCCCGCACATTGTAATATATTAAGTTAAATTTAACTCTTCACTGATCTCACGTAGACTAGCACGACGGTCAATGTTCAAAAATTCACGAAACCGGTTCACATCTTCGTCTGTTTGCGTCTTCAAGGCCTTCCAGATCGCTGTTTGTCTTCGACGTCTTCCCAGCCTTCCTTGAACGACTTGTGCCACCGTTTTACCTGGGCCCTGGACAGAGATTGGTCCCCGTAAGCCTCCTTGAGTAGCCCAATGGTTTCGGTACTCGTTTTGTTTAGCTTTACGCAAAATTTGATCGAGTAACGTTGCTCCAACGATCGCTGCATTTTCGCCACTGCAAAATCCTAACACACTTTTAAAGCAGCTTTCACGCGCGGAGCGATGTTGACTGCACCGCTGTTGCCAGCGAACTGGGGCCGGTTTCTAGTGGAAGGGAAAGGTCCAACGATCATTTTCCCCCACCAGCCGATTCGGTTGATCGCTCGGCAGACGCTCCGCGCGGGAAGGCTCATTACTTTTCAATCAAACTCTGTATTTTCGATTTTTCCATTACTGCGCACGCTCGATAACTTGAACGCTCTAAAGCGTGAGCACCCCAAAACGTGAACAGACATTTTTGTGCGTTGACTACTCTAAAACGTGAACAAACCCAAAATTGATCTCAAGTAATTCTGAAATTGGCGAATCCCCGTGTGCTTGACATTAAAACAAAAGGCTAAAATTCTCGGCTTTTTAAAAAAAGGCTCATCTGTCACGATTTTAGCAAAGAAATATAATGTTGCTAAATCAACAATTTGTAACATTAAAGCGAAAAAGCAAGTGATTTTAAAATGCGTAAAAAACGCGTATTGTGGAAATAGAAAAACACTGCGTTTTCCAGAGTTGCTCAAAATGGAGAGCGCTCTTTATCGTTGGTTTATCCGAATGCGAGATAAAAACTGCCCAGTAAGTGCTCTAATCTTGAAAGAAAAGGCAAAAACACTGCACGCAAAATTTAAAGAAAATGAAGCAAACTTCTTCGCTAGTGATGGATGGCTCCAAGGGTTCAAGAAGAGGTACGCTATTCGTCTTCTTAAAATATCAGGCGAAAAACTATCTTCGCAACCTCAGCTAGTGGATCCATTTAAAGAAAAACTTAAAGCGAAAATGATCGAATTGGAGTTGTGCAATTATCAGTTATATAATGCTGATGAGTCGGGGTTATTCTGGAGTGGAACACTAGTGGAATTGGTGATGAGTGTGAATTGATTACCATATTTGTAACTTGATTGACCATTTCTTTTTGTGCGCGTGTCAAATTGTCTTCACTGTGTGCGTTTTTTTAAACAAATCTGTTATGATTATGTACCATAGAAAATGAAGAAATGGATAAAACAAAAAAACAATAGAAACAAACATCAAACTCAAAAATGTTCACTTTTTGTGTAGAAAACAGCACTAAATTTATTGCAAAAAGCAAAAGGTGGGCAACACTGCACAACTACGCGAGTGTGACGACACGCACTCTCTGATGAGCGCAAACTTGCTTCATCATTCTTGGACTTATTCAGTATTACATCAAGAAAAGTGAGTTTTTCAATTTTTGTTAGCATATTTGAATTTTCCAGCAGACACTTTTGATTTTGCTTCCCTAATTTTTATGTATGTACGAAGTGTGTTCAAAAAGTATCGCGAAATTTGTGTTTTTTTTTTTTAATTATTTATTTATTCATTAATATCTATTTTATCCCCTTCAAAGTAGTCTCCATGAGATATAATGCACTTGTGCCAACGTTTTTTCCAATCTTCGAAGTACTTCAAAAAATCATTATTTTTTTCATCTTGTTCAGCTCCTCCTTCGATGCCGTATTTATCTCGTCAATCGTAGCGTAGCGTCGTCCCTTCATGGGCCTCTTCAGTTTCGGGAACAAGAAAAAGTCACAGGGGCCAGATCTGGGGAATCATTAGTATGTTGGTTTTGGCCGAAGAGTCGCGCATAGGCAACTATGTGTGAGCAGAGGTGTTATCGTGATGCAAGAGCCAATTTTTGTTCTTCCACAAATCCGGGCGTTTCTGGAGGATTTCTTCGCGCAAATTGCGCATAACCTGCAGGTAATATTCCTTATTGACCGTTTTACACTGTGGGAAGAACTCATGGTGCACAACGCCCCTACAGTCGATGAAAACGAAAAACGGTAAGCAAAACTTTTACATTTGACCGAACTTGGCGCGCTTTTTTCGGTCTTGGTTCGTGCGGCAGCTTCCATTGATATGATTGAGCTTTGGTTTCCACGTCATAGCCATAAACCACGATTCGTCATCAGTTACGACCCTCTGGAGTAAATTTGGGTCGTCGCGGACCGAGTCCAACATCTCATTAGCAATGTTCATGGGATACTGCTTTTGGTCGAAATTGAGCAGTTTTGGTACGAATTTTGCGGCGACTCGTCTCATGCCCAAATCATTGAAAAAAATCGAATGGCACGAGCCAATCGATATGTCTAGGTCCTCAGCAACTTCTCTAACGGTGATTCGACGATTGGCCAAAACCATTTTCTTCACTTCATCAATTTTTTCGTTGTTAAAGCGCTCGGGCGTCCATCACGCTTTTCGTCGTTTACATCTTCTCGGCCTTCTGACAACATTTTGTACCACCGATAAACGTTGCTTTGGTTCAAAGTAGCTTCTCCGTATGACACAGTCAACATTCGGAATGCATCCGCGAACTTAATTTCGCTTTTGACAAAAAATTTGATACAGGTTCCGTGATCAATCTTTTTGAATAGGTGAAATCGAAGAGGAGCCGAAACGAATACTAGCAAAGCAGCTGTCCTCAATTAACTGAACATTCGACACGGTCGAACTCGGCATGAGTGAGAGACATGAGTACCAACATATCGCCACAAAAAAATCGAAATTCGAATGTACGTAACCTGCGAAAATTCAAAGTTCGCGATACTTTTTGAACACACCTCGTACATTTACATCCAAGCGTATGTGTATGGTCCTTTTGCATACTAGATTTTTACTTCACGAGGTGTTTGAATTGCATACTTTTAGGCAGATTGCTTTCTATACATATTTGTTCACACATGCTGCTTTTTGTGCGGAAGAATTTACACAAAGCTAACGAACATGTGATCTAATAAAATAATATAATAGCAGTAGCAATAATATTTATTTTTAATTTTTTTTCTTTTTCTTTTTTGCATGCACTCAGGTATGTGAAGTAAGGTATGTAAGTAATGACTAAATAATAACAAACCTACTTATTTATATTATTTACAATTTCTTTATGAATGGCTCTATTTTTTCTGCATTCCGTAATTCTGCTACATTGCTTATGTCCGTCCAATGCCTTATGCCTAAATGCAATTTCGTAATCATAATAACTGCTTTCTGCCAACGCATCGTTTTCCTTCATTTTATCCTTTTAGTATTCATTTTAAGATGTGGTATTTGGTGTTTCATTATGTGCCCAAGATAAGATGTCTTGCAACGGGTTCTTGTTTGTAGAACTTCACACTCTTGATTAACTTGTCTTAGATCCTCTACATATATTAGAAACTAGAAAGATTCTCGAAATTTTTGTTAATTTCGTCTAAAAATCCACATTTCGAAGGCCTCAACTTTGAGTGTCCAATATTCCACGCCATATAAGAGCATAAACCACACATAACATTTCACAAAACGAACTTTAAGATTCATATGGAGCTTATGGCAGCTTAAGATCTTTCTAAACTTACAGAATGTAGAACTAGCTATTTATACTCTAGTTCTTATTTCGACTGATGCATCCCAATTTTCCTTAAGCCAACATCCAAGGTATTTAAAATTTTAAACTTTTTCTATCTGTACATTGTGAATCACCAGTGCATGATTGGCGCCTGCGCCTGCGTGACTCCTACCGACGCGCATGAATTTCGTTGTATTGATGTTAATTTTCAGACCCTGATTTTCGCTGTGATGAACAAGTTCATTCAGCATCGTTTGCAAATTATTCAAGTTAAGTTTGGTATCGTCGGTGTATCCATGTAATGTAAAATTTATAACCACTCCATTAACTTTTATGTCTTCATGTGAATCCCACGGAGCTTCGTGAAAGATTTCCTCGGCATAGATGTTGAAAAGGAGAGGTGTTAAAATATATTCATGTCTGATGCCTTAAAGAATGGGGATTTACTGCGATTTTTCGTTGCCAACGTTAATCCAATCCATCCAGTAAAGGTTCCTTAAGCATTACAACTCTTTTGTGTTATTGTTGAGTGATGCTAGGGTGTCAAAGAGCTTTTTCATAGTCTAAAAAACACATCAATGCCTAGATAGACAGATATATTTCTTCGGGGTTCGCACTTCGACTTCATGGTCTTTTGTGCCCTCTGCTCATCACAGTACCTCAACCAGACCCATTTCCCGTATTAAACTCAGAACTGTGCCTTTCTTCTGGCTGTAGTTGGCCGAGATGCCTCAATCTTCTCCGCGCTATAGCGCAACATTCATGGAGAAGGTGCATTGTAGTCTCCTGGGGTGACTACGCAGTCTGCAGTGGCCTCTGAGAATGCCCGTGAGTTTTCTCAGTTTATACTTAAGGAGGGTTATGTGTCCTTAAAACCTCTTTTGGGTGCACCCTTCCAATAAGAATTTCACCTGGCATAGCCCTATAGTTTGGTGCCTCAATACAACATTTTGCATATCTTTGCAGTTTTGGGCAAGTAAATGAACAAAAAATAGCGCTACATGAGTTCGCATACCATATCTAAAACCAAATTGCGTAGGGCTCATGGCTTTCTCATTTTTTTATAAATTCTGTTGTGTGTTATGTAAAAAAAAAGTTTAGTGAGTGATTCATGAGACTTATATAAAGTCTTATCGTACTTTTTTGCGTTGGTTTTTTTTGAAATGTAATGAAAACAGAAATCAGCCTTGAAATCTAACGGAGAATCTCTCTTGCCAACAAGTGCTACTTTGGACTAAGTAGGCAAATGAGTAGTAAAGTCCTCTCTCGACGAATAAAACTAACACTCTACAAGGCTCTGATCACGCCCGTCCTAACGTATGGCGCAGAACCGTGGACGATGGCAACATCCGATGAAGCGACGCTTGGAATGTTTGAGAGAAAGATTCTGCGTAATATTTTTGGACCTTTGCACGTTGGCAGCGGCGAATATGGCAGACGATGGAACGATGAGCTGTATGAGCTTTACGACGACATAGACATAGCGCAGCGAATAAAGATCCAGCGGCTACGCTGGCTGGGTCATGTCGTCCGAATGGATACAAACGCTCCGGCTCTGAAAGTATTCGATGCGGTACCAGCTGGTGGTAGCAGAGGAAGAGGAAGGCCTTCTCTGTTTTGGAAAAATCAGGGGGAGAAGGACTTGGCTTCACTTTGTCCAACTAGTGCCAGTAAGCACGAGAAAGAAATGACTGGTGCGCTTTGTTAAACTCGACCAAAATCGCGTACGCGGTTATCGCGCCAACCAAGAAGAAGAAGAATGAAAACAGACTTTAGCTTGAAAACTACCCGGTATCATAAATGTGATTTAAAATGCACAGAAGTATCTGTAAACTTTCTTCCTCAATTAGTTTTAACATTTCTGCAGGAATTTCGTTAGAATCAGTTGCTTTCACAGCCTCTTTTATTTCGTCTAATGTTATACTCTAACCGGTGGCGTCATTTGATTGGTTAAACGGTGGTCCCCTGTTACTGAATACAAAATAAAATAGATAAATAAGTGGCGCGTGCACTTCTCTTAGATGTTTGGTCGAGTTCCTCCTCCTACTTGTGGTGCGCGTCTTGGTGTTGTTCCGCAAATAGAGGAACATACAGTTTTAAGTCGACTCCGAACGGCAGATATTTTTTATGTGGAGCTTTTTCATGGTAGAAATACACTCGGAGGTGCCCTCCAAGAGGTGACCACTCTCAGAAAAGACTTGTTCTTCATTTCGGCGTTTCATGCACGGAGATTCAAACATATGCACCCCGAATGCTAGTCCCGCAACAACTCTTTCGGCTACGGCGACCATTCCCATAGAATGTTCTTCTCATTTGTGTCTGTTATGGCGACATACTTTTCATTTAATAGCAGAGGTGGCTTCTTTTTAGGGTATACTGCGTAAGTTTGTTTGAGCATTTTGCGAAAATTGAAATCATCATGCGCAGCTTGCAGCCTCTCTATTTCATAGCATTGATTCTTTAGCCACTCAGCTTCCGCAGCACGGACTTTTCGTCAAATAACCTGATTTAATTGCTTATAGACTTCGATGTCTCTATTTTTAGGTCTCCTTCCATTTAAGCATTAACATTTTTCATATTTATAATGAATTGTATTGCTTTGAGAATTTGTATTCTTTGGTAAGTCTAAGTAAACTGCGTTAATAAATCACCTTTTGATATATTGCCACTAAAAGTGGGCTAATGATCACAGTTTTGTGCAAAATTTTCATCATAAGTCATACCAGAGCCTTTTGTGGATAGACAAAAAAAAAAACTGTAGAGAGTTGCCATTGGCTTGTAAATACATTCACATAAGCGCATTTGACATGCAGGGTATCAAAAATGAGCTGGCACCCACCCGCACCCACCCGCACAGACTAACACAAATACAGGCATGCATTTTGTAGTGCAAAAAATATCAAAATTTATGGCATTTTTATTTGGTGCAGCGGCAACATATTTCATATGACAAATATGCCGACACACACACACACACACAGAAATACCAACAACAGTAAACACTCGTATGCACAATAACATCACTTATTCTTATGTAAGTATGTATGTGTGCGCGACTTTAGCACACGGAGAGTGTAGTGTATTGAAATGCAAATATGCGTACACGACTCACCAGTATTTTTCTATTTTATAGCAACACTCCGGCTGGCAGCGTATACCTCGCAGCATTGCAATCGGCGCGCAACTGTAAAGGCATTGTAAGTATCATTGGCACACAGCCGCGATGCCAAATAATGCAAATTTTTAATATAAACAAATTGTAGAGCATTTGCGTCATTTTCATAGCAGACACGACAGCTGTGCAAAAGCGCAGAGAAAAAAGGCAGAAGTCCAAATAAAGTTATAGAAAAAATTTACTACAGAGAAAATCAAACTCCTACCTACAATATAAATATATATAATATGTGTGTAGATTGTTGCGTTCTAGAACAATTCCCGCATATGTGTGTATGTTTGTATTTATGCATAACTCTCAGCTTCATATAAAATTTACTCCAAACACAAACGCATTGCGCTCAATGCCTTCGGCTTACTGCTCGCATCATGCACCACCCACTGAGCCAGGCAGCCAGCCTGCCAGCCATTTGCCATTTGTTGTATGTTTAGTATATTTCATATTTTCCTCAGTGATTTTTCCCCAACACAGACATACACGCTGGCCTCCAGCGTAGAAAAATATTTGCATTGCTTGCCTGCCGCGTCGTATGGAGTATAACATGTGCTTGCGCAAACACACACAGTGCAGAGTTTGCACATACCCCGGCACACGTTTATTAAATACACACACACATATAAACATGTATGGGGATGTGTGTGTGTGTGCTTTGCAAATATGGCAGTAAATAAAAACGATATGCGTTTGTTATTTGCGATTTGTTTCGCTTTATAATTTGTGACAAGCAGCAAAAGGAAATGTACAGTAGTAAAACACACACACACACACCCACATACACACACTCAAATACCGGGTAAAATACGAGCAAATACTCGAGAATAATAAAAAACATGCTCACAGAAATGCATGTTATATTGCACAATAAGATAAAGGAAAGTAAAGGAAAGTGGGTGACGTGGTAAAGTCGTGCAATGAGTACTTTTTGTGAATTTGAATGTGAACAACTGCGAGCAGATACTGTAAAATGTAAATGCCTGTAAATGTGTATGCGTTTGATTATTTTACTATATGCTCCTCGCTATGATTGCCTTCTTTTGTTGTCTTCTGCTACTTGAATATTCCATGATTTTCCTTGAGTCTGTTATTTATTTCCAAAAAGTAGGTATCTCGTGCGCTGCAGATGACAGATGAGTGCAAATGGTATCACATCCTGTGGTGTTCCCGCAATAAAAGTCACTTAACTGTTGGCTAACCAATTTACTGCAAAGTTATTAATAATAAATAAAGAATAATCTTGATTTGGTGCCATCGAATTTTATAGAAATATACACATACACACATACATATAAGTACGTACAGGTAAAAAACGTACAATAATTTATTAAATAACAGACATAATAGAGCAGCAAAACTACTCTTGCACAATGTAATTATAAATTGCATAATTCTGAATACACAGGAAAAAAAAATCTTATAATGTACAAAATATCTTTTCATACACAAGGTGGCGCAAATTTAACCCTCCTACCGGAAGATTTATAATTTTTGCAAATGGCGTTGTATGCCAATCATATTAGACACTTGTGAACTGGACAGCAGCGGAATGCAAACATAACAAAACTGCACTTTGCTCTTGGAATGCATGCCTCTGTGCTTCAAACGGAGGTGTTTTCTGTTCAAGAAGCGATGAATTTGTTGTGGAAAACAGACGGAGTGGCAGATCTACATGTGTCTGCAGCGATAGCCAAGCTACGCTTATGGTGTTAGACAGACCCCCAACCACATCAGGGGTAGTTGAGTCCTGAAAATCCAGGTTAAACTATGTCGGTAGACATAATAGCCTCACGCTAACATGGGTACCGGCACACAAGCGTATCGCGACCTCTTATTCCGTAGCTAGGATGGGCTCTGAGGTAAACTTCTTTGGCCCGGAGCCCGCTCTGCCACTCCCTTCTGCGGCCATCAAAGCCACGGTTAGCAAATGGGTTACTCTAACTCACAAGCGAACTTGGCAGGCTGAAGGAGGTTGCAGACGGACTAAACTGATGTTATCTGTCATCTCCGAGCGACTGTCCCAAATGTTCCTATCACTAAGCAGAAGGGACTGCAGACAGCTGGTTTCAAAAGTAGGCATCAGATAGTGTACTCTGCCCAGTTTGTGAAGAGGAGGACGAGACGGCGGACCACTTTCTGTGCGCCTGCCCAGCTTTCGCTCGAATCAGGCTCGATGTTTTTGGCATTCATGTGTTAAGAAGCGACCACCTTGGCTCCTTGGCACCACAAGATCTACTCGGATTTCTTCGGTGGTCGGGTAGATTTAAAAAAAATTAAAATGGAGTCCGAGTGCTGTACAATGGACTTAATTGTATCTGAGTGCTGTACTTGCTAGTTGTCCCGACCAAAAACAAAAATACAAACAGACAAACAATGGATCGCGTAAAGGCGAAAATAAAGTTTTCAAAAATTATTTTCTGTAAGTAGAAAATATAAAGTGTACAACTAAGTTGTCACTGTTTTTTTGATGAAAATACAACTCTATTCTGAAAAAATTGTTACAAATGAATCAGTGAAAGTATTGCCCATCGCTGGCTACTACTTTTTCCCATCTTTCTGGTAGATCTCGTATACCGTCGCGGTAAAACTGTTCATCTTTTGAGGCTATCCACGGATCAAGCCATTTTTTGATGTCTTCATATGAATGGAACTGCTGGTCAGCTATCGGAACAGGTGATAGTCGGACGGCGCAATATCTGGAGACTATGGCGGGTGGGGTAGGATTTCCCATTTCAGTGTTTCCAGGTAGGTTTTAACGGGTGTGGCAACGTGAGGCCGAGCGTTGTCATGCTGTAGAATCACTTTTTCATGCCCCTCCGCGTATTGCGGCCGCTTCTCGCACAGTGCTCGGCTTAATCGCATCAATTGAAGTCGATACCGATCCCCAGAGATAGTTTCGTTTGGTTTTAACAGCTCATAATAAATAACACCAACTCGGTCCCACCAAATATTCGGCCGACGCGACGACGTAGAAGCATGACCGGACAGTCCCCATGCCTTTCTTTTCTTTGGATTGCTGTAATGAATCCATTTTTCAACACCCATCACGATGCGATGAAGAAAACCCTTTCTTTTTTTGCCGCTGTAGTAGTTGTTCACAGGCGAAAAAATGACGTTCAACATCCCTTGGTTTTAACTCATAAGGAACCATAGTCCCCTGTTCCTGAATCATTATCAAAGCATGCAATCGCTTGGAAATGGATTGGCGGGTAACTCTTTATACTGAAGCAAGCTCTTCTTGTGTTTGATACGGATTCTCATTGAGCAATGCCTCCTATTCAGCGCCTTCGAAGGTTTTTGGCCTTCCTTCACGCGGACGGTTGTCAACATTAAAATCATCGTCTTTGAAGCGACGGAACCAATCTCGGCACGTTGTTTCACTTAAAGCAGCATCTCCATAAACTTTTTGTAGCTCTCGATGCAGTTCAGCCACCGTCTTTTTCGAATGAAACAGGAAAATCAACACTTACCGCAAATGACGATTATTCGGCACAAAATCAGACATTTTCACAAAATCAAAAGTATATGACACCAAAACCAAATCACTAATGTGTCGAAGTAGTTTGTTTACCATATGTTTAAGCTTGGTTTATGATGTTTAGATTATGTTAGAATCGACTAGCACACGCTGCTGGCGGCATCTGTTGACAAACAGCGGGAACTTAGTTGCGCACCTAATAGTAAAAAAGTAATTCAAAACCAGAATCGGATAATGAATTTTGCGCCTTTCTCAACCGAGTTTGAAATGATTTTCCGCCTAAAACAAAAAAGAAACAAAATTGAAACGTAATTAAAAAACAAATAAAAAACATCAACTACAAACAGCAAATTGGTCGATCGACGTGAAATGCGGTAAGTTGATGTATTGGTGCTATATTTGGGTGGGGAAAAATCAATTTCTCGAGCATGGAATTTCCCTAATCTATAGATGCGCCTTTCCGAAGAAATATCTCACTAAGTAACTTCTTGTCAGTTTGTGTTAAGTTTTTAAATGACCATACAGCAAAAACAGATGAAACTTTTATTGCATTTCAAGGGAATTTATAAGTAAACTATTTTTACTAAATTTATAATAGTGTTTTTATTAAAATAAATCCCCTAATAATATGCCTATTGAATGGTTATTAAGTCTGATGATTCCTATACACAAAAAAATGTGATGAAGCAAACTGCTGTAATTATCGGGATATCTCGATTTTAAACGCGGCATATAAAACACTTACAAACATTTTGTACAATACTATATGAAAAAGTACGCAAATATTCCGAACGAATTCTGGATGATTGCCAGACACTTTTCAGCGCCAACTGGTCTACAATCGAGAAGTTATACGAATATGACATTGACGTCTACTGCTTATACAAGTATTTGATAGTTTAGACAGAAGACATATTCAATTTTTGCTGCAGTCTATAGGTAACCCGCTAAAGCTAATTGAGCTTTCTATTAGGACGCTTACAAATACCACGGCGAAGGCCATTGTGCAAGGAGAGTGTTCTGGATCATTTCCCATTATATCGGGGGTTAAACAGAGGTACGCTTTATCAACAATGACACCCAACCTGGACCTGCACGCAGCAATTACAATTAGCATGGGACTATATACAACAAGCCGTTCGAGCTTTGTGCATATGCAGATTACAAACAGGAGTGAAGTACAGAGTACATTTTATAAAAAAAAATATTAAGGTGAGAAAAAATCTTCGATCAATTACTAAAAAATATATTTAAAAAGCTCGTGTTAAAATTTGAGACTAATCGGTTTAGCCGTTTTCGAGTGAAATGAGAAAAAATGCGCTGCCGCGTACTCTCAAGCACTCTGAAACACCTTTTCAAATTTGCGTATAATTTGGAAAATATTCCCCGGAACGATATTACATTTTCTGTGTGTATTCTTAAATATATGTACATTCAAAAAATAAAATAAAAAACAATTTTTTGAAAATTCTAACTGTAAATAACCCCTTAAGTCAAAATTATTATCTCGCGACCAAAAGTTAAGGATATATGATAAAAAAAACTTGATCCGCCCTGTGCTTACCTATGGTTGTGAACAATGAACCCTAAAAACTACTGACATTAATCAGCTAATGGTCTTCGAAAGAAAAATGTTACGAAAAATTTATGGACCAATAAAACTGTAGGACGGTACTTATCGAATAAAATACAATCATGAGCTGGAACTTTTAGCAAACTGTGATAAGATTTATAAAATCTCAGAGGATAAGATGGCTTAGACATGTGTTCAGAATGCCCAAGGAGAGAGCAACTCGAAAGGAAGTTGGATTGCGCCCTGTTGGAGGTCGAAGAAGAGGACGCTCCAGAAAGATATGGCTCGAAGTAAAATCACAGTTATTTGAATTTATAGTTGAATTGTGTAAACAGAAGTTGAGGAGTACCTTTAAGCGTAATCATATCAAGCTTCGTTTTCAGAACTTCAACATTGCTCTCTAGGGGCTTAAGTAGTCAAGACAAACATCAATTACAATATTTTTTTTCTAGTTTTGAAATATTTAATTTTGGGTGTTTTTGAAAAATACCGCTATGTGAGGAGTATGTGTTGTCCTGCACCTGGAAATTTTTGCTTTAAGAAAGTATCCTAACTAGCTTAAGCTAAGCATGCATACAAAATATCATTACCCCTGGTGCAATTGTTCTATTTTTTGCCAAAAGCTGTATGAAGGTACACTACCGTGTGGCGCCGGGGTCTATATTTTTATTTACAGAAGTCGCTTTTAAGGTACGATTTGGTTCGTAATTAGAATTTGTAAGAAATATATTTTGAATAAATTATTACATTAGATAGTTTTGGAGTCTAAATTTGCCTAAAAATCACATGGATGACACGATTTATAAAAATACAGGAGGGTTGCTTGGGTGCTCCCCATGGACATACAAGAAACTACTACTCACCGATTTTGTGCAACTCTATTTGTGCAATTAATATGAAACCGAATACTTTCGTGCTCGTTTTACGTGCTGCATAGTAGATCGATAACGATGAATCGCGTTACGTTTCTTGAAATAAAAGATGTTGAAATCTCTAGAAAATAGGTTTGTGGGCCTGTTTGACAAAACCTAGAAATTTATACCGAAGTATAGAAAATTCCCGCTGCTACCATAAATTGAAGGCTGAACTTTGCTATTTAGTGTAATATAAACCCAAAGCTTAAATATATCGAATGCTTCCGTAACACTGTCAAGTTCATTGCAATTGCTCAGGTTCGTCGGTCTACATTGCGTATACGCAATCAAATACTTGAAGATGCTTGAATTTCAGGCTTGTAGTAAATTCGAATTTTGACGAGTTTAAAGTGAAAAAATTAACTTGAAATTCGTGGGTTGCCTTTCATATTTTGTGCCCAGTACTGTAAACGCAGTAAAATAACAATGAAAATGACTTTATTAATTTTCAAAATATTCCCCTTGGAACTCAATACACTCTTGCATTCGCTTAAACAAATTTTCAAAGCATTTTTGCCATTTAGAAGTGGATACCTTCATAACAAGCTTTCAACAGCTTCTTCAGGTGTTGAAAAACGTTGACCTTGCATTTTATTTTTGATGATCGGGAGGATGGTTCCATGTGTAGAAGTCCACGCAAGTGGGGAAAGTTACTGATCGCCATTCACTTGGGAGTGGCCAGGACGATTCTTCTACATATGGTTCAAGCAGCTCACAACGTCCGGGATTAGCCCACGTATCCTCTGGTTAGCTTCCGAACACCCGTTCGGGAGTGAGCTAAAGTGAGAAGGCGAAGCATCCCAGCATAGCTGGTTGTGCGCTGGGTTTGGGACCCGCCACTTAAAAAGCCCCCCCAATGAAAACAGCAACAAAGCCTCGGATGAGAACTTCCAACACTGATGACGACCCCTGCAAACGAATGGAGGATGGTTCCATGTGTAGAAGTCCACGCAAGTGGGGAAAGTTACTGATCGCCATTCACTTGGGAGTGGCCAGGACGATTCTTCTACATATGGTTCAAGCAGCTCACAACGTCCGGGATTAGCCCACGTATCCTCTGGTTAGCTTCCGAACACCCGTTCGGGAGTGAGCTAAAGTGAGAAGGCGAAGCATCCCAGCATAGCTGGTTGTGCGCTGGGTTTGGGACCCGCCACTTAAAAAGCCCCCCCAATGAAAACAGCAACAAAGCCTCGGATGAGAACTTCCAACACTGATGACGACCCCTGCAAACGAAATAAGGAATACGATTTGAGGGCATGCACCTGGAATGTCCGGTCCCTTAATGGGGAAGGTGCCTCTGCCCGGCTGGTTGATGTCCTCGTGAGAGTAAAGGCTGACATCACTGCCATCCAAGAGATGCGATGGACGGGGCAAGGTAAGAAAAACATAGGACCTTGCGACGTCTACTACAGCTGCCATGTAAAGGAGCGCAAATTCGGTGTCGGATTTGTTGTGGGAGAGAGACTTCGTCGCCAAGTACTGTCGTTCACTCCGGTGGACGAGCGTCTCGCAACAATCCGCATCAAAGCGCGATTTTTCAACATCTCGCTAATTTGCGCCCACGCCCCGACGGAAGAGAAGGACGATGCGACCAAGGATTCTTTCTATGAGCGCTTGGAACGTTCCTATGAGCGCTGCCCCCGCCACGACATAAAAATCGTGCTTGGCGACTTCAACGCCAGGGTGGGCAAGGAGGGAATTTTTGGTCCCACAGTCGGAAAATTCAGCCTGCACAACGAAACATCCGGTAACGGACAGAGGCTGATCGACTTCGCCGGGGCCCGAAACATGGTAGTCTGTAGCACCAGATTCCAGCATAAGAAGATTCACCAAGCTACCTGGCTGTCTCCAGATCGAAAAACGCGAAACCAGATCGATCATGTTGTGATAGATGGAAGACACGCTTCTAGTGTATTAGATGTACGTACGATCCGAGGACCCAATATCGACTCGGATCATTACCTTGTTGCAGCCAAACTGCGCACACGCCTCTGTGCAGCAAAAAACGTACATCTACCTACGCAAAGAATGTTCGACATCGAAAAGCTGCAATCACAACAGACAGCCAGAAGATTCGCCACTCGACTCTCACTCCTGCTCTCGGAGAGCACTGCCCAACACACCGGCATGCGCGAGCAATGGAGCAACATTTCTCGTTCCCTACGTACCGCCGCCGAAGAAGAAATCGGATTCCGGCGAGCCCGAAAAAACAATTGGTACGACGAGGAATGTCATGCTGCCGCCGAAAGAAAAGATGTCGCCTATAGAGCCACGCTGCGATCGGGCGCAACGCGAGCCATGTGGGATCGCTACAGAGAGCTAAAAAAGGAAGAGAGACGTATTATCCGACAGAAGAAACGAGAGGCCGAAATACGTGAGTGCGAGGAGCTTGAGATGCTGGCCAATAGGAACAACGCCCGAAAATTTTACCAGAAAGTTCGGCGGCTTACAGAAGGTTTTAAGACCGGGGCGTTGTCCTGTAAGAACAAAGACGGCGATCTGGTGACTGACGTACAGAGCAATCTTAAATTATGGAGGGAACACTTCTCGAACCTGTTAAACGGTGACAGCTGCGCATGTCATAGAGAATGTGAAGATCCCGATACCCCAATCGTTGACGACGGAGTTGTCGTTCCGTTACCCGACCATGACGAGGTGAGAATAGCGATAACGCGGCTAAAGAACAACAAAGCCGCGGGCGCCGACGGACTGCCGGCTGAGCTATTCAAACATGGCGGCAAGGAGCTGGTAAGGTGCATGCATCAGCTCCTATGCAGAATATGGTCGGATGAAAGCATGCCTGCCGATTGGAATTTAAGTGTGCTCTGCCCAATCCATAAGAAGGGTGATCCTGCAATCTGTGCCAATTACCGCGGGATTAGTCTTCTAAATATCGCCTATAAGGTTCTAGCGAGCGTATTGTGTGAAAGGCTGAAGCCCACCATCAACCAACTGATTGGACCTTATCAGTGTGGCTTCAGACCTGGAAAGTCTACCATCGACCAACTATTCACAATACGCCAAATCTTGGAAAAGACCCATGAAAGGAGAATCGACACACACCATCTTTTCGTTGACTTCAAAGCTGCATTCGACAGTACGGAAAGGAGTTACCTGTATGCCGCTATGTCTGAATTTGGTATCCCCGCAAAACTAATACGGCTATGTAAGATGACGTTGCTCAACACCAGCAGCGCCGTCAGAATTGGGAAGGACCTCTCCGAGCCGTTTGATACCAAGCGAGGTTTCAGACAGGGTGACTCGCTGTCGTGTGACTTCTTTAACCTGATGTTGGAGAGCATCGTACGAGCCGCAGAACTTAATCGCTCAGGCACAATTTTTTATAAGAGCGTACAATTGCTGGCGTATGCCGATGATATTGACATCATCGGCCTTAACAACCGCGCTGTTAGTTCTGCTTTCTCCAAACTGGATAAAGAGGCAAAGCGAATGGGTTTGGTGGTGAACGAGGACAAAACGAAGTACCTCCTGTCTTCAAACAAACAGTCGGCGAACTCGCGTATCGGCACCCACGTCACTGTTGACAGTTATAATTTCGAGGTTGTAAAAGGCTTCGTTTATTTAATATAGGAACCAGCATTAATACCGATAACATTGTCAGCCTTGAAATCCAACGTAGAATCTCTCTTGTCAACAAGTGCTACTTTGGACTAAGTAGGCAATTGAGCAGTAAAGTCCTCTCTCGACGAACAAAATTAACACTCTACAAGACTCTCATCATGCCCGTCCTAACGTATGGCGCAGAAGCTTGGACGATGACAACATCCGATGAAGCGACGCTTGGAGTGTTCGAGAGAAAGATTCTGCGTAAGATTTTTGGACCTTTGCACGTTGGCAACGGCGAATATCGCAGACGATGGAACGATGAGCTGTATGAGCTTTACGACGACATAGGCATAGCGCAGCGAATAAAGATCCAGCGGCTTCGTTGGCTGGGTCATGTCGTCCGAATGGATACAAACGCTCCGGCTTTGAAAGTATTCGATGCGGTACCAGCTGGTGGTAGCAGAGGAAGAGGAAGGCCTCCTCTGCGTTGGAAAGATCAGGTGGAGAAGGACTTGGCTTCACTTGGTGTGTCCAATTGGCGCCGGTTAGCACGAGAAAGAAACGACTGGCGCGCTTTGTTAATCTCGGCCAAAATCGCGTAAGCGGTTATCGCGCCAATTAAGAAGAGAAGAAGAACAAAAAGAAATCAGAAATCGTTAGGTGCCAAATCAGCGCTCGATCTTTTGAGGAGTAAAAATTGCTCAGAATTGAACAATCCAAAATTCTCGATATTATATTGAGATTTGATTTAATTTACAAATAGCCCTTCCAATAGGTGCATTACGGGCATAATGCGTTCTAACATTCTTAGTATAGAAAGGCAACGATGCAGGAATGTTGAAGATTGAATCTTTCCAAAAGTGACTGAGAGTCATAAATTCCTAGGATAATTCAAAAAATAAAAGTTACATATAATATTGACCTTCTTTTGTCGAGTGCTAAATGTGCACTATACAAAGGTATAGGATCCGAAAAACCCAAAAAACGTAGGAAAAATTTGAGAAACGTCGTCTGTACGCGCTCTATTCTATCACTAGTGAAGACGGCGCCAGATTTTTGCAGCGCTCTTCAGATGCGAACAAACAAAAGAGGTATAAACCAGTTTTATGTTGTACGGAATGGACAATTCAGTGCTAAATATTACGTCGCATAAAACCAAGCACAGCGTATGCCTTTAAAAACTCAAAATTAATGTGGCTGCAGAACTCAAATTTAGTATCAAATATCCTGCCTAAATTCTTAAATCCCGGAACGGATTGAAAATTACCTCTAGAGAAGGTATACTGAGTTTTTAAAAAATTGCGTGATTTCTAAAAAGAAAGATGTAATCTCAAGCACCAATAATATAATTAATCGAGTTTGGACTGATTTTTCATCATATCTGCGGTATTCTTAACGACTGAATAAATCTTCATATCTAATAGCAAGTTTTAAATGCGCTACATACGCGTAGTGCGCACAACCGGTAGGTAGACTGTAGACTGTAGTCCTCGAAAGTATGATACATGATCCGTTTTATTCGCCTAGATTGGACCACCATACAAAATTTGGCTTTTCACGACATTAGCCAGAAGCTGACGGCGATTTTGTTTTGGTCATCGTACGTTTAACATCAGCCTCGACAGCGCCGTCGTGGTGGTGGATGCTTTTTTGTTGGCGTACTCGAAGTGTGCTTTGAAAAACAGCCTTTTGTCTATCATTATTCCCAAGTATTTGATTGCGGAAGTGCTCGTTATGTTGAAGTCTCCGACTCTAAAAGAGATCTCTTCTGGCTTTTTTCTGCTGGATATAAGGGTTGCTTCGGTCTTTTGTTGCGGTAGGTCTAGGTTATTTTGGGCTAGCCAAGATTGCACGCTGAAAACCACCTGGATCGCATTGTTGCGGATATCGCCTAGATTTTTAGCCGTTACCACAACGGTAATGTCGTCGACAAAGCCAATTATCTTGGTTCTCTCTGGTATCCTGACACGGAGAACACCGTCGTACATTACATTCCACAGCAATGGCCCGATAACCGATCCCTGTGGAACGCCACTTGTTATTTGAACTTTTTTTTGTCCCTTTGAGGCACTGTACCATAGAATTTGGCCATCGAAGTAACTGCACAATATTCTCCTCAGGTACATGGATACCCCAATTCGCTCTAGGCCGTCTAAGGTTTTCGCCTAGTTTGCAGAGTTGATTTCTGACGTCTAGGGTGATAATCAGGCAGTACTCTTTGGTGCCATTTAGCCAGCGGGTGCCGCTAATTGCTTCCGTTGCAAGCCGGATTTCTGAAGATACTGCATCTATCGTTGACTTCCCCTTTCTAAATCCGAATTGATTTTCGGACAGGCCTCTCTTTTATCTGACTTCCGCGTCTAGTCGATCGGATAAAATTCGTTCGAGAACCTTACCCGCAGAGTCGGTTAGACATATTGGTCTGTAGCTGATTTACCTGGTTTCGGAAGCAAAATTAAATTTTGGCGTTTCCAAATTGACTGAAAGGTGCCCTCCGAAAGACAACTATTAAATAAGTTGCTAAACAATTTGATTTGTTGTTCGATTACTAGCTTCAAGCATTTTTTTGGCACTCCATCCGGTCCAGGGGCTTTTGAGTTTGCTAAACTGCTTGTAGCCCTTATTATTTCATCCTCGGTACCGAGGTAATAGTTGGAGCCGCTGTAAACGCAGATGGGCGCTCTCCAATCGTTTTCATCGAGCCTGGCGTCAAGGTAAATGCGAAATATTATCAGGAAAGTATCCTGGAGGCTGCTTTGAAGCCGTGGGCAGACAAGCATTTCGGTGGCAAACCATGGACGTTTCAACAGGACTTGGCACCAGCTCACAAAGCTCGAGTAAACCAAGAATGGTTAAGAACCAATGTTCCGAACTTCATAGCGTCCACACAATGGCTCTCGAATGCACCAGACGCGAATCCGATGAAATATTTTCTTTGGGCCATTAAGAGGGCAAACTCGGAACTAAAAGATTCACCAGACTCGAGGCGCTGAAAAAAACCATTGTCGGCGAGTGGGCCTAAATATCTGCAAGTCGCATTCGGGCAGCTTGCGATTCGTTTTTGGACCATCTCCAGGCCACAGTAAAGGCAAAAAGTGGTTATATGGAGCAAAAGTAAATTTATTCTTAATTTTTTATTACTTTCACACATTTTTTAATTTGAATTGAATAAAAGTAATTTTCCAAACTAAATTTATGGCCTTTTTATTTGGTTACACTTCGAGTGCCGGTCCCTGTAGTCAGTATATTTCACAGGAAAAGTTGCTGCAAATATAGTATATGGTATGGCGGCCGCCATAGCCGAATGGGTTAGTGCGTGAGTACCGTAGGTGCGAATCTCCGTGCAAGAATCATGAAAAATCATAGAAGATCTTTTTTTTTTGAGTGCATTTCTGCCATGAAAAAAGCTTCACATAAAAAACTGTTTACTTTTCGGAGCTGGCTTAAAACTATAGGTCCTTCCATTTGTGGAAGAACATCAAGACGCACGCCAAACATAAGAGGAGGAGCTCGGCCAAACAACTAACAGAAGTGTACGCGCCAATTATTTATTTATTTTTTAAATAAAATCATACATGCACAGAATTGCTGTGGAATGCGATTGTTCTGTTTGATAATACTTATGAACTTGCATAATTTAAATAAATAAATAAGTCTTTATTAATCAACAACCACTGGCCACAACTTAATAGTCAATATTGTAGCATTGAGTATCCGCCGTCTAGTCATTATTGATTATTATCAGCGCTCGCTTTTGTAAACTCAAAAGCTACAAAAAAAAAATTAAATAAAAATATCTGACTGTCTATCTCATGCAGACTGTTTGGATATCTGTAGCACAGAAGAGGTGAAGGTACATTATAATGCATAAATATATCAAATGGACTAAATTGAGCTCACTTAATAAAAATTTACAATATGTACATAAAATAAATAAATACAAGTAAAAGTGGATATTTGGCAGCGTGGGCAAAACAGCAGCTCCACAGAAAATGTAAAATATGTGCAGAAAACTTGAAAAACACTGTTGGGGGACAAGAAATATTAGCAGAACGGAAATACATTCATAGTTGCAGGATGTAGTGCAGTCAAAGAACGGAAGCCGACAACGAAGAATTCTACAAATTGAAACAAGGATATGCTCCTAACTAATAAACAAACAAGAAAAGAAACAACTATGCAACAGCAGCCAACAAAAGAATTTGCCTAGTGGGAGTATAAGAAGCTGAATGCAATAAAAAGCGCAGTAAAATCACAAGCAGAAGTCGCAAGGAGAGTAGTTGGAGAACAAAGCAGAGGAAATTTGCGAGAAAAAAATATCCGAATTCAATATAAACCAAGCAAATGCCAGATGCCAAATATCAGGTATTTTGGTTTTTGTTGAAGAGAAGGTAGTAAATAACTTGTTGAAAAAGAGGAAATAAAAAGTATCCTGAAAGCGACAAGAGAGAACGAGTGAATTTTTTCTAAGCTCATATGGCTTGAACGAACACAAAACATATGCATATGTATCATATTATATATATATGTGTATATGTATGTAACCTATTTATGGGGAAAAAAGCATACATACTTTAAGCGAATTGGAAAATACACAGTTATATTCCTTTAGACCAATGATAGGCTAAGTAAGGTAGGTTGAGTGGATGTCATCCGATACACTTAGGTCTGAACACTCCCTACTGATAACATCATCCTTAACCCTTAGGTAGGTAGGTAGGTAAGATGGCAAGAGTACCCCAGGTACACTTCAAGTAGCACTTACGTGCCGTTTTGATACCATAATGTGGACCAGAAAAGGGATCTAGGCTGGAGAATTTGTTCAAGTCATCCCCAAAGGGCGCGCTAAGGAATATCAAGCGCCTAGCCGCCAGATCCGGACATTTGCAGAGAAAATGTTCCACAGTAACTTTATCTGCAGGATCCCCACAGCTTTTGCAATAGGGGTTGTACGGAATTCCAAGCTTCCCCGCATGAATGCATATCACTTAGTGACCAGTGAACACCGCAATGAGTTTGGAAATTGAATGTCGGGGGATTCCCATCACTTTAAGCGTTCTGTTTCTGTCGTATTGAGGCCATAGTGTTTTCGTAATGCACACACTGAGAAAGACATCTTGTCTGTTTTGTCTGTCTTGCGCTTTTTTTAGAAAGAAATTATATAGCGGTCACCGAGGTCTCAGAAGGGGACAGCTGAAACCGTTGCTGTCGACCCCTTCCTGGCAAGCTCATCGGCAATTTCATTTCCCTCTATATTCCTGTTCCCAGGAACTCAGATAAAATAAATGTTTCCTGCACGTTGGAGACGTTTGAGTTCCTCCTTACAGGAGTTGACCAGAAGAGAACTGCAATACAGCGACGACAGGGCCTTGATTGCAGCTTGACTATCGAAAAAAATATTATTGTCTCCCTCCCAACAGCGATCTCGAAGCATTTTGCATGCCTGCAGGATCGCAAAGATCTATGCTTGAAAAACGCTGCTTGTTTCCGGCAGTTTAAAGGAGACCGAAATGCTGGCTGATTGAAAGTAAACCCCCGCTCCCACTCCAGACTCCATCTGGGATCCGTCAGTGAAAACAGAGGTATCCATATCCGTACCGAATCTCCCCTCTTTCCAAACTTGCCTGCACGGAAAGATAGCCCTAGCACAACCCTCAAAGCACAGTTTGCGGATGGAGAGTTCAGTGCAAAGAACAGAGAACGAAGGGGAGATCTGCTTCAAGATGCTTTTATGTCCTACAGAAAGTTGTCTCCAAAGGCCAATCACCTTCAACCTAATAGCGCTCTGAGCAGCAATGGATTTAACCTGAAGATCCAAGGAAGTAAGTGCAAAATAAAGTTGATCGCAGCACTGGGCATGTTCTACAAGCACCAGTGATGCCCACACATGCAGTTCTCTACACTCTCTCTAATTAAGTGGAGTTGTAGCTCTTCTGAAGAGCTACCCACCAAACTAGGCAACCGTATGTCAAAATTGGCAGAACCACTAAGTTGTACATCCAAGGTACGACACGTGGCCTGAGACCCTATTATTTGCCGAACATAGATTTACAGGCAGGCGTAGAAGGCTATATTGGTCTTCGATTTTCTATGTGCAGCTTCCAGTGGAGCTTAGGGTCAAGTATTACACCAAGGTACCTGACTTCCGATGCGAGTGTAAGATACTGGTTGTTTAGTCTTGGAAGCTTAAAAGGCGGAGGCTTGTATTTCCTGGTGAACAGCATCAACTCCGTTTTGTCAGAGTTGACTCTGAGACCGCAACTGGCAGCCCATCTACTAAGTGTAGCCAGTGCACCTTCCAAAATTTACTGATGAGAAAGGACCTCCTTAACCCTTAAATGTGCAATTTTTTTTTGTGTTAAAAAAATTATTATATATTTGTAAAAATCAAAAAAAAAAAAAACTATTTAACCATTCTTAGAGTATTATTTAGGAGAAAATTGGTAAGTATAGTAAGGCAATGAAATATCATTAAATACTGACGCGACACTAAAATATTTGTACCTCTTTTTTGAGTGTACCATTCGCTTGCCGATTTGAAAAAATTGCTTCCATTAGTGCAGCCATATTAACACCGATATATACCGTCTTTTTCCGAAAATAAAACACTGTTTTACTTTTTGTTTGGTCCAATATACACGCTAGATGTAATTTTCGGCAGAGGGCAAATATAGAAGTTAATTTATATATTTTCATTTGATATTTATTTTACACAGAATACAGAAATTTAAATTTATTCAATTAAAGTCATGCCATCTTCTGCTGGAACATTTTGTCATTGTCTTGCGATATAGCTATCGTTAAATGAATACTTCTTGTCTAAGTAGCCTTTTCGTAGTGCATAGGAAACATCATTATCAGTTATTTTCTCCCATGCATTTTTTACCCAATTCACAACATCTTGTAAGCCTCATATTACAAAATTACCTCGATGATTTTTCTGTTTTCAATATATTCATTGATTTCCATCCAACGATTCTTGAATGTCTTGTTTAGT
This sequence comes from Anastrepha obliqua, assembly GCF_027943255.1. Lineage (NCBI taxonomy): Eukaryota > Metazoa > Arthropoda > Insecta > Diptera > Tephritidae > Anastrepha > Anastrepha obliqua. The sequence continues at coordinate 47,163,060 of NC_072896.1, read as the reverse complement.
GCAATGTCAAGTGTCTGGAGGTATCCAGTCATTCCTACCGGAATAATTATTTGATCAATTTTCCTCTCAGCAAGAAAGTTTTTCCTGTCTTTAGCGCGGTGAGTACTGGCCGAATCCCAAACTAGTAAACCTCTATTCCGATCCCTCAACAGTGGTGGCAGCATAAAATCAAACCACTTTCTTATAAACGCTTGGGTGCACCAGGCTTTTTCACATTCAATGACATAAATTTCTGAAACACGCTGAATCTGTTTTTTTTTATCTTTAGTGATTAAAAATGGCGATACTTTCTTGCCATCTAGACGAATCACTAAAATACAGGGAACACGTGCACTATAGTAACCGGTAGAAGGAACGTAAATTGACGAAGAAGCTTTGTGGTGAACTATCGTTTGAGCTCCTTGGCCTAGGAATATCGCGGTATCATCCATTGCATTTATATTGGAGAGTTGGTATTTCGAAAAATCGATGCCTTTAACAGAAAGATTAAACGCAAGTACACGCTTAACAACTTCATTGTCTTCAAGTTTACACAATGTTGTTGATCTTCTTAGAGACAGTTCATATCGTTTAAGGAAGTTGTCGAAGCAGTGTGACGATACTTTAAATTGTTCCGTGGATATATAAAATTCCATTGCTGTTTCAAGGGCAAATTTTTGAATATCAGCTCTGCGCAAAACCAAAGCCATTGCTCTCCTGCCTGCAATCCATTCCCAGATGCAATCTTACAACTCAGAAAATAACGGCTGCCGACCTGATCCAACTCTGCGTTTTTTCTCATTTCCTTGGTTCACCAGTTTGCACAGGTAATCGTAGTCTGCACGCCATTTACAAACTATACGGAGATCAAGCATTTTCTCTTTACAGAATACAGTCTTCCACGATTCCCTTTTTGTAGTCGACGGAATAGGTTTTTCGTTTTGTACTCAGTTAAACTGGGGTTAAAAATTATTCACTTTGTTTTTAAATAAAATTACGTATGAGGAAATAATCAGACTTACAAGACTGAAATGAATAAACGTTGTATACCAGCACTGCCGCTCAATCTGTTGTCTTATGCTGTATTTTTAAGATAAATTCCAAGAATTAATTTGTAGAGGTGTAGAGGTAAACAATAAATTTCTCGGAATATTTTGTTTGAAATATATCTCTGAACTACGAGTATTAAAAAAACTAAACATATTATTACTTATACCTAATAAATGAACAGCATTTTTTAACGAATTATTTTCGGGGGATGTCTTATTTTCGGAAAAACAGTAGGAGGCGTGGCATCTGATAGATAGACCAAAATTTGAGAACCAATGTCTAAATCAATTAAGCTAGGGAACTGAAGCTTGACACGAATGCATAAAGGTATTGAAAAAGGTGGTGTGACACTTCCCATATAAATTTAAATTTCTAAATCGTTTTGCTCCGCAATAAAAAAAGCTAAGGTAATGAAATTTGATACAGTTTAACAACTTGCCAATAGCTGCCTTATGGTGAAAAGTGGTAGGTATTGGGAAGGGGATTGCAGCAGCTCTCATACAAACTGAAAGCTTCATATGGGTTTCTTCTGGAACCACTTTCGCCAAGGTACTGAAATTCCATATATATATATATAATTGGCGCGTACTATTGTGGTGTGCATATTGATGTTATTCCACAGATGGACCTACAATTTCAACCCGACTCTGACCGGCAGATCTTTTTATGAGGAGCTTTTTCATGGCAGAAATACACTCGGAGGTTTGCCATTGCCTGCCGAGAGGCGACCGCTATTAGAAAAATGATTTTCTTAACTTTGGTGTTTCACCGAGATTCGAACCAACGTTCTCTCTGTGAATTCCGAATGGTAATCACGAACCAACCCATTCGGCTACGGCGGCCGAGTTACATAAAGTACGAATGCCGTACTTACGGCTTAAAGTATTAGGTATTGGGAAAAATATAAATATAATAATACAAAACTGAAATATTGTTGAAATGATTTTTTTTATTATAGTCACGCAGCTAAAAAAACACCCTATATTTGGGTATGCCACCTACGGTTTCAAATTTATCAGTGAATTCTCATGGGGAAAGAAAAGTTTCGCGAATTTGGTATAAAATATCTAGAGATCGGTATTAAATATATAGTCTTCTCTTTCCATTGTTCTTCAAAAATATCCAAAAAAGTATACTCTATTGTAATATTTATTAACAAAAAATAATTGATGCGATTTTTATAGTGACCTTGAAAAAACTACAAAAAATATCAACTATGCATTGGTTAAACAATTTAAAAACATATAAAGATAACCAACAAATATCTTCTTTTGCCATTCAAAAATTATTATATTAGGCCTAAAATAAAACACACATAACAGAAATGAAACTTTCAAGGCAGACAAAAAAGAGGGAGAGACCCGAGAGAGAATGAGAGAGAGAGAGAGAGAGAGAAAGAATATATATCTAAATAAATTCACCACATTTGCAAAGAATACAAACGGAGAAGGGTCGACCGGTGTAGGTAAACGCCGTACACAAATCGTGGCAACAACACGCACTATTCCGAATGTTTATCACCCGCATAAACACAGTGATTCCAGGACCACAACAACGGCACAAATTACCGCAAGACAATACCAATAAATTCGCCGCTGGAATGGATAGCACTTTATAGTACGCACAAGCACTAGCCAGGAAACGGAAATAAGCGCCAAAATGTAGGCACCAAAAAAAAAGCGCCAACAAAATTTGGACCAAAAAACGCCCCAAAGAGTAGGCACCAAAAATATATTTCCTACAAGTTTGCATCAACAAACAAGCGCCAAAAAGTAAGCAACCACAAGAAAAAACTCAGGGAAACAGCCTAAAGTGTATCTAAGATATGGCTCTCTCTCCCCTTTTCCTCTACGTCATATCTTTTTTCTCTCTCGCGGAACGAAAATGCCCAAAACGTTTCATGACCTTGAAACTTTACTCTCTATTCTCGCTCGTCCATCGATGCCTAAGAAGTTTCGCTTAAAAAAAAACAAGATAAACATTTTTGTTATCCTAAAATTAACTAATTACGAAAAAAATTTCCTATTTTTTGTGTGTTGCGCCAACTGGGCAAACATTCTGACGCTTAGTTGCTCGAATCGGTCAAACTGGAACCGCACAAGACCTTGCAAGGCGCGACTGCCACCGGACTGGTAGCTCGGCTGAGAACATTGCGACTGTGGCTACCAATGTCGCTAAACACGAAGGAAGTTTAATCAGACGACGGGCCACGCATTTGGGTATCACAAGACGGACCCTACAACGAATTTTTATGAAAGGCCTAAACATGCTCCCGTCTAAAGTGCAGTTTATGCCTGCTGATGGTCACTCGCGTGTGAATTACTGTCAAGCCATCCTCAATCTGAGACGCACTTCCTCTTAAGCGAGTACGCCAATAAGCAAAATTCTATTGCGTGAGTCTTGACGTTGTTCCACAAAATGGAGGGACCTACAGTTTCAAGCCGACTCCGAACGGCAGATATTTTTTGTGAGGAGCTTTTTCATGGCAGAAATCCACTCTAAGCCACTATATGAGTGTATTTTTATGAGGATACGGTAATTGTAATTAGGCCATGATAAACCACTTTTTACTGCCGGAATTGGATGAGCGGGGCTTGGTAAGCACGTGGTTTGAACAAGTCGGTGCAACTGAAAACACGTCACACGCCCCAATAAATATTGTAAAGGAGGCGTTTCCTGACCGCGTAATCTTCTGTTTTGGCAATTTGGCATGACCATCAAGATCGCCCGATCTAATCATCCCAGACTTCCTGTTTTGCTGCTACTTGAAGGTTTGTGCAGGTTTATGCCAACAGCCGAAAGTGAACAGTTATCACCGGAGATCTTGCGGAAAGTCATGAAATATGCGTTAAAATGGGCACAAATGTGCATCAACATTGGAGGTAGCCACTGGAAGGATATCATTTGTGTCATATAACCAAAAAAATTCTAAAGGTCGAAGTAAAGATTTCCCCCAAAATAATATTTTTGGTTTTGTATTTACTAACTTCGCATTGCGCCACCTTTTTTATTACTGCATAGTGTCTCTAAAAGAAATTGCGAAATATTTCAAAAAATTAATTAACCAATTTTCTGGCATAAAAAATCTGTATCGCAGTTGCCTAGCATACCTCTGGTGCTTCTTTGTGTTGCCAGATTGCAAAAATAAATTACCCATTATTTATTATATTGGCGCCAGTACAAACGGTTGACAATATTAAAGACAATGAAGAGAAATTTTATTTCATTTGCTGTCGCGCGAACGCATTCCAGCGATTCGAATTCACTTTTTTCATCATCGTTGTTTTCATTTTTCTTTCCTTCTTTTTTTTTAATATGTATTTAGTTGTTGGACTGTAAAATTTATTTTTCATTCAGTTTTAGATGCTTGCCGAAAAATGTGCAGCATGTTTTTGTGTTTTTATATTTCTGTATGTGTAATAATTGCGCACTTGTGTGTGTGTGTGTGTGTTGCTGCATCAATATGCATCGATCAACATCAACAGTTCCATAGCCGTCAAATGAAATACTTCACTTGACAAACTAAACGAAAATGGATGAGCTTTTGCATTGAATAAGTTGCAGCAATGAGTTTATATTATATTTGAAGGCATTACTCAATGGCTGTAGCTAAGCAATAAATGTTGTCTGGCGTAAGAACTGAATGATTCGGATTGAATGATTGCAGGGATAAGCGAAAGATCAATACATATAAACATGTACATGTAAATATATTAGAGGCATTCAGTATATGACTAAATATGCATATAAAAAAACTAGTAAAATCGAGATTTGATCAATTGAAATTAATCTAAACTAAAATGATTTAGCTAAGTAATTAATTTTTTTGTAACTTAAAAATTTGGAACGCGTGCGAACAAAAATATATAGTATACGCAAGTATATAGGTATGTAAAAGATGAGTTTGTGAGATTATATAAGCAGCATGTAAATACAGGGTGCGTACGGTATTTGGGAAGAACTTGAGAGCAAAACGAATAAGCTTTTATTTTGAATTGTACTCGCTCGATGCTGGCCCAAAGAATCATCATGGTGCGAGCAGAGAAAGATCCGCTGGTGTCATCCGGGGTTCATAGAGGTTGCCTCCAAAGCGGTGTCCTGTCGCCATTGCTCTGATGCATGGTGATCGTCCCTCTGCTCACCACCCTAAACGATTCAGGAGTCTACGCATAAGCATATACGGACAACGTTGCCTGTTTGGTAACAGGCCCTTCGCTTATGAACAACTGTAGGCAAGTGAGGAAAACTCTGGATATGATTTACACTTGGTGCTGTGCGAATGGGCTATCGGCAAACCCCACCAAGACTGGTATTGTCCTCTTCACCAGAAGAAGGAAACTTGATGGACTCTAAGTCTCTAAAGGAGTCACAATCCAGCTATCCAAAGAAATCAAATATCTTGGAGTAATCCACGATAATAAACTTCTTTGGAAGTCACACGTAGAAACAAAGACATCCAAAGCACTAACAGCCTTCCGGCAGTGCAAGAGAGTGTTTGGGAAAACGCGGGGTCTTTCTCCTAACAAGGTCCTATGGATCTATAGGGCTAAGATAAGACCTATTATCACATATGCATCAGTGTAGATGGATGAGTAGACTCCCTCTCGTGGGAGTCAGTAGGACCTTATCGAGACAACAACGCACTGTGTCCATCTGTTGCACCGGAGCTTTTCCAACTACTTCCGCCTTGGCATTAGATGCTCTGGTTTGTCTACCACCACATGTTGCTTTCATCCAAGGAGATGTTAAGATGGGTCCCGGGACACGTGGGTATCGCGGGTAACGATATCTCTGACTCTTTAACCAGAATGGGTTCTGAGGTAAACTTCCTGAATTGTGGTTCTTACCCAAAAACGCAAAGTACTACGTACTGCCTGCGCTTATCGGAACGTTATCAGATGACACAACGTGCGTTGTTCTTAGAAAGATACCAGTGGACATTCATGCGACGGAGTTGTATCGCCTATATGGAGTAAAAGGAGTGAAACCGACGGTAGCAGAAAAGGCGGCAGAAAGAACGCGATCGATGAACTGTTTTAGTCAAACGATTTATATAGACGCTTCAGCCGAATACTCACTACAGTTCCAAAGGGCAGACAAGAAAATAATGCCGGACTGTTGCACCGGAGAATGTTTCAAACATCGCATAACTGCTTTCGAAGGCAGTGAGAGGAATGATTACTATCGATGGCGTAAATTCTTCATACGCCCACAGGAGCAGAACCTGGACGCAGGAACCTATTGTGTCAATAGACATAAGCTCGGATCCACCTTGAAAAAATGCTAACGCGATTCCGAAAATATTTTTCTTGTAGCCGAAAGTGTTGAAGAAGACCCAGGTTTGTCCATTCCTTGTCGTCCTTTGGAATTAGGTATTCCACAAACGTCATCACACCGTATTTTGCATAAATATTTGGGTCTTAGGGCTTATAAAGTCCAGTTACCACAAGAACTCAAGCCGGCCGATCATCAACAACGTCGTGTCCTTGCTGATTGGGTCATTGAAATGCATGATGTTTGATCCGGAATTCCATCGAAAAATCTTGAGTAATAAGGCCCATTTCCATCTTGGTGGTTTCGGCAACAAGCAAAATTGTCAGATCTGGGGCTCAGAAAATCCAAGAGTCCTTATTGAAAAGCCTCTCTATCCTCAATGTGTGACTGTTTGGTGCGGTTTATGGTCTGGCGGATTCATTGGGTTTTACTTTTTCGAAAATGAAGCTGGAGCAACAGTTACGATGAACGGATTGCGCTATCGAGAGATGATTAACGACTTTTTGAGGCCGGAATTGGATGGTTTTGATCTGAACAACGTTTATTTTCAACAACACGGCGCTACGTGCCACACAAGAACGAAACCATTGATCTTTTTTCGGGAAAAGTTTCCGGACCGTCTTATCTCTCGAAGCGGTGATCACAATTGACCACCGAGATCTTGTGATTTAACACTTTGTGACTTTTTTTTGGGGGGCCACGTGAAATAGAAGGTCTACGCCAACAGCCCAGGGTCGATTCAAGTCCTCAAAGATGGAATTCGTGAGGCTATCGAGGACATAGGGCAGCCACTTTGCATTTCGGTTATGGAAAATTTCATGAAAAAGATATTGTCCTGTAAGCGCGGTCGTGGCGGTAATTTGCCTGATGTTATTTTCCACTATTAACGGCATACCTTCCTCTTTATAATGAAATAAAATCATCAGAATAACACCTCTTATTAAAAAACCCTTTATAAGATATATAAATAAGCAAGACTGAGCTACAATAGAAACGACAGGAGCTTTGTTCTGATAACTTCGAGTTTATTTATTCAAAATAGTCCCCTTAGGCTTCGATACACTGTTCTAAAAGCTTTTTGAAGGAGTGTTTCAGTTCATTGAATGGAATGGCCTTGAGGATTTCGGTACAAGCCTTTGGATGACCTCTACGGACGCAAAACGTTTTTCTTTCATGGACAAATGCAATTTTCCGAATAGGTAGAAGTCATAGAGAGCCATATCAGGCGAATGCGGTGAGTGATTGATGGTTAAAATGCGATGGTCAAAAAATCAGTCATAAAAGTGGATCGATGAGATGGTGCGTTATCATGCAATAAGCGCAAGCTTCCTCCTTCGTAGTATTCAGAACGAGTTCGACGAATGCCATGCAACACACCCTTCAAAACGCCAAGATAGAAAATTTCGTTGACGGTTTGGCTCATTTACACGAACTCCTTGTGGAGAAATCCCTTGGAATTGGAATCGTAAAAGCAAATTAGCATCGACTTGATTTTTGACTTCTCCAAACGCGACTTTTTGGATGGTGGCTCATCTGGGGAATTCCATTTGGCACTTTCAACCTTACTTTCAGGTTCATGTTAGAAACACCTCGTTTTATCACCAGCTGCAATGTTGTAAAGGAAGTTATCGTCTTGCAAATGTTTACAAAATGTCTTGAAATTTTAAGGTAAATAGCAATACGGCCGCCGTTGGTTGTGTCTGGGTTCAACAGGAAAACGCTAAAATCACATAAAATGTTTTTTCTAACAGTGGTCGCCCCTCGACAGCAATTTCAAACCTCAAACCTCAAATAAAGAAATACAGGTTAGTTTTAGTCGGGCACATGTGCTTCAACTGAGCTTAGACTCATCTAATTTTTTTTGTTTAGATTTTCTCTAATCGTTAAATGTTTAAATAATAGTAAATAATTTTAATAATTAATAGTTCTTTCTCTCAGTAGTTACACATTAAGCATATTATAATTTTTTATTTTAAATTTAACTATTTTACCATTATAAAATATCATTTTGATGGGAATATTACTTCAGGTTTATCATCAACGATTCCAACAGGTTATTGGAGACTTTGTATTTTGGTCTAATTTCGAGTGAAGTTGTAGAAATGAAAGTATTGCTCTTACATAAATTTATGCACCTAAGAGTATTTTGCAAGGTGTTAGCAAAGTATTAGAGGTATAAGCGTATAAGAGAAGGGTGGTCTTATAGAAGTCTTTTACAAAAATACAGAGATTCATTTACTTTCGAATCACCTTTTGAGTATTTTTGAAATGCGACTACATTGACGTTTGACCTTAAGAGGTGCATAGAGTGTGGCAGGAATTGCGGACTTATTGGGTTAATAATTTTCTCAGCTGACTATCAATGGAATACCAGTCGCGAAACATCTCTTTCAATTCAACAGCAAGTTGTTTACTCCGAAAATGTGCCGAGTTATCATTTATGCTCTCTTATACAACTTGTAGCTTTTTAGACTTCACACTGAGTGCGCTTATTACTCTCCCACAATTTCATTTTGCTAGTAGCCTCAACTTTATTTGCAAGAAGTAAGTGTGCTTTTACGCTCTTCTCTCCAACTTGCACGTAGCTCTTTTGCACATTAGCACGCACCACCCACCAATTCCTAAATTACCACCCACTACGATTATGAGAAGCACGCAGAGCTGTATTACCGTCGGTTAACGATTAGCTACCTTAACCTTTTACTCGCGCTCTCATTCACCTGCTCGCCAGCTTACTTCGCGCTAGCTTCGTTCATTCAGCGCATCTCTCAGCATCGTCCACAAATGCCGTTACATTAAAGTTCGCAGCCTTTAGCGAACGACAAACACCTTCGCCGATTGCTGTTGCCGTCGCTTTATTGTGACATCGTTTGCCATTTAACAGCACGATGTCCTTAAATGTCAGTTGCTGTAGTGTTTTTTTCCAAACAAAATTTAGTTTGTGCTCATCCGTCGGAGTGTTTTGGTGTTCGGTGATGACGCGACCGCATTAGAACGCATTCTTTCGATACAACTTCTTTGGCGACAGCTGCGTCACTGTCGGTGCGTGAAGCACGCAACAGTAGTAAAAAAAGAAGCAAATCCATTGAATGTTAATTTTAAGACAGTGGTAGCAATGAAGTGTAATTGAAGATTTGTTCGTGTGTTGGCCAGAGGATTTTTGTGAAAGTTTCGTGTGTGACGAGGAAATCAAGAAACATCCTAGAAAAAAAAAAATATTATAATAATAATGAGAAATCATCAGCTAGCATGTGTCAATTACGAGCTGAAGTGAAATCTAAGAAAAAATAAAAGAAAATAAAATATGGAAACAGTATGCGTGTGAAATGAAAATGTAGCGTACACCTAGCAACGAAAATAACATGAAAGAAAATTGCCAAAAAAGGAATAAAAACCTTTGCAGTCGCATCCTGTGATGTTGTGCACAAGCAATTAGTAAATTAAGTGAAAATATTTGAAAACCCGAGAAAAGAGAAACAACTTAGGGAAAGAGCCAAAGAAGTTACTTCGAACTGATTAATGTCTGTTGCACGTGTGGCGATTCAATGAATTTTTATTGTTGGAGTTATGAAAAGCGGCAATTACTAGCGGAGTGGGAGTGTGAACAAAATTTCCAAAGAATAAATAAACAGCCCCTTGCCGAGTGTTTGCTGAGCTGCTGGCAAAATAGACTGTAACTTTGAGGCAAGGTGCGTCGAGTGAAAAAAGTAGTAAGTAGTTGTACGTACTGGATAGCTTAAACTTTTACATGACAATATGTAGCTTGTGCTTGTGTTGGCTTCTGCAGTCTAAACTTTTAGAGTTTTTCGAACCCATTAAGTATGAGTAAACTTTCTTTGAAACTGTGTGAGTGCTCAATAATGGCGACTATTGTCTCCTTCCATTCCTCTAACGAAGAAATAAATTATTTATAAGAATAGCTTAGGGCCACACTTATACTTGTAAAGGTAACACTATGTTGTTCTATCATCAAAAGAAAGAAGAAAGGAAAGTTTAATGGAAATGCAAGGAAGGGGAAAAAGTAGTTAACGTTTATATTACAACGGAATATTACAAAATAAGATAAGACAATTTTGCTAGTGATTAATAAACAGCGCCGAAAAACCAGCGAGAGCGTTCTTTAAGTGACGAAATTTGGGCAGTTGCAGGGGGAATGCTGAGATGATTTCACCGGCTCTCCCTCCAAACTGCTACACAGAATATACAATAATTTATATATATAAAGGGTGATTTTGTAAGAGCTATAGGAAAGTTTTTCAAAAAAGCACACGTGAATTTCAGAAAAATGCATGAAATTTTTATTTAAATCGATAGTACAGTCCATATGATTTAATGTTTGAAGATTATTTCATGCAAATGTTGACCGCGACTGCGCTTCAAGTGGTCCACCCGCTTAGTCCAATTTTGGCATACTCTTTCCAATGCTTCGGCCGGTATCTCACATATAAATGGTTTAATGTTGTCTTCCAATGCGTCAATTGAGGCAGGCTTGTCTGAATAGACATGAGCTTTAACATAGCCCCACAAAGAATAATCTAAAGGCGTTATATCGCACGATCTGGGTGGCCAATTGACTGGTCCCGAACGTGAAATAAAATGATTACCGAATTCGCCTCTCAACAAGTCCATTGTTACGCGTGCTGTGCGGCATGTGGCACCGTCTTGCTGAAACCACATGTCATGCAAGTCAAGCTCTTGCATTTTGGGCAAAAAAAAGTTGGATATGATTTCACGGTAGCGCTCACCATTCACAGTTGTGTTACGATTCGCAGCATCTTTGAAGAAGTACGGTCCAAGGATACCTCCAGCCCATAAACCGCACCAAACTGTGACCTTTTCTGGATACATTGGTAGCTCTTGCAATTCTTCTGGCTGATCTTCACTCCAAAATCAACAATTCTGCTTATTTACGGACCCGTTGATCCAAAAATGAGCTTCGTCGCTGAACACAATTTTTAGATAAAAAAGTGGATCTTAAACTTTCTTAACAGAACACGCATTTTTACAATATAATTCAATGATTTGCAAGCGTTGTTCGTTTGTACGACAAGTCATGGTTAAATTATAGACCAAACTGAAGATATTTGACAGTGAAACAAAACATGAAACGTGTGTCAGCTGTTTAAACCAACTGTTAAAAAGATAATACCTAAAAAATCACCCGTTATATGTTTTCTTTAACTCCTAGTGGAGCATAGGGCCTCGGACGATGCGTTAGCAATTTAGATTCTAGCTTTTTCTAGCTTGGCGATAGATGCAAAGTACCTGCACCTCAGGTGCTGCCCGTTTTGGTCCGTGAGTGGTATTTTATTTCCCACCTACCCTGCATATCCGCCGAGCGTTCCCATATCCACCGCCTGGCCATGCGACCGATGGGAGGCAGGCAACTCCATTCGGCTACACAGCAACGGATGGAAATCATATCAGGTTTTCCAACATGAATTCAATCACAACAATGGGATCTTAAGGTACCCTCCATCGCTTGGTAAATCTCACCGCGACCTACTTCAATCCACCTCCGGCTAAGGATACCTTATAATATTTCATGCTCTAGTACTGGTCTAGTGTTTGCTGAGTTGGCTTCAATATCGCCTATGCAAGCGCAGACATGCACACGCTTTAGTCACTGCTGCATCACACCATTTCTCGAAAAGCTCAATTTATTTTTTATTTATTAAACAAACACACAACCATAAGTTATTTTACAGTGTTTAAGGTTAGTTGTAAAAGATTGAATAACATTAATAATAGAGATTTTTTAGGGAAAGAGATGTGAGAAGGCGGGAGAGGCAGGCTGTAAAAAGTGAAAGTGGGTGGAGAAGAACAAGGAAGCATTAGAAGAACATACATATGTTATATATGTACGTGCATATTAGCAATTTAGTGGGCAAAATAATGTTATTCTACAGCTCAAATAACAATGACAAGAATTATGCAGAAACGCACAAGAAGAAAGCCAGATATTCATCAACTAAAATTCCGTATAGCACCATTGAAATCAAATCCTAGATGTCCATTTGGCTATCGGTATAAAATTTGTCAGCTGTATGGAATATAGGCAGCTGATGTAGCCCAATAGACTGTGCGTGACCACCATTCGATAGAGCCAAGGTTTGAAACCCACTATGGGCATGCAACACGAAATGAAAGATTTTTCTTGTTGTTGTTTTATCAGCATAAAAATTTCCCATACATGTATGGGGAATGCTAGTGGAGTGACAGTTTTTGGCCGAATATAAAGCCGGGTCGTTCCAGATGGCGTGAGAACGACAGTTAGTTGTTACAAGGAAATATATTTTTTTAATAGTGGACGCTTTACGCCAGGCAATAGCAAACTTCTGAGTGTGCGAGTATTTCCGTCACGAAGAAAACCGTCTCGTAGAAAACCATCTGTCGTGCAGAGGCGGTACAAAACTGCAAGATGCTCCATTTGAAGGCCCGCACCAGAAGTTGGAGGAGAAGCTTAACCAAATACTCAGCAAGTAATGTACGCAGCAATTTTATATTTGTATAAGTATATGTATTTCTAAATTTATCGTCGATGTAGAGCACTCGAGGAAATATGCCGTCAGGCAACCTCGAATCTTCTTTGAGTGTGTGTAGCGGGCTTTCGTTTCAACTGTTACATCTCGACAATCTCTACATTGGAGGTACTTGGAGGGAGTCGCAGAAGTTCACATTAACGCTTTTTTTCTAGCGATGAATACGCACTTTCAATGGAAATATCTACGAGTGTAACTTATCATATACAAGTATACAGGGTCATTCATTTGAGGAACGACATCAAGACTCACACCACAAATATGTATGTAGAAGGAGAAGCTCGGCCAAGCATCTAATAAAGGGTGTAAGCGCCAATTATATATATCGATTCAACTATGGATTGACGACTTCATGAGGTCTGCCCATAGAGGACTGGTCTGGGTTGAGTTCGTTCAGAGTAGCCAAGTGCTTTGTGAAAGAGCCAAACAGGAAAATAGTGATCTTTCTCTTAAAACTCAGCAGAAAGGACCTGAGCGTACTGGTGGGTGTAATCAGAGGGCACAACGCCTGTGGTCAGCATATGGCTGCCATGGCGGTCGTCGACAGCCCGATATGCCTATCATGTCTTGAGGATGACGACACTGCAGAACATTTTCTCTGTAGCTGTCCGACGTTTTCCACCATCAGACTTAGGATATTGGGTTGCGATATACTGAGTATGTATAAAATTCATTCATCAATGAATCCAAGAGATTTGTGAAAGAGTGACGTCAAAATAATTTTTCCGTCCTACCACCCACATTTTATCTTTTCTTTCTCTCTATTTTTTCTACTGAAATCTAGCCGGTTGTAGTACGATGGTATACTGATTGAGTGCTTGGATTTGTCTCGCTCCCCACAAATATAATCTAATCTAAATATCTTCAAAGCGTCAAATGTTTTTGACTTATTCACAGAATAGTGCCACAGAAAAATGTGCAAAGGCGAATGATTGTTTTTTTGCGTGGTGTGTCGCACCGTCTTCTAGAAATTATTTATCGTCAATTCCCCTACCGACAATAAAAATATGCAAAGAAAACGTGGTTAATATATCTCGTTAAGCTGTTGTTGGTTTTGTTGGTATGGTTTTTGTAAAAACAGTATATGGGGAAAATTTATGCTATTTACTTTCTATTGTAGTGGCAACCCTTCACGGGCCAATTGTATGACTTCGAATGCGCAAACGAATAGTCGGCTGTCATGGGAACGCTTTCATTTTGATAGGCTTGATACGCCCAGTAATTTGAATCCAGCGGCGTCGGGAGCCATTTTGATAAAAAATCCGCATACTTGAATACATAGATGTTGGTGTTGTTTTTATACCCCACTAAATTGGAATTAATAAAGTACAGAAAAGTGGTGTCAGTTGGAAGGCACTGTGTAGTTTATAGGCTAATGTTCATGTCCATGAATGTTATTATTAGGCTACTGCGACTAAAATACATCTACTGAGGTACCCCATATTATTAAAGACCTTTTAAATATTTTAGCACTTTACCATCAAGGCGGTGTCGCCTTTTTCTGCCTAGTGCAGGACGTTAACAAAGAGCTTGTTTTGAATTTTCAGAACCCATTTCACAGAATGTACAGATGATAGTCACAGAGAGACCAATTGCGTTCAAGTTATATCTCAGGCTACAGTGGCTTGTAAAGTAACCAGTTAAAAGTCTTAAGTCTACTTTGCTGAAAGAAAGTAGCTTATCAGAAATTCCCCTGTCCGGCTTTAGGATTTGCTTCGCTTGTCGCTGACCGATAGAATTTCGCCAGTGTTCAACGAATTTTATCTCCTTCGACATTTTTAGAAATTCGTAAATGTAGGTCCTTAGAAAGGCTCAGAACCTATTAGAGTGCCCCTTTTGTTGCTAGATGATCAGCCATTTAATTTCTCTCATAAGCTCTCTAATGTGTTAAGAGGGTTCAGGTTCAGGTTCAGAGGGTGAAGGTCCTTCTATCAACTGTAATCAGCTCAAAAATGATAAATGACTACTATCATTTTTGAGCTGATTACAGTTGATAGAAGGGCCTTCAAAGCCGCCGGACTATTTGAAAGTACAGTATATACATGTGGGATACTCTCAATTCCCTACGGAGACATTCCTCCACACATATCTCGATGGTATGTATTGCTGCTTGGAAGATTGGAATCAATTTTTTTCGAAGGTGATAGATTTTGATCATCTTCTCATTGCGTCTCATCAGTGAAGCTATATCATCTGGGAGCCAGGTTTGAAGGTGACAGAGATATTTCTTTAGATCGTACGTTACTAAGAACTTTAAAGTATGTGCGTATGTTAAGAACCACAACTTTTAGTTTAATCGTTATAGCATATAACTGAGCATATTTTTGCAAACATATTTTCTCCAAAAAAAATAAAAACAAAAAGACATTTTTGAATTTTTTTTTTGTTTTTGATATTTTCAAAAAAAAATTCTTAAAGCTATAATAATATTTTTTGATATTTATTGAAATGAAATGATTTAATTTTTTTTGTTAGGATAATCAACAAAAGAAAATAATATTTAATGTATTATTTATTATTATTATTGCCACAGCACTTTTTGTTTATTTTGTTTTGCACCCCTGGTGCCAAAACGCATTGAATCATGGTTACCGTTAAACGTTAATTTTATTAATTAACGAAAAGAATTTGATTTCTATTTTTTATATTAATAATTTGAGCGGTTATGTGTTCACAAAAAAAATCGTTACAAACAAAAGTTATCAAAAAAAAATCATTTCGCTACTAATTGTAATCTTACCAAATACTTGAAGCAATGAGGTGAGGAGGCACAATTTGTGTGCAAAGTTTGTAGTGTTGAATTCCGCGCTACATAAACTTTGTTTTTTTTTTTTTTTAATGGAGTTTAATTTTATTTACAAAATATTTCACAGGTTTCATTTAATTTAAAAAAGGGTTTAATTAGCAGAAACACCTATTCGTTCCATGTAAATATTTGTATGTAAGGTATCCCTTTCAAATATCTGGCACTGCTGATATGTCACCCTGCGTCATTCGAGTCTGTTTAAATTAAATTATATATCATTTATTTGGCTCATGCATCCTTTTTTAGGTGGTGTCTTAACGAATTTATAATAATTGTCTCGATGTTGTCCGGCAAATACGCTTTTTAATAGCAGAAATGCACACCGAGGTTTGCATTCACTGTCGGGGGTGACCGCTATTAGAAAAAAATCTTTCACTTGGTGCTGAATATTTTCGTAAAGAGTAGTCTAGATAGGTTTGAGTTTGGTAATCAAATGATAGTGTTGCTGAAACCGCTTGGCGGTAACGGCAACAAATTAGTGAACATTTTACAGTAATGAGGACTTTCGAGGCAATAAACTACAATTAAAAGAGAAACTGTTGACTAGTAAAAATTTCCGAAATTTTTTTAAAACTGTTTTGATAGGGTTCACATACATACATGCAAACAAAAATCAATTAAGAAATTTGCATATTTTTATTTTTTGCTTTATAGTCTTGCGGTTATCAAATATATTGAATATTAATTTTGCGCCACCTTATATACATAAAAATTACCAACTAGTGAATGCATAAGGAGCTAAAGCGCCAAAATTATTGCTCAAGAAATTGCAAGAATAATAGAATACAGGCCACCTCCTCCAAAGTACCGTGTCGTCAGTAAACAAATAAACAAACAAACAGAAAAGGGAGAATAAACCAAAGATAGCGGAAAACCAAGAATATAGTGTAAATGGTGCACTCATACATCTGCAGAAATATCTGTGTACGCATTTGCATACAAACGATTGTTTAATTTCTGCACTGACGGGGCACTCAATTCTCAAAATCGCCAAAAAGAGTGCGACGTGAAGAAGACAATAGCCGTCCTATCCCACACCTATTGATTTAATTACTACGCCCAAAGCCTTGACGCCGAATATATAATTACATTGTTTTGTCGTTTTCACTTACTCACTAGGCCATAGAAAATTGTCATTACTACAGTGCTTTAAGCCAGGTTTTGTATGGCTTACTTTTAGGCGATAGGAGAAATTATAATATCAAAAAGTGCGAAAATTGCATTTGCATCAAATCACCCTGTGCCGCTAAACATCTTTGTACCACCCTATTCCCACACCAGTTAGATGCGTCAACGCATTCCAACTGATTTAATTATAACTGTAATTAGTGTGAAACTGAAAACGTTTAGATATTTTATGAAATCGATGAAATCTGAGACAAACTGTTAAATATTGAAGTGCGGCCGGTGTGTAAGCTATTTAAAGTTGTACGTCTCTAGCCATTTGGTTAGTGCTTAGACATCGACTGCAAAGCTGATAATGAAATCTTGGGTAATCAAGAAAGGGAGTTGATCTAAGCGAGTTGGCAATAAAGCTCCCATTGTTTATTCTAATCATATAGAGGCGCGCAATCAGGGTTTCATACAATCCTCTTACTGTTCTACAAAAAAGTTTATTATATAATATAATAAAACAAAAAAGAAATTATTATATTATAATTTTTATTTTTTGCCATATATTTATTTCCATCTGGGCTTCTCCAAAATCTTCTTCTAAATCACTACAGTAAAAAAATATGATTGTTTTAATATTACTTAAATTTTTAAATTATTTTAACTTAATTATAGTCAAGACTCGAGGTGTTGTCGGAAAAAAGTATTTGATTTGAAAGCCAAAGTATTATATGTTTATGTTTTTAAATGAGGTTGTCTGTAAAATCGGTTTACTGACGATAGTTTATCGTGACAACATCTCCTCGAATAAGCATTCCTACTTTCAAAAAAAAAAATTCCCAAAAATCGAGTATTTTTTTACCCTCCACTGTGGCGTTCCCGCTTAAAGTTATTTTTCGTAAATTTAAATGTTGTGTAAAAAAAGTTGTCTGTAAAGTCGGTTTACTGACGATAGTTTAAAGTGACAACGTCATAAAAAAATACTGATGTAATGGTTGCAATTTTCAAAACAAAATTTTAATTTTATTTGTTTGATAGATATTTTGTATGGATATAGAGGAGGTAAATGGAATCGCAATGGAATTGATCAAGTTACATTTATTTGTACGCATAAATACAATTATTTCAATTTGTTTTTTTTTTTTACAATGTACATAGCGGTTCTGCAAAATGAGTTGTCGTTCGAAACAATTTAGAAACATTTTCATAAAACTCTTCGTTCAGAAAATAACTTTAAATTTACAAAATACTTGAATTAAATTTATTGTTTCAATTTCTACTCGACTGTTACAATTTAATTTTTGATTTTATTATTTTATTATAATACATTTTAAATTGACATTATTTCTTTCAGCAAGTAAACTGAATATAAGTTGTTGTTCAATTAGTTACTTCATTATTTTTGCAAATTTACTATAATTATAATTTGTTGTAAAAAGAGTTGTGTACATCAAATTCAGTTATGCTCTCTGTTTCTTTTAATAAAACTTTGCTCACTTCCTAACCTGTTGCCGATTAGCGTTCAACTACTGAATACTATAAAATTTGAAATGTGCCAGTCAATGAATGGAATGATGCATTGTTGCTCTCTTAATCTCTTTGCTGCTCATTTATTGCATATAAAAGCGATAGTTCGCATGTTTGTTGTTAATTTGTTTATACATTTTGAAGTGAGTAAAAGCGCACACTCATTTGGCTCTTTGAACAAAGTTCGTTTTGCACATACGTACATATGTGCATACAGGCTTGTGTATGTGTGTATGTAGTTTCCCATAGGCTTTGAATTAGTCTTGCACTATTGTATAACGGCTGTCCGGACGCATCGCTTACTCAAGTAGGACAGAGCCAGATGTCGAACGTTGCCGATTGCGGAGGCCGATTGTGCCTCTTTGTCGTTCGTTCCGCCCTCTCGCTTGCAGTTCAAGCCTTAAATGAAACGCCTCAGAGCAAGGTAATGCCACATTTTTTGGTGCGTGCAGTCGGCTCTATCGAATTATAAGACGTTGTCATGTCAAAACCTATCTGAACTCCACAACCCCACCCTTGGTTGTGCGTTTGATTACATATATATGTGACTGGGCACGCAGAGCTATGATATTTTCTTTAATAAATAAAGATCGAAGATAAAACAGTTCTAAGCCATTTGCGCAAAAACTTTTACGTAAAAATAATGAATTTCGTTTTCCCCAAAATACTATTTTGCTTAATTTTCTTTGGTACAGGTAACCCGATAAAACAGGTTTGGCCTTCTTTCACGGTAATTATATTAGAAGTTACTGGGTTTATTCTGCTTGTATGGAAAATTTGCGGCGCTTTTACAAATCGAAAATTTATAGTTAGAATTTCTTATTATATATATATCAATGGCGCGTACACGCTTTTTGGGTGTTTAGCCGAGCTCTTCTTCCTATTTGTGGTGTGCGTCTTGATGTTGTTCCACAAATGGAGGAACCTACAGTTTCAAGCCGACTCCGAACGGCAGATATTTTTATGAGGAGCTTTTTCATGGCAGAAATACACTCAGAGGTTTGCCATTGCCTGCCGAGGGGCGACCGCTATTAGAAAAATGTTTTTATTAACTTTGGTTTCACCGAGATTCGAACCAACGTTCTATCTGTGTATTCCGAATGGTAATCACGCACCAACCCATTCGGCTACGGCGGCCGCTAATACTTAATAAAAAAAGGTGATAAAGCCAAATATGAAAACTACAGAGGCGCCTCCCTGCTGAATCCATGCCACGAAATATTTTCAAATATTTTACCCAATAAGCTAAAAAAATTATCGCGAACTATCTGTGCGGCTTCAGAGCAGAGCGATCAATAATTGACAAATACTTTTCCTTGTCCCTAATATTGAAATGAATGAATGTGAAAAATGCCTTGAATGCAATATTATGATATGCAGTCTTTTTATCGATTTTAAGCAAGCGTTTGACGTGCTCAGTAGAAAACATATTGAATATGATCTAGAAATGTTAGGCATATCTTTTAAACTGGTACGTCTGATCAGCATAACTTTACCAGACACTTGGTCAAAAGTGAGAATTCAAGATAATGCCGCCAATTGTTTCTAAGTGATCTCAAACGTACAGAAGAGAGATGCGTTCCCTACTTTTCACGCTGTTATAGATCCAGGACCCACAATTTTTTACATATCCACCCAAATGTGCGCCTATGCGAATGACATCATAATTTCAGCTAGAAACAAATAAGCCTTGAAGCCATTTATGCACCTAGAATCATCTGCTTGGATGGTAGGAGTTGCCAGCAACGAAGAAAAAACCAAATATATGGAAGGTGCCCCACGCAACGCAACACGTCACTTTAAAACAAGCAGTTATAGTTTTGAATGAATTCATTGAATTTAAGTACATACTTTGGAGTTATCCTGCATGCGCAGAAAGATAGATTAATTGCCATAGAAGAAAGGATAGAAGCTGTAAATAAATCTTACTACGCGCAGAGAAAACTGATGCAGTTGAGACTACTTTCCAGAAGCCTGAAGCTTCGAATATATGAAACCGTCATAAGTCGTACATTCACATGCGGTTGTGCTGTCTGGGTGCTAAAATCAAATGAAGTCTATCAATTAATTTGTTTCAAAAGAAAGATTAACAGAAAGCTATATGAACTTGTTCGACTTGAAGGTGATACTTACCGCCTTCGATACAATGTCGAGACACACTTATCAGAAGTGAAAATGTTAACACATACGTAAAAACGCGAGTAACACCGTATTTGCACACGGAGACATCTGGAAGGGAGACACTGGAAATTCTCTTTTCATGTCTCATTCGCGGCCACACGGGCAAAATTGTTTTCGGCAACATTTTGACATTTAATACTTTAGCATCGTCTGGTTCGGATGTATTCTAGCACGCGCTTACATGTAAAGCAGAGAGCGTTCGACAACAGTTTCTTAAATATTATATATGAATGAAAAATGCAAACTGGTTAAATAATAAATAATTTGTTGTTTTTTTATTGAAATATATTTATAAATTCTTATACTTGAATAAAAAAAATTAAATTAAAAATACTTCATATGTAAATAATTAACTTAAAATTAACTTGAGTATCTAGAAATGCATGGAAAAATTATAAATCAACATAAACATGTCCCATAACTATTTTAAATTATACCTACTTTACTAGCAAAAATAATCGTGCATTTCCCAAGCAGCGTTCGGATGTTTGTCATCGTTGTTATCTTCCGTTGGATTGAAAACCAACACATAACTTAGAACTTTCTTCCACAAAAGAAAAAAACGAATGAAGTAACTGTCAAAAATTGTTTTAAGATAAGAAATACGAATTAGAAGCACAAATCGTGTCGCCAGTACAGGAGACAAATTCCCTTCTCTCTTCCGCGGCCGTCTTTCACCCCCGAACAAAATGTTTCCCTTCCAGATGTCTCCTCGTGTAAATGGGCACTAAGGAATGTAAGAACTCTAAAAAAGGTATTCAAAACAAGTCCACTAGGCAATAGAAAAAGAGGTCGGCCAAGGGAAAGATGGAGATATAACATACGAACTTTGGGCATATCGTATGTCAAAAGAAAAGTTGAAAACCGAGTGATGTGAAGACGAATTGCAACGGAATCAATGGTTCAGCTTGAGCTGTGCTGCTACGATGATGGTGAATTAAAATTTAAAATTCTCATGAAACAAACTTAACTTAAGCCGCATACCAGAAACTACTCAACTTTCTAATTTTTGCAGACACTTTTTATCTCACTGACCGAACAAATTATGTGAAAATCAGACATTTCATATTGAACGACCTGCATTACGTGAGCTCATATTATGACTTGCGAAACAAGTTTGAAATTCTTTTCAAATGTTCAGTGTTCTCCATAGTTACAACAAAAATTTTTCACATTTTTACCTGCTCCATTCGTATACACTTACATACATTCACGCATAGTATACTTGTATTAGTGTAACCAACGTAATTTTGCTTGCACGCAATGCTGGTCGTTTTACTTTCTCGCTTTTATTTCTACTTTAAAGTACTTAACGCAACGGCCAGCTACTTTGGAGGTATTAAAGTGTCAACTTGACACTCATCGCTTTAGAATGAAATGTGCGCGTAAGCACGAGTACCTTAATTTACACGCAACAACAGAATAAATAACAGCAATGCGCACAGAGAACAGAAAGAAAAACGGTGTCGTGACTGTCGCAGCGTCCGTTTGAAGCATTAAGCGATGGAAATTGCTTTTGCGTCGAGACTTTTTAAAAACTTTCAAAAGCAAATTTTTTCACTTGCATATCCATTTGGCGGGCGGCGCTTAATAGTTAACCTATTGAAAATCGAAGCTATAAAGGAATACATGCAAGCACCAAACTACAGTTGCGAGCATAAAAATTGCAAATTGTATGAAATTTTACGTCTTTCAAATGGCAGTTTTATGGGGCCTCAGAGTGCAAGAAGGATTTAATGAGACCCATCTACAAGGCAAAACTATCCACGGCGGTAGCAGTAGATGTTCTATAGAGTCATCCAAAAGACGCGCTTCGTTGTTGCTGAAAAATGTAAAAATTTAGACTCTTCAAGTTTCTATTTTTATTAAAAAAGCGGCTCTTAATAATTGTATGTGAAAAATGGCAACATAAGCACATCCACAGCTAAGTTCGTCAAACAGTCGATTCATGAATACCCAATTGTTGAGAACGTCGAGACATTAAAGTTGAAGGCTATTCAATAGCATTTTGGACTACAGCAACAATATTTTCAAAAGAACGTCTAGCTTTTGACCTGCCAGTCCTTTTCTCTCCGCGACAGAAGCAGAACCAGTTTTTTGAAATTGTTTCACCAACCTATGAATTTTGGACTCATTCGGACGCTTATTTCCACCAAAAAATTACAATTTTTGTTCGTAAATATCGAAGATTTTCATAATAAGTTTCAATAATTTTAACTCGTTGTTCTATCGTTTAAAATTCTATATCTCTCTACCTGAAAAATGTCGAAGATGACATAAAAAATATACCGTTTAGGAATTATTCACTACTGGCATCTAGGCGCCACTTTATAAGTAAAAAAAAATTGTTAGCGTTTGGCGGGTCTTCCTTGGTGTATACAGATAGGGCAAAGGCTTTCAGTGAACTGAGAATCATTGAGCAGTGGGTCTGATTTTTTAAATTGCAGAAAAAAATATAATTTTTGCAAATTTTTTCGGAGAAGCAGAAAATGTGCTTTGAACATCTATGAAGAACCTTAGTTAAGCACAATTGTGGTTTCAAAGTGATAACGGGTATGCTAAGAGAAGTCTTAATATTAAAAAAAAAAAAAAAAAAAAAAATTTAGGTGAACATTTTACGATTTACTTGGTTATTTTTTTAGAGTCTCGGTTTTTGCAACGTTCGTTTTGTTCAACAACTCGATTTTCGCCAAATTTTTTACTTTGGAGAGCCCACGAGTACATGCAAAAATTTATGTTAAAATGTATTTATTATTATTATTAAGTAGTTAAGTATTAGTTTGCAAGACTTTTCTTCGTAGACTAAAATACATTCAGCCAGAAAGGTATCGGGGATTTTTCAATAAAACGCAAAATAATTCTTTAATCATCAAAATTTATTTTGCCGCCTTAGACTCCATATGCTCCATTCGAAGCAATACATATATGTCAATGATTAGCCCAGTCATCAAAGCACCTTCTAAACGCGTTTGAAGAGATCTTCTTCAGCTCCTTCAGTGAATTCTTCTTAATCACCTCTATCGACTCAAAGCGGCGTCCGCGGAGTGGCAATTTAAGTTTTGGGAAAAGGAAAAAGTCTCAGGAGCTAAATCCGGTGAATACGGTGGTTGTTCGCTGATATTTGTCGACTTTTTGGTCAAAAAAGAGTTCACAATATGAGCGTTGTGAGACGGTGCGTTATCATGGCGCAGGATCCATGAGTTTTCTTTTCACAAATTGGCCCGTTTCGTAAGCACAATCTCTCTCAAACGTCGCATAACTTCCAAATGCTATTCTTTATTTACCATAGAATAATTTGGAACAAATTCTGAGTGTACAACACCATGAGAATCAAAGAAAATGATTAGCATAACTTTCACTTTTGACCGACTTCTACGTGGTTTTTTGGGTTTCATCTCATGTGGATAACCCCATGCAGCCGCCTGTTGACTAGTTTGCATGTCAAACTCATATATCCACGTCTCATCACCTGTTATGATGTGCGGGATAAACGTGGGATCCGAATTCACTTGCTCAGCCACCTTCATGTCTTCATCCGCCTTCTTCCGATGAATTTTTTGAAAGAAATTCAACTCTCTTGGAACGAGTCGAGCAGCCACGCGTCATGCCCAATCGATGGTGTAAAATGTTGCGAATTGATGCGCGAGACTCGCTACGAGGTACCTCCCTTAAACTTAAATGATGGTTTGATGGTCTTCCAGCACTATTTCCTTGACTTTGTCGACGTTTTCATCCGTTGAAGACCAGATCGAGGCAAATCTTCCACGACTTCTCGGCCATCTGCAAAAGTCGTATACCACTCGTAGACCCGCATTTTGATAAAGCACTCTCACCGTAGGATTTCTGCAACATTTTCAAAGTGCAAAACACTAAATTTAAGACAGATTCTTTGTTCGATATATTTATCCAGAGTGAAAGTTGCAGAACACACCTGCGGTAGGCAGATATAATTAAGTGACAAAAACAAGCTAATTGACAGATCACGCTAAAACTCTGTGACAATATATAGGACAGTTGTACCAACATTCCAGTAAAAAAAATTTAGACATATGTGTACCACGCTCTTTTTAAATGAACAAGTCCCGATATTTTTTTGACAGAATATAAATAAACACATAAAAAGGTACTCGATAATTGCAACCTATACATTAACTTCCATTGCTTTTGGCGCAGTGCGTGGAAACAAATGCTAGCAAGACCGCAAAGTCGAGCCTTTTATTATTGGCAAAGCAAGTAATCCTTGTACTTTCAGAAATTTTTCATATACCGTGACTAATAAAATCACTTGGATTCCAGAAGTTTTTTCCTACAACCTCTCTAGGCCTAACACTTGTGCCATCTAGTTTTATCGTATTCACCTTTTTTTCAGTTATCGCTAAGCTTAAAAATACAGCTGTTAAATTTCATGATATTCTTTTCATTAGTTCGTGAGTTATTGTGCTAAGAGGGACACTACTTTTCTTATTTGCAAAACAACGGATCGAAAAGAATTTCGTATTTGTTTTTACACTACTTCTTGATGGGGAAAATGCCGCTCAAGCGAAGCAATGGCTTGAAAAGTGTAATGCGGACACCGTTCCATCAGAAACAGCCATAAAATCATGGTGGCGGACCTCAAACGTGGTCGTAGGGACACCGATGATGCACAACGCAGTGAACGCCCAAATGAGGCGGTAACACCAGAGAATATCCAAAAATTCCTCAAAACCGTTTAGAATGATCGAAAAATGAAGTTGCGTGAATTAGCTGACATCATAAAGATATCAAAAGAATTTTGTTGGATTTATATTGCATGAGTATTTGACTATAAGAAAACTCTGTTCAAAGTGGGTGCCGCATTTGCTCACTGTTGACCAAAAACAAGAACGTGTTAATGATTCTAAGCAGTATTTGGCCATGTTTAAAAGTAATAAACCGAAATTTTTGCATCGATATATGACAATGGATAAAGCGTGCATCCACCACTTCACTCCGAAATTAAAACGGTCGCCATCTGAGTGCAAAGCAACTGGTGAATCTCGTCCAAAGCGCCCGAAAGCACAACAATTGGCTGGAAAGGTTATGGCCACGGTATTTTGGAATGTGTGTGGTGTAATATTCATCGACTATCTTGAGAAGAGAAATAGCATCAACAGTGAAGATTATATAGCGTTATTGGAGCGTTGGAAGGCCGAAATTGAAAAGAAACGTTCGCATATGGCAAAGAAAAAAATGTTGTCTCATCAAGACAACGCACCGTATCACAATGGCAAAACTACATGAATTGAACTTCGAATTGCTCCCATATCCACCGTATTCGCCAAATTTGGCTCCTAATGACTATTGGCTGTTCGTAGACCAAAACAAAAAGCTCGCCGGTAAGAAATTTCGCTCGAATGAAGAGGCTATCGCTGAAACTGAGGCATAATTTGAGACAAAAGATAAATCGTTCTACAAAAAGTTGTTTTAAACATTACAGCGGCGCTGGAATGATTGTGTTGTTCCTGATGGAAAGTACGTTGATGAATAAAGCTAATTGTTAGGCCAGGAACTTTTCAGCCAATGAGTTATATCCTATTAGTACTTAAGGCATTTTGAATGTACACATTCACTCTTGCCTGGTTTTGGTTTGTTAAAAGCAACTTTGCATCTTCTAACCAGCTTCCTGACTGTATGTTATCTAAGCGCCAGATGACATC
Source organism: Anastrepha obliqua (assembly GCF_027943255.1). Lineage (NCBI taxonomy): Eukaryota > Metazoa > Arthropoda > Insecta > Diptera > Tephritidae > Anastrepha > Anastrepha obliqua. The sequence goes on along the minus strand of NC_072896.1, from coordinate 47,136,910 downwards.
GTTTTTGCTAATTAAGTTCCTTAAATCTCTAATCCAGAACAATTCTTTCTTTAAACAATTTTTGATAGATAATTTTCCGAGTAAAGAAAATTCTTTGCATGTAGTACTTAAAAAACAGTTCTAAAGTGAACAAAAAATTTTCTTGCATGCCGGTTTCGAAAAAAAGTATTTACATATGTGGCGATATGAGATGGTAGCTTCAAAATTCGCTTTACAAAATACTTTTGCAGTGTATCAATTTCTTCAAACCACCCTAAACCCCACTCGTATGCTGAATATGACTATATTGAATAGCAAATCGGAAGAAAAAGTTGTCATTTAGCTTCAATTGAGATTTCTTTTTCTTTTAAAAGACAAGTCCACGAAGCATCCATACCAATTTTTGCTGCAGCCGCTCTGTTTTCAACATGTTTTTTTTTAAATCCATCTGACGTGTTATTACCACTCCTAAGTAAGCATATCGAGACACAGTCTGTATTTTTTCCATACTATAATACCATTTCTCCTCTTTACTAAGTTTCCCATCCATTATATGCGCCTTGCCCTCACACATTTGTTCAAGAAATACACGCCGACGGACCAGCTAGGTTTTACTTTTTCACTAGATTCTTGGATAGCATATTTGTGTTGGGTTGTTCGGAAAGTAATTTCGTTTTTTCCCGACAGAGGATTTAATTGTATTTTTTTACAGCTAACTTCATATTTAAGTCGCATTGTCATTATATGTTTTGACAGCTGAAATAGCAAGGCTTGCTTGTGAATAAGTTCAACTGATTTTACGCAGTAGTTTTTGGTCGGTGCCCTTTTAAATATGGAGAGCAATAAGCAGCATTTTCGACATATTTTACTTTTTAACAATAGAAAAGGTAAAAATGCTGTTCAAGCCATAAAGAAATTAACTGATGTGTGTGGAGAAGATGTGCTGAAAATACGCCAGTGCCAGAACTGGTTTGTAAGAGTTTGATCGGGCAATTTTGATGTCGAAGGTGCACCACGTTCTGGAAGCCCGGTTGAAGCTGATAAAGACGCCATAAAGGCATTAGTTGATGCAAACCGGCGAATAACAACACGTGAGATCGGTGAGAGGTTAAATTTTTCAACTGTTTATGACCATCTGAAAGGCCTGGCCTTAACCTCGAAGCTCGATATATCCACAAAACAACGAAATTACTTTTCGAACAACCCTATATTTTTGTAGGACCAAACTTTTACAACTTTCGCGGTAGCTCTGTAACGACTTTCCAGAAAGCTCGAGCATATACTTATTTTAACTCTTTATAAAGGGTGGTTAAGTTTTAAGGCCGGTGTAGATATTGAATAAAGTAATTTTTTTTAGGAAATTATTGTCATTTTTCTTTATTATGATAAAACTTGTATGGCTCAATTATGTATGGAACAAAATATCGGCCAAATAGCCGCCGCGGCCTCGGCGGCACACCTCCATCGGATGGTCCAAATTTTCGATGACACTGAGGCATAATTGAGGTTCTATGCCGTTAATGTGCCGAATTCTCTCATCCTATAGCTCTTGAATTGTTACTGGCTTATCGACGTACATATGTACATCTTTTCTTTCAAATAACCTCAAAGAAAGAAGGTTCACATTCAACATCAGCCCTTGGAATTTAACCACCCTTTAAAAATAAATAAATAAATAATTGGCATGTACACTTCTGTTAGATGTTTGGCCGAGCTCCTCCTCCTATTTGTGGTATGCGTCTTGATGTTGTTCCACAAATGGAGGGACCTACAGTTTCAAGCCGACTCCGAACGGCAGATATTTTTATGAGGACCACCCTTAACCACTTATTCTAAATCTCATACCTGCTAGACCTTGTAACCATGCACACGAAATTCTACTATATTTATGGACTTTTTTATGCACAACTGAGCATACGCACACACATACACACACACGCACAGTAATACCATATTTTCAACACCATCCTGAATCAACTCTGTTAAGTACGTAAAGTATTTAAGAGCTTAAAGCTTGAATGATGAGTTTCTGGTGAGTGAATAAATAAATACTTAAATAACTAAATAGTTAAATATTCAAGTGCTGTCAGTTGACATTGCAAAGGATTTTTGACGAAGATTATGAAGGATTGCTGGTAGCTGTATGAGACTTATTGCGCTTGTAATAAGAGGTGAAGGATGAGTTATCACAGTTATTTTATTATTTATTATTTTTTTAAATAATATTCGCTCAGACTGAAATTGAGTAAATAAATGACTGAGATGATAAAATATGCTTTTATTGATTTGTTCACACCTAAGGTGTGGTTACTTGGAATGTAGTGAATGTTTTCAAGTTCCTTAAGGTATTAATATTGGAGATATTTGCTTGATTTTTTAGCACTCTCAGTTGAGCAATTTCACCTTCTTGTTTACTGAAAAAGTACTTTCCAAAATGTTTAATTTGATTTTACGAGTATATGAAAAGAGGAGGAACTGATTATCGAATTTGGATTGTATGTAAATTATATAGTAATGTCCGCATCGGATGTTGGGCTGGATACGTCACCATACTAACTGCACATAGTAAGGAAATTAGAAATGCAAAGAAGAGCACCTTTAGGAAATTAAGTGAGGAAATCACTTCAACTCCCGTTGCGACTAGGCTACACAAAGCTATGACTAAGGAGAGAGTTGATATTAAACGAGGCAGCCGGCAAGTATACGTGCCATGAGGTGGAAAGAGCATGCGTCTTGCTGGCTACGCATTTTCCGGGAGCCGAAGCTCAGATCCCGACTTCAAGACCGACTCAATCGAACTGGAAACTGGCTAAACAATTGTTTACCCAACAATTTATACGATGGGCCGTTCGCTCCCTTAATCTATATAAAACTGCGGGGCTGACAGAATCCGCCCGGTAGTACTACAGCAAGGAGGCCAGTTAATCGCATTACACCTGGTTGGGATAATGCGAGACAGTTTCGCGCTGGCATGCATACCAACAGTGTGGTGAAGAGTTCAAATGGTTTTCATACCAAAATTAAGAAAAAATGACTATTCACTGGCTAAGTCCTCAAGACCAAATAGTCTCGCCTCCTTTGTATTGAAAGCAATGAAGAAGATTATTGATAATGAAATCAGATCAAACACTCTGTATAAAAAACGTCTCCACCGAAACCAGCATGCATACAGGGCAGGAAGGTCTGTGGACCCCTACTGGAGCTAAATTACTTTCTCTAGGAAACCAAGCGTTTATTTTATTACATAGGACAGGTTTGTGTGGTGTACATCTTTAGATCCTCTCAGTTTGTTTGTCTCGATTTTATATGCCGAATTTCAAGCGTAATGCTCAGCCTCCTCCCAACCTCTAGCAAATTTTTTGATGTTTGCTTTTCTGGATTTTCTGCTTAAGACAAGTTTGGGGTGTAATATAGATACATAGTATAGGGGCTTCCAATAACAGGTATTATTTTGATATTCAAAGAAAAATGCTATTTTTTAATTTAAATGATCGGATGTTTATTTCATTATAAAGAGGAAGGTATGCCGTTAATAGTGGAAAATAACATCAGGCAAATAACTCCCACGACCACGCTTACAGGGCAAAGTGGTTGCCCCATGTCCTCGATAGCCTCACGAATTCCATCTTTGAGGTCTTGAATCGACCCTGGGCTGTTATCGTAGACCATCTCTTTCACGTGGTCTCAAAGAAAAAAGTCACAAGGTGCTAAATCACAAGATCTCGATGACCAATTGTGATCACCTCCTCGAGAGATAACACGGTCCGAAAAATTTTCCCGTAAAAGATCTATGGTTTCGTTGCTTGTGCGGCACGTAGCGCCGTCTTGTTGAAAATAAACGTTGCCCAGAAAACCCTTACTGTAAAGAAAATCTTTTACCATAGTTAATTTAGTCCCTCTTGACTGTTGGTGGATAATGTTTTTTTATGTCCGGTTTTGTTTCCCCTGATCTAGATTTTCGTGATATGAACGTATCAGAGGTACTAAAATTTACCAAAAGACAATTCTTGCCGCGGCCCCGTAATATTCTGATACTGGTAACACTTCTGTAAGCAAAGCAGTAATAAGAGATGAAGCCCTTCATTTCAAAAAAGGCGGCAGAACGAAGATGACCACTTACTTTGCATTTAGTAGCTGAGTGGTCGCTTACAAGACTAACAAATGTTAGGGCATTCCAACTAAACGAATTTTCGGTTCGAGTATTTAGCAGGGGCTTGCCAAGGCAAGAAAGCGTTTCCAAAATAGCTCTGCTTTTCGGGTTTGTTCTAAAGCAGTACCACTCTTAAGCGCATGTATAAAAATCGCTAGCGTTGATTACATTATTTCTGCCTGATGCGTATACACTTAGTCCTAGAATATATCTCCAATTTGTTTTCGTTGTTGTTGTTGTAGCAGCATAAACAGTACTTGGCCGGATGTACGTTCGTATCGTTCGTGCAATGTAAAACCGACTGGCGTGGGAACATCTATAAATTTGTCTATATAAGTAGATGCGTTTGGTGGTATATAAGTACTACAGATGGAGATGGTGTTAATCTTAACACATATACGTAACCAGTGATGGTGAAAAGAATACAGAAAGTGTGGACAACAACATACTATTAATCGGCCCTCAGCGAACTTGAAGGTTTCAGCTGATTTGCTGACGTTACTTGGGATGTGGCGGCGGTTTGCTTACGACAAAAATGAGATTGTGTTGGGGATATAAGCAAAAATCAATACGGACTCTCTTAATGCCGCTTCCTTGCCATGTAAATAACGACTGATTGGATGAGCGTGAGAAATGAGTGGGCAGAATTCTGAATGACATGACAGCCGAAATTGTGCTCACAATTTTGCATCTTCTTCTTAATTAAAAGATTAAATCCCGTTCTACAACAAGAGAAGAGACACCCGTTTGTACAAAAGATACAATTTGGTTGGATTATTTATATGTAAAAAATATTAGTTATCAATAGAGCTGGATATCCAACACTCATTCCACCATTTGGGAGAGTGTCCGGGTTGCCTCGTAGTCATCGGCTTTCCCGTCAGTACTTATTTAGCCAACCTATTGTGGGGCATGCGTAGCATGTGATTTTTCTATTCCTTTCTTCGTCATCGGCTCCACCCAACAATGTCTTGCGTGTCGCATATCCCTCCTTTCTCTTCTTTTAGCATAAGTTCTCTGCGAGTATGCCCTGTGATTCCCTTCTGCGGCCATCAAAGCCACGGTTAGCAAATGCGTTACTACAACCCACAAGCGAGCTTGGCAGGCTGAGAGAGGCTGCAGATGGACTAAACTAATGTTACCGGTCATGCCCGATCGACTATCGCAAACCCTTCTGTCACTAAGCAGAAGAGAGTGCAGGCAGCTGGTTGGACTGATGACGGGCCACTTTCTGTGGGCGAAGCACATGGGAAAGATGGGTATCTTAGACAGTGTACTCTGCCCAGCTTATAGTAGTATAATGGATTTAATAATTGTCTGAGTGCTGCATTTACTAGTTCTCCCGACAAAAAAAAAAAGAAAAGATGTCTTGTGATTGCTTGTTATGTTGTAATTGTATCTGCTCGAGTTGCAACGGCATAGGATATTACTGCTCGAATGCATGTTTCATAAATTCAGACTTTGCCTTTTAAACTTAGATGCTTATTTCGCAATATCACATCGCATAAGCATCCAGAGAACTTTGCTGATTTATTCATGTGGTTGTTTGTTTTTTCGATGAAGTAATTATGGTACGCAACTAGCAGAATTCCGTAACCTGTTCGATACTTTTTCCATATACTGCGTGCTTACACCTGAACGGCTGTTTAGCTATTGTCATGCTCTTCATTTTGGTTGCCGATATCTGCATAGTAAATGTCGTCTCGATGGCATACAACATCCGCTAAAGGTCGTTTTCATTGTCAGGCATTATAATTGCGTCATCGGCGTAGCAAACTATCTCGACTTCATGTCCCAGCGAATATCCTCTTGCCCGTGTTGATTTTACAGCAGATATCAAATAATATTATCTCTTTCATAATCAGATTGCATAGGATAGGACTTAAGCTGTCGCCTTGTCTTATCACTGTTGTCACCGGTGTTTGGGTTCATATTTCATTATGGGTCTTGACGGAAGTAGTGTTTTCGGTGTTGAGATTTCTAATTACAGCCAAAACATTGTTGTGAATTATGCGTTGTTTTTCGAGAATTTTATTTACATCTTTAAGCAACATTTTTTCACATGCTTTTGTCTGGTCGATAAAACATAAAAAAGCTGGTTTTTATATTTAATAGACTTTACGTCGAGTTGGTGCAGGATAGAAATGTCATCTACTGTCGATCTGTCCCTTCTGAATCCTTGTTGCTTTTCTGCAACGCCAGTTTGCGCAATATAGTCTGCTGTTATTTCAGTAAAATGTCTTAGCACGGAGGTCAGCAAGGAGAAATTCCCCTGTAGTTTCTTATTCTCTTTTTTGCAGATAGGAATCGTGTAGCTCAAAGACATTATTTTTTCGTTTGTAATTCGACTATCGGATGACCAAATCTTGTAATCGATCATTCTTGGTAACCAGTTGCGATCGCCGCTCTACTCGTACGATCTTGCACCCATGATTGGTACGTCTTTTATTTATAGAGTTCGCTGTTTATGTGCATAAAGGGTGCTCAATTAAGATGTATCGGTTTTTAAATTGAAATAAAATTCCAAATTGTTTGAGTAATGTTTATTATTTTTGTGCAGAACTATTTATGACACTTATTTTGTAAGATAATTCTTTCCAAATGCCGCAGCTGTGCCGTAATTCGGCCATCCGTAAACACCAATTTTGAATGACTCGCTGGAGGAGTTCGGTCGGTATTTCGTGAATAACTTTAGTAAGGTTGGCTTCCAATGCCTCAGTCGGCTGGTTTATCCACAAAGCTTTTAGACTTTACGACTTTACACACCCCGACAAATAAAAGTCAAAAGTTGTGATAACACACGATCTTCGTGGCCAATCCACTGGTCGGAGACGAGAGATAAATTGCTCACTGAAACGACGACGCAGTAAATCCATTGTTTCACGGGCTGTATGACAAGCGCTACTTGTTGGCACCAAATGTTGTGGAGATCACGGGCTTCAATTTCCGGTATCGAAAAGTCATTTATCATGGCTCAATAGCCTATGCCATTCACTGTTACATTGGTGCCAGCCTCGCCTTTGAAGAAATATGGACCGATGATTCCTCCAGCCCATAGGCCGCACCAAACGGTTGTTTTCGATGGATGTAATGGCTGTTCTTGAATGGTTTCGAGCTGCTCTTCAGCTCAAATACGGCAATTTTGCTTATTGACGTAAACGTTGCTGTGACGTAAGTCTTTCCATGATGAAATGTCAATGACGGATGTATTTGTAAAAAATCCCGATTGGAAAGAGTACTTCCAAACTCATCACCCTTTATTTATATGCATGTACGTAAGCAGATATTAAATCCTCAACCAAGAACACAAAGTTAATACAAACAACTTTTCTATTTGAAACAAAAATTTAAGATAATCTGTTGTGCTACTAAGAACAAGTTTTTTCCTGGAAGAATGGATATCCCATGCCACATAAATAAACACTTGCGCATTAGAGATATAGCATTACTCGTGGCAATATAAATTCACACAATACAATCTTCACAATGACACTCTTGAGGAGAACTTACGACTGCCACCTAATCAGATTGTTGGTACGCGAGGCTTCTAAAAGCAAGCAAGACATACCGCGATTTGAGATATAAATGTATAAAAATAAAAATGTTTACCTACATAAATGTGTATTTTCTTACTACATACATATCATACATACGGTGGATTGGGGTTCTTGTAAATTGGTTGTATGTATGTGACTACACACATATAATTGCATTTCCACAACTTGAACTTGTTTGCACAGAGTATTTCGCTTAGTACAGGCGCCTAATAAATGTCTGGAGTTGTGCGCAATTTCCCATTATATGCAATATGAAATAATTTAATAATAAATATTTTCTATTAAAATTAGACTTTGTAAACATTTTTAACAAACTTCAACTGAAAGACGCGAACTTGTCAACTCTTTGTAGATCAAACCGAACGCATTAGCGCTCACAAAAATTCTTCATTTCTTATCATAATCGGGCTGCCGTGCTGCTTAAAAATCGAAAGTCAGCATCTACGAGCAACAAAAGTACAAAATTAAATAAGTACAACAACAGTTTCTTCATTTTTTAAATTTAATCTAGCTGGATGAAAACCAGAATGTGTGAAAATAAAAGTGTGCAAGTGGTAGCACAAAGTGTGAAGGAACGAAATGACAAGATAGGAAAAAGTTTTCGCATTTTTCCCATCAAGAACAGAATTTATGTATAAATTCGCTGCCTGCATATAATAACCTAAATACAAACACCAACACCAGCATCTGCAAAAGTGTAATAATAATAAGAAACGAAAATGTGAAAGCCCAAGCAAAATAAATTTCAATTTAACCTTCTTCAACCAAACTTATTTATATTTATAAATTCAAGAAAAAATAAAATAAGATGAAATACTCACCAAAGCATTTGAGTTGCTAAAGGATGAGATAAAGCGGTGATATGCTTTCACAGCTGACAGGCGTTACCAGTTAGACGACGTTATTTTCGGGCATTTGCACTTCTATTTGTTGTTGTTGTTGCCATTATTATTGTTGTGGTGCTGTTGGTGGGTGAGATTAGCTCGGTAGTTGGGCTGCTGGCTTGCTATGCTGCTTATCTACCCGCCTACTTGGTTGGCAGGGTGGCAATAAAAAATGCGCTAAGCAAACAAGAAACCTGAGATAAACGAAATCTGCTAACAAAGAGAAATGAAATGAATGGCAAAGGAATAAACAGTAGCAACAATAAAAGCAGCAAGAAAAAAGGAACAAACATCCGAACTGTATAAACGGCAAAATAAATAAAAAATTCTATTGGCCTTAACCCCGACAAAGCAAAATCAAAAAAAAAAAAAATTAATAAAATAAATAAATAAATGAGCCAACACCAAAGGATAAGAATCCATCAAACTTGGCCAAGATAAGAAAAACAATAAGCGGACGGCCGAACGAATGAACGCTGCGTCATTTCCTTCTTCGTCCTACCATCAACAGAGCAGGCGGATGCACGTGTGCCGGAAAATGGATGCGTATGACTCGTAATGTGAGTGAGCATGAGTGGTTCGCGCCTGCTACCTCAACTGGTATTGAATAGTGACAGGCAAAACATTTTAAACCGAAATTTGTTTACGAAAGTTGTCTATGAAAGTTGAAATTAAAATAAAAATAATCTTTAACACATCTAAGAAAAAAGTTAAATGTTTTTGGGAAATATTTGTTTGAGAAAAATAAGCTTAGACTGAGTGAGGGTGCTATGGGGGGAAAGCGTTCAAATGAATGAGACAAAAACTTTGCTTTCTAGGAAGCACATCACCTAAGTGTTATGCGTTATCTCATCAAAAGCTTATCTGCCTTCTTGAGTGGCGCGATAAGCACTTATGGGAATTTGGGGGAGTTTAACAAAGCACGCCAGTCGTTTCTTTTTCAAGCTAACCATGCCCTTCTTTACTTTACCTCTGCAATGTAGAGAAAGCCTTCCTCGTCCTCTACTACCGCCCGCTGATACCGCATCGAATGCTTTTAGAGCAGGAGCAGAAGCTTGGGGCTGGAAATCTTAGATTAGAGAAATCGGTTTAAAGATATATAAGTATTGGGGAATATGCAGGCATTGATTTATACGAATACACTTAATTTCGGTTAGAGTTCCTCACAAATTATAATTAAGAAACTTAGCTTTGGATGATAGTTTTTGTTTTTTTTTTGGTATGCGGACCTTGGAGGTGGAAGATATGTATGAGCCGACTCATACATATGCCCGATTTACATGCGATATTCCCCGTCTTTTTTGAGCTGAGTTACGTAGTGCATATGGACTAAACCACCCCATCGCTTCGCTGTTGTGCTTTTTTCCCCTCGGTATTACCAGCTAAGATATTCTTTCGAGGGGGCAGGATGTGTTTATTCACTTATTTGTCTGCGTTCATTGTCATCATGTCTCAGCCTTCGCATAATTGTTGAGGCTATGTTACGACCATAGTTCCACGTTTCTTCAGATTCTAGCATATATTGTACTAGGCTAGCAGCTGTGAAGCTCTGGCCGATATTTGAGCTCTACATGCTTCGTTCTCCATCAAATCTAGAGCATTCTAACAGGGCATGCTCAGGCGTTTCATATTTTTCTTGACAGTATAGGCAAAATGGGGAGTCTGTGTGCTTGTATTTGTACAAATACTGCCTGAAACAGCCATGACCAGTTAAAAAAAAAACTTTGTCAGCATGAAGGTAACGTTTCCATGTGTTCTCCGGATCCATTTCTGTATGTCGGGGATCATAGTGAAAGTGGTTCTTCCCTTCCCACTATCGTTCCATATGACCTGCCAGTTTTGCAGAGCGGATCCTCTGTAGGGCGTCCCTCAATGAGGCTTTGCCACCAGATACCCACGCGTTTTTTGCATGCTGGTATTTTTGTTTCATGCGTTTTACCTTTACATCGAGGGTACATAATCTGTACACTCCTTTAGCCTGTCCCAAGTAGCTGTGATATTTCACTACGTCGCTCCACACTTCCACAGCGCAAAACAGGATCGAGTTGCAGACGCTTGTTAACAATGCTCTCATTTGTTGTCTTGGTCCACCCACATTGGGCATCAGCCGTGATAAAGCCACGTAGGATTTTGCAGCTTTGGAGCTTGCTTATATCAGATGCTTTTTAAAATTGAGCCTTTTGTCGATCATTACCCCTAAATATTTTATGGTATCTGTTGATGTTATATTGTGACCACAAACCTCTATTTGAGGCTTTAAACTTTTCGTCTAGAACTTCTTAGAAAAAGTTCGGTCTTATGGTCTGCTAATCCTAACCCAGACGATTGTAACCATTGCTTAATTTTATTGATGGTATCCTCTACTCTTCGTGAGAAAAGTATGAAGTAATTAGCTTTATCAGATAACTCGGCACATTCATACTCCGAAGTGTCATCAGAATTTGGTCCCACGTCCAGAGTCACGCCTGCGCAATATTTTTTGGTTCCTCCTAGCCGTATTTTCTACCAGAGATGGCAGTTTTTTCTATTTCGCATGCTTCTTTTATGACATCTACAGTACTGCGATGTTTTCTAAAACCGCATTGGCGAGCTGACAAACCTGTATTGCCTTCTGAGTATTGCTCTAGTCGGTTACAGATTATTGCTTCTAGCACTTTGCCAGCGGTGTCCAGCATACAGAGCGGCCTGTATGATGACTGATCTTCTGGAGGTTTTCCAGGTAGCTTTTTACTTACTTGGAAGCTTATAATTTCTGTAGCATGGAGTCTGGAAGAGTCTCCTTGAACTTTAGGTAGTTTAGGTAGGTGGCTGTCGCAATGACACACTTAGACCTGTCGTAGATCCATTGTGATACCACTGGAACTTATCCTTACACTATGGGTTCCTTTTTAAACCATCTGCTGGCTTTAATAAACAAGCAAAGCCTCGTTAGTTTTAGATGCGCTATGCCCGCTACATCAGATAAAAATGTCGTACCAAGAGTGTGGAACCTCCTTATGGCTAAGCTTTCACACTCACATAAAAGGTTTATGACTGTTTCCTCTTCTTCTCTGTTAACACAGAAATCATGGTATGGGAGTCCTAACCTTCTGACGTGGTTGCCTATTAAACAATGCCCAGTTAGTACCCCTATGATGTTTCTTGTAACTTCCCTGTTAAAGCTTAACAAGCGCTTTAATCAACCGTTACTTAGTTCGCAAGCTGAGAGGTTTTCCCAATTTGTATTTGTCTTCTTGATGGTTTCCCTATCTATAAGAAATTTACAAGCGGCTACAGGCATAGGTATTAGCGTCTTATCCACTTGGATATCAAGAATTGTATCGATTCGGGCAAGTTCATATGCCTTGTAGTTTCCTGCTATATTCCTGGTCTTTTAGATTTTATCGCTTTTATAGCTGCTTGACTGTCCGAGTATATATATGAAGACCTCATTTGTGCATAATACTCTCGTTTTTATTAGCCCCTCTTTTATGGCAGTGACTTCCGCCTGAAATACACTGCAATGATGAGGTAGGCGAAATGATTTTCTAACTACGATTTTATCGGAGCAAACTCTCTCGATGGCTCCTAAGCGACCGAAATGCGTACACTACGTTTGGCGGTACTGAGAAAATTTCAAGATAATTAATAGCTTCCTTTAAAAATTATAACGATTGAAGATTAGATTACTTCTTTCTAAATTTAAATCATAGAGTTGGAAATTTTCTTGGGAGTGGCACAGATGAGTTATTTCTAACAGCTGATTTTTCCCATATAATTGTATTTTGAATAAAAATAGTGCAACCTGAAATAATCTAAATCTTTATATGCTTTATTTTAAAACAACCTCTAAGCTGAGGTCTCTTTCAAAACACAAAACTGACACACTCGCGTTGAATAGTACCACAACTGCTTCCGTTTTAAGTAGAAGTGTAACAAACTCTAAGAGCAAAGAGCTATTAAAACAAAATTGTCGTCGTAGCTGCGCAAGCTACGTATTTATGTATAAGTACCTGTATACATACATATCTATCCTATGATCTCAAAGTTCCGGGAATGTTTGAATAAAACAAAACAGAGTTAAATTTCAAGCAAATTTATTTTATCTCCTTCAAAATATGATCCATCTGAAGCAACACACATGTGCCAACGTTTAACCCAGTCCTTCATGCACCCGTGGTAGACCGACGAAGGGATGTCCTTCTGCTCCTTCATCGCATTCTCTTTGATCTCCTCTATTGACTGAAATATCGTTCCACGAAGTGGTAACTTCAACTTGGGAAACAATAAGCAGTCGCAGGGGGCCATATCAGGTGAATATGGTGCCTGCACGATGGTATTTACTTGGTGTTTGGTCAAGTAATCCAGCACAATTTGGGCTCGGTGCGATGTGTGTCTTACAGTCCTACCAACAAAATAAAGAAATATAGACCGGTTCCCACGTGCGCGGTTCGTTTAAATTAAACATTTCCGGTACTTTCCGATCATAGGGTATATATGTATAATTGGCGCATACGCCCTTTTTGGGTGTTTGGCCGTGCTCCTCCTTCTATTCATGGTGTGCGTCTTGATGCTATTCCACAAATTGAGGGGCCTAAAGTTTTGAGCCGCCACTAAATGACGAATGGTTTTTCTGGAAAGCTTTTTGACGGCAGAAACACATTCGGATGTTTGCCATTGTCTGCCGAGGACCGACTGCTATTAGAAAAAACTTTTTCATCATTTTGGTGTTTCACCGATATTCGAACATACTTTCTCACTGAACTCCGAATGGTAGTCACGCACCAATTTTTTCGGCTACGGCGGCCGCCTATGGTACTTGTTTACCTACATTTGTATTATATTCACTCACGGCATCATGGCTGTAATCTGTCATGAAGGTCCAAGCTTAAAAATTACTATCTTTCTTTCCTCATAACTTTCCTTATAACTTTCTTGGCATGACGGGACTTTTCTCTTTTAATTTTAGAAACAGCACAACTATTGTATTTTGCTCGGTAGTTTTATCACTCATTTTATTTAGTCTTTTGTGTTAATTTATTAGTACGAAATTTTTTTTATAACTTTTAAACCTCTCATTGTGCTCATTTCCCAAAAGTCCATTGCGCAAAGGAAATTATTTTGTTAATATATGTAAAATGCAATAACACTTTCACCACAGTATATTACCGAATTATAGGCACATGAACATAAAAACAAAAAAATTCAACAAAAAATATTTTTATAATAAAATGAAATTGCCAAAACGCAGTCAATGAAATGCGCACACGGAAGGCGAGTTCATCATACGTACATATATCTGTGTGTGTGTGTGTGAATGTACTTATATAGTAATACATATATATTTATGTGCACTGTGCACGAAGTGCCTGATCCCCAGGCAGAAATTCATAAAGGCCAATGAAGAGTTCACTTATGAAAATGCATTTTTTATATATTCCTTTTGAGGCAGCATTGCGTACATACATACGTATGAGTGCAAAAGGGTGGCTTACTAAATGGGTGGAAGCCGCAAAATTCACCTCAATCATTTGTATACATTTGAAAAAAAGAAAAAAAAAAACGATACAATGGAATAAAAGTGTGAGCTAAAAGGTACGCAAAGGAGTTTGTGTGAGTGCATATGAACATATATAATATACAAAACAATAACCATATTTACGTCCATATGGATATACCCAGCAGAGAAAATAAAAGAAAATGCAAATTTTTTAGCTGCAAATAATTTTGCATCAGTTGCAGGTTACGCAGATGAGCTGGTGACACCGTGCGACAAAAACTAATTTTGTTTGCTATCCAGAAAAAACTTTTGTAGACTTGGAGAAAGCTTTGGATAGCATCGCAAGATAAGTTATCTTTCATTTAACGGTGTCTATGGTGATTTTACAAGTAGAAATATCTGACCCTTGTGATGTTTTTTGACGTGGGCCAAGCAAGGTGACACACTGCCCGCCATATTTTTTAACTTAGTTTAGACCATGGCTTAACTATCTCTGTAGACATAATAGTTTGATGCTAACATGGGCCCCGGGACACGTAGGTATCACGGGTAACGAGATCTCTGACTCTTTAGCCAGAATGGGCTCCGGGCCAAGGAAGTTCTGCCACTCTCTTCTGCAGCCATCAAAGCCACGGTTAGCAAACGGATTACTCTAACCCACAAGTGAGCTTGGCACGCTGAGAGAGGCAGCAAATGGTCCAAACTGATGTTACCTGTCTTGTCCGACCGACTGTCACTAAGCAGAGGGTACTGCAGGCAGCTGGTTGGACTGATGACGGGCCACTTTCTATGGGGAAAACACATGGAAAAGGTGAGCATCTCAGACAGTGCACTTTGCCCAGCATGTGGAGAGGAGGATGAGACGGCGAACCACTTCCTGTGCGTCTGCCCCGCCTTCGCTCGAATCAGGTTTGATGTCTTTGGCACTGATGTGTTAAGAAGCGACCACCTTGGCTCCTTGGCACCACAAGATCTACACATCTACTCAGATGGAGATCGAGTAGATTTAAAGAAAATTCAAAAGGGAGCCCGAGTGTTGTACAATGGACTTAATTGTGTCTGAGTGCTGTACTTGCTAGTCTGTCCCGACAAAAAAAAATAGTTTGAACCTTGTTATCCACGACATCGATCCTAGCGTGACTATTTTTTCTAGGAGAGCTCAGATCTGTGGCTATGCTAACAATCTTGCTATCATCGCAAAAAACCAGCGTGTGCTCACCGATACCGCGTTAAATCTGAGCTACTTTGTATAGAAGTCAATACCGAAACGACTAAATACTAATAAATACTAGATCGGGAAGCATTGATCGTTACGGTAACCTGAAAGTCAGGCCCCACGTATTTCAAGAAGTCGAAACCTTCAAGTACCTAGGAATAAATTTAAGTTGTACAGCAGATCCGCTTACCTGCATAAACGACAGGCTGCAGGCTGCAAATAGAAACGCACACCTCAAACTGCTTAAAACAATCTCTTGTTATGGATGTACAAGCTGCAGTTCTATAGAGCACTTATAAGACCAAAAGCAGCGTATGAATGTGAAACATGGGTTCTGACTACTAAGATACTCATACTTATAAAGAATTATCACTTACGCTTTGAGCGTTAAATTTTAGGAAAGATTTTTGGTCCTGTACGAGAGTTTCATTGGTCTTATAGAATAAAAAATAGCAATGAGATCGAATGGTAAAACAATGCGCTTCGTAAAGGCGCAACGCAACGATGACTAGGGCACTTCGAATGGAAGACAACAGAATTGGAAAAAATGCTTTTAAGTCCCGCACTTTTGGCAGCAAAACGTGCAGACGGCCACCAAGAAAGTGGGCAGACCATGTGGGAGATGGCCTGCGATGCATGAACGCACGAAGAAGCCATGATGAAGAAATCGAGACGTATGGAGCGCATTAGTAAAGGAAGCATAGGCTCACCCCGAGCTGTAAATGTCATGATGGTGAAGTTTATGAACCAGAATAAACTTCCTGTTCACGTGAAGTCATAGATTTAATGTAGTAATGCTGCATACTCAGTTTTTTACTTTCTCATAAATTTTTGGAAAGACTACGAAGGTATACACTGCGTATACTTTATGTCATAGGAGGAAAGTTCAGCAATTTTTTATTGCTTATAAAACAGCAAGAAGAAATATATATAATGGCGTTTACCTTCTTTATTGGGTGATTGGCCGAGCTCCTCCTCCTATTTGTGGTGGGAGTCTTGATGTTGCCCCACAAATGAAGGGACTTACAGTTTTACGTCGGAGCTTTTCCATAACACAAATACCCTGGAGGCGTGTTAGTCCCAGCTAAGTAGCGAAAAGAGAGTAGATAAAATTTGCATTTCATCGTTTGGTGTTTCGTTCCTGCGGTTTTGGCTGGGGCGGCCGCGCTTTACAATGCGTTAAATAACGTATTGCAAGTTTTGATAATTTATTTCTTTCTTTTGCAATTTCAATAATTTTTTTTGTGAATATGTAATCTAGTTTAATTAGCCTATAAAACCCATATAAATCCATGTTTAAAATTATGTGCAAATCAACAAAAAAAATTAAAAAATTTAATTTTTGGAAATTATATGGACATTTCTATAGCCCATGCTAATTTCAGGTCTCTAAAATATTGCGTAGACTTTTTTAAATTTTTTTGCTAACTATTTTGGATATTTTTAACAAATAAAAAATAAGAAAAGGGGATATTTCGTTTTCTTCCATATAAGAAATATAAAAAAAGAAGTCGAGCTTTCGCTATTGTCACTTGCATTCCTCATGATTATAAAACTTTATGCGCGAAATTTTCGTTAAAAATTGTAATTAAAATGTTTAAAACTGAAACAAAACTTTTGGATTATTTTTTCTTTTATTTGCACAAAGTTTTAAACTTGGATTTACATGGCATTTGTAGCCTTTTAAATTCTTTGCTTTATTGTTTCGTACGCTTTGGGTGACGGAAATTTGGTGGTGGTGGACAGCAAGATATGAGGGATGTGGCGGCTAATTATTTCAAAGTACTTTTCTTTGATATTTTCGTAATTTATATAAGGGAGATCATTAGCTGCTGGAAAGATAAATGTGTAGAACATAGGGAGAATAAAATGAACATATCGCATCTTAAATCAAAAACAGTCATAACTCAAAAAACCCCAAATGTTCAGGAGAGCCAGAAAATTGTTTCGGCATATATGGCTGTAATTTTATAGTTAAATTGGGTTCCATTGTGAGGAAAACCCTCTCAGAAAATGATTTAGGTATATACAGTTTTTCTTATTTTGTGCCGTAATTTTGAAAATAGGAGGTATTTTAGAGTTGTGGCTCTTTCATTGAATTTTTTTATTTGACGGTGGGTTCTATTTCAAAATATGCCGTCTTTATCACGGTGAGTATAACCCTTACATTTATATAAGAGAGTTGTTTTAAAATTATCTTACATACTCTATTGCGTTACGAGTTCACATAGAAGAAAAAGGCATTTTATGAATCTCTTGCGTACAGCTGTATCTGTATTTGGGTTTTGTTACTCTCATATGTCTAGCTAAAAACTCTCTCTGTCTTTGCAAATCATATAAATTCCATTAGTTTCTGAATATTTCAGGGCTATTTGTGGTTTGGAAATTTTTTACT
Organism: Anastrepha obliqua; assembly: GCF_027943255.1. Lineage (NCBI taxonomy): Eukaryota > Metazoa > Arthropoda > Insecta > Diptera > Tephritidae > Anastrepha > Anastrepha obliqua. The sequence continues at coordinate 47,119,250 of NC_072896.1, read as the reverse complement.
GCACTGCAGGCGGTATTTTTCTCCACAAGATGGCCGGGTCTGGCCAAACTGGCTTTTTCGACTTTGAAAATGAGTTTAACATGTTTATATTGTAGCTAACGACTTGAGTTTCGTGGTAGTATAACCTTTATAAAGCATCCTCGAACAGAACGAAAAACATGTCAGACCCGGGTGCCCAACGAAGGTTTTAAAAGGGGTACCCAAAGGAGGGCTAAAAGCATCACAATACTGTTTAAGTGAAAAAAGAATGCTAAGTTGCTCACATGCGCACTACCATAACTAAAACTAATATTCTTTAGTTTATACTATACGACGCAAATAGCATAACAAAGCGCGCCAGTCGTTTCTTACTCGAGCTAGCTGGCGTCAGTTGGGCACATTAAGTGACGTCAAGTTCTTCTCCACCTGATCTTTCCAACGCAGAAGAAGAGGAATGTCTCCTATGCCACCAACTGGTACCCCATCGAATACTTTCAGAGCCGGAGCGTTTGTATCCATTCGGACGACATGACCCACCCAACGTAGCTGCTGGATCTTTATTCGCTGCGCTATATTTATGTCGTTGTAAAGCTTATACAGCTCATCGTTCCATCGCCTGCTATATTCACCGTTGCTAACGTGAAAAGGCCCAAAAATCTTGAGCAGAATCTTTTCCATATTTTAAGTATTCTCTGGATGTCAGTCACCAGATCGGCGTCTTTGTGCTTACAGAAAAACGCCCCGGTCTTGAAAGCTTCTGTAAGCCGCCGAATTTTCTGGTAGAATTTTCGGGCGTTGTTCCTATTGGCCAGCATTTTAGGCTCCTCGTACTCACGCATTTCGGCCTCTCGTTTCTTCTTTCGGAATACATCTCTCTTCCTTTTTCATCAGCTCTCTGTAGCGATCCCACATGGCTCGCGTTGCGCCCGATCGCAGCGTAGCTCTATACATAGCATCTTTTCTTTCTGCGACAGCATGACATTCCTCGTCATACCAACTGTTTTTGCGGGCTCGCCGGAATCTAATTTCTTCTTCGGCGGCGATACGTAGAGGACGAGAAATGTTGCTTCATTGCTCGTGCATGCCGGTTTGTTGGGCAGTACTCTCTGAGAGCAAGAGTGAGAGACGAGTGGCGAATCTTCTGGCTGTCTGTTGTGATTGCAGCTTGTCGATGTTGAACATTCTTTGCGTAGGTAGATGTACGTTTTTTGCTGCGCAGAGACGTGTACGCAGTTTGGCTGCAACGCGGTAATGAACCGAATCGATGTAGGGTCCTCGGATCGTACGTACATCTAATACACTAGCAGCGTGTCTTCCATCTATCACAACATGATCGATCTGGTTTCGTGTTTTTCGATCAGGAGACAGCCAGGTAGCTTGGGGTATCTTTTTATGCTAAAATCTGGTGCTGCAGACTACCATGTTTCGGGGCCCAACGAAGTCGATTAGTGTCTGCCAGTTACCGGATGTTTTGTTATGCAGGCTAAATTTTCCGACTGTGGCTAAGCACGATTTTTATGTCGTGGCGGAGGCAGCGCTCATAAGAACGTCCCAAGCGGTCATAGCAGGAATTTTTGGTCGCATCGTCATTCTCTTCCATTGGGGCGTGGGCGCAATTAAGCGAGATGTTAAGAAATCGGGCTTTGAACTGGTTTATGGGGAAAAACACGATTTTGAAAAATTTTGAGTTGTAACTGTTTTTAATTTAGAGTCGCACTCTAAACTTTTTATAGCAAAATAATATATGCACAAAATGGCGCAATATAAATCACCCTTTCAGAAGATTTCTAATTTTTAGAATGGCCTCGTACGTTTCATAAGGTTCCAGTTACTACAGATGTTTCAGTGCCTGTCCGTGCCAGTCGGTGGCGTTATCGGCACAACTCAGATTTATATCTGGCCAAGGACTGTTAGACCAGCAGTATTCTTCGAAATTGTATAGGAAATGTTTATACTGCTACAACAACAATAGTATATATTTATATGCTACAGTGGTGCGATACCTTTTCCCAACTAAATTTTAGCGAACTCCCCACTAGTGGAGGAAAAGCAAAATGATTTTCGATTGATTTTGACTAACAGTAATAAGAATAATAAAATTTAGTTATTTCTAACGAAATGGAAGAAATTTTAACTAGGTCATTGGGCCAAATTCACTAGTAGCTCACCTGCTCAAAACCTGTGAATTTTCTTACAGCGTATGCGCATAAGTAGCATATTTGGATTTTAGTACGTACGAATATCTGTACGTAGCTCCTGGTCAAAAGTGTTGAACCTGAATGAACGAAGGTATACGCGCAAGTGTGTGTAAAACCCTCACATTCACATTTAGCCATATAATTCGAAATAATGCAAGGAATAAATATATTTATTATTTATTTCCTTGCGGTTTTATTTCTCAAATAATCGTATGTACGTACGTGGATATGGCTGCAGTGGCAATTTTTGTTTGTTTGCTTTTGTTGTCTCACTTATTTGCCCTTACCTTCATTACTGGCTGGCATTGTGCATTCGGTGTGCGATTTTTATCGTATTTTTCGCATTTCGCAGAAAATTCAAGAAATCCAATTGTTTTCCACAAAACACAACAACTCTTCTTTGTTCATTTTCGTCGCCAAACTCAATTATGGAAAGTGTGTGTGTGTGTGTGTGTGTATGTGGCGACCGCACACATTTGCAACCCCACTGCCGTCTGTATGAGCACACAAGTAAATTGGTTGAAATAACAAGCGAATACACTTGCATATACATATGTACATAAAATATGCATGTACTCGTACATATGTGTGTGTATAGGTGCATAAACTTTCACTTTTTCCTCTCCAAGTGCTCACTTAAGTTTTATTTTGACTCACTTAAGTGTATCCCACTGACATAACAGGGCACGTAGCATCGCCACATGCTTTAACAGCCAAATGGTGTGACACCAGTTATAGCGTAAAAGTACACACTTATGTATGTGTATGTATGTATGTATGTATATACATATAACATCATCATCATCTTTGCAACTTATCCTACCCGTCGTCTCCTTAGATAAGGCAGCGCTCGAATATGGTATGGCACATCTCGCACTACACCCTTTGCTTTCTTCGACTTACATGACTTTAACTTGACTTGTTATGATGGATGAGCTTATGTATTGTGCTATTTAGTTGTTGGAAAATTGTATCTCTATTATTTCGCCTCCTCCCGTTATATTCTTTTTATTTTTATTTTCATTTTTATTTTCGTTTTTTTACTACTCTAGTTTTTGTTTTTCGATCTGCTTAAGATACAGTTTTTTTAAGTTCTTCTCTACATTCTTTTTCCATACATAAATTCGTAGGTGTATACTTTTGTACGTACTTACTTATATTCGGTTTTTCATGTTTTCATGTTTTCTTGTAGTTTTGTTAAACATTTGTGTTTTTGTTGTACAGTTTGTCTTTTTTAGTTGGTACATTCTCCATTTCCCCATATCCATTTGATCCCTGTTTTTGAGCCCACAAATCGATTACCATTAATGTCACATTAAGTTCGTAATCACATTATCTAAACTCCCGCTTACGGTATGCGCTTCATGAGATGTAAGATTGCATACTTGTTTGAGGATATTAAATAAGCATTAGTTTTTCCGGCTTACCCATATAAACAACGCCTAATATAACATGTGGATGTGTGGAATTATGCTTATTTGTGCCGTCCTTATTATAATTTCTCTTTAGAATTGTATGTTTTCTCTATTTTCTTTGCTATTAAATCTTTGCCATACGGATATACGAATACATGGCAGTAGGTACAGGCTAAAAATATTTTGTAAGTAATTTCCTATAAAAGTGGAAGTTGCGTTTTCTGTCTCTAGTGTAATTTTAATAACTAAAATTTGCTTTAAAAATGGATTCAATAAATGTTGGGAAACTGTTTTGGTAATGATACTCTCAAGAAAACCTACATTTACGAGTGGCATGAACGCTTCAGAAGAGATCGGCAGTCCATCGAGGATGACGAACATCGACATCGAAAATTGATAAAAACATCAGTAAAGTGAAACAGAAATTGATTAATAAGCGCAAATTAGCCATCAGAGAACTGGTGGAGTACATAAACAATGCTAAACATAACCTGACGCATCAGCCGACTTTTGCAGTATTTGATTTCTGCATCTCTCAGCTGATGGTCAGGCCCCAGTTTATTGATCACAACCACAAGTCGTGGGACAGCAGCCTTCTCGCTATAGGATGGCTTGGTCACACCTTTGGATGTGATCGGGCGAAGGTCCAGCTCGCCATCCTCCATTGACGAAAATTTCGCCGGGCAGACAGCTGTGTTAAACTTTTTATCGAGACGCTGATAACAACATGGCTTAACAGAACTTTTTCCTGCAACATGGACTGGCGCTAAAACCGCGCTCGTACCTTGGGGGCCGTGGCTCGGCCATTAGCGGCAGCTGTATGAGAGAGCGCATACTGGTGGGATCTCTCTCATACAGCTGAGAGACTTAAGTAATGGTTGGGGCCTCCAGAATCTACGCTCCTGCCGCCGAAGCTGGTGGATAGTCACTTGTGAGGGTTCCATCTACAGTACTATCCTGCTGTTGCTGTACTCCTTTCTAGCCCGTTCGGTTCGCGGATGGCAACCTGATTTTTTGAGTAATCACGCAAGTGTTGAACTTACGCCATCAGAGAAGGCCACTCATGTGATGCCAGGGCTTCCTTTTCCACCACTCACGGGCTAAACATTGCAGGTTATTGTAGTTAATGATTTGGGTTTGCGCCGTGTTGCTACATAGTCTGTCCCAAAGTCTGTCTGAGCCAGTTTGCGATGCTCTTGTAAGAAGTGAAGCATCTCCCACATTACCAGACGTCTCTCGATATTCCTCTCTTTCAATTCATGTGGCACCCAGTTACCTGCTTTCTGGACCATTCCCATCACGTGCAAACGTTTACCGACGGTTGATCTATCTTCATTCAATAATTGTTATAGTTGCCTTCCGTGATCTTTATCACTCACGTCGAAATTACCACTTTGGAAGCGGCGGAACCACTCTTTAAAAGTTGTATTTGATGGATCGGATTACCGTAAATATTAATCAATGTACGACATGCTTCAGCAGCACTTTTCTGTAAAATGTAATAATGAAGCATGACTTCATGTTTACTGTTTTTTCGGGACGAACGTAGACATTTTTGACGTCAGATAAAAAAGGGTCTTTAAGCTTCAAACGAATGTGAACTACCTCGATCGAGATCTCATATATACACCTTAAAATCACCAGTATATTACTAGAGCGAACACAAAAATAGTATCAGCAGCGACACCTCTTTTACTAGGGCGGAAATTTATTCCCATACCCAATGTTTTATTGTTTATTTTAGAAGAGCTTACATAAGTAATAAAAAAAAATTTTAAATAAACTTTAAGAAAAACGCTGCGATAGCTACAGAGCCTTTCGGCTACCTGGGTATTTGTTTTAGGTGGCACACTGAAAAAACGCGCCGACTAATACAATCTAATTCACTTGAAGTACAGTCTGTGCCAAAAAAAGGAACCGCGATTATTCATGAAGTATAAAAGATACATATTTAAAATAAATTTTACATTAAAGTATGTAGAAAACTACGAGTCGCAACTACTCAATAAGCCGTATAGTCTTCTTCGTTGTCGAGTATAGCCTGGCATCTGCTTCAAGCTTTGAACCAGCTTTTCTGCGTAGCTCGTCGACAAACAGGACTTGATTTTGCGAACTCGATGCACGAGTTGCTTTAAATCATGGACTGGCCATCCGGCAATATGCGTTTTCATAGTTACGCACATATTTTCAATGGGGTTGGGGTCTGGTAAGGCCATTCCAGTACTGTAACGCCATTTTCTTGTCTTGTTGGTTCTCAATGTGTTTTTCTGAGAGTAGTGGTTTTGACGATGTGGGACGGTATGATATGTACGCCTCCTTCAGTTGACGTTCGATGGTCTCGATACTCACTTCTATTCCCGTTTTAGCAAGAATTGTGCGTGCTTGGCGTAGTCACAGAGAAGGCACCCGCTTAAAAAGTTGGACGATCACTTTATCCTACTTTTTTATCGTCACTCGCTTCAAGCTACGCTCGCAAAAGTCATCAACATTTTTGTACACCTTATACCGCTGATTCCACATCACAGCAAACTTTTTTTAATCACTTTTGTACCCGTGGTGTAAGATAATTTCAGCCCTTTCGAATGCGTATTTAAAAATACCGCCTCGAAAGGCTTCGCGTACTTCTCACTAATTTTTGTTTGGTTGTCTTTACGGGAAAGTTTCGAACTACACTAACCTGAGTTGGCACTGACGTCGTACCCCTTGAGTGGGATTATTACGCAGCAAAAAGCAGAACGAAATATATCTTGAAGTTACAAGAAAAAAACCGGTTATTTTCTTCTGGCACAGACTGTATCTAAAAACAATAAAGACCTATCCATTCCATCGTAATAAATCATATCCAATTCATACATAAACTCTACAAGCTCGGTTTCATCTGAACTGAAATATTTCTTTATTTGTTTTGCGAAAAACTTTCTGTCTTAAAGCTGAAACTTATGGCAGTCTTTGTATTTTTAGTGGCAATACATCTTTCTAAGCTTATCTAAATTAATATTTTCTTATCTGCAAAATATTTCAAACCTATGCTCATAGCAGAGCGTAAAACGATGAAACTAAAATTAAAAAAAAAAAGAAAAAAGCAAACCTTAACGCAATTTCCTATTAACGTATTAACATAGTAAATATGTATCATTAAATTAAGCTCAGACTAGCGGATATTGAAATCTCATTATGTAAAGATTTGGACAAACAAATCGCTTTACGTAGAGGCATCACAATCAGCGCAATAATTTAAGATACACAAATCTCGGCGGAACAAATTTTTTGATTTACTTTTCATGCAGCAAATCCGTAAAGCAATGGGGACTACAAAAAAAAATATACGAAACCGAAAATACCAGAAGCCGGAAAGCATTTCTATCATCCGTAGGGAGAAACGAGCCAGCGAAAAACAAACGTAGTGATTGACTGTCTTTAATGTGCGAAGCAAAAGAAAACAAAACAACAACAAAAAACAACAACAATCAAATCAAGAGAAAATTGCAAGAAAAATGAATTGTGAAAACACGCCATGCGGAGATTAATTTTGCTAGTGCTAAAAAAATAACTTTGTACTAAGTAAATTTTCCATAGAACAAGTAAAATAACAAAGTATACGGTAAAGAGACTATTTTATGAAATAAACGAAAAACAATAAATATCAACATTGCTCGTAAAATAACTAAAATATAAAGACTGAGAGTACAAAAGTCCACACTACTCGTAGAACTATAATCGGGCGATATAATTCAGTATCGTGCGTGTGCTAAATGATCGCTTCAATGACCACAACAGCCATTAGAAACACTGGAGGACCAGCACTAAGCCAACGGCAGACTGCCGGCCACAGGACAGTCAGGCAATTTCAAGTAGAACAGTGGCAGCGGACATCAGTGAAGCGAAAAGTGCAAACAACCTACATAGTGGAATGTGAGTGAAGGAGCCTAGCGCAAAAACAACCACTTCTGAGTAGACGAAGTGATAGAGTGCAGACCAACTGGGCTGAGCGGATAGGCGGAAGTATATTGATGTGGAATAAAATCTTCAATATGGGGTATAGCAGTATATTGAATGCTGCACATGCCGCTATAAAGTGGGCACATAATAGAAATGGGAATAGCCGCCGCAATACAATGTAAGTCAAATGACTGGAAGTCAGTAAAAATGGAGCAGAAAGCGAGGACGGCATGTTGTAATACTTATGTAGAGGCGTATAAAGATTACATACTGCGGCGAACCTTTAAGTACGTTTACGCCGCGGAGGGCGCTGGAAGAGCGACGGCCCGACGAATGGTTGCCATGTATATGTTCGTGTGTATGCATGCCAACGTTTGAGGGATAAAAATATAAGTTTACTTTGATGAAGGCGCTGGTGTGGGTTACTGGCAGAAAAAATGTGCTTTTGTTAGATTAGATTGAAATGGACTTGCGGGGAGACAAAATAGCAGCGAAGTAAGTCAATATTTACTTAGTGCGAGTATAGGTCAAGCTAGTCAGTCAGTGGTGTTGATAGAATGGAATGAAATGGTCATTATTAATATTAAAAAACTGTTACACAGTAGTTGCAAAAAATTAATTTTACCATAAACATGGATTCAATTTCCATCTAAAATTTGTAACAAAAATTAGTCTAAATTTATGAAGAAACCAGCTAGACTAGGCCAAGCCGAGTTTTGACCCAATATGATTTCATAAAAAAGAGCATAAAGAGAAGACGGGCGCTTTTAATATATTTTATTTTACAATTTTTGTGGGTATACAAATTTTTTGGTTATTTTCCTGTCCTTGCAGACTTGGATATTGTCTGGTTTGCCGACTCTGAAACATGCAGCACATAACTGTCCATATGAGAATCAATTCGTATATAGATCTTAACAGCAGAGCTAAAAATATTGGCCAACATTTTGTTAATGATAATTGCAAATGCCAATTCGAATCTATTAAAATTAATTGCATAACATTTCGGCATTTAAAAGATGCTGTCCAGTTGGTTGTTTCATCAACTTTACTTAGAAATCGTGTACTTTCCCGGGTTTATATTTTGCTAAATTAGGGTAGTAGTCCGGTGTAATGACCGAAATTTCGACGTTTTTTCATGAATCTTTTTTAAAAAGAAAATAAAATGCGATCGTTTTAAAGTTTTTACTTGTTTTTATTAATGTTTTGAAATATATAAAAAAAAATTTTTTAAGTTAATTTTATATTAATTTGTTTAAAATGTTTGACGCCAAAGTGAAGTCCTTAAAAAAAAGAGGAGTTGGTTCGGGGAAACACACAGCCTTCCAAAGTAATCTGAAATAAGAAAGTCAAAGAGATTATCATTCTGTAGATTTTATTTTAGGTCCCGAACTTAAAATATACATAAAAATAAAAAAACAAAAACGAAATGGCGGACTTGTGAAAAAGGTTCTCAAAATCTAAATTTTTTTTCTTCATAAGTTGTTTAAATTAAATAGTTTATTATTAAAAAATTAAATGTTTTAAAGGTCCGGGATCTAGATATGTGTGTCTAGAATAACGGGTTAAATTTTTAGCCAAATCGGTTGAATAGTTTTGAGTCAGTGATTCCTCGAAATTTCGAAAACATGGTTTTGAGAAAAACGCGTTTAAAGACGGTCAGAGCAGCTGCTGCTGGCGTGTCACACGCTTTCATACACACTACGGCGCGCTCTCTTATTTTAGCTATAACTTTAAAAATAATTAAAATTTCTGTCTGAAATTTTTATAGTATATTTTTAAGATGTTTTCCTTCCGAAAAATGTAAAAAAAAAATTCGATTTTTTGAACCCGTCACACCGGCCTACTACCTTAGGCGCCTTCTATTCGCCATGCGGGAGCGAGTGACAAATAGATGAAGCAACTATCCTGAATAAACTTATGTTGGCAGCATTGGAAGGGAGGAGCTGAAAATGTGTGAAGGCACTTAATGAGCTTTGGTAAGACCTCGTTCGTGCTTGCACACGTGCTCTGGCCACACCCTTTGTGTTCTCTTTCTTCCCAATGTTGGTGTAGACTGCAGGCTAAAAACTAACAATTGCAAAGAGTGTAAAACATCGCGTAACACTAAAGGAGAATTCGCAAAGTTGAAGCAACAAAAGTCTCCCTACAAGAACGCGGTGTAATGAAACTTGCCTAATATCTGAAAAGAGAGAGACGAGACTTTGGTTTCAAAATTTTCGCTAAGCGAGGAAAGCCTAAACATACCGAGTAGAGAGTGGTGAATCGAAGTTGGTAGAGTCAACTTAGCTGATCAAAACTGACCTCACATAGAGCAGAACCTATCTTTAGTATTGCCGAGAAATTGCGTGAAAACGTAGGTTTAAGATTCTATGCCAGATTCCCATTGCCCATTGTCCATTCCAGATGTAATGAATTTTGGGTTTTATAGTAAGTACTGATCTTTAATATCATGGGATCAGTGTCATGATGTTGAGAGAGATCATAAAGTGGTTTATTCGCAATACAGCAAATATTTCAGATGCGCAATACAAAGCAAGTGTAAATATGGGTTGTCGACATCAGCTACCTTAATGTCATCAACGAGATCTGCTTGAAAAACTAGCAATAATATTTACTAAATAAAAAAGTTCCTATTAGAGACGGAGTGAAACATTCCTGCCAAAAATTTATGACAGGATTCCATCTCTTATGAAAAGCTCTAAATACAATGCTGAGAAGTTTTATTTTACGATCTTCGGTTCACATTGGGGTTGGGGAATAAGTTCATAGTGTTTTTATATTTTTTTTTATTTTACAACGATTTGTTTTCTGTTTGGCAAATGGCAAGCATTAATTCAATAGAACTCTTTCTGCTCTACAAAACCGTGTTAATTGTATTTTTGAGTTAATTAATTTTTTATTAGTTTTAAGCCCTGGAAATGGAATATCCAGGAGGCAAAATTCAACATTTTCGCCGCCTTCTCTTCTTTGTTTTTCATAAAGGTCCAAAAAGCTATTGAAGCAACCCGGGAGATTTGCGACGTGTATGGAGAAGGTGTCATAGGCGAGTTTACAGCACGGAAATGGTTTGCAAAGTTCAAAAGTGGCAACTTTGACCTCGAGACACGTCTCGCAGCGGAAGGTCTCCTGAATTCGATGAAGAACGTCTCAAATCACTTTTGAAAGGGAACGGTTGCCATACCAGTAGTGAATTGACGGCAAAAATCAACTGCGATCATAAAACGATTTTCAATCACCTTTATTTCATGGGACCTACGGAAAACTTGGCAGCTTGACGAAGTCAAGGAAAAATTAAAGAAAGTCGCTTTCAAATTGCTTCTCAGCATCTTACCTACCATCGAGCAACACGCGGTCATAACCAGCGTTTTTTGTACCGAATCGTCACGGAAGATGAGAAATGGCGCCTATACAAATACATCCATATGAAGCAAAGAAAGGAGTGGGTGGCTCCAGGAGATACGCCAACTCCGAGAGTCAAGCCGGATCTTCATCCAAAGAAGTTCGTGATATGTGTTTGGTGGGACTGGGAGGGCATGCTGCACTGGGAACTGCTCGAAAAGAATGTCACGGTCAACAAAGAGCTCTACACTGCCCAACTAAACCGCGTTAATGAGGCTATTCGACTGAAAAGACCTGATCAAGATAGTCAAACCATACTCCCTCACGATTACGACAGGCCTTATGATGCACAAGTCCCCAAAACCGAACAGCAAGAGCTCGAATGGCTTCACCGGCCACCGTATTCTCCGGACCTTGCACCGACCGATTATCGTCGTTTCCGCTCCCTGTCAAAACATATGAATGACGTTATCTTCGATAACAAAGAGGTCCTTAAAAACTGGCTTAACACCTTTTTTGGCGGAACATAACAATATTTATTATGAGGCGATTTAGTGTTGCGACTTGAAAGAACTATTGTGCATTCTTCGTGGATTCAGACCATCTCTCTGAGCCCAACATCTTTAATATACTTTAGTACAATGACGGCAGTGTTCCTACCTATGTCTGAACCTGTTTTTCTTAGCCTTTTAACATTGACTTCATGCTCTCAACTAACAGACTAAATTCTAACCCCATTATCCGCTGGTTTTATTTTATTGAGAGTTTTTATCTTGTTGATTATTTTGTCCAGAACTGTGGATTCATTTTTCCCACCAATCCATTTATGTAAAAATTAAACGATAATAGGAAAAGGAGTCGAGGGACTACACCGAATGGACTCGATTACTTCTTTGACTGATCCCATAGAGATTCGGAGCTCCTAAACAAATTCTCTTACAATTCTTTAAATCATTATAGTAGCCTGGTTTGTGGGAGGTTTTATGCTTTTGAAACGATAAAAACAATACTCAAGTCATAGTTTTTAGCTTATGCCAATTAAACTACATTTCCAATTTGGAAATATACAAACAAGTTACATATGCATACCTGTATGTATGTAGTTCTAAATGAAACGAAATATTTTAGAATACTTACTTCTAACTACCTAAATATGTGCTTGCATCCACTGTAGCTGTTTTTGTGAACATGCAATGTGAATTAAATGAATGCCTGACTGAGTGAATAAAGAACAACTGATTGTCTGGCACATTCCATGACTCACAAGACACGAAATGTTACATATACAGGGTGATTCATATTATATTTCGTTAAAGTATTTGAGACAAACTTGAGAGCTTCAGGGTGTTTAATTTTTCAGGGCGTTTTAATCGGATAACTTGCTGTTCTCGTGTGTGCTCCAACATAAACAAATTTATATCGAAGATTTTCATGGACAACTCGACGGTCGAGTCCCTCAGAAGCACTCAGCTTCCTCGCAAGGGCCCACATTGATTTTGAAGGGTCCTCGACAAAGATCGCTTGCACTTGTTAAATAAATTCTGCAGTTTGGGCAGTGTGAGTACGTTCCTTGTGTTTTTTTGCGTTTTGCAACAGATTCTGCATAGCCGCTTGATGCTTCTGATTCACGGCGCACGTTATGAATGAATGAATGGCGCGTTTAAGAAAATTAGCGATGATAACTGCATATCCTCAATTTCTTGAGCTTAATTGTAGTCCTCCATGTCTTGACACTGACTGCTGTGCCCGCTAGATTTGCTTCGCAGAGAATCAAAAGAAGTCGAAAGCGTAGTTTCTGATGAAGCGCATTGCTATCACGGCAGCTATGCCAAGGAGAAAAATTTCCCCATCAAAGAATTGGAAAATCCCCACGTAAACGTCGAGAAGGCAATGCATTCTCAGGTTAGGACGGTTTGAAGTGGATTTTGGAATGTTGGCTTCATTGGCCCATTTTTCTGTAAAATTCTGCTGGAAGTTCCATTTCGGTCAACGGTGAAAACTGCAGAGGCATAAGGGACAACTTTTAATTTCAGCCGGCTGACGCGCAGCCCTTACTGCAATCGATATTTTGCACGCCAAGTTGGGTATTTCTGTTATCAGCTGTCTTGACGATGTCAACTTGTCAACTCGGAGCTGTAATTTGATGCCCTAATACATTTTTCCATTAATACATTAACTATTTAGGCCTTTAGGGCGAATATCGAGCAAGCCATTCTTGAGATATAGCCAGAAACCGTCTTCGAGGCTTTAGAAAACTGGTTTAACAACAATGCGCTACTGCGAGGCCAGCCGAAGAAGACACATGACTGAAACCGTGTTACATAAATTATGGGAATGTTTGTTCTTTGGAGTAACCGAATGATATACCGAAAAAAATTTTTTTTTGTTAATTTTTATTTTTAAAAGAAACCACTATATGGAACACCCTTTATGTACGCAGCTGTCCAAATGTAGCAGCAGTTATGTATACATATGTTTATACATATGTGTACATATAATCTATGCCCTTACATATGTATGCCTGAGCTTCAGAGCTTCGTGCCTGGATAGATAACTGCCCGTGAAGGAAGCTGCCAGCCTGTTCACATCAGATGGATGGATGACTGTTGGACAGCTGTTGCATACATTTCTAGTTGGCTGACCACTAGTTTGAAGCGCACATACAATTTACTGTTTTTCTTCTATCTTTCCACAAAGTAAGCTTTGTATTCACATTCGCACTCAGCATACGCTTGAATACATATTTTTCTTGATTTGCTGTTTTATGTTGAGAAAATGCCCTATATTTTTTCATTCTAGTTTATGTTTTACTTTCTTTCAAATACCTTTCATGTTTTTCTTAACTATTTTTTAATTTAACATACATTTTTGTATCATTGTTTTGGGATTCACATTCACTGGGTCCATTTTCTCTAATAATTGGTTGCTTGGAGCGTAATAACATTCCCACAAACCTCAAATGGCTTTTCCACCAAACTACAGCATTAAATATTATATAAAAACTGTCTAAAATTTAACTAATATAATATAATTCAGAACGCGTTCCAAAGTCCTGCACAGAGTGAGAATTGTAACTTTGAAGAACATCGGCGTGTAAAAGTTGGCTTCTCAAATTAGTTAATTCCCCGCGGTTACCGTAGTCGAATGGGTTGGTGCATGACTTCCATTCGGTAGAGCTCGGGCTCGGAAGCGGCAGAAAACTGTAGGTCCCCGCTTTGCGGCAAAACATCTCCAAGCGCACTCCACAAATAGAAGTGTTGTTCCCGGAGCAACAGCCAGGGGCGCTCTAAGTAAATTAATTTGATTTCTGTTTTTTTTTGTTAAGTTGCCCCGTCTGTGATTAAAATTCTTACTAAAATTGTATCGCTATTACTAGCCATTTGTAAAAGTTATGTCGTCTTGAATAAATCAACCTTTGCATGTGTTTTCGATTTTTTACAGCTTAAAAACGGATTTGAATTTGCAAAAATAAGTTTACATCAAATTTTGTGCTAAAAATAGATTCAATTTTGCGAAAACCTGAGAAATGTTGGAAAACTTTCCGTATACAAATGGCATGAACGGTTTAGAAGAGGTCATTAGTTCATCGAGCATGACGACCATAGCGGCAGCCCATCGACATCGAAAACTGGTGGAAACACCAATAAAGTGAAAGAAAAATAGATCACTATCCCCAAATCAATCATTAGAGAGCTGGCAGAGGGCTTGAACATTGCTTATGGATCCGTTCAGGACATTGTAGTTAATGATTTGGGTTTGCGTCGTGTCGCTGTAACGTTGATCCCAAAGAATCTGAATTTCATTCAAAAAAGTGACCGCGTTAATATCATCAAAGACAGAAATCATGTGAAGTTGAATCTACTTCAACATTCAATAAACGCATCATTACTGTAGACGAGACGTGGCCTTATGAGTACGGCACGTAATCCAGACATCAGGCAAGTGAGTGGAGAGCTCTGAATGAACCAAGACCAAAAAAGACCGATGCTCACAGCTTTTATGGATTACAACTGTATTGTACACCAGGAATTTTTGCTAGAAGATCACACAGTTAATAGGGACTATTATTTGGGCGTTATGAGACGTTTACGTGAAGCAATTAACCAATTCGCCAAAGAAGAAAGGTTTTGTAGGAAAACAACTCGTGGATTTTGCAACATGAAAACATATCGTCGCACAGTGCCATTATTATCTGTGAGCTTTTAACTACCAACAAAACGAATACCATCAAACAGCTATCGAATTCGCCTTATATGGCTCGCTACCATTTTTTTGTGCTTGAAGGAGTCAAAAACCCACTACGGGTAAGACATTTTGACAGTCGAAAGGAAGTAATAGGAAAATCAAAGACAGGTTTGATGGCTATACCAAAAATAGAGTTTGAGAAATGTTTCGAGAGCTGGCTCAAATGATGGAATAAGTGCGTTGCGGTTGATGGTGAGTACTTCGAAGGCGATATTATCACTTTTAATCATGTTGGGATATACGTATAATTCTGAGGAAGTGTGGTGCACTTAATTGATTAGTCTACGAGTATCGTGTGAAGAAATACTATATTTTTGTTTTATGGGATGATCATAAATGCCGTCCGGTTTTCAAATTGACGTATATTTCAAAATAACTCCCGAGATGTAAGATTTTGCAGGAGATTTGATACAAATGTGAGGTGAGCCCGCGAAATGCTGGTTCTAATCAAAGATGTTTGGAATCGTTGAGAGAGAAAAAATGTGTAATATTGATGAAGTGGTGCATTGATGAATAATTGGTGACAAGCCTGGACCAAAACCAATATTGAAAGTGTAAACTTAAACAAGAACAGGAACGTCGATCTAATAGATGATATATTATTATGCAACGTCACATGCGACAATTTGTTTAATATCTCAATTATTTATTTAAAATTTAAAGCAAATCAGGCCTAAACTTACGGAAATATGGGAGTTTAACTGAAAGAATTAAGTAAGGGCAATTTTCAACTAGACGAACTTTAGGCTCGTTTAAAAGTTCGATACAGAAAATGATACAATAGAACAATAAAACATTGAAGTCACCAAAAAACTGGAAAATTACGTACACTTGCAACACGTACAAAATGCAACAGAAATACAATCGTTGGAAATGTGACTAAAAGCGGTATATTTATTGAGTATACTTCAGGTTTTTTTTTACATGCTGGATATACGCGCATATTATGCTTTTATAATTTTTAGGAAAATAAATCCTGAATGGAGCAAAAGTAAAAAACTTAAAAGTCGTATGTTCCTAGAAGAAATTAACTGTCTTCTCAAAAAATTTCATACGGAGCTACCCTTCCTCATACCAGTCCAGTCGAAATCGTGGCAAGAACCACCAGAATCCCGCAGAAGCTGTTGAAACAATTCCACAACCTATAAATTCAATTCTTCAATTCAATTCTTTGGTGCAAATCGATCCAACAGCAACGAATATAACAATAAATTGGATATTATCTTTTTCACGCTTGAGTCGTCGGATTTGGCCTGCGGTGTTGAGAAGTTTGCTGCTTTCTCGTTAACGTGCCTCTGGAGCCTCATAAACTGGGTTCCTGCTTGTGTTTTAATAACATCAATGACCGTAGTAATGTTGAGGTCACGATGAATATCTGTATTGCGAACGTACCAAGGTGCGTTGACAATACTTGTATTTTTGAGAATTTTATTTTGACTGGGAAAGCTCCAAATTTGTGTGCCATAAGGCCACACTGTTTTGATAATTTCATTGTATATCATTATATAAATTGTGTAACGAAAATCGATGCTCTGGGAAAAGTGATCTTCGCACGTTCAGGGCAATATATGATGTGTTCAACGATGAGGTCTCTTTTTGGTTTAAAGGCTACGCCACTAAGCAAAATTGGCGTATTCGGGCTAAAGAATACAAGCGTTTGGTACGGCCTATGGGCTGGAGGAATCATCGTATTTCTTCAAAGGCTGCCGCCAAAGTAACTGTGAATGACTAACGTAGTCGCTCGATGATAAACGACTTTTTGATGCCGTGATCTCCACAACATTTGGTTCCCACAAGGCGCTACAAGGCACTACTTGCCATATAGTCCGTGAATCAATGAATTTACTGCGTGTCTCGTCTCAGGGCAGTGGGTTTATCACCAAGATTGTGTATTATCACACCTTTGGACCCCTATTTGTGGGCTTATGTAAAGTCTAAAAGCTTTGTGTATAAATCAGCTTCAATTGAGGTATTGGAAGCCAACATTCACCTAAAGCTTCATGAAATTCACGAGATATCGACCGAAGTCCTCTAGCGAGTCATTCAAAATTGGTCTTTACGGATGGCCGAATTACGATGCAGTTGCGCCCAACATTTGAAAGGAATTATCTTTAAAAATTAATGTCATGAATGGTTTTACACAAAAATATTAAAAATTGCCTAATCAATTTGAATTTTCATTATTTTATTTCAATTTAAAATTCCATACCTCTAAATTCATTACCCTTTACAATATATGGATAGTTTAGAATTTCGGCCGATGAGCCCGTTCGTTTTTATTTTTTTCCAATTAAGTGCGTTTCGTTTTATTTTTATGTGCTCCTTTCAACGCAGCTCAGCATCGAGAGTTAAACCAATATATTTGACAGTGTTTGCGTGTGGAATTGGAGCGCCTGGTAGCATTACTTTACTGATGGTTTCCTTTTTTGCTCGCCAAGTTTTCGTGTATTTTTCTACTACGGCAGCTTTTCCTGTTGCGAGGATTGCTGTGTCGTTAGCAAAGGTGGCGATCATAGTGCTTGGAGGAAATGGTATATCTTTCGTGTGCGGAAGGAAAAGAAGGGGTCCAAGAGTATTACCAGCGTTTATTTTCTCTAATTTGGAATACTCATTACCTTGTTTTACGCGAAAATAGCGTTCAGTTATATACGATTTTATAAAGTGACTGCACGAAATTCTACACAATATTTAAGTGACTTAAAAAAAAAAGAATACGCACGTATTCATTTGTCACAGATTGGCTTTAAAGAGAGTTTTATTTCATGCATTGATGTACGTCAGATGTGTTACCAGAAATCTGTAGAACAATGAGTACTCCACAAGCACAGATTTTGTTATTATTATTTTATTTTTAACTTGAACTACTAAATTATATTAACTTCGTTCAAAAGAATTTCGAAAACTATAGTTTTTTATTTTACATTAATCCAGCTAACTTTGCTGTTGCCTCCTACTTGCTAAACTAATATATCCTGGTTTCTATTTCGTTTATATGCAAGACATTTTTTGCTAAACTTTCTCTTCTTTTCAATCGCTTGTTCGCCGCTATTCGAGCGCTTATCTGCCCACCAGGACTTTGTTTGACTTTCCTCCTTTGTGTGTGTGTGTGCTATGTAGGTTTAATAACTAGTTATGTTGTGGATATTCCCGCTACAATTATGGCATCATTATTAAGGACCGGCAAGGGGGAAAATGCAAAATCAGTCTCACAGAATAAAAAATTCGTGCTTTTTTGGCAACGCCCTTTGCCAGCAGCAATCAATTCTCTAGCGGTTTTTATAAAATTGATTTTTTTCCCGTATCTTCATAAGGCGACCTTTGAACTGCTGCCACATAATTTCGATAATTCTTTTTTTGCTGTCTGATTTTTCGTGATATTTTCTGGGTCATCTTTTTTGTGTTTATTTTGCTTTTGTGTTGAATGTTTGCTTTGTAGATAATGTAGGGTAGAGCTTTTTTGCGGCTGGTGCTTTTACATTTTATTTATGAACGCTGACAATTTGAAGGTAGCTGGTACATGCACATATTTCTAAATAAAGCATATATTTGTACCTTTCGTGTACATTTATGTGAAGTAAAAAGTTCTAAGATTAATTTCGCTTATTTCGACAATGAAATTAAATGATTAACTTTTTTGGCTAATCTTCATTTTTAGAACTCAGTGCTCACATGCTGGTCCGAGACCGCGATATCTATTGTTTTATCGATGCTCTGGAATATCCCATGTTACCAAAATGGACATATAAGAGCCCACGCATTGGTGTTGAATTGGAGACTTTCATAAATTGGCTCCATAAACAGTGCACATTTTTTGGCCGCTTGCAGTTGATGTGGATCTAGTCGCCACAAAACCCATTCCGATTAGGACTAATCAGCTTTTCAGAATAAAACAGTAATACATTCAAAGGGGTTAGAGGTAGTCAGAGGCCCGAAAAAATGACGATTTTTAATAAATTTTTTTTGCTGGTCAGTTGCTTTATTTTACAAAAATAAAAACGTAGCATTAATACATCATATTTCGACTTTACTTTAGCAAAATTTAAAAAAAAAATTAATAATTGTAAAAGTTATCGCTGTTTGTGTGGCGTCCGTTTCTCCAGAAGTCCCTTGCGGTGATCATCCCAAGTCCTTGATATTCATCTAAAATCAATCGGACAAAAGAAATTAGTTTTATTAATAGATATTCTTGTGCCTGTTCGAAGTTTTTTTTTTCAAAATTAACAATATGGCGGCCTCAGGAAATATTTTTCAGATTTTCGAGAAAAAACCGACAATTAATTAAAAAAAATCGAACTTTTTGAAAAGAAAAATCCTTCTATCAGGCACGAGTTTTTTATGTGTTTCAAAAGCGGTATAAATTTTATTGAAATCTACCAAGCGGTTTTCAAGTTACAGGGATCACCAGTTCAAAAAACATAAATTTGAGAAAAACGCTTTTAAAGTTGTGCTGTCGATTCCGGAGTGCCCGAGCGCCCTTTGTTAATTGTTGAATAGCTCGAAAAGTATTTGTTGGATTCACTTCACATTTTGACGCAATATTTTTAAGATATTATACTTTAAGAAAATGCAAAAAAAAAAATTTAATCTTTAGAAGATTCTCACTACCCCTAACCCCGTAATTCGCAATGCCTAATTTAATTTAATTTACCACTTTTAAGTACAGGGGGGTGTTAGTGGTACATTTCCAATCATTAATTAAGGTACCAGGTTTGGTTAGGTTGAAGCGGTTGTCCTGTGGAACACACTCAGGCTCATACCCCATTGTGATGCCGCGTGAGGATAGAGCAGGGCAGTGGCACAGTAGGTGCGAGATTGTCTCTTCCTCGTCCTCATCTAGACAAGGTACCAGACGATAAAGACTTTTTAAATTTTAAAGTAAGCGGAGTCACTAAAATCACACAATTTTTAAGCAAATTCACAAAGAGATCATCATCATCAGTCAGAGAGGAGTTTTAAATTTTTCTTAAATCCTCTATAATTTTATCGTCCGTAAGAATGAGGGATCCAAAGTCGAGCACTGATACCAAATTACTAGAGCAATTTCCGCACTTGAGTGATTATACAAATCAAATAAATCAGCGTCAGTCCCAAAATTGGACGAAAAGAAGATCGCAAATAGGTGAAAAGCCTCTCTCACAGAGGAGAGGAATACTATCACGAAATGTTTTAAAAAATGGATTTCGCTATTCAAGTAAGAATTTCAATAAATTCGATGCCACGATGTCTTCAAGCGACTATAAACAACAAAGGGTCAAGCACGAAGTATTAAATTTTACTATACAAATTTTTATGCAAATATTTACCCATGATTCAATAACAAAAACTTGTGTTAAGTTTGACAACTGATTTCGGATGCTATTTAATCCGTTGATGTAATTTGGAAGTAAGAGAAAAAGGGGCATAAGTTTATCCGCTTTCTGAAAAGGTAGTAGAAATTTGAAGAAAAGGTCAAAGTAAACTAAATTATTCGTATTCTTAAATTAACCACTTCCGTGGATTTGCCACATACTAATCTATTCAAGAAGTTGTTCGGTTCGACAAGAGAGGGGGTTGCTACTAGGCTACATTTTTTTGTTATGACGTATGAACGTATGTGAAGCTTAGTTTCAATCTGTCAATTCATACTTTGTTTACAAGCCATTCAAGTATCGAGGTGTCACAGTAATTTCTATAATGGGGAAAATCAAGTAACGTGAAGTGATTGAATTTTTATTTTTTGGAGGTTTAAAATCAAAGAAAATTTATGAACGAATGTGGGAAGTGTATAAAGACTCTTCGTGATCAATTAATACAGTAGAGAAATGGTACTAAATATGTAGTACAAGCTCGGAAGACGATCCACGTCAAGGACGTCCAAAAACAGCAACATCATCAGAAAATGTGGGAAAAATACAGTAAATCGTATTGGAAAATCGTCAAGTCACCGAAAGAGATTTAGTAGAAACCCTAGGCATCTCTTGGGCAGTGTAAGCCAAATTTTGACTGAGGTGTTGGGTTTCAGAAAGCTGTGTGCACAATGGGTGCCGCATTGGCTAACGACTGACTTTCTCAGGAACATTTAGAGCGTTTTCGAAAGGATAAAGTGGATCATCGGCCTTAACAACCGCGCTGTTAGTTCTGCCTTCTCCAAACTGGATGAAGAGGCAAAGCGAAGGACTTGGCTTCACTTGGTGTGTCCAATTGGCGCCGATTAGCACGAGAAAGAAACGTCTGGTGCGCTTTGTTAAACTCGGCAAAAAATCGGGTAAGCGGTTATCGCGCCAATTAAGAAGAAGAAGAAAGTGGATTTTGACCGATTTTGTCGATTTATTACTATGGATGTGACTTAGGTCTATCACCATAAACCTAAATCAAAACAGGAAGCCAAAGAGTGGTGTGAACTTGGTTCTTCGGCTCCGAAACGAGTTCGTGTCCAGAAATCGTTCAAGAAGGTGTTAGCATCAGTTTTTTGGTATGCGAGAGAAATTTTGCTTGTGGATTACTTGTAAACTGATAAAAGAATAAATTCTGAATAATACTGTAACCTTTTAGACTAGCTGAAGGAAAAAATTCGTGAAAAAAGACGCAGTTTGCAAAATAAATAAATTCCTTTTCATCAAAGAATGCACCGTGTTACAAAATAAATGGCATCTATTTTAACAATTTCTGCAAATTTCTATATGTTTCGCAAAAGCTTTACGTTTCCCACAAAAAATATATGTTTTCCATTCTTAGAAGACTTTTGGTACGTACAAATTTTGGATATTTTCTGTGTCTCATAGTCCCAAGCCCAGCGAATTATTATTTTTTTGGTTGAAACTAGACATCTTACATCACCTTTAATTATTGCTTCATTATATTTACCTATTAATAAGACCTTCGGGTAGGCGCCCTGAAAATGCGGCACTCGATTTTTTGTGTTTGTCCTTACCATTATTTCATGGAGTGTAGAATATATTTATTAGCAAATTAAAATCGCAAATTTTATAAAGTGTGTGTATTTTAGTTACCTCGTGGCAGCTAATTTCAAAACTTAAAATTGATATATTTGAATCCAGCAACAACTTTTCGAAGTCAAAATAGATTTAGCGATAAGCATTGCTTTATATTCGTAGCAGATATTCGTATTTTTAGCTCACTACGGACTCAGCCATAAACATGATGAAGAATGAAAGCTTACCAGGTTTGGTCTTCAGCTATGGCGAAAAAAGTAATTGAGCGAGTAACTTCGGCTGCCATCTCACTGGGGGCACGGCAGTAGAGTTATGCCCGTTTATTTCATACTTATTCACACACTTAACCAATCAGTCGTTGTTCAAGCGGCAATGAAGTAAATGGGTACTGCCTGTGTTGATTTTTTTTCGTATCTTATCTTACCAGTACAATCTCAGTTTTTTCGCAAACGAACTGCTGTCTTGAGCTCGGTTACGTCAGCTAGTCAGCTGATTTTTCAAATGTGCTGAGAGCTGGTTAACGGTCTGATATTGACCATAACTTCTAAGTATTTTTCACCATGAGGCATAATTTCTCCTTTTTGATGCTGTTCTAAGGATTGGTAGATTCCAAACATTCCTGAATATATCCAATATTTTCATCTTATAGCTGGAATCATAATTGAAAAATAATAATAATTTAAAAAATATATAATATAAATGCACAGAATCTAAAAAAAAAATTGAAAATTAAATAAAAAAAAAGTTTAATTAAAAAATGATTTCTTTTCGTCTATTTTCCAGAAATTTTCATTTCCAACATGATAACAGTAAATCAAGAGGCTTAACGGAACTGCATCAAAATTAATAAGTGCAATAAAAACATAATTATTGCGGAGGGCTACAGTTCAACGAAAAACTACGACAAAATTGAAAAGGCGACAATTTTGCTGGCAAAGTCTGCATCTCTCCAGCTCTATCTGTCTAGTACTCTGCCAACAGTTTACCAGCTCTAGTATTGTTGTTCTTGGTTTTTTGCTGCGGTCACTGCAAAAAAGTGTCATCAAAGTGTAATGATAATGTTAACAATGTGGAAAATTTTTATTGCATTTACGTTGGTTACGGTGCCCGCTACATTTGTGGCGGCGCGTCTGCATTCGTCCAGCAGTCTGGTATTGCATGGCATCGGTGGCGGTGCGGGCGGCGGTAGTGGTAGCGGCGGCATTGGTAGCCTCGTTGGCGGCTCGTTATCGAACAAAGATGCGCACGGTAAGTTTTAAAACAATTTTCCTATTCAATTTAATTTTTTTTTTCTGATAACGCGATTTCTTGCCTACAAACTACCACATACAAGTGTATATATATTGTACATACTTGTATGTATATGTATGTATGCTCATATATGTATTTAATCTTACATTAAAAAATATTATTTTTACTCCTTTCATTTCTTTTATGGTACTCGTAATTTTTTATGCTTCGAAAACTTTTTTTCTGCTTTCGCACTTCAAAAGTTTGCTCAACGTTGTGCCGCACAACATCCATTAGCATTAGTTAGTCGATAGCGCGTGACAGTCGGTGGCAGGTGGTGAAACTGATGTGCTTATACATGCATACATACACCATACGACCATAAGTTTGAACGGCCATTAACGGACTACCTGATTTCCGGCTGACTGCCGTTCTTTAATGCAGCGGTGAAAGTCTGCATCTATATTCGTAAACGCTGGGGATGAAGAGAAACTGTAGATTGCGCGTACTGCTCTGAGCTAACGGCTAACCGTTTGGCGCTGCCATGACTGGCCAAGGTGTCATCGCACCGTTAAGTGCAAAAATTGGTGGTGATATTAAATTTAAGTATTGCTGTGGCGGCAATTTTTACACAAATTGAGCAAGCGTGTAAGTGATAACGGTGAAGTTTTGCAAAATATTTAATTTAAAATTCACACAAAATTTTCAAGCTGCATCTCAGCGTTGCATTTTCAGTAGTTCGTGCAATTTGGAAACACTTTGTTGGTCAAAAAGTTTTTAATTCGATTTTATAATCCACGGAGCATAGTTAGTTGTACTGTTGATAATTAATATTTTGAAGGAAATATACAAATTTATAGATTTTCAAAATCTTAGTTTTTAGTACATATATATTACTTTTAGTACAAAACTTTCGACCGAAGTATCTGACAAAGCAGTTGTTCGCTAGAGAAGCACTAGAAAAGAGAGAATACTGCGCAGCTGTCTTCTTAGACGTAACACAAACATTTGATGAAGGCTGGCATGTAGCCTGCTATACAAGGTGAAACTCAATCTGCCTCACTGTTATTACAAAGAACTTAAATCATATCTAGAGAGTATACATTTTCTTGTGAAAATTAGTATTGAACATACTTAGAAGAAGCCTTCACGAAATTGAAGCAGGCGTTCCTCAAGATACTATTCTGGGCACGGTCTTATGCGCTTTATTTACTGCCGATCTACCCTTGACAAAAAGCACGCACACAGCTACATATGCGAACGATACGGTAGTAATGGGATCCATATCAGGCGAATACGGTGAGTGATTGATGGTTAAAATGTGATCTCTAGTCAAAAAATCAATCACAAGAGTGGATCGATGAGATGGTGCGTTATCATGCAATAAGCGCCAGCTTCCTCCATCGCGGTATTCAGGGCGAATTCGACGAATGCGGTGCAAAACGCTTCAAAACGCCATGGTGGAAAATCGCATTGACAGTATGGCCCGTTGGCATGAACTCCTTGTGGACGATTCCCTTGGAATCGTGAAAACAAATGAGCATAGACTTGATTTTTGACTTCTCCAAACACGAATTTCGTGGCTCGTCTGGGGCCTTCCATTCGGCACTTCAGTTTCATGTTGGAAAGACCACGTTTCATCAACAGTTAAAATGTTGTAAAGGAAGTTTTCGCTTTTTCTCGCCTCTTTAATGAGTACTTTCGAATGGTGATTTCTGAGCATATTTTGGTTCTCAGTTAACTTGTGCGGAATGAAACGTGCACAGACCTTTCGTAAGCCCAAATCATTCAATTCCGGTTCCATGAATCTCAACTATGATTTCGCTTAATTTTTGATAAACAATTTCGATAGAGTTTTCGTTGATTACTGATTTCATTTTAACCATCTCTGAACCTTGAAAGCACTGCTGAACTCAGGCACGAGATATGTTTCGGTAAACGTTCTACCGATTTTAAAACAAAATTTGATTCATCTCTTTGCTCGAATCTCATTTTTGTACCGATGACACAAACATACTGACACTTTAAGTCACCTGGAAGTCACCTAGGGATGTAACTTTCAACGCATTAACTCATTAAAAAGATGGCGCAATCAGAAACATTTTTATGGCTGGGATTAATACTTCACTCAATTTACTGATTACTCAAGCAAAAATTAGCATTATCACTGGATAATAAAATTTTGATCTACAAATCTGTACTTAAGCCAATATGGGCATAGGGGTTTCTAGTTTTGGTATTAAAATCTTAAAATTTGTTTTCAAAATCAGTATAAATAAATAAAAGTTTTATGGTCGGACCGCGTTTTACACTTTGCTTGTGCTGAGTTGCATTTATTTTTAATATTCCGCCCACCTCGTCCATCTTGTGCGACGAAAAGTGCAAATGAGAGTCTCCACCGTGTTAACCAATATCAGTATCGATCATCAAAACGACCAACTTGAAAATGGCTTGCTTCAATGTTAATGTTGCCACCCTCAAAATCCCATCATTTCCTGGGCGTATGTACGTTACAACTCGATCGAGAGGTCATTACAAAGGGAGAGCGCGTGAATCACTAAGTAAAACTAAATCGCTAATTTTCAAGTTCTGGTGCGTCTGCTTCCATCTGGACTATCCACCAGAAATTGGCCGGGAGTAGAAGCCGTTAAGTCAATAGGGTCGTCCGTCAAGTCACTCAATGATCATGAGCTTAGTGCCGCTTCCACTTGCTTAAAACTTCTTCAAAATTAAGCATTGTACTCTCAATGACGCGTTTTAAGTGGCGTTTTACTTCTTTTATTCCGGCTTCCCATATGCCGCAGAGTTTGATGGTATAAAGTGTCGTATTCTGGCTGTGTCATGTCTAGATATATATCTCTTCTTCTCGATATAGCATCGCATTTCAGAAATGTGTATTGGTGTGTCCAGGATTGGCTGTACAGATAGCTGTGCAATACTTTTTAACGTTCTCAGTCTGTCCTTAGAGAGGCTGGTCTCCCCTTTCAGTAAGTACATAGCCTGGCGTAGCCCCACAGCTTGAATTTTGTAGTCGTAGGTTTCCTCGCCTCTAAGCTCTGCTTTAGTGGTATGTTTTATTGAGAGAAGGAAAGGCTCGGATTCTATTAGTAACGAGGCCGCAGTCTCTCTGGTCAATACTTTCACTACTTCGTTCCAAAGCGTATCCCTGTGCTCTTGAAATAATATGAGCCGGGTGCAATATTGCGTCGCCAGTAAATTTAGATTATCCATGCACTCGAAAAACCATGCAAGGGAAAAACCTTTAGCGCAGCCTGACTGCCACTTCTAAATTTACCTTTACAGATAGATAGCATAAAATTCCGCTCGGAAGATGCTGGAAAAACTACCTATCAACACATACAGCTTTTAAGCATAGACAGTTATTAATCTGGATAGCCAGAATGGTTTTCATAAAAAGGCTAGCTCGCCTAAAATTATCGAACGTGAATCTAATAAAAGGGCATGATCAAGTTGGCACTCGTATCCTCATTCTTGATGGATTTTAGATATTCTTCGATATAGAAATTTATGCCATGTTAAAAATTTACAAACAAACTGAATTAAGCGAATTTTAAGTATCAGCACAAAGAAGTGAATAGTTACATAGAAGGTGGTAGTTATACGAGTGTTCATTGTAGAAAAGTAGTTTCGAGAAAAACTAGTTTAAACTTTCAAGTGTCCCAAAACATTTTCTACCATAAGTTTGTAAATCGTTTTCCAGTAAGAGCGCTTCAACTTTTTTTTGAATAAAACACAAACGGTTTGACTTTTTTAACTAATTTTTTTTTATTATCGAGTTTGAACATATACATTTAAGTATGAAATTCGATTTCTTTTGCATGACCACAGCATGCACGTTTTACGAAGTCCAACCGTTGAACCCAATTTTCGACCACTCTTTTGCATAAATCGGCCGAAATTCCAGCAATTTCGCGTTCAATATTGGCTCTGAGCTCACAAATCGTCGCCGGCTTGTTACTGTAGACCAATGACTTCACATAACCCCAAAGAAAATAGTCTAGAGGCGTCAAATCACACGAGCGCGGCGGCCATTCGACCGGTCCATTTCTGGAAATAATGCGCTCATCAAACTTACTCTTCAACAAATCAATTGTAGCGTGTGCTGTGTGGCTTGTGGCTCCGTCCTGTTGAAACCACATGTCGTCTAAGTCTATACCATTCAATTGCGCCCAAAAATAATCGTTTATCATGTCGCGGTATCGATTTCCATTCACAGTAACGTGGCGATCGTTCTCGACAACGAAAAAATATGGGCCAATTACGCCGCCGGCATGTAAACCGCACCAAACAGTGATTTTTTCGGGATGCAACGGTGCCTCAAGAATCACGTGTGGATTGCTTTCTGCCCAGTAACGCATATTTTGCTTGTTGACAAAGCCATTGAGCCAAAAGTGAGCTTCATCACTGAAGATGATTTTTTGGAAAAAAGTAGTATTGTTTTGAAAATTCTGGACGTATGTAACGCCTTAGGGTGCGGCCAGAGTGAACGCTGAAAGCCGAGCCGAGATTGTCAGTGCGATAAAGATTGTCAGTGCGATAAAACTGGTTACATACAAGTCAATACAAATAAGCTTGTGTATAACACAGTGAGCGCCGACAAGAGCAGAGAGCAAAGCCGATGAGTGCGAGAAAACAGTTTCAAAGCGTTTTGCTCGCTTTTTTGGATTGTTGATGTTTACTTTTTAGAGTGCAGTTGTGTTTTTAACACACTTTTATTAGGTCGGGTTGTATGTATGTATGTATGTATGTATGTATGTATGTATGTACATATGTATGTATGTATGTAACGGAATCTTTGAGCTTAATTTTCACTGGCTTCTAAAAATCTGATCGACTTGAAATTTTGCACACCTATCAAGGACCGATGACAATGCAATAATTTGATAAAAGTTTTCCATTATCCTTATTAGGATTGCCAGGATTAATATTTTCTTTTTTTACCTGTGGGCAAAAAGTAAGGTGAATTTGGTTGTAAAATGAAAAATCTTTATTTATTCTTGTAAATCAATTTCATCCCCTTCAAAATAATTCCCTCTCGATAAAATACACCTATGCCAACGATTTTTCCAATCTCTTGAGTTTTGTGAATAGCCAGAAGTCAAATCAGGCGAATACGGTGGTTGCGGAACGATATGCGTGCAATTTTTGGCGAAATGGTCACGAAGAACGAGTGCAGTGTGAGACGGTGCATTATCGTGATGCAAAAACCAAGAGTTGTTGGCCCATAATTCTGGTCTTTTTAGATGAATTGCTTCACGTAAACGACGTATAACGCTTAAACAATATTCCTTATTAACAGTTTGGCCAGGTGGAAGGAATCCATAGTGCACTACACCACGAAAATCGAAAAAAAACTGGCCAATGGAGTGAGGTAGCCGTTTCTCAGGCTCCCTCCACGAAATAAATATAAGATAAATCATTATATAAATGATGAAATTCACCAAATTCATTCCTTTTTAGTGTAATTGGATGTTTTCCAAACTCTTTTGTGTTAATAATTGCATTAATCACACTAGGAGAAGCAAAATACCCTTCATCAGATGAATCCATTACCGTGTACAGCAATTTTATAAACACAAATGAACAACAAAATTAAATGACATAAGAGCAAAACACATGGAATAAACAAAATTTCAGCGCTGATTCTCGCATTCACTGTGTTATATTCAAATTTTCTTCTCGCATGAAAATAAGCATCAATAAGCTCGGCTCGACTCGGCTCGGCATCAGCGTTCACTCTGGCCGCACCCTTAAGCCGGCCATACACATACAGTTTCAACTGATAGTTTAAACTGAACAGTTTAAACCGTCAGTTGAAACTGTACACTGTTGAAGCAAACACACATACAGTTCAATTCTTCAGTTCTGGCAATGGATTCGAAGAAGCAAGACGATAATAACAGATTTCTTCGTAGCACCAGGTTCAATTTCGTCCAATTTTTTTGCTAATTTGGTATATGCATCATCTCTTTTCATACGGTCATGATAATCATGACTCTTTACTTGCCAAAGACAAGGTTCCGATCGATACATTTCAATAAAATCGCTAATTATTTGATTAGGTTTATTACGCGCCATCTTAACTACGCGAAAATTATACTTTTAAAAAGGAATACCACAGAATACAACACACCTCCTCTTAATTGAATTGAGAAATGTACAGCGAACCCCCACACACGTAATAATCAGTTTAAACTTTCAGTTTAAAAAATTGAAAATTTCATTTGTCTCAGTTCAACTGTAGAGTTGAATTGAACTGAAACTGAAATATCCACACACGTGGATGTTAGACTGTACAGTTGAATTGTACAGTTTAAACCGTCAGTTGAAACTGTACACTGTTGAAGCAAACACACATACAGTTCAATTCTTCAGTTTTGGCAATGGATTCGAAGAAGCAAGACGATATCGCCCATTTCGCTTTACTTTTTATCTTGTTAAGAAATCAAACAAGTCGTAATACCAGAGTGCCGGTTTGTAAATACTATCCGCTGATGATCCAGACTTCTTTCACGCTTCAACTTTCTTTTTCTCTTTGCGAAAAGCAGATCTCAAACTGTTCACTTTATTAATAACAGATTCCTTCGTAGCACCAGGTTCAATTTCGTCCAATTTTTTTGCTAATTTGGTATATGCATTATCTTTTTTCATACGGTCATGATAATCATGACTCTTTACTTGCCAAAGACAAGGTTCCGATCGATACATTTCAATAAAATCGCTAATTATTTGATTAGGTTTATTACGCGCCATCTTAACTACGCGAAAATTATACTTTTAAAAAAGAATACCACATAATACAACCTCCTCTTAATTGAACTGAGAAATGTACAGCGAACCCCCACACACGTAATAATCAGTTTAAACTTTCAGTTTAAAAAATTGAAAATTTCATTTGTCTCAGTTCAACTGTAGAGTTGAATTGAACTGAAACTGAAATATCCACACACGTGGATGTTAGACTGTACAGTTGAATTGTACAGTTTAAACTATCAGTTGAAACTGTATGTGTGTGGCCGGCTTTAGACATCCGATGCCGGAACGATACATCGATTGATTGTTGAAAACAAACTAAATGTTTTTCTCGCTGTATACTTTGCCCTACGTTCCATATTCATGCAACTCTGGCTAAAGTTGCGAGAAGCTTACGCACTCTATAAGTTATTGCATACTATAGGCCAGTTGAGAATTGTAGACTTGTGTGCCAGTATAGGGAGGCGTTTCTTTCGTATGTACTTTGGAAGTTTACGCTCCCTACGGTATACTCTGGAGCTTATCCACTAACTGTATAGAATTCATAATTGTTTTATTTCAATGTCGAATTATTTCTGGGAAAACGTGTACCTTTGAAGATAGCGAAATTATTGTCTTGTTGCCTTAAGGTGGAAGCTTGAACTGCGGTATTTTGCCACTGTTTCTGGTTGATAGTCCTAAATCAAAAATAAGACAATAATAGTAAATATGTAGCTTCAAACTTTAAAATCCGTTAGTTTTTAAAGCATTAAACAAGTTTTTCCTTTTAACTAATATATATTATTTTATCCATTCAAAAGTAAAAATCTAGCGTTCCAAACTTGCCTCGAGAACTTTATATATAAGTAACTTCAGCGTATTTTCAGCCCCATTTAAGAGGGCTCTTGTAGCAGCTTAACTGGCTTATTAATTTTTTTCTTTAAGCAATCCCGCTCATATATTATTATTGCACGATTTTTATGTGGCCATAAATATCTTGTCTGAATTTATATGCAACTCGCGAGTCATGGTGCCCGGACATGTCGTTTAGTGCTGTCGCATTCGCTTGTACTTACAGAATTGTCAGCATTAATCAAAACAAATGTCCGTGTGAATCATTATTTGCCAAGTCTGTTGCCACTTCACACTGCGAAGGGAGAAAACTACAGTAGCCACTCGATTACGTGAACTAAGAGAAATAAAAAAATTAAACAAAATAATAAAAATAAAATAAATAAACTTATTTATTTATTTCTGACTGATTCTGATTTTAGACTACTTAAAGACTACAACAAGTATATTTCAAAAATAAGGAAAATAATGATTAAAAAGATTATAATGGAAAACAGTATTCAGCAAATGAAGGAAGTATTCTTTAGTGAGTGTGAAATCAAGATAGTCAGTATGAATAAATTCGAAAGTATAAACACGTGTAAATAAAATTTGCATATACTAGATGTGTTTTTGCCACTTTTACGCAACTGTTGCCTTCAATAATTTTTTTTTATTACGACATCCTTTTAACAAACGGGCGATATACCTGGTCGTGCACTAAGTTTTCTTACAACTTTGAATTAGTTTTTAGCATGAAGCAATAATTAAAGATGATGTAAGGGTCGTATTTTCACCCTGTGTTGACCATCCTGAGGAACTTAATAAATTCGTGATGTCCTTTAGAAAAAGTTATTTATTCATTTCCGGGCAAATTCTAAAGAAAAAGTACACAAAAGCATAGAAATACTTTGCTAAGAAAGTTGGTAGACCCTAATGGCGGGCTATTTTGAGTTGGATTCGATCTTCGATATTCGCTAGTTGTCGAAGATCGAAAATCGAATGTCAATTTAGTATTATGAGCGGCGTGACCCTGTCGAAATTTTCGTCGAATTTAGAGTCGCATGCAATTTTGCTTTCGATTGTGTAGCGTATTGTGGGAAAATTTGTTAAAATGTAAGTTGTTTGCGATTATTTATTGTTTTATAGTAACAAAATAATAAACATATACTAATTTTGTGAAATTGTATGCAGGTCGAAGGTCGTGAGTACAATGAGATTGATTTTGAACTAAATAGCAAATAAAAATAAGTAGAGGAACTGAAATTCATATTTTATTTTCGAATCACGAATATTTGAATAAAGAAAATTTATAGCAAAAATAAAACAGAAACTATGGCGTAAAGGTTTTTATTTAATATCTTTTAGTTTTTCTATAATATTCTAAGAATTCCTATCATTTCTTACGTTTTCTGCTTCTCCGTTATTTGACTCCACTTCAATAATATCTTCAGCATCATCGTTGAGGGCCTCATCGGATAACTTTTCATCCGGAAGTTGAACATTGTAAAACAGACAAATGTTGTGCAAAGCTGCACACACTTTAATAATTTGTGTTGCTTTTTTTGGCTAATAGTGGAGAGCTCTTGCCTGCAACAAACATCTTAATCGGTTTTTCAAGACTCCAATTGTTCTCTCAATGATACTTCTCGCTTAACAGGTTGTTTGTTGTATGCCCTTTGTGGAGACCCTTCCTCAGAGTTTCTGAATGGCGTCATTAAATATGGTTTTAGAGCGTCACCTGAGACAGACAAAAATTATTAAAAACGGAATTTCAATTGCTGTTTATTACATATCGAGGAGCCAAGTATTGCAACGATCATCGCGGCCAATGGCGACATGTTGAAAGCCATAGAATCATGAGTAGCTCCTGGATTTTTCGCATTTATATAAGTTATTTTCATTGTATGATCACAAACCTAAAATTTACATTATTCGCATTTAGAATTTATGACTCATATTTACATATATGTAAATGTCTACTTGCAATCATAGCGTTAATGCTGTAGAATCAGTTCCTGTGGTCATACAAATGCTGAACTTCTTTCCTGGGAGCGACAATTTTAATATGCGTGCCATCACCACAGCAAATTCCTGGAATTCGGTATTTGCTATAAAAATGTGCTTTTGGTTGTTGCCGATCAGCCTCTGTACTACTAAATTGTATCCATTTTTGGCAAATATAATTTTCCAGGACATCTATTACTTCCGATAGCACAACAGACACTGTGGGTTGAGGAAGTCCTAGCATTCCTTCATTACCAATGCTCAATTGGTACGATCCCTGAGCACAAAATCGCAGAAATGTTGCTAGCTTTAAAATATTTGGAATAGATTTTGCTCGGGTGCCTTCTGTAACTAGTTTTATGTACTGGCCAGTAGGTTCATAAACGCCTCTTTAGGTAATCTAAAGTTCTTTAAAAATCTGTAAAGAAATTTCTCTAATACTAAGTACGTCAACACATTTTGATAATTCTAAACTTACTCAGTGGAAACCATTTCTAGGGTGTTGGATGCGTCCCTCAACCGTTTTCTACTTCTAGCTAGTTCCACTAATCTTTCATCGTCCGATGAATCGTTGAACCACAACTCCGTTGTACTTATTTTCACAAAAAATACTTTTCTTAACTTTTAAAAATGTTGTTAACAAAGAATTCCAATACAGAGTTGCCCATATTCGACGGACCCGACGGATTTCGATGACTCTTTGGGTCCATTCTAATCGACGAGGCTTGTCCGCAGGCAACAATCTTTGCGTCAATTGAATCTTATACGGGAATAAATGCAAATCAATTCGGGTAATTCTTTGTAAAGTGGTCCGAGCAATGCCCAACTGCTGAGAACGGCGATTTTGAGATGTCTTTGGCGACGCCTTGGTCGGTTTTGATTTGGCCTCTTTCGATTAGAAAGAGCATCACCAATCGAAAACCTTTCATACAAACGTTTAATGGTGTTCTTAGAAGGCGCACTCCTCACATTATTTAATTTTTTATACGCACGTTGAGTTTTCACAATTGACTTCTTTTGTTGAGTGTAAATTTCAACAATTTGGGACCGCTCGCGTGGTGTGTACTGTTCCATGGTAAAAATCTGCGTGGACTGACGCTTCCAACGCGGTATGTCATTAAGCGACCTGACGTCTCTGTCAAAAGATACAGGGTTGCCAGATAGGTCCGTCGAATATTGGCAACCCTGTACAATCGCTTTTTCTTTTATTTTGATTTGCTGTATCAGCTGAGAAAAAAGATCTATTGTAAATGCGTCGAGCGATCGAAATTCACAATAGTCATATTCTTCAGCAAATGAGCGCCATAATACCAAATTAAAATTCGTACGATCAGCACTTTCGACTACAGTCGAAGATCGAATGTTGCTCATAATAAGGGCCAATGTTTTTGTTGTGCCACAAAACGTGAGCAAATGAGGGCGCTAAGTTTGTTTGTTCATGTCCCAAGAGACAAAATATTTCAAAAAAAAAAAAAAAAAACAGATTGGGTCGAATCGTGCGGCACTTCCTTAGAACAAGGCCAACAAATTTTGCGTGTATCACTTTTCCGCAACGCCTTTCAAGATCAGGCCAGATCGGAAGAGCGCAAAATTGTCTATTGATGCTCTTCCGATGCCTATCGAAATTTTGCATTGCTGGAATGAGCCCGAGGCGAAGCATCCTCCGGTTGATGCTTCTACGCAAACAGGGTAAATTATTTTTTATTTAGTGTCGTTTTATTTAAACGACTTTTGATTTAGATCAAATACTAATTGTCGTGTGTTTCACCTGAAAAAAGAATTTACCCGTCTTAAGGAACGATTTGTGAAGCTGGATAAATTCAAACCCCACGTCAATCAAATACTTTCTGAGTGGCAGATTAAAAAAATAGAAGACGCACCCAAAACAATTCATTGGGTTTGAGTGAACATGGTACAGGCAGTATCAAAAATTCAAATACGGATTAACCTACCAAAGGTCTTTTGAGACTGGGAAAAATATCTTCTTTGTGGGAAACTTGTCGTTTTTAAGATATAACTTAGGTTGTCAAAGCTTTTCTGAAACGCACTGAAAGTTGCAGAAATTATTAAAATTCAAGAATTAAGTGGAAAATACTAAGTTAAGTTGTATTTTATTTCTGTATGGCTTTGGTTAGTACAATTGTTTGGCAAGCTACGGACTTAGACTTGGATTTAGGATATTCATTAAAATATAGTAACTAGGCACATACAGATGCCAATCACGCGCATTGTAAATATATATGAGAAATCACCTGAATAATTAAGTACCACTCATAAAATAAAAAAAAAATTTTATGTGGTTTACATCGACCTTTTCTAATGTTGTTACTACCTTTTCAGAAAGGGCATACACGGACACATAAAGGAAGATACCTTTTTTCACTCACCTCGAAATTACAACAATGGACTAATTAGTATCCGAAATCAGTTGTCAAATTTACGTTGTGTAATCTTTTATTATTCAATCAGGGTTTTTAACATTTATTTAAATTATTTTTAATTAACAATGTTGCTGAAAAAAAAAATTATAATGTTCGATATTTGCTTTAATACAGGTTCTTAAATAGTCCAACTCACATATGCAATCACGTTGGCTTGTGTTCACTCTTTGAAACCTCATGCGCTTGTTGTTGTTCATTCCTACGAATATTCGTTTAAGTGAGTGTTCATTTAAACGAAAGACTAGTGTAGTACGTCCCAGAGAGAATACTCGTTCACTAGTCATGTTCGCTGTTAAGTTATGTAATGGTTCTTGAATATTTCAAGTGTTGAAATATTCATTTCTTATAAGTAAAAACATTTATGTAGATATGTCCTCATGCAGCTAAGAATGTAGACATTTGCCTTTGAGCATACAAATTTTATGGCTGCTGGGGTTGAAAACGCTTTAAAGTGCAAAAACAGGTGAAAATAAATGGTAGCGTTGCCAGATGTATATGCACAAGTATGCAAATATCTTCTCATTTACATGTACGCATATCCATACATATGCATACATATGCATGTGTAGATGCATACCAAGAAGCACATAAATCCAATGCGCCACTTGAGTGCCCACATCTCTCAACAAGGCATAAGTGCATATTTGAATGTGATATGTGACCGTCATCCATATGCATGTTTCTGTATGTATGTATGTATGTGTGTATAAGGGAGTACGACCGTAAGCTGTCTGGTGCTTTACAAAAGTTCAATCCTGACCTTTTCACATACATACATAGTTACGTAAGAAGAAATGAATGGAATAAATATCAATATATTTACAGTTAAATACCCCAAAGTGTAAATATATGTAGAGTACTTTTTATATATAGTAAATATACATCGCAGCAAATCGGGCAGCCTCTAGTTTAATGGTGTACTCGACACTTTGTGAATATTTGCAACCATATGAAGCGCATGCGGATAATATTCAAGCTCTAGCATCTAGGTAGGTGAAATGGTTATAGTACCAGTCTGACACTTCCCAAGTAACACTAAAGCGCCAATTTGATAGCATTTTGAGACCTCCAAGGGCAGATATCTATAGTCAACCTGAGCTGTTGATATAATAGAGAAGATTGTGGGATTTAGGTTGGAGCCACTGCTCCAGGTCGTGGAAGAAAGGATCACACAGACCTTAATCGTCTAGCTGCCAAACTTGGACATTTACAGAGAAAGTGCTCAACAGTCTTCTCTTCTGAAAGGTCCCCACAGCTACTGCAATGAGGATTAAATGGTCAACACAGCTGGTCCAATGACCGGTAAACACAGCTAGGAGTTTGGAAATTGACTAATGTGGAAACCCCAGAACTTTCTGCATCCTGCGTCTATTGTATTGGGGCTAAGGCGTTTTCGAAATAGTACTCGAAGAAATAGAGCTCCATATGTTCTGCGCTCTTTTTTAAGAAATAAGTCGTGCAATCGCAACAGTTAGAAGGATGTCGATGACCGAGTGGAAGACCTCTGCGACTAATGCAGTCGATGTTAATATCTCCCTCGCTCCCACGTTCCCTATGCATTCCACATGCCCGCATAATCGCAAAGACTTTTCTCTGAAAAACATTAGCAGTATTCGGCATTTTTAAGGAAATGGAGGAATTGGCTGAAATACAAGTTTTCCCCTTGCTTCGCTGCTGCCTACTTGACATGATCCCCAAACTCCAGTTTGCGGATAGAGAGATCTGTGCGAAGTTCAGAGAAACGCAGTGTTAGCTGCTTTAAAATGCTGTCATGTTCCCTGAGAGATTACCCCCAGAGGCCAACCTACTTTAACCTGATTCCACTTTGAGCTGCGATGGAAATAACGTAAAAGTCGATGATCGAAGTAAGTCAAAACGACATTCAGGGCAGCACTGGATCAAGTTTTACATGCTCCTGTGATGCCAATGCATACAGTCCTTTGAGCCCTCCCAAGTTTAATGATGTTATAGCCCTTCTGAAGAGCTTCCCACCAAACCAGGCATGCATTCGTTAAAATCGGCAGAACCACTAATTATAATTATAAATACATCCAAAGAACGACTTGTTGCTTGATACCCCATTGGCTTGATACCCCATGGCCGAACATAAATTTACTGGAGTAGAAAGCCTTCTTTACCCGATTTTCAATATGTAGCTTCCAGTGGAACTTGGAGTCAAATATCACTCCAGGATACACGAGAGAACGTGGTTGTTTAATCTGGGAAGTTTAAAGTGTGGAGATTTATATATATTTCCACCAATAAAGGTCTCATTCGATTGCATGGAGAAGGACTCTTTTGTATTGGGTATGGAAATAAGTTTCCATCCTTTCTTAGCAAAATTTACGAATTATTTAATCAAGATATTATGTGAAGTATGTGCCTCGAGAACTAAAGCTTTACTCGATCTTTCAGGCAGTATACGGATTCCTCTGACGAAAAATTCGACTTCTTTTGACTTGATCCACTCATTGAGCCATTTTGCGATGCTCTCGTAAGAAGTGAACCACTTTATTGAGCTCACTGCATTGGTGAAAGCAGATGGTAATCCGACGGTGCAATGTCTGGGGAATACGGTGGGTGGGGCAAGATTTCCCAGTTCAGATCCTCTAAATATTTCTGGATCGATTTAGCAACGTGTGGCCTGGCGTTGGCGTACAACAAAATCAGTTTGTCATGTCTACCGTCGCATTCCGGCCGCTTTTTTTTTGATAATTCGATTCAAAGGCATTAATAGCAGTCGGTAACGATCGCCATTAATGATTTCAGATGGTTTAAGGAGCTCATAATAGATGACACCCTTCTGATTCCACCAGATGCACAACACAACTTTGGAAGCATGCATTTTTTTCCCCCCTGTCGATGGACCTGGTTCACCTGGTAGACTTCAGCATTTTCGACGCTTAGGGTTATCATAAAAGATCCATTTTTCGTCGCCAGTGACGATGCGATACAGAAAACCCTTTCTTTTCTGCCATTCAAGTAGCCATGAAGTATGACTTCCCGCAAATGCTGTTTTTTCGAGACGAACGTAGACATTTTTGACGTCAGACAAAAAGGATCTTTACGCTTCAAACGAATGTCAACCACTGCGATTGAGACCTCACATATACACTTTCAAATCACCAGTAAATTACTAGAGCGAACACAAAAATAGTATCAGCAGCGACACAACAGATCAAATGATTCTTTTACAATCCAATTACGAATATTAGAAAATGAAAAAGAAATTTTCTCAATTGGCTAGAGATGACAAGAAAAATAGAAACTGCAAGCTTATTTATATTTATATAGTATTGCACAATATAAGAAGAGGAAGTAAATATGGCTATTGTTCTTTATAAATCCTTGAATAGAGAGGACCTGTCACTATTTAGGGTTCATACAATGCTATATAAATCAATGTGGACCTAAGAGATCCAGCATGGGGCTGCTCAGCCCCACCAATATAAACTCAATACAAAGCTTTCAAAATAAGGTATTACAATGCGCTGGTACGTTCGCAACACCGATATCGAACGCGACCTTGGCATTGAACCAGTTGCCACTTTGATTGATAGAAACGCTAGGTCTTATATGGAAAGACTACGCCACCATGTAAATACCGAAGTCTCAGCCCTATTTGACCCAGGTAAGTGGAAATAAAAGCTGAAACGAAAAAGAACCGCAGGAGCCCACTTCTCTGCAAGCTTTGTCCAGATCATTATTAGATTCGAGTTCTTTAGAAATCTATCAACAGCTAAATTCTATGCTCTCCTTCTTCTTAATTGGCGCGATAATCGTTTACTGGATTTTGGACGAGCTTAACAAAACGAGCCAGCTGCTTCTTTCGTGTGCTAACCGGAGGCAATTGGACACTAAGTAAGTGTTCAATTCTAACTTAGTTTCAACAAATGTTAATGGAGTT
Source organism: Anastrepha obliqua (assembly GCF_027943255.1). NCBI lineage: Eukaryota > Metazoa > Arthropoda > Insecta > Diptera > Tephritidae > Anastrepha > Anastrepha obliqua. The sequence continues at coordinate 47,080,031 of NC_072896.1, read as the reverse complement.
GTCAGTTGAGAAAGCTGTTTCTGGGAGCTTTCTGATAAATAGTAAGAATGCCCTTCCGCCTGCCATACCTTACAAGTGTTTTCAGGCAAAATTGTACTAATTTATATCATGTTAAAGATGAGTTGAGATGAGATGTTAAAAAGAAATAATTGGGGCGTACCCTTCTGTCAGAAGATTGACCAAGCACCGTTTCCTATTTGTGGCGTGCGTCTTGATGTTGTTTCACAAATGGAGGGACCTACAGTTTCAAGCCGACTCCGAACGGCAGATATTTTTATGAGGAGCTTTTTCCATGGCATAAATACACTCGGAGGTTTGCCATTGCCAGCCGAGAGTTGACCGCTTTAGAAAAAACGTTTCCTAGCATTTTAGTATTTCATCACGGAGACTCGAATCTACGCACTCCCGAATGTTAGTCACGCACCAACCCATTCGGCAATGATGGCCAATTATATCTTGAGATATTTTTAGTGTCAAATTAAAGTTGAAAGAGTGAACCACAGACGTTATATTAATATAGTTTCTTTAAAAGAATCATTACAACATAATGCAATACGCGTAATAGCAGATTTCATTCTATTCGATGACACATTTAAGTATCATAAAATATAACCATAATAACACTCACGTTGGTACTATCAAGCTTTGAGAGCTGATTTCTATTAGAAATTCTTCATGGTTATCCTGCTTTAAAAATGCAGTGAAAAAGTGTAATCACAGTGCAACCATGAATACAGGACATGCGAGTACACCTCAACGACAACAAGAATAATGAGGGGCAGCTCCAAGGAAGGCAAAGCAAAACCAGAGCTGCTACGTAAAAATAGAAAATATGCACATAATAGTAGTATGCAAGTAAGTTTGTGTGCAAGCAATAAGTAGGCGGAAGAAGAAGAAGAAATGATTGAGCAAAGGCAAAGAGAGGAATGAGAGTCTGATGAAGTAAAAGACATTATTGTTGCTATGAATAGGAAAGTGTTTCATTGAACGAGGAAAACGATACGAGCTTCATAAAAAAAACTATTCTCGAAGAGCTTAAAGAAAGTTGCAAAATTCTGTAGCAAACTAAAGTAAAAGTGGAATTAAAAAATATAAATATTATAAAGGTGAGGAAAACTGCTGTAATTGGATGAGGTAGGAGGACTTATAACACAAAAAAAAACAACAAATGCACAGAAGAGTAGAGTTTTCCAAATACGCAATGGTTTATGTTGACAACACTTAGTATAAAAATGCTAGGTTGTTCAATAAGTTTTGCGGTTCGATAAGGAAAACACAATTTGTGGTTTGAAAAACGCTTTATTAAGGGGTTACATACGTTCAGCAGCGCCAAAAATGCGTTAAAATAAAAACTGTTTTTAGAGGGGATAACAATAGAAATAAATATAAAAGAATTTTATATATTGTTTATTAGTACTTAAGGGGACAGATACCTGTAAACGGTCATATTTTCCATGATTTTCATTAAAATAATTTAAAATGAAGAAGTCAATATATTTTTTTCAAAATTAGCACACAGTTTATTTATACATTAAAATAGTATAACAAATTTTTTTTATTTTAATCATTTAAAATGGCGGAGGTACACTCAATTCTTCCAGGAAGGCTTCGCAATCGGCGTACATTGTAGCATCGGCGTCACAAAATACAAAAAACCAAAACTTTTGTTTGTTATTAATGTCATCATTTCTATATGAAGTAAAAAAAATGGGGGGAAAAAGTTCGCGGAATAAAATGCTTAAAAAAATTAATTTTGGGGCGAATTTTCCTACCATTTTGGCTTCGAAAAAAATAGTTTTTTGAAAAATATTCGAATTGTAAATTTAAATAGAAAGTAGTATCATAAAAAAGATGTGTGCAAATTTTCAGGGAGATCGGTCAATAACTTTTCGAGTTATCGTGTACGGTAATTCGAAAAATACAGTTTTGAAAAAACGCTTTTAAAGTTTGAATACATGAAAATTCAACCTCTCCCAGCGCTCGAACGCAAAGAATAGAGTCGTCACGGTTGACGACCTATAATATAAGAAATACTTAAATTAACTTTCTAAACTTTTTTTGACAATTCTTAAAGGATTATATTAACATTTAATGAAAAAAAACTTTTTCTTCGAAATTTTACAGGTATCTGTCACCTTAAACTTTATAAAAAAATGTATTTTAATTTTTCTTTACAAAAATTAGTATATAAAAAATCACGTGACCCAAAGAACAATGAAAAAGTTGTTTCATAGTTTGCATCATTTCTCCTTGAAATGTTGATGGATCTGTAAAGAGTAAAAAAGTTCTTGTAAAATAAAGTTGTAGCTATAGTCGGTCGAGCCGGATTTTTGAATTTCGGAAAATTTTGCAATTTACTACATTTTGAAAAAAAGGTATGCGTTTTACGTCATACATTTCACATTTTAATCACGTTTATACAATTTTTTAATAAAAATATTGCAAATCCGGCTCGCCAGACTGTAGAAAAAACTATTTTGAATATTTAAAAAAAACCGCAACAAAACATATAATAATCATATAATAATCTTTAAAAAAATCGTTTTTTTCAAAATACTGGACGTATGTAACCAATTATTATTATTATTATGATATATAAGAAAAGTAGAGGAGATCCACTACTTTACATTGAAATGGAGCACTAGTGTAAACACCTTCGGCTCTGTAATCAATTAATCAGTATAGTCTCCCTGAGCATCAATACATTTGTTCCAACGATATTCCAACGAGATTCCAACTTATGCATTCCATCCCTGAAGTGAGAATCTGGAAAGACTGCAGTTTCCGTTTCCATAGCTGTTCTGACTTCGCATTTGATGAGAAACACTTTCCACGCATGCATTTTTTTAGGTCTAAAAACAAATGGAAGACAGGCAATGGCAAGCCACGGAGTGTATTTCTGCCATGAAAAAGCACCTCATAAAAAATGTCTGCCACTCAGAGTTGGTTTTAGAACTGTACATCCCTCCATTTATGGAGCAGCGTCAAGACGCTCCCCACAAATAGGGAGAGGGGCTCGGCTCAACACCTAGTAGAAGTGCACTTGCCAACTATTTTTTTTATTGTAAATATTTGTAAAAAGATGTAAGTTGTTAGGGCCAAATCCGGTAAAAGAGGTGGATATTCCAACAAATCGAACTTTAATTCATGTATTTTTGCCTTCTCTTTTGTGACACGGTGCATTGTCCGGATGAAAAGGAATTTTTTCTTTTGTAAACTGGGTAGTTTTTCACGAATTTTTTCCTTCAGCTGATCTAAAAGCTTACAATAATATTCAGAATTTATTATTTTACCAGTGTGCAAATAATCCACGAACGAAATTCCTTTCGCATCGCAAAAAAGTGATGCTAACACCTTCTTGACCGATTTCTGAACACGAACTCGTTTCGGAGCCGAGGAACCAGATTCACAACACTCTTAGCCTCTCGGTTTGTTTTATAATCATAGTGATAAATTTTCTTTGCTTTTAAGTCTTCCAAAAATAAAAATTCAATCCCTGCACGATACTTGATTTTTTCCATTGTAGAAAATACTGTGACACGTCGACACTAAATGGCTGGACAGAGTGAAACTAAACTTCACATACGTTCGTATGGAGAGTGTACCAATATAACAAAAAAAAAAAAGTAGGCTAGTAGCCATGCTCTCTCTTATCGAATCGCAAAACGTATTAAACAACCTAGTAAGTTAAACATTTTATCTCTATGCGCATTATTAACAGCTGGGCGACCAACGGTGTGCTATAAAAGCCGCTCTTGCACATATCAGTCGCATATTTGTTTTAATCCCTCCAATGGCATTGGTTTTTTCTTGGCAGGTACAAACCTCTTCACGCATTTTTTTCTGGTGAAGTTTGTTTTAAGCGACTCTCTGATATATGCGTATGTCTGCACATTTATTTCATATCTCTTGTTCCAAGATGCTTGCCTGCCACTTATTATTACGCCTCTTCGTTACCAGCTCCTGTAGAATCTTTAGTACTTCAAAACTTTTTCATAGAATCTCCCGGACATCGGCTACACCAGCTTCTGGGATCTTTATTTTAAAATAAAGAAAATTGTTAAAAATTAATCGAAATGTAGTTTCAAGAAAAATTCTGAAAATTTGATACCTTGAGCTCGGGCAAAAGAATTGTGGGAAGCCCTGCTTAGACGAATAGCTTTTAAAAAATTTGTCAAGCGCGTGGATTTCGGCATACACCAGCCTAGTTCACTACCATCGTTTTTTCACTTTCCTTTCCTTGACACTTTAGATAAACTTTCCACTGAGAAATAAATACAAGAAAAACAATGCGACAAACTTTTGCGAGTTAACACAAAGCACAGTTTTAATAGGTACATATTTTTGTATAAATAGTTTGTATACCGTTAGATATATATGTATATGTATCTGTATGTATTTGTGAGTGTAATCTAGCCCAGCCACTTTCTCTTTTAGTAAAACAAGAAAAAAGTACACGTACACTTAAAAGGACCCACCTACATAACTCCTCTCCATACCATCTTTGCAGCAAAGAGCACAGAAAGGCCACACACATACATACATACGCATTGAAAAATAGTTGAAAACACATAAAGCTATAGTCATCTATACGCGCCCACACTTTGTCACTTTTCGCATTTTCACGGCACGCACGTACACTGGTATATGGTGAGTAAGTATCGTTCTTCCGTATCCTGAATTTTCGTGCTCCAAATTTTTTTTGTAGTTGCTGTTGGTTAGTTGCGGCTGTTCGTTGCTGCCACATTGACAGCACATTGTCCTCGTACACGTTGCCACGTTTGCACATTGCCACGGCATGTTGCCATGCAACTTGCGTGCAGCTCCTTAATTCATTGCAATACGAGATGCATCCCCACATCCTCTTCTTCACTTTGCCCATACCCTTATTGCCACAATTGCAGTTACTATTTTTTCGTTACGTTGCTGCTGGCGGATATGCTCGGCTATCGCAGCGACAATTGCATTAACACACATTTTATGCTGCTGCTGCTTCTGCTTCTGCCTCTGCTTCATCTTCTACTTTTACTACTACTTCATCGTCGGCGCTGTTGTTTTACCTCCCCGCCTTCCCGGCTCTTAGTGAAAAAATACTTTAGTTGGTAGTTAGCATGATAACTGGAATATTTTCTTTCATAGAATAAAAAAGTAAAGAACAAATGAAAGGAGGATATCAAAAGAAAAAAAAAAAAACAATATCTCATGCGAAGGCAACTCACGGCTTGTGGAAATAAAGTCAAACCAAGCCGAGTACTCGTATCCTTGAATTCTTGAAAACGTGCACTCGGAAGTTTGTGCATGTAATTAGTGCTTTAATTGTGACAGGCATTTCGAGCAAAAAATTAAAAAAAGAGAATTGAAAATGTATAACGCAACTTGAAACAAAAATAAATGTGGAAGCTTCATTTCGACGTTACCAGAATTTAATTGTGCAATAATTATACAAAGCAGTAGATTTTCTGGCGAATCTTCGTTAGCTACTCTAGAGAGCAATAAAACTGGTTTAGGGAGATTTCTTTAATGGCTCGTGTTTACGTGAGCTCTTTTCTTTTGAAATTAAAAGAATTTAAGGCACAAAATATTCGAATATTTTTCCGACTAGGAATATACTTTAAATGCTTAAGTGAAATAAAATTTGTTGAGAAACTAATTTAACCTGATTAGAATGGTTTCTTTTATACATACGAGTATTCGGAATTCGGAGAGAACGTAGAACTAAAATGAAGAAAAAAAAAAGTTTTCCTAATAGCGGTCACCCCTCGGCAGGCAATGGCAAACCTCTGAGTGTATTTCCGCTATGAAAAAGCTCCTCATAAAAATACCTGCCATTCGGAGTCGGCACAAAAATTGTAGGTCTCTCCATTTGTGGAAAAATATCAAGACGTACGTACACCAGAAATAGGAAGAAAAACTCGGCCGAAGACCCAACATTTTTTGGTTCTTTTTCATCTGGCTGAGAATCACTGTTAATAAATTGTTGTTATGTCAAAGTAGAAAAGTAAGTAAATTTGTAATATATTTGTCAGAAAATGTATAAGCTTGTGCAGCAATCGATAGTAGATAGTGAAATGTTTCACTTAGATCAAAATAACTCTTGCCTTTCATTTACAAGGTGAAGTCCAAAATAAACAAGACTGAGCTAAAATAGAAGCGACAGGAGCTTTGTTCTGATAACTTCGAGTTTATTTATTCAAAATAGCCTCCTCTGACTTCGATACATTGTTTTGCGTGATCTAAAAGCTTTTCGAAAGAGTGTTTCAGTTGATTGACAGCAATGTCCTTCAGCATTTATACTGACATGGATGACCTTTACGGACGCAAAACGTTTTCCTTTGATGGCCAAATGCAAATTTGCGAATAGGTAGAAGTCACAGAGAGCCATATCAGGCGAATACGGTGAGTGATTGGTGGTTAAAATAGTAGTCAAAAATCAGTCACAAGAGTGGATCGATGAGATGGTGCATTATCATACAATAAGCGCCGGCTTCCTCCTTCGTGTTATTCAGGGCGAGGTAGAAGAATAAGATGCAACGAACGTTTCAAAACGCCAAGATAGAAAATTGCATTGACGGTTTGGCCCGTTGGCACGAACTCCTTTTGGCCAATTGCCTTGAAATTGTACATTAAGAGACGTAATACAAAATGCTCTAGATATATGTATATTCTAGGTGAGCAGAAAAGTGTAGCCTAGGAGTCAACCCAGGCAAAACACAACTCATTTTGTTCACTAGGAAACACAGAATCCCTCAGCTAAGTCCGATTATGCTCAAGGGGGAAGTTCTTGTGATTTTGGAAGAAACTAAGTACTTGGGACTAAACATAGATAGGAACTTGACTTGGAAGTCAAACATCCTATAAAGAGTCTGGCAACCCTGTATCTTTTGACAGAGACGTCAGATCGCTTAATGACATACCGCGTTGGAAGCGTCAGTCCAAGCAGATTTTTACCATGGAACAGTACACGCCACGCGAGTGCTCCCAAATTGTTGAAATTCAACGTGTATATAAAAAATTAAATAATGTGAAAAGTGCGCCTTCTAAGAACACCATTAAACGTTTGTACGAAAGGTTTTCGACTGGTGATGCTCTTTCTAATCCAAAGAGGCCAAATCAAAACCGGCCAAGGGCACTTGGGCATTGCTTGGACCACTTTCCAACGAATTATTCACATTTATTTACATATATTCCCGTATAAGATTCAATTGACGCAAAGATTGTTGCCTGCGGACAAGCCTCTTCGATTGGAATGGGCCCAAAGAGTCATCGAAATCCGTCGGGCCCGTCGAATATGGGCAACCCAGTACTCAGCGAGCTGTTCCGCTTTTTAGGCTCAGAGCGAGCTCACAATGGAAGACTGTCACACATGCACATTCAACCGTCTTAGACTTCTATACGGATATACCCAGTGATTGTGATTATCACCCTCCCGTTTCCTGCTTCGAAAGGAATTTCTCAATGAAACTCCCTTCTAGACTGGAATGGCTTGAAGAAGATGTAACACCCAGCGCACCCGTTAAGATCTACACGTACGGATCTAAAATGGACAACGGTGTAGGATCAGGGTTATATTGCCAAGAGCTTTTTATCAGTGAATCCTTCAAACTATTGGATTGTGCAGTGGTTTTAAGCGGATATAAAGGCTATGAAGCCTTAAGATGGTTAGAGAGAAACAGATCAGCAACAGATATCTGCATTCTTTTAGAGAGCCAAGCTGCTCTACGGACCTTAAATGCATTCCAAATAACATCAATGAGTAACTTACATTGTCGCCAATCTCATGAGATGGTTAAACAGTACTGTATTATACTCCTGTGCTGGGTTCCAGGCTCGCAACTTGTAAGTGCCAACACCTGTGAAATTGCTAAGCAAACATGGGCATGGCTAAATTTATGTCTGTCAAAGAATTTTGTAAAATTGTTCTTAGTAGGTGCCCTCACAGGACATTGTCTCATAGGCAATCTCGCAAGGAGATTAGGCGCTTGCACGCATGATTCCTGTCGTAGCTGTAGAAATGAGGAGGAGTTGGAAGCAGTTCAACACCTTTTTTGCACTTGCCCGGCTCTAGCCAGAAGCAGATATTTAAGATCCTACTTCTTAATGAATGTATCATAGATAATCTATGCACTTTAGGTATCAACAACTTTTTTACGCTTTGTCAAAAGCTCGAGATTGTTCAATATGGAAGGATAAATGTAGCCCCTGCGCCTCACAACGAACCCTTTTCGTGATCTAAGAGGCATCGCTGGGTCTATGTGCGATGCGCATGCCAATCCTAACCTAACCTAGGAGAAATGGAAGGATGAATGGAATGAGAACTAAGTCATAAGAAGGAATTTAACTATATTCACAGGCAGAAACAGCTGCAGTACTTTTTGAAATCCATGACTTAAATTGCTTCTCAGTTGGCCCAAATTAAAAATGTTGTACTTTAAGCTACCACCAAAAATATTAACTACATTTATGTAGTTTTTAAGAAGGAAATTCAAGTTACATAGCTAAGTATGAAATTCCCATGCATTGTTTTATGCGAATGCCGGCCTTTTGTGAGAAAATATTTTGCACTTTTTATTGGCTGCTGCAATGGACAGCATTCCATGTACATATTCCGCGCCCATACACTCATACATATGCCTGCGTTATTGATGTGCATGTGCATGTGTGACTTGCCCAGCAGCGTTTCTTTTGTGACTTTAACAATAGGCTGTGATGTATTGATAATGCATTGCATGTATTGCACAGATTCCGACATTCCATTCTATGTATTGTCCTCATAAATGACCCCGATTCCTCTGTGAGCAATGCATGTGTGCATTCACATTCTGTAGTATTTGTGGCAGCGACCTAAGTGTCTATAAAGGAACTGCATTCTGCTTTAATTGTGTCACAAATATACGAATGTACAAATAAACTTGCCAATATACTCGTGCACATGTGAGTCTTTATGAGTAGCTGCATTCATTCGCAAGAGTTTGATGCAGTAATGCTGCGGAATATATACATACATACTGCACTCTAGCCCTGCTTTGCTTTGTTATAATAAACACCCGTTTAGTTGCGTCTGTTTGCGTGCGCAACACTGTGTGTAAACTCATGGCTTCTGATGTCCATTCCAATACAATTCCAACAATTGCTTTTACCAATTGAAGCAAACAGCTATCCATTGGTTAGTTGTCCATTGTAAGTAGCAAATCTAGAAATGCACTTAGTTCCGAGCGAAATTCACAAGCATCAAAGAAAAAACGACTAGGGAAGCGAGTGCGAGTAAAGGCAAAGGGGAAAAAACTGATAGAGGATCTTTCGAATGTCCAGCACAAATACAACTAATGCAGAGACACATATGTCTAATGCAATTCAGGAACAGTAGCGTGGCATAAATTGACAAAGGGTATGGGATGTCCTTGATATACTGGATGAGAGCATGAATGGGGGATACCACACACGTACGTATTCAGACAAACTCACAAATCGATACAAGTGTGTGTATGTGTGTGTATATTTTCGAAATTAAACCTAGACATAATGTACACACATAGGCCAAGTAGTATTTGAGAAGGGAAAGTAGTATGTATGCACTTGCCTTTGTATTGCCCCGGTCAACACAAATCGGCAAGATTGTCCAAAACCCTAGTTGATTTTGAAAGCTCGCAAGTTCTTACTTACTAACTTAATTGTAACGGGTTGTTACAGCTTGCCGAATAATGTCTCGCCAGATGTCTCTGTTTTCTGCACACTTTTTCTAGTTTCTTAAGCAAAGAGAAGCCAGCTCATCTTCAATTTTGTCCTTCCACCAGACACGAGGACGTCCTCTACACCGTCCACTGCCAATTACCGTTTCAAACACCTTCTTTGCTAGAGCAGGTCCTTTCGTATGGACGACATGACTCAGCCACCTTAGTCGCTGCAGAGTGACTCGTCTGACCTCATACAGCTCGTCTAAGTCTCATACAGCTCGTGGTTCATTCGAATGCGGTAACCGTCATCTATGCGAGCAGCACCAAACATCTTGTGAAGTGCTTTCCTCCCGAAAACCTTAAGAGGAATTGTATCTGATTTTTTTACTGTCCAGGCTATACAGGAGCAGCGGGATGATGAGCCTCTTTTAGAGTGTTGTTTTCGTTCGTCAAGAGCGGGCTTTATTACTCAATTGCGCACTTAGTCCGAGTTATCCTTCTCTTAATTTCAAGTCTGGCATCGTTGTTGTTGTTAATAGCGGAATAAATGAAGTCCTTGATTACATCGAATTTATAGTTGTTAACTTCGATCTGTGGTTCAAGAACCGCGACTCCTTGCAGGACGCCTGCATATACTTGGTTTTGCCCGGGCTTAACATCCAACCCAATCGTGCAGTCTACTTTTCAATAGCCGTAAAAGCGGCGGTGACATTCCGCTTGGTATGACCGTTGATGTTAATGTCATTAACATACGCAAGGAGCTGGACACTTTTATAGAAAAAAGTTCCGTTGCATTCTACCCTCGACCTGCGAACCACACTCTCCATAACAAAGATGAAGGGATCACATGGCAATGGCTCACCCTGTCCGAAACCGCAAACGGTATGAAAAGAAAGTTCCTTTCCTATCTTGACGGGGCTTTATGTGCTGCTCAACGTCATTCTCCACAGCCGTATCAGCTTAGCAGGGTTACCGAACTCGAACATTATGCGATGTAGTTGGTATCTAATAGGGTATCAAGGGCTGTCTTTTAGGCGCCGAATAAGTGGTGCGGGCTGATTTGGTTCTCATGAATCTTCTTCCAAGTTCGTCAGAGAAGCTTTATTAGAGGTGTCTTAGTCTTAGCCTTGAAGTTTAAGTCGGTTAATCGCAACATAACCATAAATATCTGATATCACCGTGGAATAAAATCAACATTTTTGTTATTCAGGAAAAATTTCATATGCCCACGAATTTATAGATTTTATGTATTATAATAATACCCCATATTCAATTTTGTGCATCTTCTCTTTAATTAAATTATTGAAAAGACTTTAGAGTTTAAAGGTAGAATACGTAAAAAGCGGTGTCACGGGCGTATACTTAAAATCATAGGAGGAAATTTCAACTATTTTTTATGTTTTTGTACAGCAGCAGCAAAAAGAAAGTTGAGATATATATTATTACATATACATATATACTATATACTTTTAATATATATTTTTTATAAATTTATTCAGTTGAGAAATTAGGAAAAAAAATTTAATTTTGTTTTTGAATAACTTTTTTACAAATTAGAAAAACAAAAGGATTTTGAGCGATGACAATCTTAATTTTGATTTTTACAATTTTTTCTATTAATTGAAAAAGGAGATACCGTAAAATGGGAGCCGCCAGTGTTGATACACATTTGAGTCCGTTTTTTCGCATTTTTCGTGACTTTCCACGAGATTTTTTTTGATAACTGTACGCATTCCTGTGGAATATTCTCCTTAAGAACAGTAATGAACTTATGCTACTTGGCATAAACCCGCGACTGCAAGTAGCTTCAAAGAAAGAAATCTGGTTGGTTAAATAAGGCAATCTTGATGGCCTTCACAATATCTATTAAAGCCCTTGATGAGTGTACAGTGGTATTGTCTTGTTGAAACCACATATGCACCAAGACTCGCTCATTCTATCTCCATAGTAAGAAGTCATTTATCATGGCTGCGTTCGCCAGTTACAATGACTGTTATACCGATGAAGTACATATCGGTCGTAGTTTAACAGAAAACGGGAGTGTGTAATATGTATTTTACAACAAAGAAAATATTGACTTGAAAATTGCGTGGTTAAGATAAAATTCTTCCTTGAGCGCATTAAGGTAAAATATAAGGATTTTTCAGCGCCTCAGCAATAAAATGCATTAAGATAGTGCTTTAAAGTGTTTTGACGTATTTTTTAAGGAATTTTAAACACTCGTTATTTATTTAGATATATTAAAATATACTTATAGACTTCACTATTGTATAAGTTCCGGTGACGTAGTTATAACTAACAGTGGATCAATTTCTTGAGTCAAATGTTCCACAAGTCATAATGGAACGCCCTTACAGTTAATTTTAGTTAATTTCCCCAGTTATAATCTTTAACCAGTGCATATTCAAAGATTTGTTTTTTTTTTAATCTTTTTAATTTCGGCAGCTTTCCGCTACTGGGTTGTCCTTTCACTCATTGTGTCTTTGAATCACTGTGTGTGTGTATGCGTGCCATTTTACTTGTGAAGTGCATTTTTAGCACACTTTGCTCGAAGCATTCCTTTTACTTGGCATATTATTGCAAGAGTACTGTCTGAAGCGCATTCCTTTACTGTCAACATAAACTTTGTTATGCCGAGCAGCAATGGCAAAAATGCCTTTGTACTGGTGCATACAGGCAACCGCACACAGCGCACACATTCGCTCAAAATGTAGCAAGAGCCCTTAGTTTGAATGCTTGTGTCATTTTATTATAGTGAAATAGCAAAACAGAAAAAAATACTAGTATCGAGAAAAAATAAAATAAAAACAAATACAATCAAATCAAGCACACATATTTACCCCCATGCGTTTGTTTTCGCAGCGTCCTAAAGTAGACCTCACTTACATATATGCGCACATTTACAAAATAAACAATAAAAAATAAGTTGCGTACTACTCTCCAGGTTGCCATATTTTCATTCTTTCCCTCTCTCCATTTCTGTGCGTCGTCTCTGCCATTCTAGTGCATCAAAAGAAAAATATTATTACAGTACAAAGATAGCTTAAGTAAATGTTGCGTATACGCCGAGTGCACCGTTTACGCGCAGCAAACGCAATAGCTGTGCAGAGCATAATCTGGAAAGTAAGAGAAGCAAGATTAAAATGAACGAAAGGAGGAAGTACGGTAAGAATTTTACAAAAGCAAGATATAAAAAAATAGAAAAAAACGTTCATCAACTCGTTCAACTCTGGCACCACCTGCTAACACTACACATATGTACATATATGTGTGTGTGTCTACTAAATGATTCTTTCTTGCAGCTCACATTGTACGCAAAGGTTACAAAAGTGTGTAACTTAAATTCTGTGAAGAGTTTAATAACTTTCTGTTCGGTAACTTTCCACGAATATTGGCGAAAGAACTTTGCAGCACTGCAAAATATTTTTGAGTCTATTTGTATGTGTGGTTGGAATTATTAAAAATATCTGCGTCGAAGTTGGCAGTTAAAACATTTGCTAATAACAATTTTCGGTGAAGTTCAAACATTTACATATTGCCATCATAAACGTTACACGCTGTGGGAATTCAATTTCTGCTGCTGGTTGCTTTAAAAATATTTTCCACAACTATTTTTTTTTACAAATTGATGAACTGCGTGAATTTACTACAAATTTCCTTATGTGATGGGTAGAGCAATCGTTTCTTGTACTTTATTGTAGGCTAATGAAATACAGCTCCGTTGTTGGTGAGAATAATTACATTTTCACTCGAAAAATTAATAAATAAAATATTGAATTTTAAAATAAATAAATAGACCTGTCAAATTTTACTAAATTATGGTCATCGAAGGTGGCACTTTTTATACGAAAACTTGTACCACAGATATTGCTTAATAAAGTACCACTGATTTTATTTGGAAAACGTTTCTGTGATTTTGACTAAAAATAAAATTAATAAATAACACTGTGCGACAGTGAAATTATACTTTTATGGAGACCTAGTTTGCTTTTAGTTTCGCTTTTGCTTTTTTAGTTCGAAAGAACAAAAACAAGCCTTTTTGACAGTGTGTTGACAATTTTTCTGAAATGACAACTGACGACACTGTAGACGGAAGTATTTGGAATTTTTTTATTTTTGAAGTGAAACTTCTTTTGTCTCGAAGGATGAAACGCTGTGAGGAGTAAAACCATAGCGTTTCATCGATATGTGACGCTACGCCAGCGCCATCTGTTAAAAGCGTGGCGTGGATGAAACGCTGTGAGGAGTAAAACTACGCTAAACTACGTAAAACTCCGCTATGCCAGCGCCATCTGTTAAAAGACTGGCGTGGCGTGTCGTCGTGAATGTAATGCGGTCGTTTATTATTGCATTCTTATCGAATGTAATTTGTAAATATGACATTTGATTGACGGCCGCCGTAGCCGAGTGGGTTGGTGCGTGATCACCATTCGGAATTCACAGAGAGGTCGTTGGTTCGAATCTCGGTGAAAGCAAAATTAATGAAAACATTTTTCTAATAGCGGTCGCCCCTCGGCAGGCAATGGCAAACCTCCGAGTGTATTTCTGCCATGAAAAAAATCTGCTCATAAACATATCATAAAACAAAATGAAATAAATGTATAAAAAAAAAAAAAAAAAATTTTCTTGTGATTCGAACCAAGGATTTCGGATCGGAAGCCCACATTGCTAGCCGCTGGGCTATCGCGCTGTGCTGTCGCCGCAAAGTAATGTATCATAAATCTGTTTACCATACCAAAGACCATACACTTTGCGAACGCATTTCGGTGGAAACAGTTGACAGTTATCCCAAACACAATATTATATTAGTAACGCGAGACGCGTCATAGAGTGTGTGTGTAGTTTTGAGCAAATCTTACAAACATATTTTGTTTTGTTGATTGATTTCTGTTAAATATGGCATCAAATCAACAAAAACGGAAACCGAAAACAGGTGCTGAACGGCAACGTGAGTATTTGGAGCGTAAAAAATTAAGAGCTACTGTTGAACACCGTGACAGTGAATCCTCCGGTTGTACGATAAGTGATAATTTGTAGTACCAACAACAAGATGCGGAACTACCATTGATGCAGTATTTCATCGATACCTTGATAGATTAGAATGTAGATCATTTTTTACGTATTTCAGTTACCATAAAGCCCTTGTTTCATTTTTGGAAAACGAATCCAATAATGATAATGACAATGCCGAGAACCAAATGTAATTGAGTACAATAAATTCATTTCTTTTTATATTAAAATAAATAAATAATTCTGTTTAATAAAATTCCATTCCATGCTTTCCATGACTTCTGCATGCATTATATTGAAATAATAGTTAAATTATTGATTTGTTGATAAAAGAAGTTTCACTTCAATCGTGCGGGTTCCGTGAACTACCACACACTTTCTTTTTTTCTCTATTTTTTCAACTTAGATATAATTTTTACGATATTATCCGATATTGAGGATTTTTTTAGTACACTACTGTTATAGTAAATTTAATTTTGCGTCAAATGAGCTATATTTGACTGTAATTGAATTAAAATTAATAGAGTTGTGTGAGTTTTAAGATTTTTTTTTTTACTAATTTGGTATGTAGATATAGCTTACGCTAAATGGGAATAAATAATTAAATAATTCGTATAACTCTACATAAATCGGTAGCAAAACTTTAAATGCGTTTTTCTCAAAACTATGTTTTTTGAATTAGTGATCACTGTTACTTAAAAACGGCTAGGTAGATTTCAATAAAATTTATACTGCTTTTGTAAGACATAAAAACTCGGGCCTGATCGAAGGATTTTCTTTCGAAAGTTTATTTTTTTTTAAAGAATTAATTGTCGGCTTTTTTCTCGAAAATCTGAAAAATATTTCTCGAGGTCGCCATATAATTAACGCCATTAATTTTGAAAAAAAAACTTCTATCAGGCACAAGATTATCTATTAATAAAACAAATTTCTCTTACCCGACTGATTTTAGATGAATCTCCAAGGAATTGTTATGATCACCGCAAGGGACTTCTGGAGAAATGGGCGCCACACGAAGATCAATAGCTTTTATAATTATAAATTTTTTTTTTTATTTTGCTTAAGTCAAGTCGAAACTTGATGTATTAATGCTATGTTTTTAGTTTTGTACAATAAAGCAATTGACTAGTAAAAAAAATTATTGACAATCATCATTTTTGTGGGTCTCTGACTGCCTCTAACCCCGTAATCTCCGCACTTCATGTGGAAAGCAACGCATGAATTAAAGGCCTTTATGGAATAGCCTTTTAGCTGCGAGCTCTGCCGATAAAGAATCTTTGACATAATTTGAAGAGGCAAATAGCAAAGATGGGTCAGAACGAGGTTCGGTCAGAAATTTTATTCAATTCGAAAATGCTATTAAATTGATGAGCATGTACAAGGTGTGTCCGAAAACAAAATGCGACTTGGCGCAAAATTAATCATACTTTTTTACAAAAACAAAAACAAAATATTTTGAGTGATGGAAAAAAGTGTTCACCCTGACTTTATTCAATTGTTTAAATAACAGCAGCCAGGCATTAACAGGTAGTATTTGGAATTTATGTTTCATTATGTTGGACTAGGCTACGTTAGGTTACGGTGGTAGTCGAACAACTCACTTAGACCTTACAGGTCCGTTGTGATACCACTGTGCGACAAGGAAACCTTGTTTATTTATCTCCATGAAACCATTTTGAGGCTCTTATAAAGCGTAGCATTGGTCATATCCCCACTGCAGATATTTCCGTAAGAGAATTGAAAAAGTATCTATCTAGAAAACCTGCTGGGATTTTAAGTAAAGCTGGACTATCGTAAAGGAAAAGCTCAACAGTTTCTTCATCTTCCTCTTTCTCATCTCTACAACTCCTACAACATTCCTAGTCTCAAGGAATGCCTGCCAAATAGCCAGCGACCGGTTATACAAGCCACGACCCGTGAGACATCTACCCTTGAAAAGCTCGGCAGTTCCTTTGCTTTTTTCTTATTTATTTGCGGCCACAGTAGCCTAGTTGTTACGTATGTGCCTTCATCTCTCCATGACCTATTGGCCTCTTAGATAATGTTTTGATTATTAGTTTGCTCGTGGCCATAGGTATGCCAATGGTACTTTTATCACTAAGCAGTTAAAGAGTAGTAATAGGACTATGGTTAAGTTCGTGCGGTTTTTTTTCGAAATTTGAAACTTTATTGACGTAAAATGGTTACAAATTTAATATTCAAAGTATTGTCCATCGCTTGCTACTACTTTTTCCCATCTTTCTGGCAATTCACGGATTCCCTTTGTGAAAAATTCGGTCGGTTTTGCCGCAATCCACGAATCGATCCATTTTTTGACTTCATCGTAATTACGGAAGTGCTGATCAGCCAGGCCATGTTGCATCGATCGGAAGAGATAGTAATCGGATGGCGCAAGGTCTGGACTATACGGCGGGTGGGGTAGGACATCCCATTTGAGCGTTTCTAAGTATGTTTTGACCACTTGTGCAACATGTGGCCGAGCATTGTCATGTTGCAAAATAACTTTGTCGTGTCTATCGGCGTATTGCGGCCGTTTTTCTCGCAGTGCTCGGCTCAAACGCATCAATTGTCGTCGGTAGACATCCCCCGTAATCGTTTCATTCGGTTTCAGTAGCTCATAATACACAACACCCAGCTGGTCCCACCAGATACACAGCATAACCTTCAGGCCATGAATATTCTGCGCCGACGTCGATGTTGAAGCATGGCCAGGGTATCCATACGTTGCCCGACGTTTTGGATTGTCGTAATGGACCCACTTTTCATCGCCAGTCACAATTCGATGCAAAAAACCCTTTCTTTTGTGCCGTTGAAGCAGTTGTTCGCATGCCATAAAACGGCGTTCAACGTCTCTTGGCTTCAATTCATACGGCACCCAATGGCCTACCTTTCGGATCATTCCCATGGCTTTTAAACGTTTGGAAATGGTTGATTGATCAACTCCCAAAGTTTTTGCAACCTCTTCTTGCGTTTGAGCCGGATCTTGATCGAGCAATTCCTCCAATTCGGTATCCATGAACTTTGGCGGCGCCCCCTCGCGTTCTTCGTCTTCCATGCCAAAATCACCACTTTTAAAGCGTGCAAACCACTTCTGGCACGTTCGCTCAGCTAGAGCATGCTCACCATAAACTTCCACCAAGATACGATGACTTTCGGCTGCTTTTTTCTTCATATTAAAAAATTCCCCGCAAAAACACATTATTTGGCACGAAATTCGACATTTTCAAGTACGACAGTAGCTCTCCAATGAATGTTTGGAAATGTGGATCGATGGAATAATAATCAAGTTACGCCATCTGTTGTAAAACCGCAAGGAACTTATTCATAGTCCTATTACTTTTCCTGGATACATAATCGGCTTTACAATTCCCCTCAATGTCTCTGTGCCGGAGAACTCAAATAAGGATGATCTTGAATATGACACTAATATCACGTAGGGCTGCCCAGCATTCCTGTGCAACTTTTGATCTTAATAGAGCAGTATTCGGTGATTTGGTGGCCGCCTGACTATCCGAGAATATGTTTATAAAGTTTTCATATACGCTGGAACTTCTACCTGATTAACATTAGTCTGGTAGTCGAATGGATAGTTCAAGTCCTAATTCCTTTGAAAATATCCCATAGCCAATGTCGTCTTATCTGTACAGAAATTTAATTTCCCACTTCTCCGTGGCCTTGGTGTTCGCCCTCTCTTCTTGACGATATGCTCCTCCTGAAGAGTACGTTAAAGGTGAGTCTAAGAATAGAGTACTCTATTTCTTGTTTGTGACTATTCGGAGTCGGAAAACTAAAGGCGTGGCTAAACCGTTGGCCTCTCCACAGCGCCATACTTTTTCCTACCAGATTTAGTGCAGGAAAGCTGATTAGAACTTCCAGCGCTTTGCTTGTGGTAGTCCTTGCGAGTTTCCTATCTAATATGAGTCCTAAGTACATACTTCACATTCTCCCATGAAGGAATCTCCGTAGCCTTAAAAACTAGCGGGGAGATTAAAGGAAGCCTATTATTCTTTATGAAAAAATAGAGTAGAGCTCCTAGTTTAGCCGCTACCTTTCTTCTGACTAGTATAGCGTCTATCAGACTAACAACGTTAAGTTCAACTCCAAAATCTTCTAAAGCATCTACTATAGCATTTGGATTTATATTGCTGAAGGCGTCTTCTATGTCTACGAAAGCAACTTAGGCAAATTATTTGTCAGATAAACTTTGTTTAGCAACCCGACGAGTAAGAGTAAGTCGGTCTCCGTAGATTTTCCTATAGTGTAGGTGTGTTGCGCCAAGAAGAACCTCTTTATAGATACAATACTCCATATATTTTCCTACACTATCAACCATCTAAAATGTTGAAGGGAGGTCTGAATTCTTTGAGATTACTGTGTGAGGATCTACCTTCTTTGGTTATGAAGGCAACTTTTGGCCTCTGATAAAAATTTTAATAACGGTGAGACAATTGGTTCAGTTCAGCAGAATAGATACCGTCCAGTCCTGATGGTTTATAATGACCGAAAGTGTTAATAGCGCATTCAGTCTTTGCGTCTGTAACTAAAAGACTTCCTGAGATTCTTCTTCTTGATTAGCGGGATTTTGGCCGAGATTAACAAAGTGCACCAGCCGTTTCTTTCTCGTGCTAACCGGCAGCAGTGGGATGCACCAAGTGAAGATAAGTCCTTCTCCACCTAATCTTTCCAACGCAAAGGAGGCTTTCCTCTTCCTCTGCTACCACCAGCTGGCACCGCATCGAGTACTTTCAGAGCCGTAGCGTTTGTATCCATTCGGACGACATGATCCAGCCAGCGTAGCCGCTGGTTCTTTATTTGATGCGCTATGACTATGTCGTCGTAAAACTCATACAGCTCATCGTTCCATTACCTGCTATATTCGTCGCTGCCAACATCCAAAGGTTCAAAAATCTTGCGCAGAATCTTTCTCTCAAAAACTCCAAGCGTCGCTTCATGTTGTCATCGCCCACGGTTCTGCGCCATACGTAAGGACGGGCATTGTGAGAGACTTGTAGAGTGTTAGTTTTGTTCGTTGAGAGAGGACTTTACTCCTCAGTTGCCTACTTAGTCCAAAGTAGCACTTGTTGGCAAGAGAGATTCTACAATGGATTTCCTGGCTGACATTGTTATCGGTGTTAAGGCTGGTTGTTAAATAAACGAAGTCTTTTACAACCTCGAAATCATAGCGTGCAATGGTGACGTGTTTGTTTGATGACAGGAGGTACTTTGTCTTGTCCTCGTTCACCACCAGACCCATTCGCTTTGCCTCTTTATCCAGTTTGGAGAAGACAAAACTAGCAGCGTGGTTGTTAATGCCGCTGAGTCAATATCATTGGCAGACGCCGAAAATTGTACGCTCTTATAAAGACTTGTGCCTGAGCGGTTTAGTTTTGCGATTCGCACGATCCTCTACAACATCAGGTTAAAGAAGTCACATGACAGTGAGTCACCCTGTCTGAAACCTCGTTTGGTACCAAACGCCTCGGAAAGGTGCTTCTCAATTCGGACGGCGCTGCTTGTACTGAGCAATGCCATCTGAAGTCGGATTGTTTCCATTGTTAGCGAAGTCGTTGTGGTCCACCGGCTTGCTTCCTGAAAAGTGCGTGCCTAGGAGAAGATTTAATGATTCCTCACTTGACGCAGTTCATGTATTGCATTGACTTTGTGGGTAGCCTAAGTTGCATGGGCACTTTGAAAAAATGTTTCTTAATCTGGCCGCGTCTTGGGTTGGACTAACTTTTATGTGCTGCATTGTGTGTCTGTTCGAATACTGCAGCTGTCTTTTGAACTAAGTGCCAAATATGAAATCAAAATAATTACCCTCAGATATAATACACTTATGCCGACGCTTTTTCCTGTAATCGAACCAACTCTTGTCAAAAATCGCTATGGTCTGCGCCCTTCCAACGAACTCCATATTTCATAAATATTCTGTTTTGGGAACAGTAAAAATTACCAGGGACTAAGTCCGGTGAGTTCGGTTGGTTTTTAGCCAAAATATTCAGAGTTTTTAATCCATTTATTGCGGTATAATAAAATCGCCGAGCACACCAAACTCGTCTAACCTTTATATCCGCCTAAAATAAATTAAATATGCCACAAAGTTGAAACTGTAAATATATTTTGAGGCCAGCAAGACAACACAAAAAATGTAGAAAATCGAAAAATTAGCCATACTTTTTGAACATATCTCGTATAATTTATGAGTTTATGCATATCAATTCACTTATGTAGAATTCGTGCAACGCCTTCATTGAGTCATCTATGAGTAAAATAACTATCCACCAAGAGCCAGAGCACACCTCTCTATATTATAGAAGTTTATCAGTTGCTTCCCGAGTCGCTTCATTAGTAGAAGTTAGGTAAAAATTCATCAAAACTGTGTCGCAATATTTACTCAATGTGTGTTTGTTTACACTTAATTTATTTTGAATTTCATTTTCCCTTTCTTTCGAGCATAAAATTACCCTTCTATTTGCATTTATGAACATTGCCATAGTTGTTGTCCTCTTTTTATAATTTTAATTAAAATTTTTTCAAGCTTTTCGCGTGGTGGCAAATATAATTACATATTTCCTCCCTCAACTGTAGACACCAACACCCAAACACACAAACACGAATATGCGCCACTTCATTGCGTTGAATTTCTCCTTTTCCCTTATTTTCACCGATTTATGTTCCTAAATATTATTTATTTCACGCCAACTATTCCTCTTTGCGCATATTTCAGTTTATTTCATGCACCCACCCGCTCACTCATTTTCCGTTCACATGAATTGTAAACTTTGCGCTGAAATAATTATTAATATTTTTTTCTGAAAATTAAGCAAATATTGGCTTCACGCCATCCAAAATATTTCTACTCGCCTTGATATTAGTTGCACACCTCATTTTTATTTGTTGCAAAATTTACGATCGCATATAGTAGCTAAATTATAAATGTGATTCATTTTACGCCACCACTTTTTCATTCACAAAAATGTAAGCACGAAGAAAGCGCAAATATCGCTTAACGAATTCATGACTACAACCAGTTAATTACACCGAAATGGTCTACAGACACGTAATTCCCACAGTCTATTTGGTTTTGTAAGTATGTATGTAGTGTTGCATATTGCTTTGAAAAGGTGTGTTTATGTGGTCTTGTACTTTTCTAACAAAATGTATAGCAAATGAGCCTAAATAAAGCAGTAAAATGTGTAAAATATTGTCGTACAACAAACGTCTGCGACACTTAAGTGCTTCAAGTGAGTAAGAGGATAAGTGGGAATGAAGCCTTGTGTGTGGTGCAAGAGCAACAGATTGAAATTCACACTCTCACACGACAGTTGACTCACTTATATGCGCGACATACTTTTTCCCTAAAATACTTACACACATACACACATACATACATGCGAGTGGACTTGTTCGCAATATTTATTCAGGTGCCTACGCTTGTATTTACTTACTTAGTTAATGGTTGCAATGGGCTAATTAAGTGAATCCGTGGGTTGGTGTTAAACGGTCAATGGGAAACGAAATTGTATCTAATTAGGTAATTAGTTGATATGCGAGTGTTGAATTTTTCCGTAATTTGTACTTCGTTAAGGCTAATATGAATTAAATTGACCGATGGAGCATGACACTAATTAAGCAAATTCAAAGCAAAAAAATAAGAGTTTTCCTAAACAAATTGTTTTTTAGAAGTCTCATTACACAGTACGAGTTCAGATTTTATTTTTATTGTTACAAAAAAAAGCGACCACATAAACTCGAAAATAAATTACAAGTAGAAAATTTTTGTACAACAAAGTTATTTCTGTCAATGATGAGTGTTAGTTTATACTAATGATGAAAGCTCAACGCCGGTTCGTGGCGATACTAAAGTATTACATTTGAAGGGCGCGAAATCTTCTGATTATTGCCTGGATTAAGAACTTACAGATGATAAGCGGCACTTGTCTGTTGTAACAATTCAGATGATTTTCTTTATTATTTTATATTTTATTTATATTTATCTTCTTCTTCTTCTTCTTCTTTATATATAAAAATGAATGCTTGTCTGTATGCCATCGATGATCTCAAAAACTACTGAACCGATTATTATAAAAATTGGTATATATGTATAGGGTGAGCCATGTAAACTTTGCGTTTTGAATCGGGTATAAAAAAAACTAATCAATATTTTTTCAAACTTTTTTTTTATTTTGAAGATTGAACAAAGCCATTTATGAATGAAAAATAATATCTTTCAAATGACTGCCACGACTGGCTTTACAGTAGGCCATTCGATCAACCCAATTTTTAAGCACATTTTCGATTGTTTGGGCTCCAATTTCATGAATGGCAACTTCGATTTCGTCTTTTAAAGCATCAATCGTCTCTGGATGGTTCGCATAGCATTTGTCCTTAACGGCTCCCCACAAAAAATAGTCCAACGGGCTTAAATCACAGCTCCGAAGCGGCCAATTGATATCGGAATTTCGGCTGATTATTCGGTTTTCAATAAAGGTAGCCAAAAGTTCGAGTGTAACTTTGGCAGAGTGACAAGTTGCACCGTCCTGTTGAAACCAAATGTCGTCCATGTCATCCTCTTCAATTTTTGAAAACAAAAACTCGTTGAGCATGTCACGGTAACGCTCGCCATTTACTGTAACCGCGGCCCTATGATGCCGCCAGACCAAAAACCGCACCAAACAGTGACTCGTTGTGGATGCATTTGCTTCCCTACGGTAACGTGTGGATTTTCTGAGCCCCAAATCCGTCAATTTTGCTTATTGACGTAGCCACCGATGTGAAAATAAGAAAAGAAGAAGAAGACTCACCAATTTGGAAATAGGGTCTCAATATTTCCGAATTTTGTTCAAGCGTATAGCGTCCCATTTCGTAAATGTCAAACCTTTAAGTAAATTATGAACACATTTGACATGCCATTTGTGTTACCATTCACAAAAAAATAGGTGGTTCAAAAAGCAATATGCTCATTGATGGCACTCGCCACTGGGTGGCGCAGCAGAGTAGCAACTTTTGCCCCGTTCAACCGAGTGTCATGAAAATTAGTATGACCACGTATTCTTACACAGAGGAAACGAATATGACATGTTCAGAGTTTGAGCGCTGCGAATCGAAATCCGGACATTCAATTCACACCAAACGTGTATAATGAGGCATTGATTTTGATTGAAGACATATGTTTGACAATCGCTAACAAGGCAAGGTGCAACTGGGAATGCCTGCCTCAAACGGACCTGCAAACAACCTTTTCGATCGTGATTTACAACGAGAAACACGCTATGATTCTGACGAACTGGGGACATTCGTTAGAACAAATTTTCCGCAGTTGATTCCAGAACCACGCATTGCGTTTGACAGAATTATGCGTGCAATCACAGAACAAAGCGGTGGACTGTTTTTCATAGATGCGCCCGGTGGTACAGGCAAAACTTTTCTTCTATCACTAATTTTGGTAACTATACGATTACAAAATAATATTGCACTGGCTATTGCATCATCTGGAATTGCGGCAACTCTTTTGGATGGTGGCCGGACAGCGCTTTCAGCATTGAAACTGCCGTTGAAGTTGCAAAACACGAAGGCACCAACATGCCACATTAGCAAAATCTCTGGAATGGGAAAAGTACTCCAAACGTGTCAAATTATCATATGGGACGAATGGACAATGTCTTACAAGAAAGCATTGGAAGCGCTTGATCGTACACTGCGAGATTTGAGAGGAAACATACAGATCTTCGGTGGCGCACTCATTTTATTGTCTGGTGATTTTCGACAAGCACTGCCCATTATACACCGTTCAACACCCGCTGATGAACTTAATGCATGTCTTAAATCATCAGTTCTATGGCGTCATTTACAGAAATTTACTTTGAAAACTAACATGCGGAACTACATCCCGCGGAACTAACGGGATGCATCGGCTGTAAATTTTGCAAAACAATTCTTGGATATTGGAAATGAGCGAATGGAAATTGATGAATCTTCCCAATGTATCACCCTGGCAGCAAACTTCTGTAAGATCACGGAAAGCATCGACGAATTGGTGCAAAAAGTTTTCCCAAACATTGCACAAAACTATAAAAACCATCAGTGGCTCAGTACGCGAGCTATATTAGCAGCCAAAAACATCGATGTCAATACCATCAACTTCACCTTTCAGAATGGAATACCCAGTGCAACGACAACATATAAGTCCATCGATACTGTGGTTGATTCTCCACATAATATAATTTGGGTACCTGGTCACAATGACATTGCTGGAAACTGGGAAGCCGACGAGCTGGCCAGACAAGAGACCTGTGAGGCGGTGTGCCCGCGAAAGAAGTGGATCGGGATCCCCTTGACAACCTGCGCTCTACTCCTAGAAGGATGAGCTTTGCACCAACTCAGTGAGCGCTGGGTAAGTACACGAAAATGTAGGGTCACGAGGTTGTCAACTATTCAACTGAACTCTTGGATTCGCTTGATTTACCAGGCATGCCGCCGCACATTCTTACATTGAAAATTGGCGTACCCATCATTCTTCTTCGAAACATAAATCCACCACGACTTTGCAACGGAACCAGACTCTCAGTCAAGTAAAGTAAATGTTGTCAAGGCAATAATTTTGACTAGAAAATTCAAAGGTAAAGACGTTCTGTTGCCATGTACAGATATGCCATTCGAATTCAAACGTTTACAGTTCCCGGTGCGACTCGCTTTCGCAATGACTATTAACAAAGCACAAGGACAATCGTTACAAGTGTGGGGACTAAATTTGAAGAATGCATACTTCTCACATGGAGAGCTCTATGTGGCTTGCTCACGTGTCGTAAAACCTTATGATTTATTTGTCTACGCATCAGAGGGAAAAACAAGAAATATTGTGTATCCCACAGCTCTTCAATAAACATCGAATTGAAACTAAACTTTGTAATGTCACAATTTTTTCGAAATAAACAAAAACAATTAATTGGTTTGGAATGAATTGAATATTTGTGTACTGATTTTTCTTTAAAGTTATTTTTCTTAAATTTATTTTAGTTGTTGTCGTAGCAACGCGCGTCGGGTACAGCTAGTTATAAATAAAAATAACCGAAAAAAGAAATACCGCTGTAGAAATAGAGTCAACGAACGCATAAACATAGCGAAGGGTAAGAACTTTCTTCGCCTTTAGGCGAGAATTGAGTATTGTTAAGCGTAAATAAAGGGTAGTTAAGTTTCAAGGGCCGGTGTTGATTTTGAATAAAATACATTTTTTTTGAGAAATTATTGTCATTTCTCTTTATTCTGATAATACTGGTATGGCTCAATTACGTATAAAACCAAGTATCGGCCAAATGGCCTCCGCGGTCTCGGCGGCACACCTCCATCCGATGGTCCAAATTTTCGATGACGCTGAGACATAATTGAGGTTCTATACCGTTAATGTACCGAACGATCTCATCCTTTAGCTTCTGAATTGTTGCTGGCTCATCGACGTACACCTTTTCTTTCAAATAACCACAAAGAAAGAAGTCCAACGGTGCCGTTGACGTTTAGGTGTGGTTCACATTCAACATGGGCCTTGAAATTTAACCACCCTTTATAATTTTTCTATTTTTATTTAATTTTAATTCTTTCAAAAGTGGAACTATTTGTTAATTCAAATATTTTCTTTACTTCGCTAGCTTCTTTGAATTCAATTTAATTTAATTTTGTTTTATTTCATGTAACTTTAATATGCTATATTCTCACTTGACAGACGGCTTTTGTTGTTTGCCCTAACCGAAATTTTCTGACTGTTCTCTTCATAAAAGGTCTTAGTCCTCAAATTCCTTGTTTAAAAGTACTATTCAAACTTTTGTTAGATATGAGGTCAAATTGACCCATATAAAGGGAAGGAAGAGGGTTCTATTACATTTGTCAAGTAGACAGAATACAATTTTTCATGATAGAGCAGCGCGTTAAAATTATTGAAACTTATTATGAAAATGGTCTGTCTTTAAAAACAAGATTCACAAAATTAGTGATTTTTTTGGTGGAAATAATCGTCCGAATGAGTCAGCAGTTCAATGGTTGGCCAAACAAATTTCAAGAAACTTATTTTGCCGTGGATAGCACAAAGACTGGTAGCCCAAAAAATAGAAAATCTGTTGAGAATATGGCTGCTGTAGCGCAAAGTGTTGCTGAACAACCTTCAACATGATTCTAGTGTTTGACGGATTTTACATTTAGACGTCCTCATGGTGGAGATTGAAAAGATGCCATTTTTCATACGTAATTGTTCAGAGCCGTAGGTAAGATGAGTAAGAGTACCAGGCGTGCACCACAAGTAGTACTAGAGTAT
Source organism: Anastrepha obliqua (assembly GCF_027943255.1). NCBI lineage: Eukaryota > Metazoa > Arthropoda > Insecta > Diptera > Tephritidae > Anastrepha > Anastrepha obliqua. Next base: position 47,053,049 of record NC_072896.1, on the reverse strand, counting down.
CGTTTCGATACCTTAATGTAGATCACTTCCGAAAAATATCCCAACTTCCATAAAGGAAGAAAAACCATCTACAGCCATCTAGTGCCGTTGAATTAGTGGAGAAGAGAAGAGGGATATAGGCTAGAGAACTACCCGAGGCTATCCCCGAAAGGCACACTAAGGAAGTTCAAGCGCCTAGCCACTAGACCCGGACATTTGTAAATAAAGTGTTTAAAAATCACTTTCACCGCCGGATCCCTACAGTTGCTGCACACAATAAGATAGAACTCCATCTGCCATTGTGCTTTTTGTAAGAAAAAATTGTGCAGTTTCCCTTTAACAATGGTCAAGAGGACCCCGATGTCTGAGATGGGGATAACTGAAATCTGTTCTGTTGGTGCGTGACTACCATTTGGGAGTATGCAGATTCGAAGCTCGCTTCATGAAACAGCAGAATGACAGAAACAGTTTTTTCTAATAGCGGTCACCCCTCGGCAGGCAATGGTAAACCTCCAAGTGTATTTATGCCATGAAAAAGATGCTCATAAAAATCATTTGCTGTTCGGGGTCGGCATAAAACCGTAGATCTCTCCGCAAATAGGAGCAGCAGCTTAGCCAAACATCTAACAGAAGTGTATGCGCCCAGTTATTTATTTTTTTACTTGTAATGATAATCTGATTCGTTGGTCGCTGGTTATTTAAATCGGTCATAATAATCATCTCACCAGATGTGACTGCTGCAGTGTGTAGTAAATTTTTGAAAGGATGTTGCTAGTTCTGAGAGTATGAAAATATCGCAGTCGTAAGTGCTACATACGGAAATGAGTAAAATCAGTAGACTTTACGTTATTTATAAGAATTCAGCTTAAGTTAGGTTAGCCTGGTTGGCAATAAGCCACGCATAGACCTTTTGGTCCCCGGCGATACTAGACGGAGACCGACCCTTATGAATACTGAAAGCAGACATCATGAAGGATGTAAGCGCTTTTGGCGAATCTAAGCAGAGCTGGGAGATCCGCTTTTGAGACGTCCTCCAGACCCTCACACACTGGGGCCCCCAGGCATTTTAAACGCAAATTCAGCTTACATTGTGGCGAATTTTATGGAAAAATATTGATGAAATTAGTTAAAAAGGGAAAGCCGCTTCATGATTTAAAGCGGCCCAACTGCTCCTTGTAGTCACTGCAAAGCTATTGTCTGGCGCTTTTAAAAACTCCTTCAGTGTCTGCGGTGGATACGCTTTTTGTCATTAAACAAGACGTTAAAAGCATTTTGGCAAAGTAAGTAATTAACTCGCTCCGTTTTTATGGAAAATAAAAAATATAAATTTTTTAAGCCTATCAAAATCCACATTTGCATCCCACAACTCACTTGAGTGCATTAGCGCATCATACTCGGCACCCAAACACGAAAAATCCATAGCAAAATAAGTACCTGTGCGCGGGTTAAACGACCGAACGCAGAGCAGTGGCGGTAGCAGAAGCAACATTAAGTTCGCTAAGTGTTAGGCAGATGACTTTGGTATTCCATAAATTTTTAATTGCAATCTATAAACAACGTACTGCTTTAAAGGGGGTGTTTGTTTAGATGCGTAGCACCCTCAGTGCGGAAATTTGGCTCAGTATATTTTGGAAAATTTTCTTATAAATAGTATTTGAAAAAGTAAGTATAAATCAGGGAGTAGAGATAGCTGTAAATCCAAAATTATTTATAAACATTAAATGCAATAAATTTATGAGTCTATAAAGCGCATTATTCTGTAGAATTTGTATAAATATGATTGTCGCGTACACCGTTTTTTGGGTATTTGGCCGAGCTCCTACTCCAATTTGTGGTGTACATCTTGATATTGTCTCTAAAATGGAAGCACCCACATTTTTATGTCGCCTCTGAAAGGCAGATGGTGTTTTAGGAGGAGTTTTTTTCATGACAGAAATGCATTCGGAGGTTTGCCGTTGCCTGCCAAGTGGCGACCACTATTAAAAAACAAAAAACATTTTCTATCACTTGATATTTCTTAGTCGAGCTTTATTGCCCCAGCACTACCGAATTCAGCTACCGGGATTCATCTATGCCGGTCGGCAAAATGTGCTATACCTCTAAATAAATACCCGCTACTGAAAAAATAATACACAAGCATACTAAATGAACACACACAAGTGCTAAATAAGTTTGGGTGTGCGTATATGCGAACATCTCAACTAAGAAAGCCTTTGAAAAGGAGAATTGCGTGAAAAAGAAAATTTAAGTTCTTCATAAAATATGAGACGGTAGGATCCAAGTAGAAAGCGATGGGGTGGAAGAGGTTGTAGCCAAAAACTCAGCTAGCTATGACAAAAGATTACACGACTTAAGCGCTGAAAGGATTTGGCAACTCTATATTCAACAAGAAAATAGCAGGCACAAAAACAGAAAATGTTAAAAAATGCAGGAAAATTTATGTAAAAGTTATCAAAGGGAAATAATACAAAATTAAAAGTTATGTGAAGATAATTGTTATGCAGTTCTGAGAGCTTTATAAAAATAAACTTATCTTAGTCAAGCATAGAGTGTCTGACGTTTCGTTAGCAATTTAGATTCAAAGAAGTAGGTTATCTTAGCTTCGGGATAGTTAAAAACTACCTACACCTCAAAGCAGATGTTGCCTGTTGTTGTCCCCGTGTGGTACTTTATTTCTCAGGTACCCTGCGTATCTCCCGAGTTTTCCGCTATTTACCACCAAGGGACACGACCAATGGGAGACTATATGGGTGACCAATGGGGCACTTCACACGATGTTTAATAGCTATGTATGTACATAAAGAGCAGCAAAAATTTAAAATTTAAGCTAAGCTATATAAAGTAAGTTCTAAATTTATGAAGGCAGATACAGTCGGGAGAGGAAAAAATTAGGTATTCTTTTCTTTACGGGTTTCAAACTGGTGCTTTTAGGGGCCATGCTATGCTAGCCATACCAGCTAATCCAAGTAATTCTATAAAAAATTTAATATAGACCACTTTTATGTTTCATTTCTTGTCACTTAGGCAATCCGATCCGTTAAAATAATTTGAAGTTAAGACAAAATCTCAGTCGCGCGAGAGCCAGGCAGCTAAGGAGAAGGTACTGAAATGAATTCACCTCATTCTCTATACAGCTGACACAAAAAGACTTGAAGTAATTCCAAAGTCAGCGGCTGCCGTAGCCGAATGGGATGGTGCGTGACTAGCATTCGGAATTCAGAGAGCACGTAGGTTCGAATCTCGGTGAAAGACCGAAAATAAGAAACATAGTTTTCTCATAGCAGCCGCCTTCCGCCAGGTAATGGCAAACCTTCGAGTGTATTTCTGCCATGAAAAAGTTCCTCATAAAAAAATATCTGCCGTTCGGAGTCGGCTTGAAACTGTACGTCCCTCCATTTAGTGGAACAACATCAAGACGCACACCACAAATAGGAGGAGACGCACACCAAAAAGGGTGTACGTGCCAATTATGTATACAGGGTCCGCCATATAACTTTACGGAATTAAAAATGCTATAAAAAAGAAACTACTCAATAATTTTCCAAACTGTTTTTTTTATTTTGAAGTACAATCTTTCCGGTTAATGATGGAATACAACTTTATTCATATGGCTGCCTCGGCTAGCCATGCACCATCCCATACGAACGGTCCAATTTTTCAACACATTTTCGATTGTATGCGGCTGTATTTCAGCTATGACATCACGTATGTTGGTCTTCAGTGCATCAATTGTTGCTGGTTTGTTGGCATAACACTGGTCTTTGACGGCACCCCAAAGATAATAATCCAACTGTGTCAAATCGGAAATGAGCTTCATCCGAAAAGATGATTTTTCGGTAAAAGTCTTCATCTTCTTCAAGTCGATCCCAAGCCTATGAAGCGAAGCGAAAACGCATTGGGTGGTCAGTTTGCTTCAGCTGCCGAACCAATTGGACTTTGTACGTATACACAACCATTTTCGTTCAGCGGAAGAATAAAACTAATTTTCTGTCAAATCAGATGACAGCTAAGTGTTATCATTCTTCGAATAATACATAGTTCAAATCCGTAATGATAGATGGCGGGCCCTTTATATATATATATATATATATAATTCCAAGTCTCACGGTGTGCATACCTCGCGGATAGTGCCCCATGAGGACACTCACGAAATTTAAGAGCTGAGATTTTGTCATCCTCAGAATATCCCTTGAACGCCTCCGACCCACACATGACCAGAAGGGCATGCGACCTTACAAATTTGTCACTTGCTTTTTGTTTTGGCCAGCACTCTCTGAAGTGACGGGAAAGCATTCGATCCAGGAGTAGAACGCAGGTTGTCAAGGGGATCTCGATCATCTCCTACCTCACAGGTCCCTTGTCTAGCCAGCTCGTCCGTTTCACAGTTTCCCGCAATATCGCTATGACCAGGTACCCATATTAGTCTTATGTCAAAGTATATGGATGCAATCGTAAGTGAAACCAGGCATTCCCTGACCAGTTTCGAGTGCACCATAATTGAGTTCAGGGCCCCAACTGCTGTGTCGCTATCGGAGTATATAAAGGGTGTTTTTTTTAGAGGTTAGGTTTTCAAGTTGGCACTACTTTTTTCGTAGATGGTCTTTTTGACAGCTGTCACTTGATTTATGCTCAGTTTGGTTTGCCATTTCATAATGAATAGACTTACACCTGAACAACGTTTGCAAATCGTGCAAATTTATTACGAAAATAATGGTTCGGTTCGCGCGACGCATCACAAGAAAATTTTGTTCAGCGATGAAGCTCACTTTTGGTTGAATGGGTATATCAATAAGCAAAATTGTCGCATTTGGAGTGAACATAATCCACAAGCCATTGCTGAGACGCCGTTACATCCTCAAAAAGTCACTGTTTGGTGTGCTCTATGGGCAGAGGGAATCATTGGTCCATATTTCTTTAAAAATGAAGCCGGCCATAATGTTACAGTCAATGGAGAGCGCTATAGAGCCATGATTAATGACTTTTTCGTGCCTGAATTGGACGATGTTGATGTGGACGACCTTTGGTTCCAACAAGACGGCGCTACATGCCATACAGCCAACGCAACAATCGCCGTGGACCTGTGGCGTGACCTCCAAGATCGTGCGATATAACACCGCTGGACTATTTCTTGTGGGGCTATGTGAAGTCGCTTGTCTACGCAGATAAGCCCGAGACGATTGACGTCTTGGAAGAGAATATTCGGCGCGTTATTGCTGACATACGGCCCCAATTGCTGCAAAAAGTGGTCGAAAATTGGGCCTCTCGGCTGGAATTTATTCGAGCCAGCCGCGGCGGCCACTTGCCCGAAATCATTTTTAAAACATAATGGCAAACCCTTATCTTTATAATAAAGCTAAATTCTTGGCCATAACATTAAATTATATACGTTTTATTTCATCTTGAAAACCTAACCTCTAAAAAAAAACACCCTTTATTAACTTTCTGAACAATTATTACGCAAGTGAGTAGCCAATCAGCTGCTTCTTTGATTGCGGCTACCTCTGCTTGGAACACACCACAGCGATCCGGTAAACTGAATTTGAATCTGATGTTGAGCTATTCGCAGAATACTCCTCCGCCAACCCTTCCCTCCAACTTCGAGCCATCTCTGAACAGGTTTATCAAGCTCTGTAAGTAAGTAAGTTCATGCAAGTAAGTTCATGCATTCACTTTTTCTCGATATTCCTCGTCAGGAAAGATAATAAATCAACGCACGACAATTTAACATTTTGAATTATTCAACTCACTGATAAAAGAAGAAATAAAGTTCGTAAGTAAAAACGTTAAATGCAAGTTCATACTAAAAAACACTAAAGGTTTCGATACAAATATCGAACTACAGCTCATCATACGTAGGCGCAAACTATAAAAGGCAACCCTCGATAAGAAATTTGACCTCTTAAGTCAATGGTAAATATAGAAAAATACAAAGTTGTTTTTGCAAATCTTATCTTATCTAAATCATAAAAGCAAAAGCATAAATAGCTCTTTCCTCTTGGAAAAAGGTGCTAAATGGTGTGCCGAAGCAGAAGACGAATATATTGATTAATAAAAAAAATATTTGTCACAAAACATGCACGGGTTGTTGCTATTTTTAACATGTTAGTTCGTTGTTTTTCTCTCTCATATGACATTCGTCAACAAAGTCAAGTCGAGAAGCAAATCTTAAAAAAACAGTGAAATGAAATGAAAACATAACTGCCTCAGGTCTGCTATTGATACCAGATTACACTAGGACTTCTTTCCTCCGAAGCAATTTTACCTTGTCGGAGAGTCGGTTATCCGAAACTGACTGATGATTGGATGATAAATTATTCGGATCATGAATTACGGTTTCATTCGTAAGCAACTGGTAAAAAAAGTGGATTAGGTTATTTCCTTTATAAATAAATAAAATGCATTCTGTCGGAAATTGATCATTTAAAAAGCTCGCGTTGCACATACAAGTATGTCTAAACTTTTTTGTGCTGGAATGTTGGTACAATTGCCCTCTATAGTGTCTGTCAATTGAGCGTGGTCTCTGCGATTTTCATTATGGATAAAAATATCGAACAAAGAATGTGTCTTAAATTTTGTGATTTGAACGGGATTTCGTGTGCCGAATCATTGAAAATGTTGCAGAAAGCCCATGGTGAGTGTACTTTATCAAAATGTGGGCCTACGAGTGGTACAAGGCTTTTGCGGTTTTGCAGAGGGCCAAGAAGTCGGGGAAGATTTGCCCCAATTGGTGACCCATCAACGTCTTCAACGGTTGAAAACGTCGACAAAGTCAAGTAAATGGTGCTGGAAAACCATCAAATCATCATTTAAGTTTGATGGAGGTAGCTCGTGACCTTAGCAGGTCTCACGAATCAATTCGCATCATTTTACACCATCAATCGGACATGAGACATGTGGTTGCTTGACTCGTTTGAAGAGCGTTGAATTTCTTTAAAAAAATTGATCGAAAGAAGGTGGCTGAGCAAATGAATGCGAGCGCAACGTTTATCCAGCGCATCATAACAGGTGATGAGACGTGGGCATATGAGTTTGACATGCAACCCAGTCAATGTGAGTGAACAAACGGCTACATGGCGCCACATGAGTCGAAACCCAAAAAACAAAGAACCATGTCTAAACGGTCAAAAGCGAAAGTCATGCTACTCGTTTTCTTTGATTACACAGGCCGACAAAATTTAACCAACATTCAGACCCAGAAACCAGACTATATATTTCCGAAGGTTTATGATGCGCTGAATCCAAATCTGGCCTCAGAATTGCTCTATCAGCTCTGGTTTTCGAGATATCTACTTTTCCTTGTAGACTAGTGTTATCATTGCGTAGGAAAAGGTCCAATTTGTGGAAAGAAAACTCATGGATCTTACACCATGATAACGCACCGTCGCACGAGACTCATTTTATGAACATTTTTTGACACAAAATTCGACAAATATCATCGAACAGCCACCGTATTCACCGTATTTAGCCCCCTGTGACTTTTTTATTTTCCCATCCTTTGATTTTTCACTTCGCAGACGCCGCTTTGAGTCGATAGAGACTATTAAGGAGAATTCGCTGACGGAGCTGAAGAAGATCTCTTCAAACGCGTTTAAAAGGTGCTTTGATAACTGGACTAATCGTGGGCATATGTGTATTGCTTCGAATGGAGCTTAATTTGAAGACGACAAAATAAATTTTGATGATTAACCAATTATTTTGCGTTTTATTCCCGGTTCTTTTCGGACACCCCTTTGTGGGTGTTTGGCTGAGCTCTTTCTTCTATTTGTGGGGTGCATCTTGATGATGTTCCACAAATGGAGGTAACTACAGGTTTAAGCCGACTCCGAACGAAGATTTTTCATCGGGGAAATGCTCAAGCGTGTGCTTATCTGTAGTACGGGCAACAGATTGTACCAGACGGATGCAACTCAGCTACCCGTATAACTGATTTGCAATTAAGAGAGTCAACTACACCTTTACATTTTTGAATTCATACTTGGGCTTAGCAGTTTTTGTATACTTAAACTATTAATGCCCACCTTTAGGTGGACTTGCTGAGTGCGAGTTTGTTGACGTCCACCCGAGTTTATGCTGTAAAGTATCCTCCATGTATTTGTAGGTGTTTGTGATCCCCTACATTCCTTAATGTGTACACTTTTGTGTATTTGTGTACCTCTCTGTGAATTTGTGTGTGTATGAGACTTTTGTTATTTATGCAGTTTTCTCTTTCAAGCGGCAAAAGTTTTAATATCTTCAAGTTTGTTGACGAAGCACCGCCTCATGCCAGTTGCACTCGAGCACTGCACAGCTCAGCAAACAGCGCATCATAGCAACGCTCCTGCTTGAATACTTGTGCTCTTGCTCGTGCACGTCCACGTGGCGAGAAGCTGAAGCATTTTGGCAATTTAAAGCTGTTGAAAATATTTGAATTTCATGTTGACTTTTATTGCATTATAATAGTTGATGATGATAATGATGCTGGTGGCAAACAGCTAAAGTTGTTGAATAGTAGATTAAAACGAAGTGAAGGGCGTGGGCGAATGTCTAACGAAAAGTTCCCAAGGAAAGCAAGTTAGACCAAGGTGTTGAGGCAATTGTTAATGAGGCGCCAAATGTGTTACTGCTACTCACAAGCACTTTCCGTCTTCACTGTTGTTGTTGTTGTGAATGTTGTTACTTGCTCCTATTGGCAGCAAAGTTTATGATGCCACCAACGCTTTGCGCTACATGGCTTTTTAAGTAGTTGGCAAAATGTTGAGGCGTTTTAATATACTAAACTTGAAATGAACTTTTAGGCCCAGCACCAGCAGATGCTTAGGTGCATTAGGAATTAAAATTTGTAGGTAACCGCGTACGTGAAGGAATGTGCATTTGTTGCTGTTTTTGTTAATTTTTTTAATGCAAGAAAATTCTGCGCTAGTAAATTTAGTTTTGGTTTAATACTAGTGCTATTTCGGCAAAGATCTTTACATCGCTCAAAAAACAAGAAGGGGCTCGGTGAGGATAGTATTAGAATTGGAATACTTAAAGTCCTAAAAGAAGAAGGGCTTCAAATTATGCATCATTTTATCGTACTATTTTGGCATTTAGAATACATTCCCCAAGATTGGCGTGTGGGGCTGATAAAGTCCGTCTATAAAAAAGGCGGCAAAGCCTCCTGTGAAAATGTCTGCGAAAACATGGTACTTAGCACGTCATAGAAGATCTTTTCCCATAGTTTTGCTTCGAGACTTATTCTCGAAGTTGCAGCAGAAAACATTTAGGTGGCTTCCGGCCAGATCGCTCAATAACAGACCAAGTTTTCTTGCTTAAACAAAACATTGCAAAATGTTATGATCGCAATACAGATATGTATTTACTATTCATAGATTTTAAACACGCGTACGACAGCGTCCAGGGCTGTAAAATCTCTGAAGTTTTTGCAAACCTCGGCATCAGCAGCAAACTGACCAATTTAGTTATGACCATCCATAGGAATAAAATAAAAAATAATTATTTGGCGCGTACACTTCTGTTAAGTTTTTGGTCGAACTACTTTTCATATTTGTGGTGTGCGTTTTGATGTTGTTCCATGAATGAATAAAGGGACTTACAGTTTTGAGCCAGCTCCGAACGGCAAATAGTTTTTATGAGTAGCTCTTTCATGGCAAAACACATGGCGGTCGCTATTAGAAAAAAATTTTAATTTTAATTTCGAACCTATGCATCCCTGTATGATAAGCACGCACAAATCCATTCGGCCACTTGACAAGCACTACCGGAAAAATAGTAGTTCCGAAATCCGTCTCGTTTCCCTTTGACATTTCCTGTGGAGTCAAATAAAGCGTCTCTCTCACTCTCTCTCTCGTTTTCAACTTACTACTGCATTAGTGGTGAGGTAACATTTGGCAATCTCTTTAACCGCTCCGGGCTAACCATTGCAAATGCCGATGACATCGCGATAATCGCTCGAGATAAAAAATACCTGTCCGAACTTTTCGTCTGAAATGAATGCTGAAAAAACCAAACGAAAAACCAAATATATCGAGCCATAACCGCCGAAAAAATGTATCCCACAAACTCGAAATTTTACAGGGGAAGGTTTTTTTTTAAATTAAATCAGCTTGAATAAAGCCATTATTTTTAAACTTATAATGTAAATATTTTTTTGTATAATACATTTACTTTTAATAATTTTAAATAGATATTTGCATCATAAGGGTGGTTTTTGTGGGATACATTTTTTTTGCTTTCCTTCTGGCAACCTATTATTAAAAAAGTATGTGGGTTACACAAAAATTTATTTTAAGGAAGTGACTTCCCGTTTTTTTTTTTTATTTAATTTTTTCACTTAGTCCTTAAAATTAAATTACATTTGATTTAAAAAAAAATAAATGTATACATTTCTTAGTATATTTGATAAAACAAAAATAATGTAATGTAATTCATATATTTAAAGTTTTCTGTTAACAAAGTAATGTTATTCATATTAAAATCTTGTAAACTTGAATAACGATAGATAAAAATATATAAAGAACGCTAAATACTATCTACAATTATATTTTCTTGGGTTAGTTCTTGCATTTGATATTATGGTGTACCACTCATTTGGAGCCCAAATAGTCCTATTCCGAATAAACGATTCAATTGTACTATGTATCGAATCAACAGCCATCATGGTGTGTCCAGGCAACAAGTATGTGATTTTTATATTAGTCACAAAATTAGAATTTTCAACAAAATAGGTTAATGTCGCAAGCATAGCTCTGTTTTTGTTCTGTCCTGCGCAACTATCACAATAAAGATGGACTATCGACTAATTTAAGGTATTGGAAAACAGTTGTGCAAATTTCATTACACCCTAGTTTACCATCCTTTTCTCCCCATAAAAAACAAAACCCATCTCTTGTACCACTCTCATAAAAACTTTCATTGTAGAATGAATATTTTCTAGAATAGAACAAAGTAACATTTTTTCCATAGGTAGTATTTAAGACCTTTTGCAAGTCGAAACTTGTACATAAATAAGCCGGATTCTCTTTGCATAGCTTTTGATCCTCCAAAAATATTTGCTTACATTTCTCTTTGACCTTTAGATGAATTTGATACTCTTCTGATGAATGCAATTGCTTATCATGACACGAAGTTGGACATTTTTTCTTTAAGCACGGGTTGGGCAAAACACTCGTATTTTTTCCTAACTTTTTGCAACCTTTTAGGTATTCTCTTTTGCTTTCTGTAGCCCCTTTTCCCAACACACGTTTCCTCCTCGACTTCTTTTAAACTTTCCAAACCATTTAAATCAACGAGAGACGAAAGATTCATCTGAATCGCTATACGGTACCAGGGAGAGCTGTAAAAATATCCAATAATTGAAAACAAAGACATATTTTGCAAAAAAAACAAATTCATACCTTCGACATATTAAAGTCTCAAAATATTGTGTTTTTTTTATTTTTTTCCCTTGTGTTTCATTTATTTTAAAAGAGAATTTAATTGTATCCCACACAAGCGTTCAAAGAAAATGTAAACAAGTCACCATATGCATTTACATTAAAATTGTTTTTGTTATAAAATCATAACGGTTTAATCTACAGCCATGAAATTTTGACAGATGATGCAAATAATGTTGAACTATCGATTTCGATAACAAAACAAAAATCGATTATGGTGTGGGATACATTATTTTGGCGGTAATGGCTCGATATGAAGAATTCACGCTAGGCAGAGAGAAGACACAGCCAGACGACATGGTAATTGGTACTTACGCCTTCGAGGGCGTACAATGATTTGAGTATCTGGACGTCACGATACAAAAGGACAATTGCTCAGACGAAACAATACAAAGCAGGTTTACGGCAGGAATCAAGGCATATTTTGCTCATACCAAACTATTAAAATCTAAACTTCTTACGACAGATTGCAATCTACGTCTATGCCAGTTAATAATATGGCCAGTTCTTGCGTACGGCTGTGAATGCTAAACAATGACTTCTAAAGAAAAATTGTGTCTAAAAGTATTCGAGCGAAAAGTGCTGCGTAGAGTGTTTAATTCGTTACGACTGCATGCTGTTATCTACCGGATACACACATCAGCATCATCATGTAATGCACTACAGCTCGTTGTAAGCCTTAGCTTCTCACACAGTTTTTCTCCATGCACTTCGGTCCATAGCGATACTACGGTACTTCGTCACTCCTATGCTTCTTAGATCGTCTATCTTTTCCGCGCCCGCCCTCTTCTCTTTTCACCATACATGCGTGCATCCAAAACTTTGAGAGGTATTCCTTCGTCTGACATTCTGCTAACGTACCCAAGTCATCAGGTGCGCTGCGATTGACAAACCGCACGAAATTTTCACATTGTAGGTATTCCTCTAGCTAGTTATTATATCTGATGCGATAGATACAATTTTCTCTTCGTCTTGGACCCAATATTCTTCCCAGTATTCAATATTCTTCCCAGTATAAGCTGCTATGAAGAATTGCTGCAGCAGCGTAATGGCGAGGACATACTAAAATACGTCAAGCCCCAAAGACTCCGATGCTTGGGTCATATTACGCGCATGAGAGAATCGCACCCTCAGAAATCAATCGTGTTACATAACCTCGTAGCTCCTAAAGCACTTGGATGTCCAAGACTAACATGGTTTCAACAAGTTCTAATGGATTTGAGGACACAGGGTGTTAGAAACTAGAGATATGTTACCGAGCGTCGATATGCATGGAAACGAGTCGTGAAGGAAGCTAAAGGTCAGCCCGAACTGTAAAGCTGCCCGATGATAATATTGATCACTATTTTGTTAATTGCTTTTCTAATTCGCGTATAGTAAACAAAAACTTCCTATTTTTCCCATTAAAATCGAAGCTGTCATGAACTAAATCAAGGCAAAGTTTGAAGCCGGTAAGCTTCTGTAGCAGAGTGTGTACTGTCGCTTTCTACAGTAGACTATTTACGGCAGTTTTTTCTTGTTGTATATTAAGTTGTGCTTCTTGAGTGGCGCTATTAACCGAATGTATCAAAGTCAGTAGTTTCATCAAAAGAATTCAAGTACTTCTCCACTCGATCTTTCCGACGCAGAGAAGGCCTTCCACTTCCCCTGCGACCACCTGCTGAGACCGTGTCGAATACTTTTTCAATCTGCGGAATTCATGAGTTTTGATGGGAAGTGGATCGTTCTACAAAAATGGTATTGAAATGTTAGAGCAGCGCTGGAATGATTGCGTTGTTCCTGATGGAATAAATTTGGTGAAGTTCATTAGTAGCTTGTTACGGCTAACTACGAACGTAAATCAGCCCCCGTCGGCGCCGTCGTAAAATGTATGGTCATCATCGTATCTAATCCCAAGGCTACTTCTTCCTTCCCATCCCCTTTCTCCTCTCCCATGTATGGCACCACAACGGACGAATTTCTTAACATTTGTCCAAGTGAGCCCTTTAGCTAGGGCAGCCATTTAACCTAACCTAACCTAACCTGATGGAAATTACGATGATGAATAAAACTAATTTTGAACAAAAAAACCCTTTTTCTTTGTTAAGCCCGGGAAATTTCAGCCCATTTCATGCTGGTTGTCTACTTTCCCCTTGTCATATTTTGAATAAACTTTAAAACCACGTTTTTTTAAGTGACATCTTGGGACTTCTTTTCAAAGACGCTTTAGAAATGTACAATAGTGGCAATGCCTATTCTCTATATGGCCAGTACCACTTAAATCGTATGGATCTAAATTTTTGTCTTTCTATTTGATCACCAATAAATATTTGCGTTGGCTTTAAGTGGTCGCTTGTTATCAAATATAATCAAATACACATTTTCTTACCTGTAACATAAAACATTTTCTTGTGTTTGCTAATTTACTAAATTAATTGCTCTTATCCATTTCGTTTTATTGATATTTGATAAAGTTCCACACATGCCTTGTAAAATATTTGCGTAATTACTTCTGTAATTAGTTGGTTATTAAATGAACATTTATCAAGACGCAAAAGAAAAAAATAGGTAAAGTAGCATACGGCTGCGTACCAACATACTCGCCAAACAACTGTGACGGAAAACATTAAAAAAGTCACACTTTAGCCACTTTGTGCAGCCAACTAAATGGTCAGCAATAGCATCCAACCAGCATACCAACTAACTATCTGCCTAACTAGCAAACTAACTATTTGTGCAAACTAACTAAAGAACTATTTTAATAACCGGTGTGGTGCTGACTAAATTGCTAACGACCAATGATCACTCAACGAACTCACTTCTACTTTTCAAACCTTTCCTCAACTCTGCGCCCTACTATGCATTGTGTTGTCTGCTCTTCTTTTTTCCACATGATGACCACTAAAATAGCGTTAATATTAAAAAACTTTCATTCGAAAAAGTTTCTTTCGAAAAGTGTCCTCACTCATGTTGGCATACACACACACACACACACTCAACTGGTATTGTGGTCAACAGTTAGCGATTGCCTGAGTTGTTGGCCTCAGAATCGCCACAACTGAGTTGGTATTTCTAAGAGTAGAATTGTATTTCTGTCGCTTTTCCTGCCCTTAGTTGGGCTGATTGCAATTTTTGTTATTGTAGTCGAAGTCGTGAACTGCTGGTCAAGTGGTCTGTGTGTTGTTGAAAAATTCACTATTTACGCCCGTTGACAGGCACGCTATCCGACATTTTATTAAACTCGCCACATATCTCAGATACACGACACCAGATACCAGATACATATGAATTTAGATACACTTGGCTAGTGAGGCTGAATTTCATAATTTATTATTCGTGTTGTAATAGCAAGCAAACCTCTCTAATCTTGACATTCTGGTAATGTAGACTCAAATTTCACAGGAACGAATAATTTAATAATTACACCAATAGCAAAGTTTGTATCTATGATCCAGGCAGGGCCAACATCAATTTGCTGCTAACGTGTAAAAATACCATATATCTGTACATACATACGTACGTAGTCTTACCATAAATTCTGTGACACATTTTACAATGCATACGACGAGAACGAATTCGTAGAAAAAAGTTCCGTTATTTTTGCTTTGGTCCGTGTGCATTGTCTACTCACAAATTATACTCAGTTTCGCTAAGGAAAATCTCACTGCCGAGACTGCATTACAAAAATGTGGTAAAAGTGCAAGTGCAATTTACGAATTTCTGAAAAAGCTTAATATTTCGATAATGTTTATTTAAGGGGGGAGCCTGGTTTATGAGGTCTAAAAATTGCATCTCTTTGCGATTTTTTTTTTTTAAGGAAAAAATTAATTTAGCACTGCAAAGTTTTTTCTATCTTTTAATGAACATTTAAAAAGTATAAAAAATTTGTGTACTGGTTAAAATAAGTTGAAAAAAATGTTTAACATAGAAATTAGTAGAGCGCTGCAACGCTGGAATTTTCAACTGGCGTACAAGATACAGCTCGTAATTATTATCGAAAGCAAAAAATTCAAATGGATTTCTAATTATCATGATTTTTTATTCTAGATTAACTAAGAAAACTGAGAGAAATTCCAAAATTTCAACGTTTTGGAGGTTTTAAAGTAAAAAATGGCTTTCTATAAAAAAAAATTCACTTCAACTTGGTATAAAAATCTTTAAAAAAAATTTTTATCTATTTTTTTAGTTCAAATAGAAGAGAATTTAATACTGAAGGGAACAAGCTATGATTCATTTCAAAAGGTTCATTAGTTTTTTTTCATTCATGTACGCCAATTCAAAGAAATCATAAAAATGAAAAGTCGAGAAAAGAAGATAAAGTTTGTACTATAGCTGTCCGATCACAGCGTAACTACCTAACGCTCGCCTACCTTTGGCATTGTATCTACGGAAATATTGAGAATTAGGCTCTGTAACTTTGTGTGAATATTCTGAAATATATTAGGAATCGCTTAAAACGAAAAAAAATTGATTTTTTTTGACCTTATAAACCAGGCTCCCCCCTTAAAGCACGATTAATCGTTTTTGACAACCGTCTGATGTGACAGACAGAGAAAGAAGTAGTCGTCAACGCGTTGTTCGAAGCAGTGCAGTCATAAAGCCGTTCGAAAAAGTATTCATAGAAATCCACTTCGAAAGCAGAAAATTATGTCCAGGGAAAATAATGTATCGACCAGATCCATGTCAAGACAAATTAGAGATAGTCTCCACATGAAAGCCATCCGTCGCTCAACTGGTCATCTTTTGACATAATTTTGACAGAAAATTAGATTCGACAGATGCAAGCAGCTTCTCCGGTGACACGCGGCCAATGGCTATGAAAATAATCTTTTCACATATGAGAAAATTTTCACTGTTGAAGAAGTTTTTAAGCAAAATGACAAAATCTATGCTAAGACTTCTAAGGACGCAAACAATGTTGTTCCAAGGGTTCAGCGTGGCCACCATCCAGCCTCCGTATTGGTTTGGCGGGGAGTGTCTTTTCATTTCTGCGAAAAAGAGGTTGAAACCGGCGCAAAAGTGTACGATGAGGTTGTCTCAGTAGGCTTGGTGAAGCAGTTGAGCAGTACTCTTTTCAATGGAGAGCGTTGGACCCTACAGCAAAATGCCGCTCCAGCCCGTAAGGCAAAAACCACCCAACAGTGGTTAAAAAACTAGATTCCTGGGTTCATAGCCGCAGAAGAATGGCCGTCTGGTAGTCCAGATCTGAGTCCATTACACTACAGTTTGTGGTCAGAATTCGAGAACATGGCCTGTCGATGACCTCAGAAATTTGGAGAGTCTCAAACAATCTTTGGTTCGAGCAGCCACGTCAAAATCCATGGAAACCGTGCGTGCTGCAATAGCTGAATGGCCTAATCGTTTGAAGGCTTGCGTAAAAGCAAATGGTGACCATTTCGAATGAAAATTTAAAGTTGGTTTGTTTTAATATTTACACGATTAAATAAAACCAACTTCATTGAGTATTATAATTGCATATCTACAACGGGCTAATTTTTATTAGACCATTGAGCATTGCGACCAAAGTAGATCTATTGTGCAGAGCCTGCTGAGGTACCCTATATTTTGAGGCTTTTAACAAATTTTAACACATTCCGGGGTTTATTGTTCCACAGTTCATATGGAGGTACAGCAATACCACCACGATGCTGTAGCCGTTTTCTGCCTAGGGCAAGACATTTACAAAGAATGTGTTCTGAATTTTCAATGTCCATTTCACAGAATCGGAAGATAACGGTCTTAGAAAAGCAAATTTTGTTTAACTTATATCTCAGGCTAAAGAGGGGCCCAAAAACAAAAAAGTGTTAAGTCTACTCTGCTGAGAGAAAGTAACTTATCAGAAATTTCTCTGTCCGACGTTAGGAATTGTTTCGCTTGTTTCTGACCGGTAGATTTTTGCCAGTGTTCAATGAACTTCTTCACTTCCCACCTTCTGAGAATTTCGTTAATGTGGCCCTTTGTAAGTTCGCAGAAAGGTTCAGGACCAGTTAGGGTCATGTTTGCCTAGTTGGTCCTCTATTTCGTTAGAAGGAACCCAAATCAATAATATTGTGTTGAAGTTTCTTAGCATATTAAGGAGGTTGAGGAATATGTAGGTTGCCATTGTCTGTTGAGGGGTGATTAATGCACGGAGATTCCAACGTGCGCATTTCCGAATATGGTAGACACGCAACCCACCATGGCTGTGGTAGCCGCCAAAAAAGCAATAGAAATCCAAATACTTGGTTTATTTTTATATCGCATTTGCATGCGCTTCGTAAAAACTAATTCATAAAGTTCGTGTCAGCACTTCAGTTTTTGGTGTGAAAAAAGAAAATATGTTTATTAATAATACACACAATCACCTTCGGTTTATGAGAAAGCAAGGCACCGCCCCCACTTGGTGCAAGCTCCAAGCCGATTGAACTTATGAAATTATCAGCGAAAGTTAACAAAGCGGCAAGAAGCGAACGCAGCTGTATATATAATTTTTTCAAATTTAAACATAAATAGATCCGAGACTGTTGAATGCTTTAAAATAGTCCAGAAGAGTTAGAGTTAAAAGTCACAACATATTTATCCATCTTAAGCCTAATATCGTCAGTAACTTTTATGTTTGCATTAATGCAACTTCTGTTAGATCTGGCATTAATTTGCTATTGAATTTTCTTCAAACAATAGTTGACGTGATGGTGCATTGACTGCTCCAGCACCTAAGATAGAAAATGCATGATAGCGATAGGCTTATGATCACCGTTCGATTTTAATATTGGAATAAACTTGACTTCTTTCAAGAAGGCTAAAATGGCTAATGTGACGCGGATGATGTTCAATGCCTGCGTGACAGGACACATTTAAGAAATTTCTGGTGTATTTCAGTTGTTCTAGATTTAATTCAAAGAATTGACTCAACAACCCATGCCTTAAGTTTTACATTGTTTTACAGAACACGTACCGGTTTTAGGGGCTATACCTTTTTTGCGTAAATTATGTTTACATCAACAGAACCCGAAACTGGATTTTTCGTGTCACTGATACTTATTTTACGAACGAAGTTTCCAGATTTACTTGGACCCAAAAGTTAAGCTCTTCTTGTAGCACCTCATTTTAAGAACTTTGACTCTATCCTTGACTAACTTCTAGAGGTTTTCATACCCGTGTACAGAGTGTAAGACGTCACTTAACGAGTATGATACGCCCCATTCCTATCAGCTAAACAGTTTTTTATCTCTCGATCAAAGATAGAGTTTCTTATAATCTATTAAAAATATATTAGTTCTTTCACGTTATTGTTGGTTCTAAATCTTTAATTTGAATGTCTATAAGTGTTTTGTTTTTGTCCTCGTTCCCTCTTCTCGGGAGCATAGGGCCCTGACAAGACTGTTCCATCGTATACGGTTCGGTGCTATTATTTTTGCACGGTCCCATGAGATGTCAGCATCTGCTAGTTCGCGCAGCATTGACCTTCTCCAAGTGTTTTTTGGTCGACCGTGACCTCTGCTCACTTGCGGGGTCCTGTTCAGTGCCATTCTCGTGATGCTATCTGGTAGGTTTTTCAATGTGTGACCTATCCATCGCCACTTTCTCCGTTTGATTTGCCTAAGGATGGGTTCCTCGTTCGTTAATCTCCACAGTGCGTCGTTACTGATAATGTTTGGTCAGAATATTCTGCAGATGGTGCGGAGGCATTTGTTGATGAAGGATTGTAGCCTTTGTGTGATGGCCATGTCTGGCTTCCGTACAACAATGCAGACTTCACTTATGAGTCGAGTATTCGTTGTCTAGTGCGCCTGGAGATTTGAGAACTCCCCCATATTGTGTGCATATTCGCCTGCCTTGTATGCCGCCTTTTTTTTGTTTAGCCTGCAGTTGACACCTTCATCTGCTCCACCCTCTGCCGAGATGATGAAGCCGAGGTAGCAGAAGCTTTCAACGAATTCCGCCGGACATTTGTCAACCAATATCTGTCTTGCGTTATTGTGGTTAACTCTCATAGCCGTGGTCTTGGCGATGTTGACCTCCAGTCCGACAGTGCGTGCCGGCGCGACTAGTTTGTCCGCCTTCGCTTGCATGTCAGAGAGTTTGTGAGAGAGGAGGCAGATGTCATCGGCGAAGTCCAGGTCTTCAAGATGTCTAGTAAAACGCCTTTTTTGTGCAGGGTCAGTTGGCTCATGACGTGATCAAGGACAATGGCGAAGAGAAGGGGCGACAGGGGACACCCATGCCTTATGCCTGCGTTGGTGGTGAATGGATCGCTGATATCGCACTGCCAGTTCGGAGTTCTGGCAGAGGGCTTTGATGAGGTGGATTATCTTGGCGGGAACTCCCTTTCTACTCGGTGCCAGCCAGTGCCGAACGCCTAGGTGGCGAAGCAAGTGTAAGTCATTATTAACAACGTTACTGTTCTCTCAGAAGATGAAGCTACATTTCCTCTTGTGCGGATTCCGAAAATTCTTGGGACTCCACTCCATTTCCAAGCTCGTAGCTGTGTTTAACGGTTATTCAACGATCGGAAAACATGAAGCAAACCTAGGTTTACCATTTATCCCCCATCGCAGAAGCTTGGGGACCTTTCAGAGAAGGAAACTCTTGAGCACTTTGCCTGTAACCGTCCGGATTTTGCAGCTATACGATTAAGGTCACTGGTTGGTTCTCTCTTCGACAGCCTGAGGTAGTGCTCCAACCCATCAATCTTCTCCATTAAATCAATAGTTCTTTTTGGATGTAGATATCTGCCTGTTGGTCGTCGCCACTCATGACAAAAGGCTATATAGGTTCTCTTAAAATGGTTACTTCAAAAACTATTGGAATCAAAAGACGCCTTCGAATCGCCACTTCTTTGGTCGCTATGTTTTAGCTCTGCTCGCTTGACGAAAAATTTGCATGTGAAAACAACAACATAGTCAGCGAGCAAGATTCGCTGCTAGTGAGGATGGTTATACCTAATTAAACCGGTATAATGCACTATTTTTGATGCTGCCAACTCTCTTTTCTGATATTTGGCAGGTTTCATAAGACTGCGTTCATACAGGGACTCTATTTTTACTTCAGCTTTGCGAATTTACTTTTAGTGTTGCCCGTCGTGTTGACCCACCTTGCAATTGTTAGTTTTTGGTCTACAGTCAACAACGACATTGAGAAGAATGAGAGCACAAAGGGTGTTAACAGAGCGCGAACATCACAAAATATGAACTGTATGAACGCGGTCTGAAAGGGCTATATTCAGTTAGAAGGCCGAAAAAAGCGAATTTTCCAGATTTCTTTCTAAGAAAACTTGTAAATTTATTGATCTAAAGATGTACACACATATTATATTATCTTTTAACTGTATTTTAAGACTTAGTATTAGTACAAATATTTATTTGGAAAGGAGCTACAACTGATCTCCGGGGGCTCCTCACAAAAAAAAGACGTTTTGCGGTGGCCACTATATCTCTGAACTGGATTTTCAGAAATTACAAAGCCAAACAGATTTCGTTAAAGTAATGTTAAATCTAGTAATTAATCGGAGGACTAAGGAAAATACATCTTTTTGACAAAATGGCGGTTTCTCAAAAAAAAAAATCGATTTTTGAAAAAAATTTCGGTCTTAAGTTAAATATAAAAAAAAAATATTTATCGGTGAGAACAATTCTTCGATTAATTACTATTATAAAAAAATATATTTAAGAAGTTCGTGTTAAAATTTGAGACTAATCGGTTTAGCCGTTTTCGAGTGATGTTGGTCACCGTCTTTGAAAACACAATTTTGAGAAAAACGCATTTAAAGTTTGCCTTGTACTTTCAAGCACTCTGAAACGCCTTTTCAAATTTGCGTGTAACTTCGAAAATATTCACCGGAACGATATTAAATTTTCTATGTGTATTCTTAGGTATATGTACATGAAGAAAAAAAATTAAAAAAAATCGATTTTTTGAAAATTCTACTATATAATATTATATAATATACTAATAATACTCATTAAGTGCTTCCTAATAAATCTCATATTTAGCTGCACCTTTCCAGGGCTGGCAGCTTATGTTTAGTTATGCCAGTTGCTTCATTCTTATGACTTTTATGAGTGCATTGAAACAACATCTGTTAGATCTGAAGCCCGATTGGCATTCATTCAGTAGCGATTTTTTCTTGCTATTACATCAGTTGCTTCATATATACGCCACTTGGCGAATAAAACAGAATGGACGCCTAAAATAAACTAGAATAGAAAGTTGCGCATTACCTTCTAATACTAATACAAGAATGAGGACTCGAGTGCACGAAGTACTCAACAAACAAAATTTAAAAGCAACATTTTAGGAAATTTATGGATCCAAATAAGCCCAAAAAATGTTTATCTTTGGCTTATCTGAATATGTATGCGTGCTGCTTTTAAGTTTCTATGCTCTTCGACAACAAAAAAATTACAACATCTAACAAAATAATCGAATGTGTTGATGTTTTAGGGAAGCATGAAATACCATACTTTGAAAATTACGAACTCACTTCCGGCAAATAAAAACTTTCTCAAGCAAAGCTGTTTCACCCATACACCTACACAGGCATACGAGTACATTCTTATACGAATGCTTGCATACATACATACATAAGTATACATTTGTGCTGCCTCTAACTTGTCGTTTATTTATTTGCTTGGGAAGGTGTTTGGGTTGAAAAGTTGCGGCCGACTGACAGTCGAATCGACATTGTGTGCTGGCATGGGCATAATAGCATTTTGCTCGTAATAGGCGCTGTGCTATTGTCTTCACTTTTCTTGTCGATGTGCGCAAATAAATGAGTAAAAACAAGTAATTCATTAGCACACGCAGAGGCAGGCGCACATTCATTTATGTATATGCATGTATTTACCTTGAGATGTATTTATGCATGTATAACTTGTATATTTACCTTTCAATGCGCGCATATACTTACCTATAACTACATACATAAAGCTGGCATATTGGATTGCCCTCTAATAAAGCAGACATTTCAAAGAGCCTACATCAACCACATTTCAACCCAAAGCTGTTGCGGTTTTAGCGGCAGCGCCCACAACAACACAAAAGTCTGCTACTTTCTTATCACCTTTTCTTCAACCTCCTTCCTTTCACTTCTGAGTGAGTCTGATTTCTTGGGCTTGATCGGTACCTTAAAGGAAGGAGCAGCTGATAGATGAGTTTTGTCGCCACATTGTTCGCAACCGTATTGTTGTTGTTATGCACGCATATTATAAATTCCTTTTCCTTTGTGTTTCATGGTTTGTTTCTGCGTTACTTTAGCCCATTTATTTAGCCTTAGCCATCGAGCTGTTTCTTTGTTGTTATGGCGTCAGTGCCTTATTTTTTGGGCGTTGAAGTACATTCGCTGAATATTTGAACAAAGTTCTGATTTAAGGTGCGTCACTAACGCAAACCGCCTCCAAAACGAAATACTATTCACACGCTGGTATTACAAACTTTCTTTTCATTCCTGAATACAAACGACAATCATCAGTCAGTCTGTAGTAGGCAAGAATAAAATGACTGTAATCCTAGTATAGGTATGTATGTATGTACATATGTAGAATAATATTTGCCTAAGTGTAGCTCTTATGTCCTGAAGTATGTTTACACTTGCCTTGTTACGACGCTAATGAGGCAATACTTGTATTCATACTATTTACTCACCTGCTTATTTGGATCTATTATATCCGACTTTGAGTAATTTTGTTTGCAGAATTAATGATTTTTGCTTTTACAAAACAAAGCAAACAAAAGCTAATAAACCGAACGAAAAAATTCTTGTTGATTATTTCACAAAGCGAATTTCATTTAATAGAAATCCTCAGCAGAGGAAGGAAACTGGTTAGGCTGTTAATTTAATTTGCAACTTAACCTTTCATGGTTTACTTAAATTAATTAATTCATATTTATTTACGTATTTATTAAGTAAAATGAACAAGAGTCTAGTTAAAGTAATTAAGTAAGAGTGCACGGCTGTTGCATGGGGTCGTACCAGATCAAGCTTATCAACATTATTGCGAAACGAGCACTAAGACGGAACCCGCTAGGATGCCGTCGGCCAGGTGCCCTTGCTAAGTCTTGACGAAGAAATGTCTATAGCGAACTGAATGACAATGAGTATTCATGGACTTCAATATGCAGCGAAGCAAACAACAGAGTTAGATTTAAGGGAGTTGTCGACGCCCCACGCTCCACTGGGAGAAGAGCAAAGCAGTAAATAAGTATGCAGGGAAGTAAAACTATTTAGCTCTAGCGTAGCTTGGTGACTCAAGTTAAATTCCGGAAAGGGACATTTCAGCTAATTTTTTAATCGAGAAAGTTATTCATTAGATTAGCCATCAAAAGAACCCGCAAGAAATGCAAATTTATGAAATTGGCGCTTTACGACCGAAGTTGGCAACGAAACTCGTAAGCCGGCGTAGGTTCACTAAAGTTCAATGAACGGAGAGCGAATTTAGTACCAACTTTTGGGTTTATCCTATACGACTCCAAATAAAACAGGCATAGTAAAGTATGCTCTTTACAAGTGTAGTATAGACCATATTCAGGGTGTATAACTCCGAAAGCGGCGAACTGTCGGAGGTTAGCCGACATTGGGTATGCTTTCGGAACAATTTGATTAATATACGTGAAGAGGCTGAGCTTTATATCATCAAATTATGCACCCAGGCCCTTAACTTAAGTAATATATTTGAGCGAAACTCACGATATATGACATCACTTATGGATTGGAGGGCAGGTGCTTTATCATGATGCAAAAGCATGTATTTCAGGGCACTTTTTTCGTATTGCTTCACGCAGACGGCTCGCAGCTTTAAGTTTATTCTTCTTATTTACCGAAAGACCTTATGGTAAGAACTGCTGATACACTTCACCATGGTAATTGAGGAAAACAGTGAGCAAAACCATGACATTTAATCGAAATTGGCGTGCTTTTTTGGTCTTGGCTCACCTGGACTCTCCCATTGGGCGAGCGTCGTCGTTCACGCCTTCTCGACCTTCTGTGAAAAGCTTGTACAACTTGTAAGCATATTTTTGACTCAGAGTACTCTCACCGTATGCCACTGTCAACATTTCTAGTAGTTTTGAGCACTTAATGCCATTTTTTTACTAAAATTTGATGCAACTTCTTTGATCCGTTTTTTCGAATTTGCTGATGAACTCGTTAGGGTGGGGTCGGCAGCAAACTTTCACAGTTCAGAACTATATTGTATGTAATATCAACTGGGTAGAAGCTGAATATAGGTAAATAGTTGGGAGAATATTCAAGGAATTACCCGTTTTCTAAAAGGCCAGTATTATTTAAACTGCCACTTCTCAAAAAGAATACATGCCCATAATACGGGAGTTCGTGTAAGATAGAAGTGTAGGATCCCAAGCATTCATTAAAATTAGCAAAAGAGTAGTTTAAAAAATAAAAAGTGAATGCTTTCGAATGGTCCTCTCAGTCTCCTGACTTAAACACAATTGCGCATCTTGGAGCAGAACTGAAAAAAGATAATCGGGCCTTTCAAAGCTATAAATAGGGAAGAAATGTGGAACCAAATTCAATAGTCTTGGTACTCTATTTCTCCGGATAAATGTGCAAAATTAGTAAATTCAATGCATCGAAGATGTGGGGAAGTCAGAAAACAAGCAGGAGGGGCTACGGAATCACTATCCATATGTAAGATTTTTTTTAAAACACACTTTTTTGCTGAAAAAAATTTTGTTTTTATTATATTTTTCCAGCGAAAGAAACCTTCCTCGATAAAATTGTATGATGTTGCAGAATGTTTGGAAAAAAAGCTTTTTATTGTTTAAATTTTTTTTTTTAATTGTTTGAATTTGTAAGGCACAAAATATCCGGAGTTTTCAGAAAAAAAAGAAAAAATTATCAAAAATTGCATGAACATATTAGAAAGGGGGATCAGATGGGTACTTCTGCCAATAGAGGGTTTTAACAGATCACGTGTGACTACTGTCAACCTAAATGGAGAATTTTTTTTTAGTATTCATTGACATTTCATCAAGGAAATACTTACTCCAACGCCTCAAGAACGTTTACAAATCGTAAATCGCTTTTATTTCTTCAAAGATGAGGCTGGCACCAATGTAAAAGGGAATGGCGTAGGCTATTGTGCCATGATAAACTACTTTTTGATACCGGAAATTTAAGTCCGTGATCACCACAACATTTGGTTCCAACAAGACGCTACAAGGCGGTACTTGCCATACAGCCCGTGAAACAATGGATTTTTTGCGTCTTCGTTTTGGGTGAAAAAATTATCTTTCGTCTCGGACCAGTAGATTAGCTACCGAGATCGTGTGATATCACACATTTGGACTTTTTTTTGTGGAATTATGTAAAGTCTAACTGCTTGGTGAATAAACCAGCTTGAATTGAGGCATTGGAAGCCAATATTTGAAAGGGATTATCTTTAAAAAATAAATGTCCTGAAAGGTTCTACACAAAATTAAGGGGTCATATACCTTGTGTTGGACTAAAAAATCGAAACATTTTTTTATTGCATATTCTGAAAGTACATCATCTTAAAAATATAAATTCAAAAAATTATAAAGATCGGAGTACTAGAACGAAAGTTACAGACCGTGGAAGCGCGCGAACTTTCTTGGAACGAGAAGTGCACCGAAAGCTTTAGACGCGATTATCTCGAAGTCATCATTATTTATCAAAAACTATTTGACCGATTTGCATAAATTTTTTTTTTAATTATTGAAGTTAGAACCTCGTGATTGTGAATGGTTCTCTTTTTATAAATATTGGGAGGTTGAATTAGTTTTAAAGGTTTTTTTTTCGAAGATTTGGGGCTTTATTGTGAAAAAACGGTACAAAATATTTTATTCGAAGTATTGGCCATCGCTAGCTACAACTTTCGCCCATCTTTCGGGCAATTTCCGGATGCCGTTTCTCCAAAATTCTGGCCGCTGCTTGGCTTTCCATGACTCAACCCATATTTTGGTAGCCTCGTACGAGGAGAACCGCTGGTCCGCCAAATCGAGACTCATATGCCGGAACAAATGATAGTCGGAGGGAGCTATGTCTGGACTATACGGCGGGTGGGGTAACACTTCCCAGCCAAGCGTTTCAAGGTATTTTTTGTCAGGTTGAGCAACATGCGGCCGAGCGTTGTCATGTTGCAAAATAACCTTATCGTGCCTTTTTACCGTTTCCGGCCGTTTTTCTTTCAATGCCCGGCTTAAACGCATCAATTGCAGTCGGTAACGATCCCCCGTGATTGTTTCGCCCGGTTGGAGCAGCTCAAAATATACGACGCCGACCTGATCCCACCAAATGCAGAGCATGATTTTCTTGCCGTGAATATTCTGCTTCGCCGTCGACGTTGATGCGTGGCCGGGCAAACCCCATGATTTTTTGCGTTTTGGGTTATCGTAGTGCATCCATTTTTCGTCGCCAGTCACCACCCGATGCAAAAAACCCTTCCGATTTTGTCGCTCGATCAGCAATTCGCACGTAAAAAATCGCCGTTCGACGTCGCGCAGCTTCAACTCGTTCGGGACCCAATGCCCATGCTTTTGGATCATTCCCATCGCTTTTAGACGCTTGCAAACGGTTGATTTATCAACGCCCAATGATTCAGCAAGCTCTTCTTGGGTTTGGCACGAGTCCTCGTTTACCAATTCCCCCAATTCCGCGTCCTCGAACTTTTTGGGCTGGCCAAGACGCTCCTTGTCTTCGGTGCGAAAATCACTTTTGAATCGTCGAAACCAGTACTCACATGTTGAAATCGACGGAGTATGGTCTGGGTAGGCCTCCTGCAGCAATTCACGGGCTTGGGCTGTATTTTTTTTTCAAATTGAAGCAGAAAAGCAAAGCTTCCCGCAAATTGCGTTTCGACGGCACGAAAGTAGACATACTCGGAGCACGAAAACACTGCGTTGTTTATACTTCAGCGAAATGACAGATACTGATAAACAAAGCCTAGGGATGAGGCTTTGTCATGAATATATATTCAGTATTGCCAACGCGATAAAGTGATAAATAGCGCCATCTGTGTGTCACCTTTAAAACTAATTGAACCTCCTAATATGTATTTGCATAGTTCGCTGGAATTAATTTTTTTTTTTTTAATTTTTCAACCCCTCAAAAATCGTTCTTTTTGGTGCAAAAAGGTTTTCATATCGAGAAATTTT
This sequence comes from Anastrepha obliqua, assembly GCF_027943255.1. Taxonomy (NCBI): domain Eukaryota; kingdom Metazoa; phylum Arthropoda; class Insecta; order Diptera; family Tephritidae; genus Anastrepha; species Anastrepha obliqua. Next base: position 47,025,567 of record NC_072896.1, on the reverse strand, counting down.
TTTTTTTGGGTAAATAACCCGTTAAGATTCACTAAAAAGCTTTTTGCTACAATAATCATTTAATTTTTTTGATTTCTGTTGAGCTGCTCATGCGCTACCGCAAGCCTCTTTTAAAAAACGGCGTTTCGGGAGAGGGGTGATATCAACAATAAATAATAACAGTTTTTAAAATAAAAACACCAAAATGTATTCTTCGAGAGTTACCCTTCAGTATGATATATGCCTCATTTGAATAAAAGTTCTAAAATATATTAAAAAAAAATCATGACAATCGTCCATTTTTTCGGGATCACAAGATATATAACCCCTTATAAATATTGCCCAATCAATTTGAATTTTTGTTATTGTAGTTTATTTCAATTTAAAATCCGATTCCTCTAAACTGATCACCCTTTATTTGTTTCTGTTGTCAAAAATCTTCGTCTCTGCAACTGCTTTTTTTTAATTTGAAAAAAAAGAGAAAGTCACTGAGGGCTAGATTCGAACGGAAGGGTAGGTGGTGGATTTTGTAATTTTTTCAAGGCGCCTTCTCCACCCGACATTTGCAATACAATGTTCATTAAAAATCTCTCCAATTTGTCCTTTCCTGAAATTCGGCTGTATGCTGTAATTAAACTCTTCGATTGGTTAGTACTAACTTTTCGACTTTTTAGAAAATTTTCTTCGGCCTTTCACTGCTATCACTTCTCGGTGGTTGTTTTCACAGCTCTCTCTTCCTTGTTGAATAAGCCGAGCTAATAATTTCTTTACTATTGTATATGAAAGTGAAAGTAAAATTATACGGAAACCGCTGACCTTTGTTCAAAAATTTGTTTCGACGTATTTAACTTATTAATAGGAAATTTAATCACATCGCTGTGAATTTACAATTTCCGTGCAAATGGTGTTGTTGTGTGAGAAATAAGTCTTAATGAACAATATGAAAAAGAGGGTGTTATTTACACCAACAATGAATCACGCAATTACTATTATAAGTAGCTAGGAGATAATGAGTCTTAGCTATTTAGTCTTATTTAGACTGGAGTGCTAGTTGCCGCCCCATTTGTAGGTGCAAGAAATGAATTCTACGAATCCTCATTATTCCTATTTGTTGCATTGCATGTTAGTTTGATTTTTATATGAGTATGATTTGTGGAACACCACAAGACACATGCCACAAATAGGAGGAGGAGCTCGGCCAAACACCTAACATAAGTGTACGCGCCAAATATCATTTTTTAATGAATTGTATCGATTCGTATGAATTAAAATTGAGTTCGCAACCTAAAAAATTTTTAAATTTACGCGTGCTATTGAATACCTCCAAGTCAAGGCACGGCTTTAATACCAATTTCAGCAACATTTTCACTAATAAATTTATGTTCTTCATTTATAACTTCGAGTTGTGTGTCACTGGACCAAAACCCAAACTGAAATGTGTAATTTGTAGTGCCCACATAACCTCTTAAAGTTCCTAAAAGGTTTCTGACATTGTAACATACAAGGTTAAGCTTTATGACACCTATTTCAGGTACCTCTCTGAGTATTTTCGGTATTGGATTTAGCTCAATCACTCAAAATTACTTTGAGCAGTCAGCTTATTCAGTTAACTTATTTGTATCATAGACTCCTTTTGTATGTGACGCCTTTTTTCGGAAGAGAAGGAGATAAAATTGCGATGATGTCTACGCGCCCAAAAGATTTGCGCGGTAAACAAAATCACATGCAAGTTTTTGCGTCATATCTATACTAAGCACTTCACGCAAGCTACTGTCAAGCGTGAGATATAATCCATTTCAGCAGTTCTTATAGAAATATCGATTAGACCCTCCCGACCACCCATATAGAGGAAATAAAATTTAGGTGTTTTCTTTAATGAAGTGTGGCAATGTGCGCTTACAAAACTGTATGGCATAGATTTTTCCTCTGACTGTTACAAGCAATAATCTTAATATACTCTCCACTTGATGCCCTGAGCAGCTGGTACTGTTAGAGAAATATACGAGAGTGAAAGAGTTATCTCAATAGAAACGATCTGTATCAGGAGGCATCGTCTTGGACATCGTCATGAAGAAAGCCACAAGATCGGGTAGTGCGATTTCCTGTGGCCTGCAAGGACGGCTTGCTAACCTAGACTACGCGTACGATATTTGCCTACTAGCACATACTTTTTCCAACATGGCAATGCAACTCCAATCAGTACAGGAAGTCGCCGCTAAAGCTGAGCTGGCTTTCAACATCTCCAAAACCGAAGTGATGTGCACTAACACTTAAAAAAGCGTCCATGGTACTCAGCTGGAGTAAGTGCAATCTTTTTGCTATCTATGCAGTATCATCTCGGTGTCAGGTGGCTCGAACGAAGCCATCAAAAACCGCACGTGGAAAGCTCTAGCAACCTTTGGCTCCCTACGTTCAATTTGGAAGCATCATACATTTCTCAATGCGCAATGCTGACAGGATCTTTAATTCTAATGTCAAATCGTCTTCCCTCTATGTTTGTGAAGCGCTGATATAAACGCACTGCAAGTTTTCACTAAACGATGCCTTCACAAAATCCAAAAAATCATCTGGCCAAACATAATCGCAAATGTTGATCTGTGTAGAACAACTCAGCAAACCCCAATACTCCTTGAGATTATCAGAAGAAAATAGGACTGGAATGGCCACGTCTGTGGCGACAGTGCGATGACCTAAAAAGAGAGATTTATTGAGTGGAATCCCCGAGGCAAGCGTAGACGAGGAAGAACATCTAATACTTGGATACGATTGTTCAACCTTGAATGAAGGAAAGAGACTGGCGCAGAACAGATGGGAATGGAAGGATTTTGTTGTGCCCCTTTGTTTCACGGGGGAACGAGTCACGGGGCATTAATTGAGTTAAATACTTAAATATATATAATATAACTGTCACGTACATCTTTTGTTAAGCGTTTGCTTCTACTCCAATTCGTGGTATGTGTCTTGTTGTTGTTTCATAAATATGCCGCTTCCGAACGGCAGATAGGTTTTTATGAGAAGATTTTTCATAGCAGAAATACACTTCAAGGTTTGCCATTGCCTATCGAAGGGTGACCGCTACTAGAAAATACTTTTTCTATCATTTGTCTATGGCGTCCGTCAACTGAGTTACTGCGTTTGATTTTTTTAATATAGGAGTCTGAGTTACCGATTCACCGATGGCAGTCAACTCTATTGCTCATCTCTTAGTCGAGTTGCCCAACTTGATGAGACACCTCATTGGCAATTATTATCACACACTTCCGCGGGCGGGAGCTTCAACCACAATCCCTCACATTCCTGAAGGTTGCATATTCAAATTAAAGTCTGCTTTACTCCAAATGTTTGATTTCTTAAAAATTGATATATCCGTCCTTAGTTACTTGACATTCATTCTCTCTTAATCACATAGAACTCAAATATGCGTCTATAAATTAAAATTTTCTTGATTTCATTTTACGAAATTTGCCCACCTTACGGAAAATGAAAACCAGTCAGCTACATTAACGATAATTACCAAAATTGTCACAAGATTAAGTTAAACAGTTTTATTAACCCTTATATGACTAGCGAACTAACGTTAATGTAGCCACATATTTTTGTAGGAGCATAAATAATTACGCATGCCCACATACGCGCATAATATAAAAAATATTCACCACATAATTAAACCTATGCGTTGCAATGCCATTGCCAATGCCAGTGAGGGCCAGCTACATCCCAGAATATGTATGTAAGACCCTGCGCGAAATTTCATTCCTTTCAATTTGTCCACTTGTATAGAGTTTGTAATTTTTACTTATGTTTCACTGGTTTATTATAAAATTATGAAAGAAACTGATACTGGATTTGGTGAAATTTTCCTCTTTATTCGCAAATTCTTCATGCAGAATGTAAGCGATCACAGTAAGAAATTGTTCATTAACTCTAGGTTAGGTTGGTATAGTTGCCCAAGGAATGAGCACACTTCGACGAAGAGTAATGAATTCGTCCTTTGTGATACCGTTATGAAGGAGGTGAGGTGAAAGAGAAAGACCGATGGGATACAGAGAGAGGGCGGGGATTCATCAGATTTTTAATGTCAGCGCCAGCTATATCAGCAGGCGCAGCAAAGAAGTAAGAGCTAAGATGCCTGGATCTGAGTCCCGCCAGAGCAGGGCAGCTAAAGAGAAGGTGCTGAGATGATTCCACACATCTAGCGCAAAAAGGACTAGAAGTAATTCTAAGTCTCACAGCATGCATTCCTCGCGCAAAGTGACCTGTGAGAAAACCCACGAAATTCGAGAGCTGATATTTTGTCAACCTCAGAAGCTCGCCCGAGCGCCCCCGGTACACACGTGGCCAGAAATATTTTGCGACCTTACAAGTTTGTGTACTTGCCCAACGCTCGCTGAGTTGGCGCAGTGCCCATCTTTCCAAGAGCAGACCGCAGGTAGTCAGTGGGATCCCAATTCTCTCCCTTCGCGGAGAAATCGCTTCACATGTCCATTGTATGGCCAGCTCATCCGCCTCACAGTTTCCCGCAATATCGATGTGACCAGGAACCCAGATGCGGATTATGTCAAAGAATTTAGACACAGTCGAAAGTGAGGTCAAGCATTCCTTGACCAGTTTCGAATGCACCGTCACTGACCCAAGGGCCCTTATTGCCGCTTGGCTGTCGGAGTAAATAACTCATCAACTCTAATACAAACATGATAAAAAATTCTTTCTTCTTTTTTACATTTACCAAACCTACAAAATATTAGATTTAAGATTAAAGTAATTACCTCTGCTTTGTGCTGCTTCAACTAACTTTTCGATAGTCCTTAACCCTGTCCACTCTCTTATGTTACGTAGTCAAGCCGTTTGCTTCCTTCCAATTCCACGTTTGCCTTCGATTTTACCTTGCAAAATCAGTTGCATCGACTCATACTTAGATTGCGCACAATATGACCAAAATATGCGGTTTTTCGGCGCTTTATCGTTAATAACGATCTCTATCCTTTCTAAGTTTCGTTATGACTTCTTTGTAACGAACTTTGTCCTTCCACGATATTTTTATCATCCGCCGATAGCGCCATATCTCAAAAGCTTGTAATTAATTCAGATTCTTACCTGTCCATGCTACGAAGCCGTACAACAAAACAGACCAAACATAACATTTAAGATACCGCAGCAGACGTAATTTTATGTTCAAACTTTTATTGGAAAAAAAGGCAGGAGGAAGCTTCCCTCGCTGCTTCAATCCGACAGCAAATTTCTCTGTCATTTGTCCATGTTTCGCTAAGCCAACATCCTAGGCACTTAAATCGCGTTACTCTTTGGATGGTATAGAGAAATGTTTTGTGATTTGTTGAAAGTTTTTTGACAGAGCCATGAATTTCCCTTTTTTGAGTGTTAAGACTATGGCCGTATTGCGGGCTTTTTTCGTTGACTTCTTTAACGAGATATTGCAGATCATATATTTTGTCAACCAATATTGTGCTGTCATGGGCAAATCGTATATTATTTATTACAATATTTTGCCATTGACTTTTATCCCTAAGTTAATTGATGCCAAAATTTCTTCAAATATATATTTCGAGAATAATCTGCAATGCAAGAGCATTGGTGATAAAACACATCCTTGGCGAAATCGGAAATACAGACATATATATTACATAATACGATAGAGAAGTATGATTATGGTATAAGCCAAGGAATATTTTGGTTTTCTTCAACTAGTGAAATTCTAGTCTACACATCTTCTTCTTTTTCTTGATTGACGGGATCACTGCTGAAGAAAGAGCACCAGTCATTTCTTTCACGTACTAATCGGCGACGGTTGGACACACGAAGTGAAGCCAAGTCTTTATCTACCTGATCTGTCAAACGCAAAAGAGGATGTCTGATTTCTCTGTTGCCACCAGCTGGTACCGCAGTGAATGATGAGGGCCTTGTAGAGTGTTAGTTTTGTTCATCGAGACAGGACTTTACTACTATTATTATCTACTTAGTCCTAGGTAGCACTTGTTGGCAAGTGAGATTCTACTTTGAATTTAAAGCCCGAAATTATTAGCGGTGTTAATACTGGTTCCTAAATAAACGAAGTCTCTTACTGCTTCAAAGTCATAACTGCCAACAGTGACGTGGGTGGCCATACGTGAGTGCGCCGACAGTTTATTTGATGAAAGGTGGTACTTCGTATTTCCTACTCATAGAATAGTTAGATACATCACAATGCCACTAGTTGCGAACTAGAAACTAGTAATAATGTTTGTTACAATATATTTCGAACTTTACGTGTGGGATGCTGCCACACATGCATACAAGCTTACGCTATACTAGTCACATCATCATCAGTTTGGGGACACGAAGGGGGCTTACTTGACGTATGCTTATTATTCATTTTATACTCATTAGTGTCATAAACAACGGCGTCAGCGGGAAAATATGGCAAGGCTAGCAGGGCAGGGCGATGGCAAGCTGACAGAATAAGCAGCCAGGCAACCAAGCAGCTGTAGCCTTGTAACAAATACGAAGCCAAACGGGTATGTGTGTATGTGTTTGCGTGTGCCTGTGCTTAAACTAAAGAAAGTTAATGAGGCATGCGCCATTAAGTATACGCGACAAGCGGGTTTGCTTGCATACATACACACCAACATATAGCCATAAATATGTATGTGTGCACATATGGTGCAATATGCAATCATACTTGTGCAGGTATATGTATAAGAATATGTGTAAGTAGGTATATAAATAATTGCGAATATTGAGAGTTGTACAATTTGCCATATTTTTTTACTTTTTTTGTTTGGCATAATGATGTGATGCAAATTTCCTGTGCAATCTCTGAATTGGAAAATGGGAAATGTGTTTAGCTCAAGAAAAATAAAGTATAATAATAGCTCTTTAATAATCAGTCAAGTTTTACAACAATGCGTTGTAGTGCCTCGTGTAGGGATAATACGTCGTTTGAAAAGTCCGTGCAATGTCAGAGAGATGGCACTACTTTTTAGTTAGTAGCATCACTTGGAAGAGCACATACCAAGTTTCAACCAGATCGGCATATTTTTTGTGCTTGGCATTCGTTTGAATCGAGCAAGTCGAGTGATTTTCAAAAAAGTCCTTTTCCATCATGACAATGCACCAGCTGATGCCTCAACAGTTGTGGTTGTAAATTTAGTAGAGATGGATTGGTAGTTTGATGGAAAGCTCTAGGGAGAGACTACAATATCAAATCAAATTGTGGTGTTGTACCAGACTTAAAATTGAAAAAAAAATGTACGTCTTCTTAATGCCCTCAGTATCTTTCAGGCGGTAGTACTAGCAATAGGGGCTACTAATCGCAGATTTCTCTTTTTTTTCGGATAGTCAAGCTGCAATCCAGGTACTAGACTCAGCTAAAACAACCTCTAAACTGGTGGAACAAAGCAGAAATAGCTTTACCACCTTGAGCAAAAACCATAAAGTTACCTTAATCTGGGTCCCGGGTTATTGGTACATTGAAGGAAACGAAAAAGCGGCCAAACTGGCAAAAGGGGGATCTGCCATGAATAATGCTCCAGCAGAATCGATATTCAGACCATTAGGTGCAGTCAAGAACGCAATTTCCCTAAATTATCTCCGAATCGCGGGTTATAGATGGAGAGGCCAGACGAAGTGCAAAATTAGTAGAACGTCATGGCCCACCTGCAACCTGAGAAAGTCATCAACATTGGTAAACATGAAACGACGGGACGCCTGGAGACTCGCGGCAGTGATAACTGGCTTTTGGTCTATCGGTGAACAAGCAGTTAAAATGGGTATCCATAACAAAACACGCTATCATAGTTGTAAACAAACAGTAAAAAAGAAACAATGGACCATTTCCTCTATGCCATATGGAAGGACAGAATGGAGTCTCGAGCAACTGTCGCGATTGGATTTCAATAACCTAATAAGGTTCATAAACAGCATATAGTCAAGTTGGTATAGAGTATATGGCAACAAAATGGTGCGCAAGCGCTAGTTTTATTCTGGAAAAATCACCACTTCAACCAACCAACCAGAGTACATAATTCCCTCTAACCAACTGAAATCACTTTCTTAAAACTTCAAATTTTAATTGAAATAAATATGATACATAAATTTATTGCTACCATTCATCCGACATATCACCAAGTTGTACACACTTAATATAAATTTTTTCTAAAACAGCCGAATAAGTATAAATCTCGAGCAGAAGGCCTTAGTAGCCAGCACTCTTGCTGAATTTTAGTGTATTGGCTATTTAGAATTGGGTTTTTTATATTTGCAATAGTGTTGGTGCCTTCGTTTTTGTGATAAATAAATGATAAATGATAAAATTGTATCTACTGTATTAACTGTTATTAACTGTCAATTACTGCTAATTAATCTTCCTCTAGCATTACGTTTTCATTTTCCTTTCTATTCCTTCAATACCGCTGTCAATTTTTAGATTTATAAATATCAAACTTTCTCATATACAATTTACAATTATGATGTTTTTGTTATACGTGATACGTTTTCGAAACTGACTTTCTTCTACCTTCTCTTTCTTTTCATGCACAACAACAAAACCCATCATGGAATATCGTTCTCTACTTATGCGCAATGATTAACTACAAAATGGACGTTTGAAATTTGCTACCAAACGAAAATAATCAACAACTACAATAAATGCTATTGTCAACTTTCTTAAAACGCGCTCTGACCGCTGCTTTTGCTATCTACGCTTCCACATCTTCCATTTCTTACTTCTCCACCTAATACACATACCGCCAAACACACTCACCTTGTCGTATACGCGATTTTCTTGTAATGGCTCTCCCTCTCACATGCTTGGATGTGCTTTTGTCTGCATTTGATTGACATTTCATGGCAACCATTACCGTTTTGTATTGCTGCGTGACATGAACGAAAATAATAACAAATAAACAAACATTTACAATGAATACAACAACAATGATTACAGTGAAAACAAAGGACATCGATGCCGTGGAAGGCAAATCCGTCTCACTGCCCTGTCCGATTAGTGCGCCGTTGAGTGACGTTTATATGGTCCTATGGTTTCGCGATAATGCTGGTATACCTTTATACAGGTAAGTCTAAATAGAAAAGTTTCTGCTTTGATTTTAAGACAATAAACCACTGGTATTTTATTGGGAAAAGGCGTGAAAAGTTTATCAGCACTGACACGCTGACACACGACGCTAATAATAACTTTAATTTCATATTCAAAAAGAAAGTTTAATAATTGTCAAGAAAGTGAGAACCTCACACGACGCTAATGGCACATCAAATGTTGTTATTTTTATTGTTATAGTACAACTTGTTGTATTGTATTTTGTTGTTATAATCGTAAGGCAGCGTGTTGTTGCCACTAATTTTATTTATTATAACATTTCTTTACCCGCCAACATGATTTATTGCATGAATTATGTACATCGAACCAAAAGCCCCTTCCTCCATAAGTCAACTTTTCTGAGTGCCTACATGTAGTGACATCCATGCATAACGCGCTTACATATGTGCGATACACATACATACCCTTGCATATACACATACATACACACGTATATTTCATATAAACATTTGCACATAAATGTTTGTACACTTGTGCCAGCCTACATGAGTTATTCACACACGCAATACGTGTTTCGGTGCTGTGCCGCAACACTCTGCATGTGGCATGCCACAAATTTTGTCGTATTTTTTCTGCGTCAACTAAGTTGAAATCAAGAAAATATTTATTATATCGCCACATTGCTGCGGAAGATGCAAAGGAAATTGCACTTCGCCAGTTGGATATGAGTGGCAACGCAGTTAGTGCGCGGCGCAGGGTACAGCGAGTTAAGCGTTGCAACATTTGAAGTGCAGCGGCACTCAGCCACGTCTGCATGCATGAATAGGGCGATGAAGTACATCGAGAGAAATACTTACCATATTTCACGTAATGACTTTCTTTCAAAAACTTTATTTTAGATCCATAATTACTTTTACTGTCAAAAATTCTGAGAAAAATTTACTTCCACAACTTTTATTAGGAATTACCTATTTACAGGGTGCGTACAGTATTTGAGGACAACTTGAGAGTAAAACTAATTAGCTTTCTTGAACAAAAGTTAATGAAACTTCACCAAGTTTTTAACCAATATTAATTTGCTGTGTTATATATCAATAAAATTATGGAATAAAATTTCCACCAGCTGCAATAAACGCCTCGGTTCGGGGCCAGTAACGATTATATGAGCGACTCAAATGCTTCTCATTCATAGTGGGGGAGAGAAGAAATGGTGTCATAAGCGATGTACAGTCGCAAAGCGCGTAGAAATCATGAAATTATACATCGAAAGTAATTCTTTGAATTTGTTAAGGGGGGAGCCTGGTTTATGAGGTCTAAAAATTTCATCTCTTTGCGATTTTTTTTTTTAAGGAAAAAATTAATTTAGCACTGCAAAGTTTTTTCTATCTTTTAATGAACATTTAAAAAGTATACAAAATTTTTGTACTGGTTAAAATAAGTTGAAAAAAATGTTTAACATAAAAATTAGTAGAGCGCTGCAACGCTGGAGCTTCCAACTGGCGTACAAGATACAGCTCGTAATTATTATCTAAAGCAAAAAATTCAAATGGATTTCTAATTATCATGATTTTTTATTCTAGATGAACTAAGAAAACTGAGAGAAATTCCAAAGTTTCAACTTTTTGGAGGTTTTAAAGAAAAAATGACTTTCTATAAAAAAAAATTCACTTCAACTTGGTATAAAAATCTTGAAAATTTTTTTTATCTATTTTGTTAGTTCAAATAGAAGAGAATTTAATACTGAAGGGAACAAGCTATGATTCATTTCAGAAGGTTCATTAGTGTTTTTTCATTCATGTACGCCAATTCCAAGAAATCATAAAAATAAAAAGTCGAGAAAAGAAGATAAAGTTTGTACTATAGCTGTCCGGTCACAGCGTAACTACCTACCTTTGGCTTTGTATCTACGGAAATATTGAGAATTAGGCTCTTTAACTTTGTGTGAATATTCTGAAATATATTAGGAATCGCCTAAAACGAAAAAAAAAAATTGATTTTCTTGACCTTATAAACCTGGCTCCCCCCTTAACTCCATTTTGCCTTCCGCCGAAAATACGGCAATAATCAATCGGGTTCTTTGAATACCATAAAGTCACTCGTGTAGAAATTCGTGACTTGCGGGAATGTTTCAACAGTACCAACGTCAGCGAATGCGTGTATCGCGGAGTTGACAGCTCATAAAGGCTATCTCTTAGGATCTCCTACCATCTCTTTGCCATGATTGATCAGTGCAATATCCCGAGTTATGAACAAATACTTAAATTTGTTCCCCCGTAAAGTGCAATTGGTCGTCGAAAGTTGACTGCCTTTGAATAAGCCATGAACAATATTTTTGGAATCGACTCATCATTGGTTATGAGGCTTATTTCTCTTTCAGGGGAGATGTTAATAAACTAAATTGTCATTTCTGGGGCACTGAAAATGCGCGAATCGTGCATGAATAATGTCAGCAGGTTGCGCTACGAATATTTTCGGGTCATTATTTTTCGAAGATGACAAAGGTCGTACTGTAATTGTCAACGGTGACCGATATTGGTTCATGATCAACGAATTGTCATAGCCATCGATTGAAGAAACCCAGTTGAGGGACTACTGTTAATCTCTATAGGCCAATATTTGAACCGAAATCGACACCTTAACCACAGAAATTCTTCAAGACGTTATGAAAAATGTAGTAAAAATAGCCTATATGTGCATTACTGGGAGTTCTGAGCATCCGCTCGATATTTTTACGCTCATTGGCCCTATATATCAAATAAAATTTTAGCCGGAGCAGCCGAAATAAGTATATTTTTCACTAAATTATTCATAGTTGACTCGTTTGAAGTGTGAGCAACGCCGTAGTCGAATGGTAATAAAGTGCCAGGGTTCATATCTCTGGACATGATTCAAATAATCCAAAAAGTTTTTTTTTAATAGTGATCGCTCCTCGGCAGGCAATGGTAAGTCTTCGAGTGTACTTCTGCCATGAAAAAAGTCCTCTTAAAAACCATCTGTAGCATAACATTTTTCTTCGGCGGCATTGATTTTCTCTCATGGTAAAATTTATAAATATTAGCAAAAAAGTACTTTGAAATTGACTTCGATTCAATTTTGTATATGTCAGACAATTCAACAATTCAAAAGCTATTTACATATATGGGCCGCAAATAGCTTCTGAATTGTTATTTGAGCATGAAGGAGCTGAGAAAACTGATTTCACGATAGTTGGCGCACATTACAGCATCTCTGCGTAATTTGTAAACCCAACAGTGCACTTCTAAAGTCTAGTACTCAGTTAGCCACTGCTTCATCGTATCTCTTTTTCAATAGCTTAAATGACATCTCATTAGCACCCTCATTAGCATCTCATTGTTGTAATTGGATACCGATTTTGTACTCCAAGAGTATTTGCTTAAGTTTCTCATCCTCCCGGTGGCTTTTGTATTTTCCATCATTTAGCAGAGTGACATAGTTCGACATCGCGGAATATTTTTATAATGCTTTCTCCGTCGAATACCCACAGATATCGGGCTCGTTTTTATTTCGGAGAGCACAAATTTAGCCCGTTTTTCTATATTCCTCCAATAGCTTTTGTTGTGGCTGATCTCCGTTTAATCTGGAAGGTGTTGTTGAGGCATTCTTTATCGCACAAGTTATTTTTATTTACCAGGTTTAAAAATAGCCAATTACTTCACAGGGATTAGAGTTTGACAAAGCTGAGCTCTAGTTATATTTTGGTTTACCAGCTTCGATCAATTAAAGTATATCAGTATCTAAAGGGTGATCAGTTTAGAGGCATCGGATTTTAAATTGAAATTGAAACAAAAATTAAAACTTATTGTCATTATTTTTGGGTAGAACCATTCATGAAATTTATTTTTAAAAGAGAATCCCTTTCAAATGTTGGACGCAGCGCCGTAATTCGACCATTCGTAAACACAAATTTTGAATGACACACTGAAGAACTTTACATACCCTCACAAATAAAAGCCCAAAGGGGTGATATTACATGATCTTGGTGGCCAATCCACTGGTCCGAGATGCGAGACAAACTGCTCACCGAAACGAAAACGCAGTAAATCTATTGTTTCACGTGCTATTTGGCAAGTATCGCCTTATGGCGCCTTGTTGGAACCAAATATTGTGGAGTTCGCGGCCTTCAATTTCCAGCATCATAAATCCTATCAGAGTTCATCATGGCGCGATAGCGTTCGCCAATCGCTGTTACATTGCCATCATCCAAGGTCTTTGAAAAAATATGGCCCGATGATTTCTCCAGCCCATAGGGTACACCAAACGGTTATTTTCAATGAATGTAATGGTTGCTCTTGAATAGCTTCGGGTTGCACTTCAGCCCAAATATGGCAATTTCGCTTAGTGATGTAGCCATTAACTCAAAAATAGGCCTCGTCGCTGAATAAAATTCGGGTCCCCATATGCGAATTTTCGACGAGTTTTGACTGAAATTATGGTGCTTAAGAAGATCAGTCGGCTTCAAATCTTGGCCGGCTACCCAAATAGTGCCATAAAATAGGACAAGTTGTTGAGATCGGCGCCGAATCGATTCTTCGGGGTCTTCGACAAAACTCTCATTCTTTTAACTTCATGCTGTAAGTGGTTTAATCGGTCGAGTATCATCCGATTGTATACAAATGTCGCTGTTGGTCGTCATCCTCTAATCCAAGCCTGTTCTTCCTTTTTTCCACCTGTCTGGCTCCTCCCCCTCTCCATTTACCCTCCCCTCCCCCTGTATGGTATCACAACGGACAAATTTTAATTTTAATTGTCTAAGTGGGCCCCTCGCAAGGGTAACCATTTAACCTAACCTAATCTATGTGGCTACCATTGGGAATTCACAGAGAGAAAGTCGGTTCGAATCTCGGTGAAACACCAAAATTAAGAAAAACATTTTTCGAATAGCGGTCACCCCTCGGCAGGCAATGGCAAACCTCCGAGTGTATTTCTGCCATGAAAAAGCTCCTCATAAAAATGTCTGACGTTCGAAATGGGCTCCCTCCATTTGTGGAACATCATCAAAACGCACGCCACAAATAGGAGGAGAAGCTGAGTCAAACACTCAAAAAAGGATGTACGTTCCAATTATAAATAAAATAAATAAACCTAAGCTGGGAAAGAGTACAATTTATCGCAACATTATACCTTCTACTCAAATATGAACGAGACGTTATCAATAAAACGGTCCGCGGATGACATATGGCAAAAATAAATTTTTTCTTTTTTGGTAGGACTGCTATAAGCTTACATGGCAAATTTCAGCGTGATATGTCACATAGTTTGTTTTCTGTGCTATTGTAAACAAGTCAAGCTCGAGTGTGTTCTTCGAATTCTCTTTTATGACTTCAAAACGTCTCAAAATGTTTTCCACGGAGCGGCGACTTCAGCTTGGGAAACAGGAAAAAGTCACATGGAGCCATATCAGGTGAATACGGTGCTTGCGGAACGATAGTGCTATAGTGATTAGGAAGTGGAGCCGAAGCGCTTACGAGGTTTGTTCAAAAAATAAGGCGAGGTTTCAAATTTGACTGGCTACGTACATTCGACTTTCGATTTTTAATTTTTTTATGTTGGTACACTCGTCTCGAAGGTATATTCACGGTTTTAGCAATATGTCATGCTTAGTTTCTTCGTGAGAGGCATAAATAAGACAAGTGTTTTGCGTGTTCGGCGGTTTTCTGCTATCGAAAAAAAAAATTGATAAAATGTTGTGTTAAAAATGGAATTAAGTGCTCAAAAACACTTGAAATGCATACGGTAAGAGTAGTCTGAGTCAAAAAAATATTTACAAGTGGTACCAGATTTTCACCGAAGGGCGAGAAGATGTGAATGACGACGCTCGCTCTGGACGCCCCAGCACATCAACAACCGATGAAAATGCTGAGAAAGTGAAGAAAATTGTTATAGAGAATCCTCGAATCATAATTACAGAAGTTTCTGAGGATGTCGGCATATCGGTTGGTTCAATCCATACAATCTTTTCGGAAGTTTTGGGCATGAAGCTTGTGGCAGCGAAGTTGAAACCTTCTTTTTTTGAATACACCTCGTATTCACCTTTGTCAATGAAATTTATACAATACAACAACAACAAAATTAAAATGTACAGGTTGAAACCTTCTTTTTTTGAATACACCTCGTATTCACCTTTGTCAATGAAATTTATACAATACAACAACAACAAAATTAAAATGTACAGACTTTTATGGAGTTGCTTAGTGGTCTTTTTCGTGTGCTGCCACGTATTCCCTACCATTTAATAAATATTAAAATTAATAAAAAATAAACACCAAATTGAGTCATGTGGTTGTTTCGCAATATTCCCATTAAAAGGAAGACGAGCAAATGGGTTCATTGCCTGTTTAGAAATTGATTTCTGTGGTAAACGGCTTTTCGAAACTTTTTACCGCATTAATTGCCGTTTAACTCTGCGTCTGGTAAAATGCTGCTTAGACGCTTGTTCATTCCATAGGCTTACCCAGTTTCATTCAATTAGAATCTACCCAATTTTTTCATCAAATTAAAACATATCAACTTTTCCTTACATTCTCCGTGTACGAGTAATAACCATTTTGGCATGGCCCACTCAAAACTCTTACGGCTCTCTGACTACTGTGCCGCTTCACTGCCTGCTTAAGGGCCCATAAGCTACGCTACATATCAGCTGGCTTGATGGCTGACTGCCCTGACGCTACAGCGGCGAAAGTATGCAAATGCATGAATGTACGCCGACGAACATTTAGCCGGCCGAAAAACGAATGGCTTAAGGTGTCGTTGAAGGCAAGAAGGGAGGAACAACGATGACGCGACATCAAGGCAGGCAAGCATGCAGCTATAGAAGCAGCTGCGTGCATGAAGTCGGCCGAGCGGATTGCGAATTGACGGGAACATGGGAAAATGTGAATGTGTGAGATGCTACGCTTGCAATATTGCTGGCTTTCGAGTATAGTGAGTATTTGGCCACGTGTGTGTGTGTGTGTGTGTGTGTGTGCTAGCGTAACGCCTACGGCGTATACTAGTACTGCTTGGCATTACAGTTGCTCTGGCTGTGTTTAGCTGTTGTTATTCTCTCCACTGCAGTGGGCATTTGATTGTGTTGCTTGTTTCTTATTGTTGGCCGTACTGTTGCTGTTGCTGAGTTTTACGCTAAGTGTGTAACAACTTAATTGCATGTAAATCCTAAGTTGTTAACCCAATTCGCTACTTCCACCCGGTCTATGAAAGCTAAGTTGCAACAATAGCAATAATAACTAAACAAAGGCAAAACTGAATGGAGTGCAACAAAAATAATGAAAGCATACAATGGTATGCATGCAACAGCAACAAATAACGCAAGTCTACAAAAAATAATAACAACAACAAGCATGTTACATTAACTTAATAATAGTTCTTAGAAGGCAAAGTCGTTCTTCGCCTGCTGTCGTTCTTAAGTTCACAACGCCAAACAAATTTATATGTAGGTATACGCGAATGTGTTTGTATGTAATATAGGTGTGTATGTATATAACAATGTGAGTTCAGACATTTCGGTTTAGTTTCCATTTCATTGCATATGTGCCAAGGCATTCGCGTTTGAGTAGTTTGACACTTGAACAATGCGTAAACAAAGTAAAGGAAATAAAATAAAAAAGGCGACCGAAAAAGAGATAATGCTTTAGAATTTATAGTAAATATTTTCCGAATCCAATTGTTGCATTAGTTAGGAATTGTCGTGTTCGCTCTTTTTATTATAATTTCGATCGATTCTCGACGGTTTCTTCTTCGACCTTGTTGATTCCTCAACTAACCCTTTTAGACCTTTAATATCTAAAAATATTATATTATATTGTATATAATACTTGTATAAATAATTGGCGTTTACACATTTTATTGCTTGTTTGATGTTGTTTCACAAATGGAGGGACCCACAGTTTTAAGGCGATTCCGAATGGCAGATGACTTGTTTTTATGAGGAGCTTTTTCATGGCAGGAATACGTTTGCCATTGCCTGCCGCGGGGCGACCGCTATTTGAAACAACTTTTTCTTTCATTTATTTGGTGTTTCGCGCACGGAGATTACAACCTGTGCACCTCACCAATTCGTAAAAATGAAAAATTTAATGTACGCGAGTTGGCAAAGAAATGTAAGATCAGGAAACTGCTTGCATCATCAAAAACAAGGCCAAATTTTGCGTTGCGGAACACTGATGTCGATCCGAAGAGAAAAAGGAGTATGCTAGTTAGGTTTCCTTGCGCGGAAAACCTTAATGAAAATAAAAACACGGTAATTTACTAAGTGCGGTGCGTCCGCCTTTATTAGATGTCCGAATTAAACTCAAAATCTTTACAAAAATTACTTAACTCTACACCTACGAATAACTTAATTCTACAGGAAGACGTTGCTCAAGCCAGACGCTACGTAGCTATTATTTATTTTCCCAAGTTTGAATTAGTAAGAATTTTATTGCAAAAAGAATTGACAACGATATTGTGAAACAGTAAACGCTTCCGCTTGAGGGTTTGCGCTACTGCTGAGTGAGTTAATTGTAAAAAGATGATTGTACGATTGTACGGTAGGCAAAATATATTGTGTGTTAACTTGCTAAAGCACAAAGGTGATAAATTGTGCTGGGAATGGCTTGTGAACGCACAAAATAAAGACATTCCTTTGTCAGGCACACTTATAAGGAGCAAAGCTAAGGAAATTTCAGTGGAACTCCACCATTAAGTGCATCATCCATCAATATGATGTCAACAGCTTTACCGAAAAGGTACCATATTTGATTGAATGATTTGATTTACGAAACATCTATAATGCAGATGAGACTGACTTATTTTTCCCGGCATTACCTGATGAAGCATTTGCATTAAAAGGTGAAAAATGCACAGATGGAAAAATGGCTAAGGACAGGCTCACGATTTTACACTGCGTCAATATGGCTGGAGAAAGAGAACGCCCTTTTGTCATTCAGAAAATCTGCAAGGCCTCGCGCATTTCGCAACATAAATTTGAACAATTCACCCGTTACGTGGCGTTAAAACAAAAAGGCTTGGATGGTATCTGATTTAATGACAGATTTTATCGTGCGGTTCGATAGAAAAATGCAACTTTCACAACGGAGCGTCGTTCTATTTCAAGATAATGCGGCTTCCCATCCTCGTGATCTAAAACTGAAAAATGTGAAAGCTATTTATCTCCCAACAAACACAGTAGCATTTTGTCAGCCCTTTGACCAAGGTCAAATATCATGTAGAGGGTGGTTAAGTTTAAAGGGCCGGTGTTGATTTTGAATAAAGTACAATTTTTTTGGGAAATTATTGTCATTTCTCTTTATTATGATAATATTGGTATGGCTCAATTACGTAAGGAACAAAATATCGGCCAAATGACCGCCTCGGCGGCACACCTCCATTTGATCATCCAAATTTTCGATGACGCTGAGGCATAATTGAGGTTCTATGCCGTTATTGTGCCGAATTATCTCATCTTCTAGCTCTTGAATTGTTGCTGGCTTATCGACGTACACCTTTTCTTTCAAATAACCCCAATCAAAGAAGTCCAACGGTGTCGTTGACGTTTAGGTGTGGTTCACATTCAACATCGGCCCTCGAAATTTAACCACCCTTTATAAATCGTTATTTTTAAAACACACTTTGTTTCGGATGGAAGAGACAAATTCTGCTATGGAATTGTTAAAATCAATCAATTTATTAGATGTTGTTTATTTCATACACAAAGCGTAGGAGCAAGTGAGTCCACAGACAATACAAAATTGTTTCATTAAAGCTGGGTTTTGGGAAAACAGATATGCCCAATAATAATAGCGGTTGGACCGCAGAAGATGAGCTACCGCTATTAGCATTTGCTCAGTTCTCCAACGTTATTAATCGAGTTCAGTGCGAAATCCAAGTTGACATGATTGACTATCTTAATTTACATAATAAAATATTTATTAATGATGAAGATTTGGAAAATATATGTACTGAAGTGATAACTGTTGCCCAAGAATCGTTGGCCATCTCGCCTGAAGATGAAATAGAAAATGAGATTGACGACAAGTTAACTTCCCATAAAGAGGTTTATTTAGAGAAAAGAAAACTAAAAGCTTCTTCTCTAAAACACAATGACTTTAAGGGTGTTGAACTGCTTACTGATGGTAATGCAAATACTTCTTCAAAATGTTTAAATACAGATGTTTGTCCATTTTAGCGTCAATAAAAAAGATGTTTCCTACTCCAGATGCTGATATGCATCCCCAAACTATTGCATTTCCTCCTCCATGCTTGACGGCAGGAATACGATTTTTTTCATTTTGTTCTGTATTTCCCTTCCGCCAATATTTTGGAGGGCCATCTGATCCGGAAACATTAAACTTCGACTCACCATTGTAGGGCCTGCAGCGAGCCAGTCTGCTATGATAACCAGCTTTATGCAGGAAATTAAATATTGTTTGTGGGCTTATTTTTTATGCAAAAACTCTTGAATATTTCGGCATAGTATTGTGGAGGTTATTTTGGTATTTTGCGCGACTCATGCTACTACATGGTGGGCCATATAGCGTTTGCTTTTCGAACCACTTATTTTATTGAGAATGGGAACACAAATGACATGTCAAATGTGTTCATAATGGGACGCTATACGCTTGAACAAAATTGGGAAATATTGAAAACCTATTTCCAAAGTGGTGAGTCTTTTTCTTTTTTTCAGATTTTCATATCGGTGGCTACGTCAATAAGCAAAATTGTCGGATTTGGGGCTCAGAAAATCCACAATCCGTTACTGTAGAGAAGCAAATGCATCCACAACGAGTCACTGTTTAGTGCGATTTTTGGTCTGGCGGCATCATCGGGCCATTTTTTTCGAAAATGAGCGAGGAGCCGCGGTTACAGTAAATGGCGATCGTTACCGTGGCATGCGAGTTGTTTCCAAAAATTGAAGAGGATGACATGGACGACATTTGCTTTCAACAGGACGGTGCAACTTGTCACACTGCCAAAGTTACACTCGAACTTTTGGCTACCGTTTTTGAAAACCGAATAATCAGCCGAAATTCCGATATCAATTGGCCGCCTCGGAGCTGTGATTTAAGCCCGTTGGACTATTTTTTGTGGGGAGCCGTTAAGGACAAATGTCATGCGAACCATCCAGAGACGACTGATGCTTATAAACACGAAATAGAAGTTGCCATTCATGAAATTGGAGCTCAAACAATCGAAAATGTGCTTAAAAATTGGGTTGATCGAATGGCCTACTGTAAAGCCAGTCGTAGCAGTCACTTGAACGATATTATTTTTCATTCATAAATGACAATGTTCAATCTTCAAAATAAAAAAAAAAGTTTGAAAAAATATGAATTCGTTTTTTTTTTTTTTATAGCCGATTCTAAAAGCAAATTTTACATGGTCCACCCTATATATTGCGTTCCGCACAGGAAATTAATATTTTTCGTCTTGCGGCTTGGTGATTATTAGCTTCCAATTTACCAGTATTAACGCAATTAGCAATAATACTTTGCACCGTAGAATGCCAATATGTTTTGCCGATTTCGCGCAGAGACTTCTTTTCCATGCACAATTTAATAACAATTTTACGCATTTCTAATGGTAAGTCGGCACTTCGTCGCATTTTATCACTTTCCATCGAGATATTACGCGCAACTGAAACTGAATCGGCGATAAAGACTAAGAAAATCCAATCTTATTTCGTTTTCAGCAATATGAGTTGAAAAAAAAACACAAATGATTTTTACTGTTACTTTTGCACCAACAATATCATGAGCTGAAAGTGTAAGAATAAATTGCTACGTCTGCCTGCTTTCTTGGGAACCCTTCAGTGTGAATTGAAATAACGTAAATTTTGTTGTCAGCAATTCATTAGGAATGTAACATTCTTACAGTG
This sequence comes from Anastrepha obliqua, assembly GCF_027943255.1. Classification (NCBI taxonomy): domain Eukaryota; kingdom Metazoa; phylum Arthropoda; class Insecta; order Diptera; family Tephritidae; genus Anastrepha; species Anastrepha obliqua. Next base: position 47,004,670 of record NC_072896.1, on the reverse strand, counting down.
ACCCAAAAGAAATATATTGTCACAGGAAATATTTTGCGTAAAGCTAAAGTTTTTTACGTACCACTGTATGTAGTAGTTCGTACCTTAATTGCGTTTTTGCTGCTTTATAAAAATTAAAAAAAAAACTAGAACTTTCCACTTATGATTTAAGTCGACGCCGTGAACACCAATGTTTATGTTTCTCCCTTGAAACGATAAAGTCCTTTCAAAAAAAGTTTTTACCACATTTTACTTTATTTTATAAAAGCTTACTTACATAGATAGATAACCAAATTCATCGTTTAAGCGAAAAGAGCAAAATATTTGGTTCTTCTGCTGAAAATACACTTGCCAACATAAAATCATTTCAATTTGCAGCATTGGAAGTGATTCTTCAGTTATAACAGGTGGCACAAAATTAATCATCCAATTTAGTTTTTATTTTTTTGAGTAACACTTTTACGGATTAAAATACCATTCAGAGTTATTTTTACTTTTTCGTGCTCCATTGCTTATCTGCTTCAATATTGAGCTGTTTAGCTCACAAGTGTCAGATATGATTGACGTGCGACGCCATTTGCAAAAGTTAGAAATCTTCCGATAAGGTGATTTATTTTGCGCCACCTTACTTACAACTGCTTTCTATTTATTCGACTAATTAACAAATAATAAATTCCGATATTTACATTCAGTTGTTCTACAGAAATTTCATTCAAACTTCGTCAACACAAATACGCTAACAAATGATTCATTTGCAACCTCCCTGTGCTATCTAACTCACTGCTAATGGTTTCAAATGAACGAGACTTTATCAATAAAACGGTCCGCGGATCACATATGGCAAAAATATATTTTTTGTTGGATGGTAGGACTGCTATAAGCTTACATGGCAAATTTCAGCGGGATATGTCACATAGTTTGTTTTCTGTGCTACTGTAAACAAGTCAAGCTCGAGTGTGTTTTTCGAATTTAACGATGGAAATTCAAGTTGAACAAAGAATTTGTTTGAAATTTTGTTATTCCAACAAAATTTCGGCTTCAGACGCCTTAAAAATGTTGCAGACAACCTATGGGGGCTCTGCTCTATCGCGTGCACGTGTTTTCCAGTGGTACAAATCGTTCAAAGAGGGCCGTACATCAACCCAAAAAACCACGCCAAAGTCGTTGAAAAATTAAGGTAATGCTGACTGTTTTTTCGATTACGAAGGTGTGGTGCACTCGGAGTTCCTTCCGCAAGGCCGATCGGTTAACGTTGAATATTATTTAGACGTTTTAAAGCGTTAGCGCGAGAACATTCGTCTTAAAAGGAAGGAATTGTGGGACAACAAGTCATGGTTCTTGCATCACGATAATGCACCAGTTCACACATCACGTCTTGTTCGCGATTATTTGAACAAAAATAATGTTAATATCGTTCCGCAAGCACCGTATTCGCCTGATATGGCTCCATGTGACTTTTTCCTGTTTCCCAAGCTCAAGTTGCCGCTCCGTGAATAACATTTTGAGACAATTGAAGTCATAAAAGAGAATTCGAAGAAGGAACTGAAATCCATACTGAAATCGGCCTTCCAGAAATGCTATGATGATTGGAAAAAACGTAAGCATATGTGTATCGCCTCCAATGGTGATTACTTTGAAGGAGATAAAATAAAAATTGAACAATAATTAACCGTTTGTGTTTTATTAAATCAGTCTCGTTCATATTTGAGCAGAAGCTACTTTTTAGGCTCGTGAGTTGAGCTTGTGTGAAAGAGTAAACTTTTGTTCTAGGCAATTTGTTGTTGTATATTAATTTTTCCTTAACTTTACTCTTTTACTTCTTTAATCCAGGACCTGTGAAAATCCTTAGTAAGTGATATTTTTACGAAAAAAAGGTCTGCTTAAATACATTCACTGAATAAATTCCAAATATTCAAAAATGTTTACTCAATGCTTTGGTGCTATTTTATGAAAAAGTAATTTGATTCCAAATTTATTGGATACATTTTGTGGCGCGTTAATTGGAATTGAAAATTACTACCGCTTGGTCATTTGACAATCGTAAATCGAATAGAATTTTACACCTAAAATGAAAACTCAATTTGCAATGATTTGATTAACACCCAAATGAAAGGCCGAAGAGTTACTAACTGCAAGGGTTGAATTCAGTTGGCACGTGTGGCCTTCATCACATTTGCATTTCGAGTAGACGAAAAGAATGAAAGGTTTCAATGTGCAGTCAAAGGAAAATAATAATGTGTATACGTATAAATATATGTACATATATATTATATACATATAAGAGTGAGGCACAAGTATGAATAAGGCAAAGCTCAGAATTTTAGTCCCAAAGAACTGCATAGTGGAAGTTTAAGAAAAAAATCGCATAGTCGTAGAAATAACCACCTGCACATGCAATCAACGTGAAAAAATACACCAATATTGACAAATTTTGACTATTAATATATTTACTTTGTAATTTCAATTATTCTTGTATAAAAATATAGTTAATACTGCAAGAGAAACCATATGAAACAAAGTTTCAATCTGTGTATCTAATTTGTAAGAGTGCGGCAAGTTTTCATCAAAATTTTTACTCAGAGCTTACGAAAAAATATCATTTCAACTAAGGAATTTCAATTTCTAAGTAGGTCAAAAATCACTGCGATTTTTGAGAATTTTTTTTGGTCGCGGTCTTGTATTAAGTTGGGGATAAGTTAGTAACGTTTTTAACGAAGACTTTTATTTAAACAAAAAGCATTACCTATATCAATAAGTTAATCAATTATATATTCACTGTTGCTGTTTACAATCTCTTCATACCTCTCAATCATTTTGTTGATGCTCTTCTGCCAAAAATCGTCTGGTCTGGTGTCAAAGAAGTTTTTGAGCCAGTTTTAAAGGGCCTCTTTGTTATCGAAGGTAACGCCCTTCATACGGTTTGACAGTGAGCGGAAAAGATGATAATCGGTCGGTGCCAGGTCCGGAAAATACGGCAGATGCTGAAGCACCTCCCGTTCGAGCAGTTGGAGTGCGGCTTTGACGACTTGTACAACATGGGGCCTGGCGTTGTCGTGAAGGAATATGGTTTGACCATGTCGATCAAGTTTTTTCAGTCGAATAGCCTCGTTCACCCGATGTAGCTGGGCAATGTAGATCTCCTTGTTGATCGTGGCATTCTTTTTGAGCATTTCCCAGGGCACCATGCCCTACAGTCGCACCAAACACATATCATGATCTTCTTTGGATGAAGATCTGGATTGACTCGCGGCTTTGGTGTATCTCCTGGAGCCACCCACTCCTTTCTTTTTCTTTGTTTCATTTTGATGTATACACACCATTTCTCATCTCCCGTAACGATTCGATACTAGAAGCACTGTTTATGACAGCGTGTAGCTCGATAACGGGCGAGATGCTGAGAAGCAAGTGGAAGGCGACTGTGTTTGTGTTTTTGTTGAGCTCGTGAGGGACCCAGGCTTCCAAGTTTTCAGTAAATCCCATTGAATGAAGTTCATTGAGAATCGTTTTATGATATCAGTTAATTTTTTCCTCCAATGCACCACTGATTTGGTGACCGTTCCCCTTCAAAAGTGATTTGAGACATTTTTCATCGAAATCGGAAGGCTTTCCGCTGCGGGACGTATCATCGACGTCAAAGTAGCCATTTTCGAACTTTGCAAACCATTTTCGTGCTGTAGACTCGCCTATGACCCCTTCTCCCCCATACACGTCGCAAATCTCCCGGGCTGCTTCAGTAGCTTTTGGACTTCGATGAAAAACAAAGAAGCGCAGATGTCGAAAATGTTGTTTTTTGCCTCCTGTGAATTCCATTTCTAAATCTCAAAACTAATAAGAAATTAAATAACTCAAAAATATAATACAATTAACATGGTTTTGTAGAGCAGAAAGGATTCTATCAAATGAATACTCCCCCTTTGCCAAACAGCAAGCAAATCATTGTAAAATTTAAACGCTACGAACTTATTCCCCAAACGAATATGTACATTTTTATGGAAGAGAACACCCAATACCTTTAACAGAGAAAATGCCAAAATTCAATGCGATTTTTGAACTACTTGAAACTTGCACTTTATTATATCACAAATCACGAGAATACAAAACTGCATACTGCATTTTATTTAAATTTCGAAACTTTGCTGCAGATGGATTTTGTTGTAGTATGAACTATATATTTATAAAAAAATAATTCAAATTATATTATTAATTGAAAATAAATAAATAAATAGTCAAAACTTATCAATATGTGGTGTACACTTTATTTTTGCGCTTGTGTGCAAATTTTTATATATAAATTTAATATAAACCAAAACAAAAAATTAATAATAATAACTCTAAAATTTTCAGCCCGAACTTTGCCCCCAATTTTTATTGTTTTAGTTTTACGCTGGTTTCGAAGGCCAGATGGGTTTTATTAGAATGCTTTCCATGGCACTCCTATATCCTACTGGGACAATTTTCCGCACCATTTGATGTTTCATGCCACCACCACTCATGCCACTTAATGTCATGTAAAATGTCCTTACGTTCGTTTTGCGGCTGAGACGAAAAGTTGCATCGCCTGCACTACAACATGTGGCGTTGGCTTATATTTCGGTTTATATTATTTTCAGTAAATTGTGTGGTGTTGTGCTCTCACGCGTTTCCATTTACTTTTGTAAACTTTATATCAAAAGAGAGAAATTTGATTTGCGTTCGGATGTACTGAAACAGGCATGGAATATTGGAGGCATGCCACTACTTTTTGGTCATGATTCGATAATTAAAAGTTGTGTAAGTTGCGACTGAGGAAATCTGACACTCCTTTATCTGCACTTGTAAGTAAGAAGACTGGGAGGTAGGGAGAATTAGATGCGAGTTTGTTCTCTTTTGAGGAAGAATACTGAACTGGTATGAAAAGTCCGTATAGAAATAATTTCATAATCTTGATTGATAAATTTAATGTTGAAAATTGTATATTGCATCAGACTTAAAGTTATTTCATGTGCATGGCAATTTATTTTCGATAAGTGAAACTACTTTATCCGATAACCTTCTACTTAAAAAAGTAAAAGTAGAATGGAATTACAGTTTATAAGCTTCTAATAAAATATTTTATATACCTGCAATTTCAAACACTTCCGCAATAATTGTTAAAATTTGTATCAATATTAGCAAATCTCAAATTAAATGGATTGTCTAGGGAAAGTTTGTGATTTCTAATTTTTACAATAACAAAATCGTTTAACTTGCGATATAAAATATAATAGTTAATTTTTGACCAACCTTAAATATTTTTTTTATAAAATACATACAAACATTTGTTCTAGTAGCATTATTGCTTTTAGTAAGGGAGCCAATAGGCGGCCGCCGTAGCCGAATGGGTTGGTGCGTGACTACCATTCGGAATTCACAGAGAGAAGGTTGGTTCGAATCTCGGTCAAACACCAAAATTAAGAAAAACATTTTTCTAATAGCGGTCGCCCGTCGGCAGCCAATGGCAAACCTCCGAGTGTATTTCTGCCATGAAAAAGCTCCTCATAGAAATATCTGCCGTTCGGAGTCGGCTTGAAACTGTAGGTCCCTCCATTTGTGGAAAAACATGAAGACGCACACCACAAATAGGAGGAGGAGTTCGGCCAAACACCCAAAAAGGGTGTACGCGCCAATTATATATATACATTAGGCCGGGTCGATTTGTGGGGAAGCAAAAAAATCGCCCATTGCTCTGTGAAAATCATATTCTAGGGATCAAAATAAGAAACTTTGCCGAAGGAACCATACCTCTAAAACGAATTCTGATGTCCCCCAATTTGGGTCGAACTTTTAGTGTCTTTTGTGGGGAGGCAAAAAAATCGCCCATTGAAAATTACATTCTAGGGATCATAATAAGAATCTTTGCCGAAGGAACCATACCTCTAAAACGAATTCTGATGTCCCCCAATTTGGCAACAATGCTTGGCATGCGTATGCTTCGTAAGTGTTTTTTGTTGCTACGTCATGGGAATGAGTTTCTCAAGAAACTTGAAACGAAAAAGTGCATGTTTAACTGAGTAAAGTGGTTCAAGAAGAGATGAGATTCGGTAGATGACGATGAACGTTAAAAAGCTCTCATAATGCTCTTGCACCGATGCGGATTAAACTGTCTGACCACGACAGTGCGCTAGCCCATTTATCGATCAAGAATTTTTGGCAAAGCAATGCACTCCAATACTGCCACACTTACCCCATAGCCACGATGTCGCTCACTGCAATTTTAATTTATCTCCAAAAGGAGCTGGCTCCCCCGCGGATTTCACCCTTGTGGCACACGAGAAATCCGGGAAACTGTTCGTTGTGATTAGGTGAAAGCAAAAGCCATATGAGCATTACATAATCATAGCTAGTTGGATAAAGCAATTTTAGGGAAACTTGGAAAATAACAGCTGATGTACCATGTAAAACCATTCTAGGCTACTGCGTACTGTACTTTTGGACAGAATGTAAAATTATTTATTTAGTGTATACTGGCCGACAAAGTAACATTAAGCGCCTTTTTAAACACACATACAAATGTATGAATTCTAGACTTAATATTTCGAAGGCACAATAACGTAGGAGAGAAAAGAAATCACTTCTACGGCCATTTGCGTTTCATTTTTCACTTAATGTCTTTTTATACTTTTTTATATCCCCCTGTAATATTAATATAAAAAAAAGAGGTTGTCTGTAAAGTCGGTTTACTGACGATAGTTTAACGTGACAACGTCATAAGAAAATACTGATGGAATGGTTGCAATTTTCAATACAAAATTTTAATTTTATTTGTTTGATAGATATTTTGTATGGATAAAGAGGAGGAGGTAAATGAAATTGCAATGGAATAGGTCAAGTTACATTTACACAAACGTGCAAAATGACGAAACATTTATCAAATTCATGAAAGATATCTTCAATTTCGATTGTGCATCAGACGTTAATAAGTCAACAACACTAAGAGGCACCATCATCGATTTGCCTTTTTCAAGACACTTTAAACTCGAAACACTCCCTTTCATTTCCTACTTTTTCTATCATCGTCCTATTCTCAACAGAGAAATGGTTCATTACCATGCACACAGGAAGAAGGCATATGCAAATACAAGTATGTGAATTTATATATATATACCTACATATGCGCATATACATACATATATATGCTCACTCAAGTAGGACAGAGCCAGATGTCGAACGTTGCCGTTCGTTTGCTTTGTTTGCTTTGTCGTTCGATCCGCGCTTTCGCTTGCAGTTCATTCAAGGTAACGGCAATGAGCAAGGTAACGACAAATGAGCAAGGTAACACTAATGAGGAAGGTAACGACACATTTTTTCGTGCGTGCAGCCTGTTAAATCGAATTATAAGACGTTATCACGTCAAAAAAAGAAAAAATTATACATCTCAAAAAAGAGTAGTCATCAGTTTTCAAGCCGATTGTGACTCCTTGTGATGAATCTAAGCTTCATCGAAAGTATTAATTTGGTTTATAAGCTCCAATTCACGACCTTCTTCTTCTCCCTACAAATAGGTATACAAAAACTCGAGTGAACACTCGACGCGCCTTGGTCGGTATGCTACTTTTACTGATCTTAGATATGCCAAGGCGATCTTGGAGGATGTTAAAATGTACTCAAGTGATACTCTATTCAATTCTGCAATTGGTATATTTTTTAAGTGCTCATCTTTCATCCAAGAGACGACACAAACAAATCACCCCTCTACCATATTGAAATCCATTTGTTGTTGTTGTAGCAGCAGAAACATTCCTCAAACATGTACAGAAATACTACTGGCCCAAGCCCTTTCTGTAACGTAGAACGTAGACTATCAAGGTTTGATGTCTGGTGTCTCTTCCTACTTAGATGCTTAGAGAAAAACTGAATCATGGCATGAAATTCACTTTTACTACAAAGTAGATGTTTTTTACCCAACCAACTTGTCTATTCAGCAATATCTCACAGGTGAATGAACTGATTCCACTTAGACTTACAGAGTACTTATGCTACATATGCCTCTAATCCTTTCTGTGGGCAGATTAACGAATTTCTTAAAACGTGGGAACAGAATAACGTGAAACAGAAGAGTTTCCGATAAGCGACTTTCGCTCAACAGAGGAAGCTTACGACGTTTAACTGGTTACTTTACAGGCCACTGTAGCCTGAGATATCTCTTAAGCCAATTTTGTCTCTCTGAGATAATCATCTGTTGGTTCTCTGAAATAGACGCTCTCTATTCAGAGCACATGCTTTGGGAGAGCCCTGCACTGCACAGAAAAAGGCTACAAAACCTTGGTGGTATCGCCGTGCATTCTTATAAATTATGGAACGATGAACCTCGGAATGGATTTGAAGTAAGTACAGAGTCCGGCACTCGAAGTGTAACAAATTGAAAAGCCCATATATGTAGTTTGGAAAATTACTTTTTTCAATTAAAAAAATATGGGAAAATAATACGAAATTAGGAATCAATTTACTTTTGCTCGATCCACATTTTGCCTTGACTGTGGCCTTGAAACGGTTCAGAAATAAATCGCAAGCTGCCCGAATGTGACTTGCAGGTATTTTGCCCCACTCGCGGACAAGCGAGCTTTGAGAGAGTGGTGAATCTTTTAGTTCTTAGAATAATCCATCGGATTTGCGTCTGGTGAATTTGAGAACCATTGTGTGGACTTTATGAAGTTCGAAACGTTGTTTTTAGCCATTTTTCGCTCACTCGAGCTTCGTGAGACGGTGCCGAGTTCTGTTGGAACGTCCATGGTCTGCCACCGAAATGTTTGTCTCCCCACGGCTTCAAAGCAACCTCCGGAATACTTTTCCGATAATATTTCGCATTTATCTTGACGCTTTGGAGAGCGCCCATCAACGTTGTCACAGCCAGTGATCATTCGACGGTAACAAATTCGTGAATGGTGACGCGGATGTTGAAAAAAAGTATCCACATTACCTTCAATCGTGTTTTGAACCCTTTGAACTTTTGACCATTTAGACCCCTTTTCCACCCACTCCTGACTTTGCTTACAGAGCTCGGGGTCATAATATAATATTTAGATTTCGTCACCAATGACTACCCGATTCCTTAAATCTCTACCATAAGTGCCAGATACCAAATACTCGAAGACCGACTTTTAAAGTCCGCCACTGATTTCTATGACGCGACTAAAAAAATTCCCCTTGCGAAGAACGCGCATAAACCACAAACCAAAATTCTACCGATTTCAAGCTTCGTTCCACTTTCCCGACACATGTTTATGAACGGCGCTAGTCTCCGAGTTTTAACTAAATTCCCGAAATTCAATTACCGCACCTCGTCTACGCAAATGTGCTTAAAGATGTGGGTGTATTTATATCCATTGAAGAAATATACATTTATAGTCATTATGTAATCTGCTTGTGTGTAGACAAACCATTCTACGCCATTTCACTACTGCCTGACCTTTTCCATAAACTCGATTTTTTTTCCTTTTCTTATATATCAGCATTTCATTTTTAATTCTCTCTTTATTTTTTTTACTATATTTGCAGCTTTGATGTGCGCGATAAAGTGAATAACGACCAACCGCGACATTGGTCAGCGCCGGAGGTGTTCGGTTCTCGTGCCAAATTTCACATCGATTCACAGCCGGCAACGTTGGAAATTAAGGTAAGTTGGTTAGCCAGCAGGCCGGCGCACGGCAGTGGCTTGTCACTTTTTAAATAAATGAGTGATAATAAATATTTTTCCAAGCAAAATGTTGAATGTGCGAGAATACATTGCCGACGTACTAACGAAATTGCTGACAGAGCGAGAAGTTGCTGAGAGAGGGGCGCTTTATTGGGCGTGGATGAGCTACCGGCGATTTAGCGGGGAACTTTTATTCAAGTGGGTGACGGTCTCTTGCGATACTCCACCTCAACCAAGCTACGAATGGATTGGGTAGAGTAGTGAAAGTGAAATATGTTCGGTCATTGTGTTGTTTACGCGGTTAATTTTGAAAATCGGCATAAAATACCGCCAAGTAGGGATTAAAAAGTAGGTTCTTAATAGGTATAAATATGTGTGTGTGTGTGAATTTCACTGCAGGGTTGGTGATTAAAACATGCGCACAATCTAAAGTACTTACAAACTGCACCAGGCTAGAGAGGGGAGTAATTTCAAGTGGCGCGGCGCGCCATGAAATATGCGCGACATGCAAAAATAATTGCCTTTAATCTTGATTATTTATTAAGCGCTTAAAAATCTTGCCTTTGCCTACAGCGAAATTTTGAAGTGGTCTTAAATTTGACTTTCATGATTTAAAGGTCGCCAATATTTACTTATAAATATGAGAAGTACTAATTGCAAACACTTTGAAGGTGATATTGGAAGACTTTTATGAATTATGTTTTAAGTGTTGAAAAATTTGTTTAATTGAACGTAATCAAATTAATTAGGAGTTAATTACTATGATAAAATAAATTCTTCTATTAAATGTGCACCTAAATTGCAGGAAAAGCAGGTAGTAATTAAGTTATTTTAAAAATTTCCACTTTGAAAAGGTTTAATACAGTTGACGTACGCTGGCGATTTGACATTGCTGACCTAAATAACGGAATGGAAGATGGGACTAATACTGAACACAGGTCAAAATTATTTTGTCTCTAGAACCGACTTGAGTTCAACTTAACGTTAATAGTTTTTCTCTTTAAAGCTTAAACCAACCAACATCACTGTGAAAGGTGATTGTAAGAAAAGCTGTCCTTTACAGGGCTGTAATTATTGGGATACATGCGATTAGTGCAAGAGTCCCACAAAATGACTTTTATAGAAGTTGTCAGGAATATGAGCTAGAAAGGCAAACCAAAACTAATGGACTCAGAATTTTTCACGGCCTTGGTGGTGAAACCAAATGAAAGATATTACAGTTGCTAAGACTGACACATTGCTTTGGATAGGAGCGGACACTTGCTTTATGTGCTATAATAAAGAGATTTTAACATTATCTTAATTAGGGGCCTGTTAAGGTTGAAAATTGGATGGTCTCACGGAAGAACTCTTTTTCGGACTATAGGCTGATCCTCTTCGAAATCGATTTCGTTCGGCAAACCTTGATACCTCGCAGGAATCCTAAGAGAACTGATTGTTCTCTTTTCCACAGGGTTTTCTGCAAGAAGCTGAACAAGAGTAAGTTTTTGACTACCACTAGGGAACAAATGGACTTGCAAGTTAGACACTTGGAGGGATCCTATCAGACTGCCTTTAAAGTGGACTGTCCAGTTTCATTTAGCAAGAAAGACGTTCCTCCTTGGTGGAGTAAGACGCTGACTGACTTGAAAGAGAAGGTTAGGAGAGTCTTCAACAAATGTTATCAAATAAGGAACTTCCAAGATTACCGAGTAATTCTGAAAGAGTATAAAAAAGGCATCAGAGTCAATTGTCACTGCTCTAAACAGGCTGTGGGTAGAAAGTCTTATCTACCTCTGGATCTCGTCCCTGCTTGGAAGTAGGGAAATAAATGCTGTGGCGGGGTGGGCTAGAATCACTAGGTTCGTGCATAGAGGTACACCGCAGTGCAGCATCCTCTCGCCTCTCCTTTGGCTAGTAGCTATGGATGAAGTTGTAACTCGCCTAAACAGGGGAGGAGTGAGCGTGGTAGCATATGCTGATGACTTGGTTCTAATGGTTTCAGGACCCTTTCCATCAGTTGGGAAAGCCTGCGAAGCTAGCGCTACGTAAATTGTAGCTTTTATAATAATTTTATTGTTATGTAAGCATTTATAAAGCAGGAAATAAATTTTTGAGAACGGGAAAAACCCGAAAAGAACAAAATAAGGAGTTTTACATATTGTGTGACGGGAAGATCGAATTGTGGAAGTGGAAGAGATTTAAAAAAAAAAAACATCTTTTTAAATGAAATCAATTAGCATTGCCATAATTGCGGAAAAAATGTTTCCAAATGCCTCTACATTCCACCGCTGAGTTGAAAAAGAGAAGTCTTTCCCGAAATGGAAATCAAAGTTTATTTCTCTCTAATGTAACCTGGTAGCTCTGCTAGTCATGCAAGATTTAATAAAGAGTCTACATAAAATATCGCTGTTACCCATTCGAGCCTAAAAGTGTTAGACCTGTATGCAAGGACTAAAAATGACAGTAGGTTAAATTAAATTCGAAGCAAGTGTTATCATGGGATATGTAAACTTCTTATTCAGGCACCAGAAACCTAAGAAACACGCCCAGGGTACTATAATTTTGTTCACATCACGGTTGTATTCAACAGAAAAAAAGGAGAACTATCGATATCGATAACTATAATTTGACAGCTGAGAATGGCAAGCTGCATTGACATTTCTGTTCAGTGAAGTTTAGTAAGTCATCAACGAATGGTTTAACGCCAGAACAGTGTGGAAATTGACTTTGAAAAAAAAAAAAACAAAATAATAATAATAAATCCGTTCGCAAAGTTCATAAAGAGAAGTGTTGCAGAAGACGCCGAAACGTCGAGTTGTCGTCGATCTCAAATTGCTGGCCATTGTTCTTCGACTACGTGGAAAATTTTACGTATGGGTCTTCGCTTATGTGCCTATAAAATACAGTTCGGGCAAAAATTGAAGCCAAATGATGATCGTTTGCGTCGAACTGCCAAGTATTGCGTTAACTTATCTAAAATTCAGTCCGGTCCGAATTTAGCACTAAAATATTTATGAAAAAGCATTTACCGTCTGTGCCAGAAAAAAGGAAGTATAAAAGTATAAAAGATATATATTTGAACTTTTTTTACATGAAAGTATGCAAAAAACTACGAGTCGCAATTACTCAATAAGCCGTGTAGTCTTTATCGTTGTCTTCTTCATGCTTTGAACCAGCTTTTCTGCGTAGCTCGTCGACTAGTCGAGAGGACTAGATTTTGCGAAGTTGAAGCACGAGTTGGCCTTCCGGCATGATACGTTTTCATAGTTCTTCACACATTTTCAATTGGGTTGGCGTCTGTGGACTGGGAAGGCCAGTCCAATACTGTGACGCCATTTTCTTGTTTTGTTGTTTCTCAATGGGTTTTCTGGGAGCAGTGGCTTTGATGATGTTGGACGGTATGCTCGCCTCCTTCAGTCGACGTTCGATGGAGTTGCTACTCACATCTATTCCCTTTTTAGCAGGAACTGGTCGTGCTTGGCGTAGTCACAAAGAAGGGATCCGCTTAAAAAGTTGGACTATTACTTTATCCTGCTTTTTTGTCGTCACTCGCTTCAAGCAACGCTCGGAAAAGTCATCAATATTTTTGTACTTCTTAAACCGCTGATTCCACATCACAACAACAACAAACTTATCTAGTATTTATCAATGATAAACTTTGATTGAGGTTGAAATTTTTTATTGCATTATTTAACATTTGGTACAAAGTACTTAAATGCCTTAATTTCAACTTAACAAAACCATTACTGCCATTAAAATAACTGTACTTGTACTTCATTAAAATATTTTTCCTGGTGTAAGTGCCTGCCAAAATATTCCGAAACAATACCAAAACCACGGGCAAAATGTTTTTTTTTTGCATTCCTTCCTAAGTGCCGCTATTGTATGTGGCTGCGGTTAGGATGTGGCTTCAAGATTTTCACTAGACACGCTTTCTTCAGGGAGTTTCGCTAATTCGTTAATACATATACAAGTATATCACGTATATGTATGTACATACGTCTATCAGAATAAACAAATAGAAACAACCAAATACATTTTTGGAAATAAACTTGTTAAATTGTTTAACGCACGCGAAAACTATATTAGTAACGAGTGACGGGAAAGTGAGTGAGCAGTAGAGTACACACATATACAACAAAATAACTACATACATATTTATTACATAAATGCACACATACAAGAATTTGGCGCAATGCCGCCGTGACTATGACAAAGCGGATGTGGATATGTGTGGCGCAATGCCTTGAAAGGTACAGTCAACTCTGCTTAATAGAGATTTATGCATTTTTGCGTTTATTTAATTGCAGTTTAAATGTTGTAAAAGGGATTTCAGTTACACCAATATCATTCGGTACTTCTCCTTAAGACATCTTTCACTTGCACTCGGAATTTTCATTGATGATTGGAAAGTAGCAAAAGTTACTCCAATCTTCAAAAGTGGCAATAATAATGATGTGCGTAACTATAGACCAACTTCAAACCTGTCCAATACTTCGAAATTATTTGAAAGATTAAAGAATTCAATTAAGGGGTTACGCCACTCTAGCTACTGTAAAAAAGCAGTTTTTTAAGGATTTTTTTTACATTGAAAGAAAGGTGCCAGGAAAAAACTTTTTAAGTATATTATTAAGCATGTATTTAAATGTAATTACAAATATTTTTATTGAAAAATATTACAAAATGGCGCCTTTGGAGTGAATCTCTGAACGCGCCCTGCGAAAAAGGCACTTCACGGCAAGCAGTACAACTGACGTAAATGTCCACCTAAACCAAATTAAAAACATTCTTCTCAATCGACGTGAGTATAGCTGTAGAAATACGTACGGGATTTTAGAAATATTGAAATTTGTGTATTTTGCAGATGTTTGAAGTCAAAAGTAGAATTTTTCGTCTAAAATGGAACCGTTAATTGTTTATAAAAATTTTTCTAATTAATTAATAAAAAAATCCGTACGTATTTCAGTGCGGAATAATGTTCTAAAGATCCTTGTACAATTACAAGTGAAAATATTAAAAATTGTTTGTGTTATGCTGCTTGCCGTTTTGAAAAATCACGTTTTGAGATAAACACGCTTTAAATTTGAATAGTCGGTTCAGAGACGTCAGAGGCGCTCGCGCAAAAGTGCGAAATATTAGAGATAAACATTTTTTTCACGCATAGGACTTTTTGTTTTATATTCTAAAGAGTTTAAAGCATCTTTTAAGCAAAAAAAAAAAAATTCGATATTTTGAAAATCCTAGAGTGGCCTAAGCCCTTAAAGAGAAATTATATTTTGCTTTGAAATGTCTAATTTCCTCCAACTAGCAGCGTTTCGTTATAGGTAGTTCCACTGTTTCCAACCTGTTTTCAGTGAATATTGCATTGAATCTTTTTCGTGTGAATTTCAAGTTGATTGCGTTTACCCTGATTTCTCCAAGGCCTTTCACACTGTGACAGGGTGAATCTTCTGCCCCTGTCAATGCTACTTCGAAGGTACCTCAGGTAGTGTTCTGAGCCCCCTATTATTCGTCTCATCTATAAATCATATTATTAGATGCTTTCATTCATTTGTCAGGTACCTATTATATGCAGACGACTTAAGGGTTTCTGGGTAGTCAGAGGCCTGAAAAAATAATGATTTTCAATAATCTTTTTTTGCTAATCAATTGCCAAATTAATAATGATCATCACAAGTCCTTGAAGATTCATCTAAAATTAATCGGAAAAGAGAAATTAGTTTTATTAATAGATAATCTTGTGCCTGATCGAACCTTTTTTTCCAAAATTAACAATATGGCGGCCTCAGGAAATATTTTTCAGATTTTCGGCAAAGACCGAGCATTAATTGTTGAAAAAAACTTATTCGCACACTATTCTATTTTTAAGATATTATACTTTAAGAAAATGCAAAAAAAAATCCAATTTTTTGAAAATTCTGACTACCCGTAACCCTTGAATGTTAAAGATGGTCGCACAGGCAGGCCAGTCGTCGAAAATGTCGATAAAGTTACAAAAATAATTGAAGCTCAATGGCGGGCTAGTAGTCGCGCAGGAGCCTAAAATCGACTATAAAACAGTTTTAAACCATTTGCGCCATGCCAGTTAACACCAAAAAAATATGATGGATCGAATTTCCATCTGCAAAGCCTTGGCCAAACCGAATGAAATCGACCCATTTCACTGATGGTGGCTGGGGATGAGAAATGGGTCACATAGGACAATATTATGCGAAAACGATCGTGGTCAAAGTGGGATAAAAGAGCTCAAAAAAAAAAAAACCAGGACTGGCCATTCGGAAGGTTTTGGGATATATTTGGTGGGACTCGAAATGAATCATTTAATGAGTTGCGTTCGTATAGCCAAACACTGAATTCATATCTCAACTGTGTCATCAACTGGAGCGTTTGAAGTTAGGGATTGACGAAATTGATTTGTTTGAGAAACGTCCAGGATTGAACAACAGAAGAGGTGTTGTGTTCCGATAGATCAACGTAAGGTCACATACGTCTATATTGACTCACTCCAGGAGCTTGGTTTGGAAGTTTTAATTTTTTTGGTCCGGACGTGGCACCAAGCGGTTTCCACCTTTTTCTCACATTGCAAAACTTGCTGAGTGATAAGAAATTGGTACCAAGATTTTTTCGCCAATAGGGACCAAGATTTTGATAGGAAAGGCAGTGTAAAGCTACCTTTTGAATTTTACGCAAAAATAATGAATTTCTTTTCTCCCCAAACTAATACTTCGAGCGGTTCCACGCTCCCTATACATGTTGGCCTGGAAATATGGTGTTATCTCTTGGTGAAAAGTATTCAGAAGGTGTGGCCAAGAGCAGGCAATCAACCGGCTCTCAGCGAATTTTAAATAAAGGCTGACGTCACCGGGGTTATGACAGCAGTTTGTTTACGAAACAACTGATATTGTGTCGGGGACATACAAAAACAGTAGCAGTGCTGCCGAGCAGGGTTGGGCGTAGTGCACTAAATAATTAAGGACTTAGGGGTAGTCAGAGTTTTCAAGAAATTGATTTTTTTTACATCTTCTTAAAGTATATTGCTCTAAAAATGTTGTGTGAAAATTTGAAGTGAATCCGACAAATACCTTTCGAGTTATTCCAAAATTGACAAAGGGCGCTCTGGCGCTCCGGAGCGTTAGTATGCTGAAAAAATGGATGCTGCACGTATGGAAGTGACAGATAAGCGCGCTAACAATAACACTCGAGAAAGTAGAATGCTACGTAGGCAACATATATATACAGGGCCTCCGTCTATCGTTACGGATTTGAACTAGGTATTATTTGAAGAATGGTAACACTTAGCTGTCATCTGATTTGACAGAAAATTAGTTTTATTCTTCCGCTGAACGAAAATGGTTGTGTATAAGCTCAAAGAACGCTGAGAAATATTGCAACGTTACTTGGAAAATCATGGTAATGTTGCAGAATGTGTACGAAAATTACGTACGGCAATGGGAAGAAGAAAAGCACCGAATGAAGCGTATGTGCGGAGCGCGTTACCGGGCCATGTTGAACGAATTTTTGTTCCGAGAAATTGAAGAGGAGGATATTGGTGGCATTTGGTTCCAACAAGATGGTCCTACTTGTCACACAGCGAATGCTATGATCAATCTCTTGCGCACTGTCTTCGAAGATCGCATTATCAGCCGAAATTCTGATATCGTTTGGCCGCCTCGGAGCTGCGATTTGACGCCGTTGGATTATTATCTTTGGGGTGCCGTCAAAAACCAGTGTTATGCCAACAAACAAGCAACAATTGATGGACTGAAGACCAACATACGCGATGTCATAGCTGAAATACAGCCCCATACAATCGAAAATGTGTTGAAAAATTGGACCGATCGTATGGAATGGTGCATGGCTAGCCGAGGCAGCCATATGAATGAAGTTGTGTTCCATCATTAACCGAAAGGATTGCACTTCAAAATAAAAAAAAACAGTTTGGAAAAGTATTGAGTAGTTTCTTTTTTATAGCATTTTTAATTCCGTAAAGTTATATGGCGGACCCTGTATAATTGGCGCGTACACCCTTTTTGGGTGTTTGGTCAAGTTCCTTCTCCTATTTATGCTGAGCGTCTTGATGTTGTTCCTCAAATGGAGGGACCTACAGTTTCAAGCCGATTCCGAACGGCAGATATTTTTATGAGAAGCTTTTTCATGGCAGAAATACACTCGGAGGTTTGCCTTTGCCTGCCGAGGGGCGACCGCTATTATAAAAATGTTTTTCTTAATTTTGGTGTTTCACCGAGATTCGAATCGATGTTCTCTCGGTGAATTCCGAATGGTAGTCACGCACCAACCCATTCGGCTACGGCGAGCTACCGTAAACACAGCAAATCGATATTTTGGAAGCTGCTATGACGGCTGAAGAACTCTTATATGGCCCAGGAATAGATGACACAGTGTATGTAATTAAATAATGCGTATAACTCTACATAAATCGATAGCAAAACTTTCTCAAAACTTTGTATTTTGAACTGGTTATCACTGTAACTTAAAAACCGCTTGGTAGATTTCCGTAAAATTTATACTGTTTTTGAAAAACATAAAAAGCTCTTGCCTGATTGAAGGATTTTTTTTTAATTTCGGTTTTTTTTCAACAATTAATGCTCGCTCTTTGCCGAAAATCTGAAAAATATTTTCTGAGGCCGCCATATTGTTAATTTTGGAAAAAAACTAATTTCTCTTGTCCGATTGATTTTCGATGAATCTCCAAGGACTTGTGATGATCACCGCAAGGGACTTCTAGAGAAACGGTCTTCACACAAACAACGATAACTTTCAGAATTATTAATTTTTTTTTTTGAAATTTTGCTAAAGTCAAGTCGAAATATGATGTATTAATATTATGTTTTTTTTTGTTTTTTTTTTGTAAAATAAAGCAATTGACTAGCAAACAAAATTTATTGAAAATCATCATTTTTTCGGGCCTCTAACTACCCCTACCCCTTTAATGCAATTAGCGGATATTTAAAGTACTGAAAAACTGAGGCCTTAGTGATATTGAAACTCTTATTTTAAAAAAGTTAGTGATCGTGCAGTTTAGCGGTAGTGCAAAATCCCCAAGCTTGCTGGCGAGTACCCGATGACGTGGTAGCCGAAGTTTTTCGCAAAATTTTGATTTTCACCATAGACCTGGTAATATATCATCCTTGGTCTTAACTCACTTGTAATCTAACAAATTATTTTTATATGTGATAAAGGTTAGAAAAATAATGGCACGAAATTTCAACCAATTTCACCCAAACGAGTTACGGTTAGCCGGATTCAACTGTATTTCATTTTTGCAAGGCACTTTTTGTTGCCTCCTTTGGGGCGCACACCACTTTATTTCTTTAGCGCTATCGCCCCTATGTGCTTCAAATGAGGAATTTGGTGCCGCTTGGCTTGCATGTTTCCCAATCACTTCCCCATCATGCCACGCAATCTCTGGCACTCACCGGCAACGAAGCGTACAACGGTCGAACGAATTTTTAGTTTGGCACGCTGCTGACGTTTGCCGGCTAGGCGGATTTAGGTGGCTTGTGGCAGCTGGACGACCAGATTTATTGGGCGGAACGTGCAAGAGGGTGGAGAATTCGATGAGTGAATCGATAAGCTACAAAGGAACTCTTTCGACGGAAAAACAAACAAAATGCCAAAACGCCAAAAATGTGAAACAAGTTAAAGAACTTAGTTCGTGTCGGAGGCGCGTGTTTGTGGCGGACATTATTGGAATGATTACTTATGGGTGGAAAGAGAATTCCGCTAGCAATTCCTTGCCGTAAAACTTAAGCACACAAACAAATTGTCTTGTTCTTTCGCATTCGGACTATGCGTGCTATTGTCCTTCGAAATGCTAACGTCTATGCGCGTGTACTTATCTATAAATGACTGTTGTAAATATTTTGTTTTTGCTGTTCACATTCACATGCAATCCTGACATCTCTTACTAACTTATGAGATAATAATAACAATTGTGACGGTCATTAGTTAACTTAATTGCGGCATGCGTTGCACGTGCTCACCTATCTAACCTCCCAGACCATCAATAGTAGGTCTCAACTAGTCTGATTTTCTTGCCCTCATACTCTTGCTCCGCTCTCAAATTTGTGGCATTTAATTGCTTTCCCACAATAAAAGATTAATTACGTGCATAAATAATATTGAGTGTATTTAAGTGAATGAATTAAACAAGTTGAAGCAGTAATCTATTACTTACTAACTTACGTGCTTGCTTATCAGAACTTGCCTGCCTTCCTGCCATGCGTACGAGTAACTTTGTTTTGTGTTTGCTTGACTGAGTTTCTACTACGAAATGCTCTTTTTAACCTTCTCAAGAGGTTGTCACATGTTTACCAACAAGTTGGTAAATTGGAAGGAAGACGTGCTGAAGAAGTCTTATTTTGTATGGCCACGTGCAGTAAACAATTGCATACATACAGCATTGGCCAAAAATATAAGGCACCCCATTAATTAGTGAATGTTGCGTTTTAAAAAGTGAACTAATGATATTTTATCAATAAATCAGCACAAATAAAAGGAATTAGGGATACAAAAATTAATATTTAGTAGGTCCACGCTTTGCTTTGATAATAGCAGCAATCCTCTGGGGCATGATGCGTACAAGTCTTGCACATTTGGCTGTACTTATGACGCTCCACTCGTGAATTAAAGCATTTTTCATGGCTGTTTGCGATGATAGGCTGAGCTCCTTTATCTTACGTTTTCAAATAACATAGTCCATCTGCTCTATAGCGTTTTAGATCTGGAGACTGTGCTGGCCAATCTAGCAAAATAATGTTGTTATCTCTAAATCAACGCATCGCAATCGCTGAGCTTGGACAAGAAGCATTGTCTTGCTGGAGTTAAACTCTATCTAAATTAGTATCGCCGAAAACTCGCGTAGACGAAGGCAAAAGTCCATGCAACCTTCACAAATGCACTTTTCGCCGACAGCACCAGCAGTAATTTTTTTTTTTTGTTTTTTTTTTTTTAGTCAGGAGGTGTAAATCAAAATGTCTGAAACATTATCAAAGGTGCCGTCACACCAAGGGTATGTGGGGCATGCTCCTACTAACACTATAACATTCCTCCCCCTCGGCTGATTTCTACCCTGAACCGCGCTAGCATTTCTTCAAGGTGGAGCCGCGTTTATGTCTATTGACACAACAGGTTCCTGCGTCCAGGTTCCGCTCCTGTGGGCGTATGGAGATTTTACGTCATAGATAGTATTCACTCCTCCCATTGGCTTCGAAAGCGGTTGTGGGGGGATTGAAACATTGGAGAAAATGCAATAGTCCGTTACTCACAAACTATTGTCTTGTCTTCAGTTCGGTACTGTTGTGAGTGTTTGGCTCTAGCGTTTGGCTTTGCTAGCAAAAATACCAAAAACTTTGTAATCAACGAATAGGCTTTATATTTATAAAGTTGTTTTGTATTTTTTCCCCCTTCGTTTTCTCCTAAGAACTATCGAATTATGACTTAGATGGATACAGTACATTGCATAAGAAATAATCTAGCTGGCCTTGGTACCTAATTAATTTAATATTTTAATAGTATTGAATACTTAGTCGATCTTTCTGCTTCTACTGCTGCTGCCAACGTTGTTGCTGCAGTAGCAACTGCTGCTGTCGTTTCTGGGCGTTCCTTTCCCAGTTAATGCGGTTGAGCCTCGTCACGACTGTAGCCGCGAACGTTTTTGGTCAAGCACATATCCTGGACAAATCGTGCGCGTGATGGCGGGTGTTCGAATGCCTTTGCCAGCATTGACATTCTTCACTGAAACGTCTGCAGTGAAAGGCCACATGTTCTGCGCTCTCGACTGTATTCGAGCAACTCGGGCAAGAAGGGCTGTCGATCAGCTGGAAACGGTGTAGATATTCAAAAAAGCAGCCGTGTCCGGTGAGTATCTGAGTTAGGTAGTAGTCAATATCGCCATGATTCCTATTCATCCGCCCTTCAAGATTCGGCATGAGTTTGTAAGTCCACCAGCCTTTGGTTTACTCATCCCATCTTCTTTGACATTCGACCATCGATTGCGTTCTTCCTACCGCCTTTTCTGCTATCGTCGGTTTCACTCCTTTTACTCCATAGAGGCGATACAGCTCTATCGCATGAATATCCACTCGTATCTTTATGGCAATAACGCATATTGCGTCGTCTGATACCGTTCTAAATATAAGCGCATGCTGTACGTAGTGCGCTGCGTCTGTGGGTGCGAACTACCTCGCGCATATGGCTATGTTTAGCCTCAGCCCATATCGGCGCCGCATATAATACGATAGAGTTTGTCACAGTCGACATGAGTCTCTTCTTGCGGGCCACCTATGTTAGACAGAATTCTCGCTAGTGCGCCATTGACAGCCGCTGCTTTACAATTAACTGCTGCCAGATGATGTTTGATGTTTAGCTTCGTGTCGAGCATGACTCCGAGATACTTAATCGCCTCCTGTGAGAATATTTCGTGTCCGCAGCAGTCATACAGCCCCAGATCATAATGCTGCCTCCCCATGCTTAACAATGGGTATCTCGCAAACTGAATGGTGTTTCTCGACAACCCGTCGCCGCACGAACGTCACGCACAGGTGTTCCAAATACCTGTAGGAAAGGAAAAACAAAATCGTTTTCACCATATGTGTTATTTCCTCGAAATTGGACTAGGATAAGAAGCTATGGTTGCAGATATTTTAAAACAATGTGAACTAAGCCGCCCCTCGAAGTTCGATTCATCAGACCACGGAACATTCGACCAATCTTCCTATGGGAAATGTTGGTATCGGAGAGCCCATTCTAAACGCTTTCCCCGATTTTTTTTCTGAAAGCTACGGCATCTTTTGGGGTTTGTATCTTTTTAAACCTGCTTCCAGAAGCGTTCTTGCAGCTATTCGAGCACTAACGGATTTTCCAATTTCTTTCGACAGTGCAGCTGCAATGGCAGAATACGATTTTTTACGATCCCGGAGAAACTGACGTTAAGTTTTCGGTCTTCCCGTACACTGGTGATGCGTTTTCCTTCACTTTTTGTTTTATTATGGGGGGCATTTTGTCTCTGCTAATCACTTAATAGCGTGTTCGACTACGAACCACGAACACTCCACCAAATTGGCATTCTCAACCTGTGACTTCCCTTCCTCAATTAAAACTTGGATTACCACACTTTTGTCGTAACGAAGTTCACTTTTTTAGGCATTTCGATATAAATATTATTTATATCCGCTTGATAATTTTGCACTAAAAATTATTCATACATTGACTACCAAATTTAAAATGCCAAAATATTTTAAGTATACCTTCAAAAATGGAACTTTTTAGACTTTACGCACCAAGCTGCCATGACTTTTCCCATAAAACAATTTATTGTTGTAAGCAAAGGTTTAACACACTAGTGACACTTATGCGAAAAGCAGCGGTCACTTTGGTAGCCACATTTTAAATTACTTGTATTATAGTGGCGTGCCCAATACTTTTGGTCAAGGCTTTATATTCTTTATTTGTTATTTGCCCTTGAATTCAAAATATAAACACGGGTACGTTGTCCTCCTACTTTCTTCAAAATTGTTAAATCGTAGTGATATTAACATACTCGAATTACAGCAGACGTATCGCAAAAGTGCGTTGACTAGACGGATGATTTGACAAGACAAGAGTACCATTAATGAAAACCTCAGCTATCACACATGAAAGCGCATTGCATTTAAGATCTAAAACGAGAATCGAGTATGGTTAGGAATTAAAAGTGGAGAGAGAAGTTACACTAAGCAGTTACCTGCACTGTTGAGAGAATACAGAAGATGTGAGCAATATCAGATCTTTAATCGGCTCTCAGTTATTTTGAGGGAATCAGCTGATTTGCTGACGTGACAGGGAGTATGAAAGTGGTTTGCTTACAATAGAGGTCCACAAAAACTGAAATTGGACTGGTAAAGTACGAAAAAATCCACGCACCTACTGCCTATGCTATTTTCTCACCATCTGAAGAATGGACAGACTGACTGGATGACTGGCTGTATTTAGCTAATCTCACTTCACGCATTTTATTTTTATTTCAGTCGCCTTTCTGTCAAATTTCTATCACGTATCTGCCAAAATTAATCTCCCAATTTTGCTTCGGGTCACGAAACCTTGAAATCTATTATCCTTAAATTACCTCCATTCGCCTGGCTCCTGACTCTTCATCCTCCTGATTCTTTGATAAATATGAGAAAGTGAGGATAGAGAACGCTGCTGATCAATTTCTAATGCAATTACCAGCCAAAAGTCTCTGATCCCTTTGGTAGCCATTTGTTGGTCACGTGATCAATCCAACCAGCAACGGAAGCTCAATTCTTCTCAGTTTGTTAAGAAGTACTACTCACGTCCTCTTCGGCTTTTGTAAAAAAAGATTAAGTTGCTACTTAGGAGTTAAGTTTACACCAGCAGTAGGTCTCAGAGCTACCTTATAATTGACTCCGGACGCATTGAGTAAAGCGCAGAACTACAGTGCGCCAGTCCATCAGGTGGTTTATTATTTTGAACAGCACCGTTATTATAGAGGCGCAAGCTTGTTCTACTTCGTGATGGAATTTAGCCTCTACTTACATACGTGGATAATTTCAAGCAGTTATGATCATTTTTCTAAGTATTTAATTAACTTACCAGGCTCAGTTCCGGTATTCGCGCATCCTGCTCTCAATTACACTGGTCTGCAGGGTTTTTAAGTTATTTAAGAGCACTAAGTTTTTTTAAGATCACCACCCAAAGAGCGGTGATTATCAGGAGCTAACAAACAATTTTTTAGTTTTTGTCCCTATTTTGAATTTTGAAAAACGGTCATCGGACCAAGTAGTAATCTTTATAAACATAGCGTAAAGTAATTTAAAAATTTCTAGTTCGATCGTAGTCAGTGTATGTAAGTCACGTATGTCACGCAAGACTGGAAGTTCCTAGTAGATCAGGTTTTTCAGAAAAGTTCTGGGTAAAACACCGAAAAACCCTTTTTTTGTTATCGCCCGCCCGCTTCTCTCAAAATCAGGACGCGATAGGCACCTTTGGCCCCCAGAATATTATTCAGCGCACAAAATAATCCCCGATGAGGAATGCCTTATTGCCCTCAATTCTCTGGGAGCAAGGAACACCATCTTGTTGGCCTAAGTACCTGCACATGGAGCTCTTGATGGCAATGTGAAGGCTGCCCAGCGAAATTAGGCACTACATCAAAATTTACAGAAACGGAATCCTTCTGCGGATTAACCAAAGCCCACATAAAGGAATTTGTCAATGACTGGGTGAACATGGAATTTATACGACACTGGATGGAAAGTTCAGCATAGATGCAGACAAAACAATTTATCCTCCCGTCCAGAGGAGCGTCTTATAGGGTCTTAAATCTCGATAGAGAGACCTTTTGAATAGTCACTTGATGCTATGCGGGGCATTGTAGTCGTAGTTATCCTTTCAGGAAACTAAGATTAGTTGAATCAAACGTGTGTTGCTTATGCGAGCTGGACGATGAAACATCGGAGCACATCCACAACGAATGTTAAATTCTTTGCAATTCTTGTTGTCACACGTGGTGTGATTCTGCATGAATTAGTTATATGAAACAACACAAAGCTCAGGCAAGCACTCAAACTCATTAGATGCCTTCAATTATAGGCACGCGGTCAAGCGCATTTGACTACATCAGACCAGTCGCAGTGCACTATGGACCAATAAAACTAACTTTGTAACTTCGAAGAAATCTGTTTTCAATATTTCGTCCACTCTTTTTTTCGGTGACAAAGCTGCTAATACTCCAGCCGATGACGGTAGTCTCTTCGCTGAATTTTTGAAGTCCAATTTTGCATCAGTCTCCGACAGTGAGGAAAATGTTTTCTTCGATATACAACCACCTCCAGAGTTTGGCAAGTTAGTATTGTCCACTGAAGATGTCTTTAGAGGCATTACTCGACTTAAATCTTCTTCAAACACTGATGTTGATTGTCTGTCTGCGGTGTTGTTCAAGCAGTGTGATTCTTCACTATACCCACTATTGTTAATCTTTAACAAATCACTAACTTTGTGTACTTTTATTGATGCCTGGAAATTGACTTGCATTTCACCTATTTTCAAGAGTGGTAATAAAAGGGATATTAGTAACTACAAGCCCATTTCAAAGCTTTCCGCCACTGCAAAGCTTTTTGAATGCATCAATCAGGACAAATTGCTTTTTGCCGTCAAGTAAATGGGGTGCGTCCGTAGCAGCATGGCTTCTTTCCGGGCCGGTCAACAGTGTCAAATTTTAGTTGTATTTTCAGTATTTAGTTGCCTTCCAATCGGGGCACCAGGTTGACACCGTTTATACCGACTTCTCTAAGGCCTTTGAACGGGTTTCCCATATAATACTAATAAAAAAATTAGCCTCCATTGATTTCCACAAAGCCTTCTTAAGTTGGATCTCATCTTACTTGCAAAATCGCCATTGTTTGGTCGTCATCAACAATGTTAGGTCTCTTCCTTTCGTTGCTTGCTCTGGGGTTCCACAAAGTAGTATTCTTTGTCTGCTTCTTTTGCAAGATTCCTGCGTGCTTCTTGTCAGCAAGATTCCTGCTTTATGCAGACGACGTTAAGATTTATTCGACGATTACACGTTCCCTTGACTCTGAATTGATGCAAATTGTTTTATATAATTTCAACAACTGATGAACCAATAATCGTCTATCAATTAACATAAATAAGTGCTTCCAAATTACCTTTTCCAAGCGTGCCACTGTTATTGACTCCCCTTATCACATTTCGAAAACACCCCTGTCACATGTAAGTGGAATTGAAGACTTGGGTGTAATATTTGATTCGAAGCTTACTTTTGCTAGTCATACAAATTTAATTATTGCGAAATCTTACGCCATGCTTGCTTGTGTTAGGCGTCAAAGCTCCGATTTTTCCAACTTTTACACGCTGAAGCTTTTGTATACGGCGTTTGTGCGTTCCAAACTGGAGTGTGCATCATTCATTTGGTCTCCGAATTATACGTGCCATGCAGCTAGATCTGAACGAATCCAAAAAGTATTCTTACTTTTCGCGTTGCGTAATTTACGCTTTTTGGATCCTATCCCTTCATATAAAGCGCCATGCTTATTGATCAACTTAAAATCATTGCAAAGCAGGAAAATAATCCTATCTTTATCTTTCACTTTGGACTTAATCCGTGATGCTGTTGATTGCCCGGTGCTTCTCGAGAGGGTTTTCTTTAATATTTCGGCTAAGGCTCTGCGTAGGTCAGAGTTCTTCTATGTTGGTCTTTCAAAATCTCTTTATGCTCAAAATGCTGCTATTTCGAGAACCTTAATTGAGATTTTTCATTTTCAAAAGATCACTTATTAAAAACTTGTAATATTTATTATAAACAGTTACAAGAACACCCTTTTCATGTATAAAAAATAAATGATAAACTTTGTGCGAGGTAATAAAATATTTTTTTATTTTTATTTGCAGGATATCAAACGTCATGATCAAGGTGTCTACCGCTGCCGCATAGACTTCCGTACCAGTCAAACTCAAAGCTTCCGTTTTAACCTCACCGTCATAAGTAAGTTTCAGGCATAATTGAAACAGGGAATTAAAAAAATAATGAAAAAAATAATTTCAATTATTTGTAAAACAATGTTTTTAAAATTATTTAGAGAACTAATTTAGCGAATTCGCAAATCTAACTTACCGTTACAGTTCTTCCTGAGCAGCCCATCATATTGGATCGTTGGGGACGACAGCTGAACGGCTCGTTGCTTGGACCCAAGCAGGAAGGTGATGACATTGTAATCACGTGCCGTGTTGTAGGAGGTAATGTAACCAAATTTTCATTGAGCAAGTTCATCTCCCTTTTGCCATTATTATTAGGTGCGCAACTAGGTTATCGCTGTTTTTTTTTATGAAAATGCAACTTTATTGTGAAAACATGGTTACAAGTGAATCATTGAAAGCATTACCCATTGTTGGCTACGACTTTTCGCCGTCTTTCTGGTAGATATCGTATACCGTCGCGGTAAAACTGTTCATCTTTTGAAGTTATCCACGGATCAAGCCATTTTTTCATGTCTCCATATGAATGGAACTGCTGGTCAGCTAGACCATGTGCCATCGATTGGAACAGGTGATAATCGGACGGCGCAATGTCTGGAGAATATAGCGGGTGGGGTAGAATTTCCCAATTCAGTGTTTCCAGGTAGGTTTTAACGGATTTTGCAACGAGAGGCCGAGCTTTCTCATGCTGCAGAATCACTTTTTCATGCCTCTCCGCGTATTGCGGCCGCTTCTCGCGCAGTGCTCGGCTCAATCTCATCACTTGAAGCCGATACTGATCCCCAGTGATGGTTTCGCTTGGTTTTAACAGTTCATAATAAATAACACCAACTTGGTCCCACCAAATACATAGCATAACCTTCACAGCGTGAATATTCGGCCGAGGCGACGACGTAGAAGCATGACCGGGCAGACCCCATGACTTTCTTTTCTTTGGATTGCTGTAATGAATCCATTTTTCAACACCCGTCACGATGCGATGAAGAAAACCCTCTCTTTTTTGCCGCTGGAGCAGTTGTTTATGGGCGAAAGAACGACGTTCAACATCCTTTGGTTTTAACTCATAAGGAACCCAAGTCCCATGTTTCTGAATCTTTCCCAAAGCATGCAATCGCTTGGAAATGGATTGGCGGGTAACTCCTAGTACTGCACAAGCTCTTCTTGCGTTTGACGCGGATCCTCATTGAGCAATGCCTCCAATTCAGCGTCTTTGAAGGTTTTTCGCCTTCCTTCACGCGGACGGTCGTCAACATTAAAATCATCGTCTTTGAAGCGACGGAACCAATCTCGGCACGTTGTTTCACTTAAAGCAGCATCTCCATAAACTTTTTGTAGCGCTTCAGTCACCGTCTTTTTCGAATGAAAGAGGAAAATCAACACTTCCCGCAAATGACGATTGTTCGGCACAAAATCAGACATTTTCACAGAACCAAAAGTATATGACACCAAAACAAAATCACTAATGTGTCGAAGCAGTTTGTTTACCATATGTCTAAGCTTGATTTATGACTTTTAGGTTATGTTAGAATCGACTAACACACACTGCTGGCGGCATCTGTTGACAAACAGCGGGAACTTAGTTGCGCACCTAATATAATTATATTGTTTTTTTTTTTTTGTTGAAACTACTTCTGACAAATTTTGTTAATAGTTTTTATGAAGATTATATTGATATTTTCTTGGAATGTTGAACACCTTAATTACAAAATTCAATTTCCTGTCAACTCATTGGAAGGCAAATGGATTACGTTTGATTAGAGAAACAAAAATAATCAACTACAAAATGAAATTTCCTTTTCCCGCACAAACTAATTTATTTGCAACCGCTCCGTGATAAACCTATTGAACCACTAACTTACTTACGTATATGTATTTGTTTTTCTTCTCTTTTCCTTTTCGTTACACGTCTGGTGCCATTTCAACTGCTCTTACTCTTATCCTCTCAGGCCGCCCACAACCTCAAGTACGTTGGCTTGTAAATGGACTACTTGTCGACAATCAATACGAACACAATTCCGGCGATGTTATCGAGAATAGGCTACTTTGGCCGTCGGTTCAACGGACTGATTTAAATTCCGTTTTTACTTGTCAAGCATTGAATACACAATTAGATAAGCCTAAGGAGAAAAGCTTTTTACTTGATATGCATTGTAAGTATATTTGTTTGTTGTTTTTCCGGAGCGAGGCTTTCGAGAGTAGGAGGCGAATAAACTAAAATAGCTCGTCGTCTGCCGGAACACATATGTACGTTCCCCACAGGGCAGCGCGTATGTTGAGAGCGCAAAACAAAAAAAAAACAAGCACTCAAAAAAGGAGTTTATCGAATGGGGCGAGCAGGAAGGGGTGTGAGTGGCCTCGCGGCACATGTGTGTTGGGCAAATAAAACAAAAAAAAAAACAAAAGTTCACACACATTCTGGCACATATTGTATAAGTACACAAGGCAGGACGCCTACCCAAACACGTCCTACACCTAAAAGTATGCTAACGTATTTTGATGTTCTAATTAGGCAAAGGTACTCACATGCTTGTTTGCGTAATGGTATGTGTGTGCGTATGTGGATTGTGGCTCAACGTTGCTGCATTTGAAAGGTTTTAAGGCCTCGCCACTACCGCCTGCTGCCCCCTTTGGACACATCTGCTCCTCTGCTTGTTTATTTAGCGTTTGCTGTTGTTATTGCATTTAGGTTTTTTGCTGCTATTGCAGCGCTACGCTACGCCGCATAGTTTCGCCCGTCGTCTAACTTTTTGGACTATTTTAGCACTTTTTCTGCTTGTTGTTGCAGTGATGTCTTTGTTTGTTGACTTTTTTCGTATTTGTTTTTATAGTGAAACCGCTGACGGTGAAAATAATTGAGCCACCCAATTCAATGGTGGCCGACCGCCGCTACGAAGTCATATGCGAATCAACCGGTTCACGTCCGAATGCCATCATCACCTGGTACAAGGGAAAGCGGCAGTTGAGGCGCACAAAGGTAGGTGGTGTATGCGTATAATGTTGGCCTGACAGTGCAAATGGTGTTTGTGTTGGTGTGTCGTGCGTTAAACGAGTATGTACAGTGTGCGCAAGAACTAAGCGTTTTACTTTTATGTAGGTTATACAAATACTGCGAGCACTAATGGGTATATTGATTGTAATATCATAAATAATGAAATGGGTTTAGTTTTTTGTTTACCTAATAGGACTATGGTTAAGTTCGTGCGGTTTTTTTTCGAAATTTGAAACTTTATTGACGTAAAATGGTTACAAATTTAATATTCAAAGTATTGTCCATCGCTTGCTACTACTTTTTCTCATCTTTCTGGCAATTCACGGATTCCCTTTGTGAAAAATTCGGTCGGTTTTGCCGCAATCCACGAATCGATCCATTTTTTGACTTCATCGTAATTACGGAAGTGCTGGTCAGCCAGGCCATGTTGCATCGATCGGAAGAGATAGTAATCGGATGGCGCAAGGTCTGGACTATACGGCGGGTGGGGTAGGACATCCCATTTGAGCGTTTCTAAGTATGTTTTGACCACTTGTGCAACATGTGGCCGAGCATTGTCATGTTGCAAAATAACTTTGTCGTGTCTATCGGCGTATTGCGGCCGTTTTTCTCGCAGTGCTCGGCTCAAACGCATCAATTGTCGTCGGTAGACATCCCCCGTAATCGTTTCATTCGGTTTCAGTAGCTCATAATACACAACACCCAGCTGGTCCCACCAGATACACAGCATAACCTTCAGGCCATGAATATTCTGCGCCGACGTCGATGTTGAAGCATGGCCAGGGTATCCATACGTTGCCCGACGTTTTGGATTGTCGTAATGGACCCACTTTTCATCGCCAGTCACAATTCGATGCAAAAAACCCTTTCTTTTGTGCCGTTGAAGCAGTTGTTCGCATGCCATAAAACGGCGTTCAACGTCTCTTGGCTTCAATTCATACGGCACCCAATGGCCTACCTTTCGGATCATTCCCATGGCTTTTAAACGTTTGCAAATGGTTGATTGATCAACTTCCAAAGTTTTTGCAACCTCTTCTTGCGTTTGAGCCGGATCTTGATCGAGCAATTCCTCCAATTCGGTATCCATGAACTTTGGCGGCGCACCCTCGCGTTCTTCGTCTTCCAAGCCAAAATCACCACTTTTAAAGCGTGCAAACCACTTCTGGCACGTTCGCTCAGCTAGAGCATGCTCACCATAAACTTCCACCAAGATACGATGACTTTCGGCTGCTTTTTTCTTCATATTAAAATAATGAAGAAGAATTCCCCGCAAAAACACATTATTTGGCACGAAATTCGACATTTTCAAGTGTGGTAAAAATATTGTTGTTTACGCTTCAAATAAAAAACTTATACTGACGTTTGTGCCTTACGACAGTAGCTCTCCAATGAATGTTTGGAAATGTGGATCGATGGAATAATAATCAAGTTACGCCATCTGTTGTAAAACCGCAAGGAACTTATTCATAGTCCTATTACAAAGCTAAGCAATTTAGAGGATTATACATATAATATCTATTTATTAAATATTCGGTTAGAGGAGTACGTATGGAATTCACGAACTGCATGCGTATGAGTCAAATGCAAATTACAATGAATATATTTTGGGAAATATTTGTATATTCGTTACCAATAATTCGGATCTTCCAATAAAACTATGGAAACTTAAACAAATGGCTTGTCTTTGGGTTCTTTTGAAAGACTACTGCCGTCAGGAAATATTGTTTTCCATAAAAAAATTCATGGTTTCATAATAAAAATAGGTTTTAATATTGAGCAAGATATTTTTATTGACTTAATCGTATAAAGTCCCCAAATAAAGGGTCTTTCACAAGTGACGCCTAGATGTCCGTTGTGGATAATTCCTGGAAAGTCCCTTTTTGATATATCATCTTAGACATTTGTTAAGTAGACTGAAGACTATTTTTCATTATTCAACAATGCGTTAAAATTATTGAAATTTATTATGCAAATGGTCGATCTTTAGGAACACCATATCGCGAAATTCATAAAAATACTCTTTCGAATTAGCCAACAATTGAAAGGTTGGTGAAAAAATTTCAAGAAACTGTTTCTGTCAGACGAACTGCAAGAAGTTAATTCGGGAGTCGAAAAGTTCTTCTTTTAAGGAATTCTGCGGCGGAATTGAAGCTCTAAGTGAGACAGTGAAATTGGTTGGGATCCTGGAAAGGGATCCAACCGCAAAGCTGAGGTTACTTAGGAAATCTGATGGCTCCTTCACGGAGAAGCAAAGTGAGACACTCAACTTGCCAGATCTCCGGTGAATGAAGCCGCCATTCGATTTGCCATCGCATCTTTTGGCGGTTACAAGTCCCCCGGACCAGATGGCATTTATCCTGCCATGCTGAAAGAAGGCATAGAGTCCGTGACTGCAGCCCTGACGAAAATCCTCACTGCATGTCTGGCACTGGCTTATAAACCACGCTCATGGAGGATAGTGAGGGTCGGCTTCATCTCTAAGGTTGGGAGAGATGACTACACCAGCCCCAAAAGCTTTAAACCCAGTAACATGACCTCTTTCATGCTGAAAAGTCTCGAACGGCTAGTGGAGGTGCATATGCGTCAGAAGTCGCTGAAGGTTCACCCACTCCTTCCATTTCAGCATGCCTATCAAAGCGGAAAATCCTGCGAGTCGGCGCTGCAAAACCTTGTTGCTAGGGTAAAGCAGGCCATCGATAGGAGGAATTACCCAGTGGGCATCTTTTTGGATATAGAGGGGGCTTTTGACAATGCCACTTTTGACAGTATGTGTAGGTAGCTCTGCCAGTTGACATGGCGTAGACCTGGTGCTGGTGAATTGGATTCGTTCAATGATAGCACAAAGAGTCGTCACGGTGCGGGCGAATGGGGATCTGCTGGTGTCATCCGGGGTTAATAGAGGCTGCCCCCAAGATGGTGTGCTGAATCCATTGCTCCGATGCATTATGATCGATCCTCTACTCACCACCTTAAATTATGCTGGAGTCTACACACGTTGCCTCTTCGCTTATGAACATCTGTAGAAAAGTGCAGAAAACTCTGGATATGATTTACACTTGGTGCTGTGCTAATGGGTTATCGGCAAACCCCACCAAAAATGGTATTGTTCTCTTTACCAGAAGTAGGAAGCTTGATGGGCTCTAAGTCTCTAAAGGAGTCACAATCCAGCTATCCAAAGAAATCAAACATCTTGGAGAAATCCACGATATAAACGTCTTTGGAAGTCACATGTTGAAACACAGACATCCAAAGCACTGACAGCTTTTTGGCAGTGCAAAGGTGTCTTTGGGTGCAAGGTGTCATTGCTTGCAATACCAAAACGGTTAGTTTTCTCTACACGGATGGGGAAAACAACAGTAGTAGGTTACGGTAGTTGCTTAGGTGGTGCTTTAAGCCTGGAGACCCTTTCTGATACCACTAATTTGGTCTCAATATCCTCTATAATTTCCAATGTGGTGGTGAAACTACTTCGTCTCTCGAATAAACGGTAAAATACCGTGGCTGCCGATCCGAAGTCTGCCAGACACCTGAAGAGCAAGGATTTCGAATTCTTGCAAGAGCGGGACTATGACAAAAAAACTGTTTAATATGCTCCACTACCTCCTCTTATCTGCAGCACTGGCAAAAGTCAATAGAATAAAGCTTCATACGTTTCCTACGTGTTCCCAGTAGGTAGTAGTCGATGATGAAACAAACCGCTACATTGATAGAAGGCCAATCTAGATTGATAAAAGACCTAATTTTGTGATCACTACTTTTGCAACAATACCTGTTTAGTTATCTCACAAGCGGCCTCCGTGGTATGTGTAGGTACTGTAGGTTTGTGCGATGTCGATCGACCTTACACAGATCTTACTTGAGGGTAAGGAAATGTTCACAATTGGGCAGAATTGCCCGATTTAAGATCAGTTCCAATTCTAGCCAGCTTATCCGCAATGTGGTTTACAGGAAAGTCTCTGTGTCCAGGAACCCAAAACAACAACTGCTAGTTGGTTGTTAGAGTAAATGGCGCCAGGGCGTTCAGTAACGGGCTCTCTTATTCCTACTAGCCCCATCTGAAAAATGATCCGATAGTCAGCCAAACGAAGTCTCAGATTTAGTATGCAATTGTTGGGCTGATCTCACCACTCTCCCTGCAGATTGGATCGTCACTAATACATACCTATGGTGGTAGATAGATAGGTAGGTGGGGTGGCTGTCGCAATGACACACTCAGACCTTTGGTAGGACCTATGATGGTTATACGAGTATATGTACGCCATGGAGTGCTACCCGTAATCAGCCCAATTAGTTCTGTTAGCTCATTCTTCACTATCTGACAAGAAATTTTACCATTACTAACCTTTTCAGGAAACACCTGGTTGTTTTGCAGATGTCAGTACTGCAGCAATGGCTCTCATGAGGTTTGCCATTTTAATGACTCTCTTCATCATTAGCATTACTGTCTTGTGTAGACCATTGTTTCTGCAACTATAGATCTCCACTTCGATCTCTCCTCTACTACGTTTTTTCAGTTTGTGAATCGCTATTTCTGCAGGTTAGCTTTGACCTCATCAATCCAGCGTTTACTCGGCCTCCCTCGCCCTCTACGTCCAATCGGTAGTCTATGGAACTCTTCACTGGCAGCTTTGTTTTTGGACATTCTGTGCAAATGCCCTAACCATTTTATACTTTAATCTGAGATTATAGCCATCTATAGAAAGGAGACAAAAATGATCACGGAATTTTGTTTTTAAGTACAGCGTATCTTCACGAACGTTCTATATCAGGGATTGAATAGGTACGTTAAACAAATATTAGGTGAGTACCAACGAAGTTTCAAAAGTGGAAGGTGGATTATTGATCAAAGCTTTGTAGTTTGACACAAGTTTCGTGAGTATAAACAAAGAGGGCATTCTAGATTTCTTTCGAAAGTATTGAAATAGGCAAAATTGAATACGTGCTGCGCATGCAAGGAATACCAAAACAATTGGTTTTGCTTGTAAGTTTAACTCAGTGGCAATATATGGATATGAAACGTGAACACAATTAAAAATATTGGAAAGAAGAATACTGGGTCCAGCACGAGAAGAAAATGGTTTCTATCGCAGCAGATATAATAACGAGCTTGAAAAATTCTTACGAGGTGAAAACGTCCGGTCTGTTAACTCGCAGCGCATCCAATGGCTAGGACACGTTTGCAAAGTGCCAGACGAAAAAATACCTCGCAAAGCTTTGGATGCCCACATTTATGTATGGTGAAAAGAGAAGGGGCGACCGCTGAAAAGATAGATAGACGACATTGAGGACGATCTAAAAAGCATAGGAGCGACCAAACTCCCGCTGTATGACTATGGACCGAGATACATAGAGAAAATTGTGGAGGAAACAAAGGCTCACCCCAGGTTGTAATGCTTCGTATGATGATGATGATCTTATTCTTTGACTTTTAATGAACGTATCGCATTTTCATGATGTATCAATTCAACGAGCTCGTCATTATAGCTGACTCGATATGTTCCCTCATCCAGTCGCAAGGTGCCATATATTTTTCGTAGAGCCTTTCGTTCGAATCTCAATATTTGGGCGGTGTCCTTAAGTATCCATGCCTCGCTGCTATATATTAGTATGGGCCTCACTAGCGCTTTATACATTTTCATCTTTTGAGCTCTGGATAGTAAACGAGACTCGAAAGAAATCCGTAAAGTATCCGATTATTCCTACTATGCTTGGCTATAAAATTGAGAGCGGTCCAATTGGTGAACTCTCCAAAAAACCGCAGCTCGTCATTGTTGCACAATAGGGATTTTTCAACAAATTTTGTTCATAATTCCTGAAGAAGGTAATTTTTGACCGATTTCAATAATTTTTCATTTAAAAGGCTCAATTTTTTTATTATATCAAAACACACCCTTGAATTGGTATATTTCCATCAAAAATTCGGAAAAACTTCAGAAATAAAAATTATATGTATACAAATTCGGTTTGACATTTTTTATTATATTATAGTAATACATTCCGGCAAGTAGACAAATTTACAGCCCCCTTTAGAAGTAAAATCTTCCCCTAACAACCTAAAAATTTAAGAACTTTTTTTTAAGGACAAAACCTGGAATATTAAACGGAAAATTTTCAAAAAGTGATACATGCGTTTTTGGGGTTAGATTAGATTACATTAGATTTGTGGGGGGGTTGGACAAGTCCAATCACTCAGTCAGGATACCATTGTACTTTACCCGGATAGATTTCAGTAGAAAGAATAGAGAGATAGAAAAGATAAAATGTGGGTGGTAAGTGGGAAAGATTAGTTTGAGGTCACTCTTCTCTTGGATTCATTGATGAATCTGAAGAGATCCGGAAGAGTATGAACTTTATCCATGCTCAGTATGTCGCAACCCAATATCCTAAGTTTGATTCTGGAAAACGCCGGAGAGCTACAGAGAAAAAGGTCTGCAGTGTCGTCATCCTCTAGACAGGATGACGGGGTTACTAAGTCCGAATTCGTTATTAGTTTGTCAGCACGTGGCCAAATTGAAGATCATTTCAATGCCAAACACAGAATATTCATTGGCTCTTTTTGAGGCTGCTGAATCACAGCTCGTTGTTCGTTTGTCCTTGCGAGGTCAATCCCAGCTCTACATCCATCTGGATTTATTCCAATGTAATTAAATGCCTTGTTTTTCTCTAATAATGGTCGCCCCTCGGCAGGCAATGGCAAGCCTCCGAGTGTATTTCTGCCATGTACGTCCGACCTCGTTTCACCTTGAAGCGTAGTTCAACATCAACTTATATTTCTGGATTATTTTGCAAATGTGCGCGCAGTTTTTAAGACCTTTGGAGCTGCTTGGATGCCAGTTCAGTTTAGTTGAGAAGAATTTTCGCTTCACCCCATCATCTTCAGTCTTCTTCTTCTTCTTAATTGGCGCGATAACCGCTTACGCGACTTTGGACGAGTTTAACAAGGCACGCCAGT
Organism: Anastrepha obliqua; assembly: GCF_027943255.1. Classification (NCBI taxonomy): domain Eukaryota; kingdom Metazoa; phylum Arthropoda; class Insecta; order Diptera; family Tephritidae; genus Anastrepha; species Anastrepha obliqua. The sequence goes on along the minus strand of NC_072896.1, from coordinate 46,967,602 downwards.
CGTTTCTTTGTCGTGCTAATTGGTGCCAATTGGACACACCAAGTGAAGCCAAGCCCTTCTCCACCTGATCTTTCCAACGCAGAGGAGACCTTCCTCTGCTGCCATCAGCTGGTACCGCATCGAATACTTTCAAAGGCGGAACGTTTGTATCCATTCGGACGACATGGCCCAGCCAACATAGCCGCTGGATCTTTATTCGCTGCGCTATGTCTATGTCGTCGTAAAGCTCAGACAGCTCATCGTTCCATCGTCTGCGATATTCACCGTTGGCAACGCGCAAAGCTCCAAAAATCTTACGCCGAATCTTTCTCTCAAACATTCCAGGCGTCGCTTCATCAAATGTGGTCATCATCCAAACCTCTGCGCCGCATAACAGGTCAGGCCTGATAAGACACTAATAAAGTGTGATTTTTGTTCGTCGCTCTCGACTTCATTACTCAATTGCCTACTTAGTCCAAAGTAGCAGTTACTGGCTAAAGAGATTTTCCGTTGGATTCCAAGACTGACATAATTATCGATGTTAATGCTGATTCCCAGATAAAATAAGTCTCTTGCAACCTCAAAATTATAACTGTCAACAGTGACGTGGGTGTCGATATGCGAGTGCGCCGACTGTTTGTTTGAAGACAGGAGGTACTTCGTTTGGCCCTCGTTCACCACCAAACCCATTCGCTTTGCCTCTTTATCCAGTTTGGAGAAGGCAGAACTAACAGCGCCGTTGTTAAGGGCGATGATATCGATATCATCGGCACACGCCAACATCTTCAGTCTAGGGCACTAGAAATTATTCAAAATTTCGCTGCATGAATTCGCATCGTTAGAGTGAGAAGCTTCCCAGACTCTTTTCGATTCACGCATGAACAGCTGGTTGGCGTCATTATGTGGTCTTAGGTTCACATAGCAGTTGTCGAGTTAACCTGTCATTTAAAGCTTAAATTTTTGAAGTTGTTCTTTTGTTGTACATTTTTCACGTATATTTTTAAATATTTTGCCAGAGCATAATTTTTGGTTAGACTGATACAAAAGTTGAATTCAAGTTTATTTTGGGGTCATGCGCTTCATGTCATGCAAGCATTCGCTTTGTTACGCTCGTCCGCAATGCCATTGTACGTGTATGACAGCAATTTCAATACTGTAGCGTGGTCTTCTTTACCTTATTTATCAATTTTGCTTTCGCTGTGCCATTAATGGCATGCAATGTGCAGTTTTCGTTGTTTATGCGGCCATGTTTTCAGTGAACTCCCGCCTTTGATGGTGCCCTACACTTTGCATCCACGTGCGTATGTATGTGTTTTTGTTTACTGTGTTTTGGACGTGTGTGGGACGACTCAAATAAGTGGATTCGCGTAAATGTATTGCTTGTTACTTGTGTGATAATATTAGCGCACTTGCTATGTAATTTGCAATAAGCAATTTAAAAGCGGAAATGAAAATTTCACTACAAAATGTATTGCGCAATAGTTGGTAAAACGGTGGCACATAACCGCACGTAGTATGTAAATATGTATGTATGCATTGTACACATTTACATAGGCATAAGTATGTTTCGAGTGGGTAGTGCATACATTTTCATCGACTTGTTTTGTTGTATGTAAATGATGTAAGTACATATGTGTGTGTGTGTGTGTGTGGCGAGCAATAAATATGTTGCTGACGGCTCTTACAAATCCAGTGGGCGTGTATCTTACTTTCACCATTGTTGGACATAAATTTGCTGCCTAAGTGTTGAAACATATAAATCAAATGGCGTTAAATAACATGTCTAACCCAGTTGTTTGAACACGCACACACACACACATATATGCAAAACGAACACACGCAAATTTTCCTTCGAAGCACTCGATTTACATTCACATTTTTGCACCTTTTTCAGGATGATATCTCGAAGAATGTAACACGCTCCGAACTGAGTTTTGTGCCCACCACAGACGATGATGGCAAATCCATAACTTGTCGTGCTGAGAATCCCAACGTCAATGGACTTTACTTGGAGACAATGTGGAAGTTGAATGTCGTATGTAAGTAAAATAATTACTAATCGAAATATATAAAAAATCAATGTTTGCTTGCCTATTTGTCTATCCGGTACCCACTTCAATGTATACTGCTCATCCATTTGCAATGAAATTTTGGTACATTCTTGCAAGTATACCGCAGATGGCTTATGAGTTTATTAACGAGTGTCGTTCGAAAAGTCCGTGCAAGAGTTAAAACTGCTGCATTATTTGCGGTAAACCTGGGAATGCCGTGCTGGAATGGGTTGTGAGACTATCATTTGGAAGCGCATAGATTCGAATCTCCGTGCTTGGAATAGCGAAACGGTAGAAAAAGTTTTTCCCCCACAAAGTCCATGGCGACCCTCTTTACCACCTGGACAAAGGAGGTCAAACTACAACTCAAGGTAAAAGTCGATGACACACCAATTCTGACTGTTAACAATCCCAAAATTTTGGGTGTAACCTTCGACAGTTTGCTTTCCTTCTCTGCGCACACAACCGCAATTACTACTAAAGTCCAAAATCGCAACACAAAGTCCCAAATCGCTGGCCGGCAGTATTTGGGCAAAGACAAAGAATTGTTGCTATTGACATTTAAGGAAATTGGCCGGCCGGTTCTAAACTATGATGCGTCTGTCTGGTCACCTTAAACTAGTGACACGCAATGGATCAAGCTTCAGACTTGTCAAAACACTGCTATTCGGACAGCAACGGCTTGCCTCCTGGTGTCCTCTTCAACAACTTTTCAACGAGACACAGTTGCTCCCTGTAATGGAGCACAATAAACTGCTCAGCAAGCAGTTCCTGTTCGGTTGCTACCGCAGGTTTCACCTGTTCGAGCCAGAGCCGCTTCCCAGGCACGACCACCGAATGCCGTAATGGGAGTCCAGCCACCATCTACAGCAGATAAAGAGTTCCAGCTTCCCCGTGAGACCCGCATAGCACAGACACAATTATGTTCTGGATGTTGTAGCAGGTTAAACTCCTACTTATCCAGAATTGTCCCCGACATACCAAACATATGTCCTGCATGTGAAGGCACCCCTCACGACACCATCCATAGAACACCCCTCTCCCTCTGAACTCAACCTGTCAAAACAGCATATTTACTGGGCCTACCTTTAGACAAACTACGCGAAGACGACCTGTGATATACACTACACTGACAGGGCTTGTATTACGGCTACAACAACAGCAACAAACAGTTTTTTTCTAATAACGGTTGCCCCTCGGCAGGCAATGGCAAACTTCCGAGTATATTTCTGACATGAAAAAGTTTTTCATAAAAAAACCATCTGCGTTTTGGAGGCGGCATAAAACTGTAGGTCCCTCCATTTGTCGAACAACATCAAGACGCACACCGCAAATAGGAGGAGGAGCTCAGCCAAGGAAATAACAAAAGTCTACACTCTAATTATTTATGTTATTATTTAATTGTTTGGGGTCAACTTTTTCTATTTTTCGCCATAGTCTCCTTTTAGACTTATACACTTCGTCCAAAACTGTTCTAGGTTGTTGATCTCTTCCGAATAATAGGACTTATGCAACTCTGAAAAATAGCCATTCGTTTCTACACTCACCTTCTCGTTTGAATAAAGTATTTTTCCCACCAGCCATTTCCTTAAATTGGGGTCACTATCAGGTGAAGTATAATAAATGTTGCTTGGCTACTTGGAAATCAAGTATCAAATTGAGCTAAGAAACCGAGATTATAGCACAGCACTAGTACGTGTGGGTAACCAATAGAATGCCACTCTTAAAAATATAAGAAGAGCAGAAGTAAGATGTGCTATTTAGTATGGAGTGGTATGTAAAATGGCTTAGAATGACACTCAGAATATCTATACACGAGATTCTATTTAAGCCAAGTATGCAAATCTTATTGGATTTTTTCACCCTAAAACATGAATTAGAGTTAGCCACTCCTACATGGAATACGTCTTTATGTTGTTGTATGAATCCAATTCCAAGTATGGAAATTTGTTACTTCTGGTTCTTTTACGGGGACTATAGAAAACCTCTTAAAGCTTAAGCTAAAGTTGGAAAATAAAAATATGTATTTTGTAGCTTATGCATAAATAAAATATTTTTTTCGGGGCTAGGTACATACAGTTTGTCAAGAAAATGTTTTGACATACTAAAATATTCAAGTCATCTGCACTTCTCTAACTGAAATCATCGCTTCTTATTGAATTTAGAGAGCTTTTCAAACTTTTTATTAATTTACATAGTTACCAGTACTTCATAAGACTAAACTGTTTGAACCAAAACAAGCTAAAACAAAAATACAAAAACAAAACAAATGCTTCTTTCAGCTGTCATGAAAGTGGTTTAAATATATATTTTCGACATCGTTGGCTAAAATGATTTCATATGCTGTTACCTACTAGGTTTGGCCAATAAGTATGATTAAAACCAAAATTGAGAGGGGAACTTCGGCTGCTACGTCACGGGAATATTCGCCAGCCGAAATTTGCACGATATTTCAAATATATTCACACACTCGTCCAAGCCCATATTCACACACTCGTTAAATCTCTCGTTATTGAGATGGCAACGAAGTGACATGGTGTTAATTTTTTTCATATATCACAACAACATATATCACTAACACAACTCCTGCTATGTTAGCTCAACCGATGATTCTATCAGATTCGCTGAGAGCCGGCTGATATTGGCGACACCATTAAACATTTTTTTGACCAGGGTTACACACGCCTTAGTCATCAATTACACATGAAGTGATCGTAAAAGTGATTTGTTAATCAAAATGTATAATATCAAATCATACGTAAATTATTTTGTGAGCAACGCAGAAATCTCTCAAAAACGGACATCGTTTGAAGTGATTTTGTCGGTCTATTATAATTATTCAATAGTTAAAAGTATGCAATAGATATCAGAAATGATAAATTATTTATGACATAATAAATCGTGTAAAAAATGAGAGTAGGGTACAGCCAAAATCTGCAAGTGGAAGATTACGGGAAATAACTGACCTCACTGAACGTATTTCATTGGGAAAAGTAGCCGTAAACCCACAGATTTCTTTGAGAAATTTTGATAGTGAGATTTGAGATAAGTGTTGGGTCGAAGTTTCTCATGAAACAGTACATCAATTTTTGCAAAAGCTCGATTATAATACTTCATGAATTGCTCGAAAGAAGCCTTTGCTCTGTGCACAAAATATTGGAAAGCGTTTGTCTTTCGCTAGAACGTACCTAGCTCAGGCAAGCTCCTACTCGGACTATGTGATATTCTGCGATGAGACTAAAATCAAACAACGATGGACCCTGCAGAGTGTGAAGGCAGCCATTCAAAACACTGGAATACCGACAGTGAACTTTGGGAAAGTTGCAGTCCTGGTGTGGGGATGCATATCCAGCAAGGGAATGGGTGATTTGTTGGTTATAGTGGATAAAATGGATGCGCGACAATATCTGAATATTTTTCAAAGTGATTCGATAAATTGACATCAAACCTTAGTTTAAATTCTACCAGTGCAACGATCCAACACATAAGGTCAATATGGTCAGAATGGGGCTTCCTTTTAATTGCAGTAAAGTATTGGATGCAAATGCTCCGTCTCTGAAAGAATTCGATACGGTACCAGCTGGTGGTAGCAGAGCAAGAAGCATGATTCAATAATAAAAGGTTTGCTCAGTAAGCAGCTTTCTCATTCCCTCTTGACAAATCGGCTCCCTTAGCAAGGCTCTGGGTTGTTAACTCTAGAAATGTTTAGTAAAAGTGGAAGAAATGTAAAATTTGTAGGAAAAACATTTCGTTTTCAAAAGGGTGTATAAGCACTTGCTCGGTATGTGAATAACCAAGACGATATGGAAAACATACTGACATACAGCTTAAATCAGGATATCACAAAGCATCTTTTTAGGGCAATGAACGTGAAAGATGGACGTTTTGACAATTTGAGTCCAATGCCTTTCAAATACAGGTAGGGGAAGTACTACGCTACTTTAAAGATACATAAGTTACCAACAAGAGCTCATTTAGCAATATGTAACTAATCATAGCCTCCTGATGGCAGATGGCTTTTTATGAGGAGTTTTTTCATGGCAGAAATACACTCGGAGGTGTGCCATTGCCTGTAGAGGAGCCTCTGCTATTACAAACACATTTTCTATCATTTGGTGTTTCATGCCCGTGGTAGTTTGTCAAGTAGTTAGGAAAGAATAATCGCAACTTGAGGGTCACAACTCCAAACTTACGTGGGCATAGCATTAGGTAATATAATAGCTTCATATTGGTAAAATTTCCCAACTTCGTGATCAGTTTTCAATTTAAAAATTAATTCTCAACAATATCAATTTGGGTTTTACTTCATAACATTTTTTTTATATCATTCTTGGCAATTTCTGTTTGTACCAGTTATAATTTAAGTAAAAAGAAAACTTTTTTGCTACCATTTTTACCAAAAAGGTATTTAATTTTTCCACTTTCTACGCCCTTCTTAAATGCGAACTTTTGTAAGAGAGTGTAAAAATTCTAATGTCACAAGTGAGCAAACCTTTAATCATTGAATCATGAGCAAGAAGAAGGCCTCCTCTGCGTTAGGTATATTTAAGAAAAAAAGTTGCAAAAAAACAATTAAAATGTGAAGCTGAGCTCTAAGACGTTATTTGCGAGGAATGGCACGAGATACCCCTATGACTATCAATAATTTATTCATTTTGTGAGAAGCAGACTGCAAGGAGTTCTGGATGCTCGTTAAAGCCATGCAAAGTATTGATTCATATTTGAGTTTTTAAAACATATAACTCAAAGCTATTATCTGCCAATGTACAAAGACTTTCTTGACAGCTGTTTTTGAAGTGTGTATTGTTTTTGTTTTTCACTGTTGTGTTACTCTTAAACATAACAGCTGTATTTTTCTACTTATGAATTATTAATAGTTGCAAACTAAATTGAAAGAAAACCATCAAAAATGCATTTCTTCATAAATTTCGCTAAATTAATAGATGTCAAAACACTTCCTTGACAAACTGTATATTGTTAGGTTGGTTATTATAGGTATTTAAGCAAAAAACAATAATTACATCAATAAGTAAATCAATTATACCTATGTTCGCCGTTGCTATTTATAACCTCTTTCCACCTCTCGACCAATTTGCTGATGCCGTTCCGCCAAAAATCGACTGGTTTGATCTCAAAGAAGTTGTAGTGCCAGTTTTTAAGGAACTCTTTGTTATCGAAGGTAACGCCCTTCATACGGTTTGACAGGGAGCGGAAAAGATGGTAATCAGTCGGTGCAAGGTCCGGAGAATACGGCGCATGCTGAAGCAAGTGGAGGGCGACTTGTGCAACACGGGGCCTGGCGTTGTCGTGAAGGAGTATGGTTTGACCATAACGATCGGCTCTTTTCAGTCGAATAGCCTCATTCACGCGGTGTAGCTGGGCAATGTAGAGCTGCCCGTTGACCGTGGCTTTCTTTTCGAGCATTTCGCAGTATTCGAAAGGGAATGCACTAGCATCCCAGTCCCATCAAACAGATATCATAATCTTCTTTGGATGAAGTTCCGGATTGACTCTCGGCTTTGGCGTATTATCTGGACCCACCCACTACTTCCTTGCTTTATATTTATGTATAGGCCCCACTTCTCATCTTCCATCACGATTCGGAAAGCGCGTTTATATCCGCGTGTATCCTAACACGGCAGTCGGTTTTACGTAACCGTAACGAATCGGATTTATAACCGGCCATGGACTGTTATTTCAGCAGCATTCTCCGTATGTGTATGGGGCGCCATTCTTTGTTTTTTCGTTAATCTCGTGTGGTACCCAGGCTCCCAATATTTCCTTAGATCCCATTGAATGAAGGTGATAGAGAATCGTTTTATGATCGTAGCTTATTTTTTCCGCCAATTCGTGACTGGTTTTGCGACCGTTACCCTTCAAAAGTGATTTGAAACGTTCTTCATCGAATTCAGAAGGTCTTCTGCTGCGGGACCTGTCACGACGTCAAAGTTGCCATATTTGAACTTTGCAAACCATTTCCATGTTGTGGAGTCGCCTATGACAGCTTCTCCTCCACACACCTCGCAATTGCCCCGGGCTGCTTCGTTAGCTTTTTGACCTCAATGAAAAGCAAAGAAAAGAAGGTGTCGAAAATGTTTATTCTTGTCTACTGGATATTCCATTTCTAAGCCTCAAAACTAATAAAAAACTAATTAACTCAAAAATACAATCGACATAGTTTTGTAGAGTTCTATCGAATGAATACTTACCCGTCGTCAAACAGCTAACAAATTGTTGTAAATTAAAAGAGAATATAAAAACGCTACGAGCGTATTCCCCAACCCAATATATTATTTGTAAGAGTAGATAGAGTTATTTCCCGGCTCTAATTATAGTTGTGCCGAATTATCGATATTCATCATTTTTAGTAGTTGTATTTATATTTATTGTCGTTTCAATTTCTAAATATATACGTCCATATAATATTTCTCACATAGATCCACCTCTGGTAACACTACGACTGGGTTCCACTCTAACTCCCGACGACATTAAAGAAGGTGACGATGTATATTTTGAGTGCCACGTACAATCGAATCCTCAATGGCGGAAGCTCTTGTGGTTACATAATGTAAGTAATTTGTTAAGGGAATGTGGTAAATATTTACACAATTATATATGTGTATGTATGCGTGTATATATGTGTGTGTACATCTCTATGTATTTTTATGGAAGCGCACAAATTAAACTACTGCAGGTGCATAGGAATGCATGTGTGTATGTACGTGTATGTGTGTGTGTATTTGCGGAAGTGGGACAGTAGCTAAGAGACAGAACATTTAATGGTCTGAGCAGAACTCAGTCAAAGCACAGTTTGGTTCTTGATGGAATGATAAGGTGTTGTAAGCATAAGGAGTGAAGTGCGTACAGTGTTGGGAAAAATAATGGAATAAGGGCCTTTCGTCCAGTGTTTAGTACTATTTTGCATGTTTCATCAACTTCAATTTCATTAAGTTTTTTAAATAACTCTAATTCATATCCTATTTTTGGAAGATATAATAAAACTTGGTACTATTTTAAAATGTGCCTGAAAAAAGTTTTTGAAAAATGGTGCTATTTTAAAAATGAAGCTTCGGGACTAAATTGTATGAAATTTTATATACAAAGTGAAGTTTAAAATAAACAAGACTGGCGTCATAAAAATGTTTTTGATGGCGCCATCTTTTTAATTAGTTAGGGCGTTGGAAGTTACATCCCTAGCTGCTTCTAGTGAAAGCTTGGCTGAACTTCGGTTGAAGCGAAGTTATTGCATCTAAAGTGTCAGTATGTTTGTGTCATTGATACAAAAATGAGTTTCGAACAAAGAACTAATATCAAATTTTGTTCTAAAATCGGTAAAACGTTTACCGATACATTTGAATTGATGAAAAAAGTTTATGACGATAATTGTCTATCTCGTACCAGAGTTCGTGAGTGGTTTACACGTTTCTTTCAGAGATGGTTATGACAATGAGCATACGGGCCGCCCAAAATCAGTAATCACCAAAAACTCCATCGAAATTGTTCGTAAATTTATCAAAAATGAACCGACATCATCGGTGAAATTCATGGAATCGGAATTGAATATCTCCAAAACATCGATTTATCGCATTTTATTTGATCATTTGGGCTTACGAAAGGTCAACATTCGAAAGACCTCAATAAAGAGGCGAGAAAAGACGAGAACTTCCTTTACAACATTGTAACTGATGATGATGAAACTTGGCGTTTCCAACATGAACCTGAAAGTCAGTTTCAAAGTGCTGTATGGAAGGCCCCAGAGGAGCCACCACCCAAAAACTCGCGTTTGGAAAAATTAAAGATCAAGTTGATGCTCATTTGTTTTTACGTTTCCAAGCGAATTGTCCACAAGGAGTTCATGCCAAGGGCCCAAACCGTCAATGCAATTTTCTATCTTCGCGTTTTAAAGTGTTTTGCACCGCATTCGTCGAATTCGCCGTGAATACCGCAAAGGAGGAAGCTTGCGCTTATTGCATGATAATGCACCACCTCATCGATCCACTATTGTGCCTGATTCTTTGACTAGAAATCGCATTTTAACCATCAATCACTCACCGTATTCGCCCCTGATATGGCTCCCTGTGAATTTTATCTTTTCGAAAGATTGCATATGGCCATGTAGGGAAAACGTTTTGCGTCCGTAGAGGTCATCCAAAGCGCTTGTACCGACATTCTGAAGGACATTCCGGTCAATGAACTGAAACACTCTTTCGAAAAGCTTTTAGATCACGCAAAACAGTGTATCGAAGTCAGAGGAGACTATTTTTAATAAATAAACTCGAAGTTATCAGAACAAAGCTCTTGTTATTTCTATTTGAGCTCTTACAAAAATTTGATAATTTCAATATCTTGCTGCACGGCTATTCTCTTTGATTAGTCGTTCGTTGCTTCGGTGCTTTGACTTAACTATTACTTAGCGTAGAAACTTTTTTGAGTGGAATGCGAGGATTTTCAATTCTTCTTTGCTTGTAGTTTTCAGGGACTTTCATCCTCTTCCTTGGCTTCCAATGTTCCACCTTCACATAAATTTTCACCCTAGAGGTAGTATCTCCTTTGAATATGGAGGCACTAACGTTTCGTATACCGTGACGTAATTAGCCGCGCAATTTTTGACCTTTGTCAGAAATATTGGGCTTAGGTATTCGTCCGAATAGCTAACCCAAATCATGATATGGCCTATTTTTTGTTCTTGGGCAATTGCTTTCCATTTAGTTTTTCTATAGTATTTTTCCATTCCATTTTTTTTCATCCAACCAGAACATATTTTTCCATTTTTCTGACAAGTTCATATCTATAAGTTTTTTTAATGCTTATTAGCTAGCAGAGTCTAACTGGTTCCATGAAAAAATACAATGCCTTAATTGAATTGGCTACTCTAAATCGACTGCCACAAAAACTTAACCTAACCTAGCTAGCAGTTCTTACAATAAAATTCGGTTAACTTTAATTCTTCCTATCTCTCTATTTAAAAAAAGAAAATTGCATAACAGCTTTGATACAATTGATTAGGAAACTCTCGTTAGGAATGTTGCTATTTTGTTTTCCAACACTGTATCTACGTAAAATATCGCAAAGCTTGAGTAGTCACTACGATTGCGTTGCTTTCATAGACTACGCTTTGGGATTGTCTACACTTTGCAAGTGTGCGGATGTCGCATATGTATGTGTGCGTGTAGGTAAGCCGCCGTATCTTAGTTTGCTGCAATCGGGAATATTCTCAAACCACCGGGAATTTCCGTAAATATTCCGCCACAGAAAGCACTTTTAGTAAATGAAAAATTCCCATAGACGCAGATAGATAACTAGCGTAGCCATCTGTTTGAATAAATATGTGGCGCATGTATGTATGCACGAGTATGTGCCTTACATGTACCATTGAAGATATGGAGTGTCACAAAAGTAATCAGAAGTTTTGTTTTTTAACGAGAAATACCAAGAAATGTTATATTATTTTGATTTTACATTTACGAAGGTAATATTTAAAATACGTCACGAAGGAAGAATAAGCTATTTTTTCTACATTTACTGCTTTAGCATGGAGTTTTTAAGGTATTAGGCTTAGGGATTTTAAACCATCATAAAATAAACGTTTGTTTTTAAGTTATAGAAGTAAGAGATAGCGCCAAATGTTTAGGTTTAATTCATGACAAGAAACTAAATTGGAACATAAATGCAGAGGACCGAGTAAGGGAAGCTGAAATTTGAAAGGTCGAGCCAAGAGGTATCGAGGGATTTGGTAACTCCTAGGCTAAAAACCCCATTGCATTTAAAGCTCTGGAGAGTGAAAGGGTAGATAGTAAAGGAGGAAAGAAGGGAAATAACAGAAGGGAAAAGATAGGATAGAATAGAAGAATAGAGGTAGTTAGACCTGTGAGAATTTGCCAGACTCTTTGGCAAACCAGAAAACATACTCCAGTTTGAGAGATCGAATATTATTTGTTCTCACGACATCGAAACCTTAAATTCGTAGCCTTGCTCAAGCAAATGTGGGACACACACGGTGAAAATGCGCAATGCTATCCGCCTCATCTATGTAAGACAGGCAAATCGAGTCCTCAATGATTCCAATGGTGGTCATATGCTGATCCCATGAACTGTGTCCCGTATTAATACCGACCATCAACCGAACGTCTTTTTTTCCAAGTTTTAGAAGAAATTCCGACCGTTTTCTGTTCGGACTTGTTACAAAGCACTTTGCAGTTCTCCAGCGTTTAAGACCGGACTTGAACCCCGTAGTGCCCGGGAACCCATATAAGTACGGGCTTATTCTGCCTTCAAATATTCTTAAACAATCCTTGAGGTTTGCTTTGCGTTTTCCAGAGTCTTTAGTGCAACCTGACTGTCACTAAAGACTCCAAGCTGTTTCTCGCTGCATGTGCTCTCGAATATACATTCGGCTACTTTCAGAATGCAAAAATTTCCGTTTGGAAAACAGTTTCCATGCTTCTCATACCGTAGCGATACTTAATAATATCGTTTAAGTATGATACCATTCGGCCCCAAACCCTAATTCATTCTTGGACCCATCGGTAAGTAAAATATACGTCAAACCTCTTTCAATGCACTCTGGATTGCTCCATTGTTCACGCCTCACATCAAATTTCCTTCGAAATGAAACTATGGTATAAGGTCGCCCTTAGGTGGATACTGCTCAGATAGCATCTTAAAGAATTCTCTGTGTCCCGAAGTTCCGTCTTCATGCCAGAGGCTATATTTATGCAGTCTAAACATTGTGTTTATTGCTTCCTGCTGTATCTTAAGATCCAAAAGGAGCAAATCAAGCTTGGCATTTAGGGCATCGCCGAAGGTTGTACTCATGGCAGCCGTAATGCATAAACAAACATTTCTTTGCAGCTTGTGTAGTTGCCGAAGTGTGGGCTTAACCATAGTGCGTCTCCACCAAATCACAAAAGCACAAGCGATGATTGGTCTGATAAGTGCTGTGTATATCCACCAGACCACAGCAGGTGTCAGACCTCAGGGTTTGCCAAAGGCTCTACGACATTCTTGAAAGATCCTCAATGAGCGATCCACCTTCAGCGAAGAATATGTTCCTCAGTCAGCTTCTTATCCAAGATTGCTTCTAGAAAGAAAGTAAGAGAATCTACTCTTGCTCCAGGTAGGTAGGTAGGTAGGTAAGATGGCAAGAGTACCCCAGGTACGCTACAAGTGCACTTACGTGTCGTTTTGATACCATAAAGTACTTCACACGGTCCTCAGCGTCCCGCTCGTGCGCTTTACCGGCTTGTTCAATCTTGGCAATCTTTGCCAGAATGAATTTCGCCCTCAGGTAGCGCGCTTTGAGCAGGGTACCGGACGACTTCTTATTCTTTTTCTTTTTGGTGACCTTCGCAGTGGTCACCGGGGCATCATTGCCAGGGGTCACCTTGGTGGCCTTACCAGAGGCCCCCAAGGAAACCTTTCCAGAGGCCGCCTTGATTACCTCACCAGAGGTCGTCTTGGTAGCCGACTGGAGAAGGCTTGGTCTTAGAAGCGGGGTGCTGTGTTTTGCACCGCTCGAACATGGCTCGACGATCCTTTCCTGGCTGGAAACCAGAAGATCGTCCTCGGAGAGAGTGCCCAGCACACTCTCCGTTAACTCCTTAACTTCTTCTTTTGTTTTTTTATTTTTAGAATCCATTAGCTTTTTGGTCCCACGAGTAGGCACGAAAGGGGTGGTCCGCCACGGCAGAGCCGGCATGCCGTGGTAAGACACTTAATACAACCGACCTAGCCTGGGCGTCGGAGGGGATCGTTAAAGACTGGTTATTTGGACACTACCAGCCATGCAGCTCGCGGCATGGGTACCTCGACACCTTAGCTTAAAGTGCTGACAAGGTTGTACCGCCTTGTCACCGGTCGATAGAGCCTCGTTAGCGAAAACAGGGAGTACCAAGTCCAGGGCATCAGGTCCTGGACAGTGGGTAGAGGTTGCCAATTGGAGAGGAGTGGCTATATTGTTCGCATCACTTTCCCATTTAACCCCCCATCTTGCTCTATTTTCATACAAAAAACCCATAGGACACAGATGGGGTCTTTCTCCGAAGAACGCTTATTTGCTGTAAGGACCGCTATCAGACCTATCCTCCTTTACGGGATAATAGTCTGTTGGACGACTCTCGACAAGACTACGATTAGAAACAGGTTTCAGAATGTTCAACGTATGGCGTTTATACTAGCGCGGGGGTACTCTTGAAATCACACCCTTTGATGCTCGAATACTTTTTCTTCTTACCTCCCCCAGACTTGGTTGGTAAACAGAATGCAGGTAACACTATTGCTCGGCTTACTGCAACTAATCAAGTTTGCGATTTAGGTGTTGGATACTCTGCCATATCAATCAGTCTGGGTCTAACTAATCTTGTGGGCTATTGTTTGAATGAACTGTATTTTAATAGCTTATTGAGTATTAGAATTCGAGCTAGGCGTGGATGTATTGACAATATATCTGGTCGGAAAAACTGCTACGGTTCTTTACTGCGGTCACAAACTGCGTAGTATAAGTAGAATTGTCACTTCAATCAACACGAGATGGCTGACATGTAAGGCTACAAAAAAAATTCGGGCAAAATGGCACTTCAGGCGATCAAAGGCGCTACTTAATCGGCCAAGGTTAAGGTATGTTAGTTGCTTTGATGACAGGTCACTATCTCCTAGGTCGACATGCTCAGAGACTTAACGTACCTCATTTCGACTATTGCCGAAGCTGCAAGAATGAGGAGAAGGAAGAATCTGTCAGGCATCTGCTCTGTCACTATTTTGCGTGGCATGCCACTGAGTTTACATATATACTTAGGCTCATAAAAATTGCTCGAATCGATAAGCCCGTGTATTCTTTACTTAAAATTCTTACTTTTCGGTTACATTTGTAGGTAGCAGAACGATCACATCCCGTGCTTACAACACATAAAATCGCTTTCTTTTCGAAAACAAAATATAAAACGCGCTACTTATGTACTAACTTTCATATATGGTGTATGTATGTATGTATGTCTATGGACTTTAGAGCTTAGCATAATTATTATTCATATCGAACAAACGTTTTAAAATTTATATTTGTTCATTTTTTATTTTTCAAGAATATTCACCTCGAACACAACACCTCCGCACGCGTGATTCGCTCCAATCAGAGTTTGGTGCTGCAGAAAATCACCAAACACTATGCAGGAAATTATGCTTGCAGCGCCATCAACGATGAGGGTGAAACTGTCAGCAACCAACTACCGCTGCGTGTAAAATGTAAGTAGAACAAAAATGCCGAAGGCACGTCTGTCATAATTTTCCACCCAAACCTAGTCGTTCCAAAGATTTAACTTCTCCCACTACAACCTTCGGTTTATCTAAAACATTTCTTACACCATTTTTCTTCTATTCAGCTGTAACTTTTATATGTAACTTGTATAGGTATGAGTATGTAGCCCTCACCCACTCTATTTTTTTCTTTCTTGAAAATTCTATTAATGCTAGCTGTTGGCTGCCTGCTGTGCATCAGGTATTCTTAATCAGGATCTGTCCGAAACTTTGTTACGTAGATTGGAAACATCGCAAACAGAATCAGCAAATTTCTTAACGCTCACCTTTTCTTCACTTTTATATTGCTTCCAGCTTTGTTGAGTTGTTGTTGTGCAAAATCAATTATTTACATATTGCCTATAGATGCTTGGCAAACGCACTTTTGCACGGGGGAGTGAATGTTTAGGTGTCGAGCCATTTTATTCATTACACGGAGAGTTTCAGAAGCTGCTGCTTGCTTTTGTTAATAATTTACTAAAAACATGTGCAACATGACTCTTTAAGTGCGTGTTTGAAATATGCAGCTGATGTAAAAACTGGCTAAAGTGGATTAAATTCAGAATTTTGTTTGTACATAGATGTTTGTTTGTCTAAAACGGCATTTGATATTGGGGTGGCCAGAAAGTGATTTTGAGTTTTTATGACTTATGGAAATGAAAGATAATTTTATTTCAAAACAGGACATTTTAACTGGCTAAAAGTCTTTGCGTGGCGATTTTAATATCGGGGTGGGCAAGAAGAGAACTTAGGTTCAATAATGGAAGAGCACTTTATTTCTCACCAAACTCTCGGATATCAACTTGACACGGCAGTTGGTTCTGAGTTCACGGAATGACCCGCATTTACGTACGGCCAAGAACTGTCACTCCAGCGGAATTATTTTTACATGTATGAGTAATTTTTATGCTGACACAAGAACAACAATATTAGCTTGAAGATTTGGTCAAGTTTCAGCTTTAATTGGATCATCATAAACTTCGGGGAATCGATCGATTTTTGGTTATCTTTGAGTAAAAAATCAAAGCCAAGAACAGAATTTCATAATCCCACTTCAAGAGATAATGCAAAGCAAACCACTTAGTAGCGCCATAAGTTCTGTTACAAGATTTTCAAAGTAGTAGAATTTTGAAAAAAATATTGTATTGCAAACTAAGTTCAATTCAACTTGATTTAAAATTTCAAGTGCTTAACATGGATTGGGTTAAAAGCAGAGAAAATCGTATCGCTTCAATTTATTGCATAAGTCAGATATTCAAGTTGTTTCACATTGCATCGACGGTTAAAAAAAATAAAATAGTAAAGATGCAAAAATACTCCTAAGTTTTTTAATAAATGAAATGGCAAGGTCAATGCAAGAAGCAAAAAGTACGGCACCGTATGATCAGAGAGGTAATCATTCGCCACTTTTTATGGTTTGGTGCGGCATACCCCATAAAGACGTCACTACTTTGAATTTTTGCCAAAGAGGCATACAGACTCAAGGAAAAATTTTGACTGGTTGGTTGAAGGGGTGATTCACCAAGAATCCGTACCATTTTGTTGTCACATCCTCGTAACCAACAAGTTATGTTATGATTTATTCTCGACTATATCCAGTCTGTGCACTTTAGAAACCTTATAAGGTTGTTTGCATTTTTTCGGGTCAGCTTTTCGAGCTTTTCTTAGGGCATTCACAGAGAAAGTGAAAGATGGTTTCTCTTTTCTCTGTTTGATTACAACTATGGCATATATAAGGCGTTTTTCAATAGGTGCGCTTCAACTTTTTTCCGATAGGGAGGGTGAACGACGCAATATTTTTTATTTTTCGCTTGTCATTTGTAAACTTCATTAGTATACATTTCATCATGGAACGCTACACACTTGAGCAACGCGTTAAATTTATTCAGGCTTATTATGAAAACGGGCGTTCAAATCAAAATGCATATCGCGCACTTCATCTTCAGTGAGGACGCACATTTTCACCTCAGTGAATTCGTCAATAAGCAGAATTTCCGCATTTGGGCGAAAGATAATCCAAGAGAGATTGCCGAAAAACCAATGTACCCACAAAGAGTGACTGTTTGGTGCGGTTTACATGCCGGCGGCGTAATTGGCCCATATTTTTTCGTTGACGAGAACGATCGCCACGTTACTGTGAATGGAAATCGATACCGCGACATGATAAACGATTATTTTTGGCCACAATTGAATGGTATGGACTTAGACGACATGTGGTTTCAACAGGACGGATTGCTGGAATTTCGGCCGATTTATGCAAAAGAGTGGTCGAAAATTGGGTTCAACGGTTGGACTTCGTAAAACGTGCACGCTGTGGTCATGCAAAAGAAATCGAATTTCATACTTAAATGTATATGTTCAAACTCGATAATAAAAAAAAATTAGTTAAAACAGTCAAACCGTTTGTGTTTTATTCAAGAAAAAAGTTGAAGCGCTCTTACTGAAAAACGCTTTACATATACATATTATACATTTTGGCTGCCTGCTCCACCATGAACTAGAAGTCAGTTATTACTGCCGTGAGTCTGCAGGCATCCCTTCGTCTCATAGTTGTTAATGTTGAGGTTTGTTTGCGGTTGTTGAGGGGCCTGAACGTCCTGCTGACTCTGCAGGTTGTCTGATCTCTCCATCTACAATCCAAGCTTCGTTGATATTGTGAGGATATTGCATTCTTGATTACACTGAGTGGTGTGAATACTAATTATGCAAGAATGTTATTCATGGCAGATGGTCGTCTTGCCAGTTCGCTCGCTTTTTTTGATTTTCCGATGTCCCGGGACCCAGATTAAGGTAACTTTATGGTAGGTAACTTTATGGTAAGGCTATGCTCCACCTTGCTCTGCTTTGCTCCACCAGTTTATAGGTTGTTGTAGTGGAATCTAGTGCCTGGATTGCAGCTGGGCTATCCAAAAGATTAGCGATATTGCACTTAAAAGAGAAATCTGTGTTTAGTAGGCTACGAGCTTCCCCAATTGCAAGTACTTCCGCCTATAAGGCTCTGCAAGGATTAGAAAGATGCACAGATTTTTCAATTTTATGTCTGCTCCAACACCACAATCCATTTTTGAACCATCTGTGTAGACAGGAGTGTCAAAGTTGTTTAGGAAAAGTCCTTTACTCCATTATTCCCGAATGGAATTCCTATTGAATGTCATCGTTGGAACGATGTAATCAGTCCTCCCCGAGGTGAACTGAGTTTGTCACTTTAATAGACTGGCATGACCATCAGTTTTTTCCTTCCAGTGGCCAGCTTTATTTAACCTAAATGCACTCAAGGTTACAATCGGAAAGGTGTACCAGGAGAATAAATTGGAAATCGAGGTTAAGAATTTAGCAGGAACCCGTTTTAATGCAGAATACTGAGTCTTTCAACAATTCTCTGCAGCGACACATAAAGTCAAAATAACTCAAGGGTGGTTACGGCCGAATAAGCGAGCTCTTATTTCTGCTGAAGATTCAGCATCGGACAGCCCAGATTTTAATCTTCTCGACTATGACCGGAGTCGGAAGGCAAGAGCTCGCCAATGAAATTTTAGGAATCTCAAGCAAGCACTTCTTGCAGCAACGTCGCCCATATCGAAGGACACTTCACGTACCAGTCCATTTAAATGGCGATAATTTTGCATATTGTTTGTTTTACAGAAGTTTTAGAATTTAATAATAACAAAAAACCAAAATTGTAATACAATCTAAAAGTGCTTTCACTGATTTTAAGTTGTAACAGAACTTATGGCATAACCAAGAACCACTCTGATCAAAAAGTTCCCAAAACGCTAGAGGACACTCTGATTTGAGGGCTGTTTTTTAACATTCCAAAACTGTATCGCCATTGCTTGACATTTGTAGATGTTACACCGTTTTGAGTAAATCTACCTCTGCGCGTGTTTTCGATTTTTTACAATTTAAAAATGGGTTTCAATTTACAGCAACGAATTTGTATTAAATTTCACATTAAAAAAATATTCAACAGTGAGAAAACTTTTAAAGTGTTGAGAAACCGTTGCGGTAATGATACTCTAAAGAAAACAGCCGACAGCCGCTTACGAGTGGCATGAACGCTTCAGAAGAGACCGTGAGTTCAACGAGGAAGACGTGAGTGGTGGCAGGCCGTCGACATCGGAAACTGATTAAAACATAATTAAATTGAAAAAAGCTGATCACTAATCGAATATTAAACAATAGGCAGCTGGCATAGGACTTGAACTTTGGTAATGGCTCCGCTCTGGACATTGTAATTAATGATTTCGGTTTTCGCCGTCTCGCTGCGATGTTGGTTTCAAAGGACCTGACTTTTCTTAGCAAAAATGGACGGCGTTAATATAGAGGAAGACATGATTTCCACGGCTGAATCAGACTAAACATTCATCAAACGCATCTTTACTGAAGACGAAACGTGAGTTTATCAGTACGACACTCAATCTAGAAAGCAGGCGAGTGAGTGCAAAAATGAATGAATCTGGCAAAAAAAACCATGTCATTTGCAGTCAAAAAAGAAAGTGATGCTCACGGTTTTACGGACTGCAACGGTGTTGTAATTTTTGGCAGAAGGTCAAAAAGGGCGTTTACGTGAAGCAATTTACCAAAAAAGAAAGGATTTGTGGGAATAACTCGTGGATTTTGGACCATAATAACTCACCGTCGCGCAATGCCATAATTATCCGTGAATTTTTTACCAAAAACGAAACGAATACCAACCAACAGTCATCGAATTCACCTGTTGTAGCTCCCTCCGTGTTTTTTGTTTTTTTGTTTTTTTTTCGGTTTGATCGAATCAAAAACCACTACAGGGAACGAGTTTTAACTACCGAAAGGAAGCAATGGAAAAATCAAAGACGGGAGGCTCTGATGGCTATGCCGAAAATAGAATTCCATGAATATTTTGAGAGCTGGCGGAGGTGCGTTGCAGTTTATGGGGAGTATTTCGAAGGCGATAATACCACTTTTGAGGAATAAACTTTTATTTTGAATTTTCTGAGTATGAGAACTAGGAGCTTTAAAAATCTCGAGTTGCCCCTCAACAGCTTACCCGCTTTAACATCCGTTATTCGAAATAGCTAACAAGAAATTTTGCTTCTTAAGGGGGCAACCTGCCTTAGAGGCTTCAAAAAATCGATTTTTTCGTGGATTTTTTTGGGAAGGAAAGAAATATTCGATTGGAACGAAACTTTCAGGTTTTTTTGTTATATACTTCAACAGTCTTCTCAAATTTTTTCATTAAAATATATGCCGCATTATGCCTGGTACAAGCATTTTGCCTAGGCGCCTCGAGTGTGCATGTGTCATGCGGCGGGAAAGATGCAGGTCGCAATTTTCATCTGAAACCGAAAACCCCAAAAAAAAAAAATTATATTAGTACAGTATAGCTTCTAGTTAAACCAAGAAAATTAAACAAAAAGTGAGAAATTCAACAATTTTTTGCTAATTAAAAAAAAAAATCATTTTTTTGGAATAACAAATTCACTTTAGATTTTTTAAAAAGTGGGTTAATCATGAATTTCTTAAGGTTTTTAAGGTTCAACTAGAAGAGAATTTAATTTCGAATACAATCAATGTTATCTCGTTTCGATAGCACGTTTAACTTTTCCCTTATCTTTCCCGCGAATTAAGAAAAATCGTAAAAATAAAAAACCGAGAAATCGCACTTCGAGCGATTCGGCCGCTCGTATGCCTGCTCGACGCTTGCTCACAATTTCTTTCAATTCTCTCACAATATTTTGAATTTGCTTCTGAAATTTTGAGGACACATTCTTGGATAGCTTTGGAAGACGTTTATGTAAAAAAAAAAATTGTTTTTAATTTTTTGAAGCCTCTAAAGCAGGCTCCCCCCTTAAGCAGCCACAAGTGACTTGTATCAAATGGCAACAAGACGAAAGTACTTTAGGACATATCTATAGCTATTAAAGTATTTGTGAAAACCAAAATAAATTTCTTGCCAACGCAATAGAAATTCAATTATATGGTTTCATATTTTATTGTGACTAAACTTAAATGTATTCGATAACAACAAAGTACCATAAAACTTATGAAAAAAAAATTGTGGGTATTTTTTCTCTAATTGAAGATTTTGTTTAGCCGAAATGAAATGAAATATTATTGAATTTCTCAATTTCTATACAAAGTGCAGCAATGATAGAAAATCTACAGTCTCAAAAGAGATTTCCATGACTACGACTATTTCGTTAAAAGTTTAATTAAGAAAAAATCTTATAATAGAATTCAGCTGGATAATATAATTTAGGGATACTATTTCAGCTTTGCGAGAATGCGAGGCGACTTACACAAAAGCGAAAGTGGGAATTTACATAACAAAAGGTGTGTGGTGTGCTAAATTTAGCGCTTGTTTTTGTATCAGTTATTTATTTTTCCTTTTTGTATCACTGAGCAACCGAATGTATATTTTGTTTTGGAAATATATCACTCAGCAGTTTTTACTCTCCTTTTTTGTACCCAGTTTCGTTGCTTACTCATATAAAAGTTGAAATCTTATGTGGAAGGGAGAGGGTTTGTATATTATGTAAATACCTGTTTTAGCAATAAACTGTTAGTTACTATTCTACTTCAAATGATAGATTAACTTTGAAGAATTAACTTTAGAAGAAAAAAATAATAATAAACCGTGGCTTAGAGTGAAAGATTGTTAACAGGGCGATGCTAATGGGTAGCTCAGTCAGATTTAACGATTTTTGTCACCAGGCCTCTTCCTTTCGCCAAGCGTTAGCAAGTAGCGAATCGATGAAACAACTGGTCTAAATAAACATATCTCGGCAACGCGGGAAAAGAGCTGCCTCAAATTGCATTTATTTGTAAAATATTGAGTTAGTACAGTTTTTTTAGGCATAACTATAGTCACTAACTTTATTTTTGCTTTGATAAGAAAATTTTTTACTAAGCGAGCCGACCAGAAAAGTGGTGAATAGAAGAGGCCTTGTACTTCTGATATTGGTCTAATATTCGAATAATTTAACGTACCTCGACTATTTTAAATTCAGTCAGCATAATTGAGGTGCTTCGCTAATTCCTCTGGTTCATTTCCTTCGCTAACCACCTGCTCGAAATCAAAATTTGGCAGGTTTGTGAAAACATCTGCATCAGTCGGGCTAGCTTAGGCAATCGTGGACAACAAGAGTCTGTTTTTTTGCTTCGAGTTTTTTTTAAAGCCACTTTTTAGAACAAATTCATATTGTGGGTAATAAATGGGCTATCAGAATAGAGCTTTATTAAAAATGTTCCACGATCCAATTAAATTTTATCTTCTAGAATAATTTTAATTCATATTTTCACTACTAATTTCACATGAACTTAATGTGCTTCCTAAGGTGGCCTATAACTCCAAATTTAACGAGGTGGTCCAATTAGTATCCGTGTTAGAAATGGAGACACCATTAAATTTTTTTTTTTTTTTTCAACATAGTCTCCTTTTAGAAAGATACTCTTCTCTCAACGCTCAAGCCATGATTTTAACCCCTCCGGAAAATTGGATTTGTCGAACTCCCAAAATCACGCCTCTGTCTCGGCGATGGCTTCCTCGTTTGAACCTCCTTGTTTTCCTGCGAGCCATTTCTTCATGTTAGGGAACAAAAAAAAGTCGGAGGGAGCCAGATCGGATGTATGTATATGGGGAGTGTGGCCGCAACTCATGCAGTTTGCACTTAAATTTTTTGTGAAAGCAGTCCAATAACTCACTGCAGTATTGTCCAGTGATCGCTCTTCCTTTTCTAAAAAATCCATGAGGATGACGCCATTCGCATCCCAAAAAATCATCACCATTACCTTTCCGGCCGATGGGACTGTTTTCGTCTTCTTTGGAGCAGATTAATCGGAAGAAATCCATTGCTAAGTTTCTGGTGGGTAATGATGAGACAAAAGTTTCATCAACGGTGACAAATCGACGCAAAAATTCTTGCGAATCACGCTTAAATTGCTGCAAACACTGCTTCGAAATTAATAGCCGCATCCGCTTGTTGTTGCTTGAAAGCAATCGTGGCACCCATCGGAAGCCGGCAATTTGTTCACACCGATGGCCTCTGTTACTTCTTCTTCTTAGAAAATATTAATTGACGTTCCGGTTGACATACACATGGTCTTCGCGCATTTTCGTTCTTCGATCAGCGAGAATCATGTCGTAGGCTTTTTGAATAATTTCCTCGGTAACCACGTCTGGGGTCTTTGTCGCTCCTCATTACAAGCGGATGTTCGCCCACGTTTAAGTTCGTTGAACCAATAATTAATTGTGGTCATAGATGGCGAGGCGTCCCCATAGACAGCATCCAATTTTGCTTTTATCTCCTCGCATTTTTTTCCATCCAAAAACAAAAAGGGAATTTCCGAACGATGCTGCTCATTTTCCATCATAACAAAACACGTCTTACTCGAATAGCTGCCAAATTCAAACGAACCTATCAATCAGTCTGAAATTTATTTTGTCGTCATTTGGTAGATAGCAGCACACGATGGTAATACCAACTTCTCTCAGGATCGGCATCTATCATCAAACAAAGGTACTCATTGCACTGCCCTCCTATTAAAAAAAATGTTTTTGTTATTTGATTAAATTAAACTCGATCAAAAAAATTAAGTCTTTTTCCATAAATATTATATTGCAAAATTATTTCTTACCACAAATTCGAATATCTCACTCGTAGTTGACCTTTCGAGGTAAACATCCATTCACGTAAGTGGGGTGCCGATGGTCTAGAGCTCGAAAATTTAGGGTGTTTTCAGGAATTGTTTTTACAATAAAAAAATGAAAAATGAAACTTAAATTTTTTAGGCTTTTTATTTAACTTCTTTTGCATACAAAAATTAAAAAAAAAATAATAATTTTAAAATTAGCGCTGAAGTTGACCCTCCCGAAAAATTGCACCTGAACGGTGTTGTCCATTTTGACTCTTCTATTTATCTGAAACACAAAAACCAAAAAAAATATTAATCAGGTTGACTGTAGCTATGCCCCGTACTAGAATAAAAAAATGTGACAAAATGTCGCGGTTTTGAATTTACCACTCTAAAAATCGTTTTTTGTTTTTGAGGTGTTTAATAAAAAAAAAATACGAAATAATTGAAATATCAATATGATTCTAGTACGGGTGATAGTCATTGATGTTGTGAATAACATATTAAAATTTCAGACGATGCGGGTGAATAGAGGTTTTGTTTTTTTTTTTGACAACACTAGGCCGAATTTAGTTTTGATTTTATTGATGCCGCCGCGTAATGACACTACTTGCTAAAACGGCTGTAGAATTGAAAATACTGGGAATATCCTTCCAATTTCTCACCTTCCAAATTCTAGACCACCGGGACCCCTTAAGATGAATTAGGAACGCACGCATTCAGGCCAGTACTGAACAGCGGTTTTGGTTAAAATTAATTGAAAGCGACTCATAACTAATTGTATTTCCTCATAGTTTCAATATTTAATATTCACACAAGAAGGCGCAATGATTATTACAGAATTTGTAAGGGTGAAAATGAATCCGCGGAAGTTGAGCATCTGAAGTGAGTCACCCCTTTAAAAGCATTTGACTTCAAATATCTATAAGATCAGGTTCACAATGTACTGTATTTTACTAAATGCTTTAACCCTTTATACAGGGTGTATACAACATTTTTTACTGAAAAAAATTTATCATTGATAGTAGTTCAAAACAAATTGTGAAATTTTAATAGACAAAGTTTGAGTAACATCATATTCATCCGCCAGTTTCGAAGTGGCCACCTTTAGCACGAATACACAAGCTCAAACGTTTCAAAAAAATTTTGGGCTATAGGCCGTAGTTCGTCTATCGTTATGCCATCCCACTCTCGACGCAACGCTTGCTTCAGGGTCTCCAAAGTTTTGTGGCGTTTTGCACAGGCCCTTCCTTCCAAAATCGACCATACGCTGTAATCTAGCGGATTCAGATCCGGTGAGTAAGGTGGCCATTCTTGGAAGGTAATAAAAGAGGGGAAATTGGCTCTTGGGTTGTTTTTGCTCTGTGAGCTAGTGCCGAGTCCTGTTGAAACATCCACTCAGGTCCATGGGGCTTCTGTAGACCAATTTCTGTCATTTTGATGATTGTGAGCTTGTTCAACGGTAAACAGCTTCTCACCCGTAAAGACGATTTTTTCCCAGCCCGTTGGAGCGAGCGACATCTTTCGAGTCTTACTTTCTTGTTTTCATCCGTGAGTTTATAAGGCTTAAGTCCAAGTTCTTTTTTTGCTATAAGGCGAACTGATTCACGATTCATGCCTGTCTCGCGAGCAATTTTCTTCATCGAGTGCACAGAATTTCGTTGAACTATTTTTTTGATGATTTTTCGGTTGTTAGAAGTGTTAATAGTTCCTTTGCTCCCTCTTCCAGGACGGTCACCTTCATTACCAAGCTCCCTAAATGGTTTAATTGCACGAGAAACCAATGAACGTGCAATTCCAAGCTTCCGTGCTATCTCATGTTGCGTGTTCCTAGCTGATGCAGGGCTATAATAGCTGAGCGACTACTTGACATCGTTACACAAAGTATTTAAAAAGAGCTGGGACAGAAACGAATACTTTTTTTTGTACTGCAGAACACACACAACAATCACAAAATAAGAGCATTCGCTAAAAAAAAATTTACATTCATCTAATTGCACAGAGAAGTTTGTATACAGCTATTTTTTGTCACCCTGTAGCCCAGGATAGTAAAAGTATAAAAATGCTATGAAAAGCGACAACTCATAGGTTCCAGAAATATTAATATTTAGTTAAACATTCACTTACGTCGGTAGTTGGGTAGTTGGAAGTGGCAGTCGGTCTTTAAATCAACTCACTTAGATACCACAGATTCACTTACCTAAATATGTCCAACTTTAAAATCTCCCAACTCCTCATTTACTTAACAAACCATCTTAAAGAGTCACACATCCGTTATCATTAAGTGAGTTAAGCTTTTCTTTTTTCCTTGTAATTTCCTCATGTCCACAGATACACCTGTATGCAAGCATTTGGATCGTGTCATACTAATTGGCGCCTCAAAGGATGAAACTGTCGAAGTCACGTGTGAAATACAGGCAGATCCGCCCCCCAGGTAAGTGTAGCAACCACAGTGACAATGCAATAATCAAGCATAGTGTAACCCGTTCATCAACACCAGCTGTGAGTAAAATAAGATGGACGAGTAGTGTGGAGTAGCGGCAAGAACAGCTAAATAGGCACAACAATCATAGAAATTAGCAAAAATATTTGTCAGTATCAAAGCAACCTCTCCACATCCTGTATTGTAGACAGCTAAAGACATGTTAGAAGCAGAGGGGCGGAGGTAATGTGTAGAACAAAAGTAAAGGAGACATAGTGACAACGGAAAAGGCGGCAATCGCACCTGAACGAGTGTTGAGTGTGAAACTTTTGTTTCCTGCTCGTTACGATGGCAGCCTAACTTTGTCTAATTAAGGTCTACATTCGTATGCACGTACATATGCACTTATTGTACTTACATACTGTGCATGTATGTGCGCACACGTACTTGCCCCGATGCTCTCGACGTTGTCGTTTGTCGTTTGTGTGCGCACAAATAGAGAGCGCAGAGGAGTAATAGTCGGAAACAAATAGTAATTAATTTTCGCTGTCCAATTGCTTTGCCGCACACAAATAAAAGTTGTAGCCGAGTGAATGCGTCAACCGAACATTTCTCCGCTCGGGTTCAATTGTTATTTGAGATATGTTGCGGCGCACTGGTGCGAAAGTATGAGGGAGTCATATAGCTCATTCATCATTTGTAATTGGGTGCAGACATTTTGGGTGCGTAGTGTCAAAATGAAGTATAACTAGGTAATTCGTCAAAATGTGCACTGAGAGGGGCAAGCGAGAGATGTGGCGCTATAATTGTAGTGAGTTGGCAGGCAGTGTAGACACCATATTTTTCAAAGGTTTTTGGATATGTAAAGCTGTGCATACCTGCATATCCGTAATTTGGGTTGCAAATGTAGGCATTTAATTCTATAAAATGCAAACGTATTTGGTCATCTATTCCCTTTATAGGTATATAAATTAAATTTAGTTGTTATTAACTTATGACATAAATTAATTAGCTGAGGTGTTACTTGGACATTAAGCAGGAGCTATAATATTTTATGACATACTTTTGTACAAATCTCGGCCATTAATCTTCATTACCGACGTCAGGCGTGCAGTAAAATGCCACAAATATTAGATATTTTATGCAAAATTCATACTTTATAAAATACTAAATTTGTATCAAATTTCTTACAGGACCTTTCGTTGGAAATTTAACAATTCCGGTGAGACTTTGGACGTTGGCAGTGAACGTTTTAGTGTGAATGACAGCAGAAGTATTCTGAAATACACACCGGTATCCGATCAGGTACTTCGACACTAATTATATTTCCTTAAAATTTTCATACTGATGGGTCATTAGCATTCAAATTCTTAACTGTCAGGCTCGGTATGGAATGATATGGTATGAAATAATAAATGAACATTGCACTTGAGCATTTAAATTGGAGATTCTTAATTATTATTATTTATTATTTTCAAAATACATTCCGGTTCACTCGATTAGAGGCAATAATTTTTATGAAAGAAATTGGTTATTAAAGCAAGCGTATTTGATCTAGTAATCCAAGGTTTTCTGATAATTCAAGTGAAGCCTGTACTTTGCTCGAAAATAAACAAGCATGAGCAGCTATAATAATTTGATTGAGTTATTGGTTCACTTAAATATAGGCACTAACCCAAGGCGAATCAATTAAAGGTAGTATCAGTGAATCAGCTGATTTGTTTTGTTTTTCTCTCGCCATATCCATGTCGCTGTCAGCAAAGAATGAAACCGGGCGAATTCATTCTTTGTTTTCTTACTTACTGTTTCTTACTTTGCTATGACAATTAAACGTATAGAACATTGTTGTTGGTTTATTGCCACCACTTTTAATGAATGTGCCGTGCACTAACCAAAGCAAAAAGAATAATAAATATGGGAAGTTTTTTATTTATTATTTAAAATATTATTTTAATTATTTTTAATACTAATTTTAAACTACTTTGTAAATACGTTGATGAATGGATTTGTAGAAATTCTCCGATAGCTTAATGAAATTTCAGACCTGGTCAATTTCATGATTCGAGTTAAAGAATTTTTGGTGTCAAACGGTTGCCCATTCTCTTAGTTGCCTTACGACGAAGCAATATCCAATGATTTTCTATGATGTTCAGATTTGGGGAATACAACATTTTGGGACGCAATCAAAGTTTTGATCACACTTGAATTGTGTACAGGTGCATTATCCTGTTAAAGGATCCAATTGGGAGGGCCAAATGTTACATGAATTTCGGAAAAAAATGGTTCCAAAAAGTTTTTACAGCTATTTCCAGTCATTTTGTAGTCTAAAATTTTGAATTCGAACGCGCCATGGCACGATATTGCTCCCCATATCATAACGCCACCTTCACGGTGGTACCTATCAAGTATCTCACCACCGCTCAAGTACCTTTCGTCCTTTCTTAAGCCACGAAATTAATAATTGTATCCATGCGGCTTATCCAGATGGAACTTCTTTTCGTCACTAAATACTACTTTTTCTATTCCTCGGGATTTTTATTTGTAACAGAACGGCAATCCAGGTGGTCCCGTGCAAAATCGAGGCGGCGTTCTTTGCGAAATTGATTCAAATTTAGTTTTTTTGTTTTGTAATATTTGTTTGCTTCAGATGTGGCTATTCTAATCCTTCGAATGGTGGATTTGCTTGCTGCGACATTTGTCATTTCTTTAATTTTTGCAATTGAAAGGGCGGAATTTGATGCAATTCTGAGGATTTTGGGGGTTTCCTTGGGTGTTAAGCCCATCGCAGTTCTGCCTTTGTAGTTCTTACCATAGCAGGCACCTTGTTTCACGTAAAGATCCAGAACATTTGGACTTCAACCAATCTTTCCGGCCATTTTGCGACTAGAAAGTCCCTCTAAGGTCAATATATAGATTTGTCTTCTTTCGCGATCTGGTACAATTTTCTGCTTATCATTTTATTAGAATTAAGCAGTTTTCAACCAAACACAATAAATACTTAAAAAACAATCTCATTTGAATGCCTTAACGGGCAAATAATGTAGGCAAACTGAGTGCCTCCAACCAAGTGAACCGGACTTTAAGTGCAGGCGTATGTTGAAAAGTAATTTTGAGCGAAATGAAGGTTCATACCGCGTGTGCGCAACACCTTGGCTTCTGTCATGTTACGTTACGTGACGCTACTGTATACGAATACAGGGTCCGGCGCTCGAAGTTTAACCAATTAAAAAAGCCATGAATTTAGTTTGGAAAATTACTTTCATTCAATTCAAGTTCAGAACGATGTTTTTTTAGCCATTATTCACTCGAGCTTTGTGAGACGATGCCCAGTTCTGTTGAAAGATCCATGGTTTCACACCGAAATGCTTGTCTGCTAATGGCTTCAAAGTAACCTCCAGAATACTTTCCCGAAAATATTTCGCATTTACCTTGACGCCAGGCTCGATGAAAAAGATTGGAGAGCACCCATCTGCGGTTACAGCGGCCCAAACCATTACTTGTGGCGGGTGCTGCCTCCTTGTGGCCAATCGATGACTCAAAGTTTCGTAGGAACAGTCGGTCAAAAAAACCCTATCGTTTTGAGAGTTTACGAATTGCGTAATTTGAAAAAATTTCTCGTCGGAAAACACAATGTTCGGGAATTGAGCGTTTTCGGTCAAGCGAAGCAACTCCTTCGCTCTCTCAATTGTGACTTTTAGCTGCTTTAGTGTGAGTTCATGCGCCTTTTAGATCTTGTAAGGCTTGACTTTAAGATCATTTTCCAGTATGCGGCGGATGCTACGGTCAGATATTTTCAGTTCTTACCCCATGTGATTGGCATTTCGTCGGGAGTCGGGGATTTCGCTCAAGTCACTTCTTCACTTTTTGAACCATTACCCGTGATGTTGCAGCCTTTTGAACGTTTCGCGATGCTACCAAAATCATTGTAACGAGTAATGATGCGATAAACTAAAACTTTATTTAAATTAAGGTGCTGGAGCTCACAAGCAATCGCTGGTGGGGATTTTCCAGCAAAATATTATACAATCGCGGGCATCAGCTGCGCGAGCGGTCTGAAGTTGGTTACACTTCGAGTGCCGGACCCGTACAGAGAAGACGAATCGTCAGTATTTATGCAAGAGCCTCTCATTCAATTTGTGGTGCGTAACTTGGTTGTTCCACAAATGGGCGACTCTAGAGTTGTATACCACTCCAAATGGCAGATAGTTTTTTTCTCACAAACCCTCTGCTGGCTGAAATACATCCGAGTGTTTAGTTTGAAATATTATTAAATTAGGCTAAAAAAACTGTGTGATATTTAATGCGCAGTGAGGACTGTATCTTGGACTCTATATGTTCCGCTATATGTTGGATTCTCAACTCAACTATATATATATATATAATTGGCGCGTACACCCTTTTTGGGTGTTTGACCGAATGGGTTTTTCGATAATTTTGGTTGTGCGACAATTTTTAATTTCGACTCCATTATGAGCGAAGAGTTGCAGGTCGCTGAGAATTGTGCAGTGGTGGCGTCACTGATCCATTAAACTTTTTTTCAAAAGTGGTACTGAAGACATCGACTTCTTTCCGGCTTAAATTGTGGGCATGGGTTGGTAAAAGTTTTTGGTTTCAATAAAATATTACTATGCCCCATGGCACATCAACCAATTGGTGTTTGCGTGCATTGGCTTTCGTTTACGGTTCCCGTTTAGCAATTTGGCTCAAATCGACGTATTTTTTCTTGTGCCTTGTCACCTTGGAAAACCAAAAAAAATTAAGACACCTAAGCTGAATATTTGTCATGCCTCAATGAGATGGATCTAAAAGCCATTGTCAAGGTCTCAAGGGTTAAGGTCTAAATGGTTGGGCTGGATGCGAAGCGAGCCGAGGCGGCTAAATGAATGAAGTCGACGAAAAACTCGTATTTAAATGAATTGGAATACTTTATTAAAATAAGTATGTGAACTATAAACGTAACACATACATAAATATGCACATAAGTATGATACATATATCCGTACATATAAGGAGAAAAAATGAATCTCTTCATCATTCTACGCTAACACAATTTTTGATGTGTTCAGAATTTCAAAATTGTATTGCCTCTTAAAAAGCTTACGAAATGTCTGCTTTGAGTTTTCATCTTATGTTTGTATGTATGCTTTTAGGATTATGGCACACTATCCTGCTGGGCGTCTAATGAAGTTGGTACACAAAATCAACCTTGCCTTTTCCAAGTCGTGCTGGCTGGTAAGTAAACAAGTCTATATATGTACATGTAAAGTCGTATGCACATATAAAGGGTATCTCATTAAGATTACTTTTTACACAGTTTGTAATGTGCTTAAATGTTAAAAATTTTTTTTATTGGATGCGCAACTAAGTTCTCGCTGTTTGTCAATAGATGCCGCCAGCAGTGTGTGCTAGTCGATTCTAACATAACCTAAACGTTATAAACCAAGCTTAGACATATGGTAAACCAACTGTTTCGACACATTAGTGATTCTGTTTTGGTGTCATATACTTTTGGTTTTGTGAAAATGTCTGATTTTGTGCCGAATAATCGTCATCTGCGGGAAGTGTTGAGTTTCCTCTTTCATTCGGAAAAAACGGTGGCTGAAGCGCAGCGAGAGCTACAAAAAGTTTATGGAGATGCTGCTTTTAGTGAAACAACGTGCCGAGATTCGTTTCATGGCTTCAAAGACGGTGATTTTAATGTTGACGACCGTCCGCCTGAAGGAAGGCCAAAAACCTTCGAATACGCTGAATTGGAGGCATTGCTCAATGAGGATCCGCGTCAAATGCAAGAAGAGCTTGCTTCAGTATTAGGAGTTACACGCCAATCCATTTCCAAGCGATTGCATGCTTTGATAATGATTTAGAAACAGGGGACTTGGGTTCCTTATGAGTTAAAATCAAGAGATTGTTGGTCGTCGTTTTTTCGCCTGCTCCAGCGGCAAAAAAGGAAGGGTTTTCTTCATCGCATCGTGACGGGTGTTGAAAAATGGATTCATTACAGCAATCCAAAGAAAAGAAAGTCATGGGGACTGCCCGGTCATGCTTCTACGTCGTCGCCTTGGCCGAATATTCACGCTGCGAAGGTTATGCTATGTATTTGGTGGGACCGAGTTGGTGTTATTTATTATGAACTGTTAAAACCAAACGAAACCATCACTGGGGATCGGTATCGACTTCTATTGATGCGATTGAGCCGAGCACTGCCCGAGAAGCGGCCGCAATACGCGGAGAGGTATGAAACAGTGATTCTACAGCATGACAAAGCTCGGCCTCACGTTTCCAAACCCGTTAAAACCTAGCTGGAAACATTGAAATGGGAAATCCTACCCCACTCGCCATATTCTCCAGATATTGCGCCGTCCGATTATCACCTGTTCCGATCGATGGCACATGGTCTAGCTGACCAGCTGTTCCATTCATATGAAGACATCAAAAAATGGCCTAATCCGTGGATAGCCTGAAAAGATGAACCGTTTTCCGCGACGGTATACCATATCTTCCAGGAAGATGGGAAAAAGTAGTAGCCAGCGATGGGCAATACTTTCAATGATTCACTTGTAACCATTTTTTTCAGAATAAAGTTGTATTTTCAACAAAAAAAACAGCGAGAACTTAGTTGCATACCTAATAATAAAGAGTATGTGTGAAGGTTATATATAGATCACAATATCCGATAAATGGTCTCTTCGTAGAGTCGCGAAAAATTAATTTCCGTTTAAGTTTCATTTCTGATAATTAAATTGCTCGCTATACATCACACAGAATTCCGAGCAAAAGAAAGTAGAGGAAATATTAACACTGCTTGTGACCTGCAGTGTAACCCTCTGTACAGATGACTTTACGCTTTATAGTTAGTTACTCGGTATTCTCACAAAACTCACCTCTAAGACTGTCGAGCATCATATCACCACAGCATTTGATCTACGCTATGCTTTCAGCTACTCGGGAAGCTGTATGAGACTCGCAATCGAACTTCCAAGAAGATATGATTTCATTTTTAGTGATATCCAAACTGAAATGGGAGT
Source organism: Anastrepha obliqua (assembly GCF_027943255.1). Lineage (NCBI taxonomy): Eukaryota > Metazoa > Arthropoda > Insecta > Diptera > Tephritidae > Anastrepha > Anastrepha obliqua. The sequence continues at coordinate 46,934,225 of NC_072896.1, read as the reverse complement.
TCGATTCTTGATAAAGATTATTTCTACACTTGTGCTCAGTTTTTCAGGGCTTAGCACAACAGAAAGTGCATGACAAATGGATTTGTAAGGCAAGGTACGACCAAATAGCAAAAACTTCGGTATGCCGTGAACCATTTGCAATCTGATTTTTAAATAATGTTGCTTCAGAAATGTAATTAAATTATGAAACCTAAGTATGGCTTTTCGGGTTTATAAAAACACGCGGTAAAAATGGTAATTTGAGATGGCAGAGTGTATTCAACTACTTTTTTTCTAGTCCCAAAGGGCTTTGTCCTACAAGAAAACATGCAGTAAGGGTAAGCGTGCCTATCCAAAAAAGCTGCAGAAATACGAAAAGAAAAAATATTCTTCAAATCTGCACTATTCTGTGTAAAAATAGGCTACGTTGCCTGGAGTCACCTTTTCTAGCTGACCTAAAGCAGGTAGTGGGATACGCTAATTTTTGACTCAATTGTGAAGCTATTTACAGCGGCAGACTAAACCCGACTTATGGACCTTAATTCTTTTAAAAACAGCTTATAAGGTTGCAAAGGACACTTTCACATGGGATGCCTAAAAAATAACAATTTTCACAAATTTCTTTCACAAGTCAATTTTCGCGACCCGTTCACTATAATTCAGTTTTTATTAATTCTTCTTAAATATGAATACATGTTGTTGTTGTTGTTGTTGAGGTGGTTGAACATTTCTCAGCTGAAATGCTCCTAATTAGTGACCACCACCGTTTTACTACCACTATCTCGTGTGATGATGTTTTTTTTTTTTTGTTTTTTTTTTTTTGTTTCCAAGTCAGATCCATTTAGTGAGGTCCAGGTATAGCAGCAAACCCTTTATCTCGATGAATACATAAGTCGCTGCTCATTTTTTCTCATTCTCATTTTTTGCTCTCTTTCAGCTCTTCCCAATTCCGTTACGAATTGCTCTATCGTAAACCGCACTGATGTGAGCGTCGATATTCAATGCATACCCGGCTATGACGGCGGACTGCCTCAGATTTTTGTTCTCGAGATGTTCTCTGCACGCACAGGACTGACAAGGTAAATAAGAGAAGTATAAATTTGAACATCATGATTAGAAATATTACAGTTTGATAAATCTGATCCACATACGTACGCATATAATGATTAATATCTGTATGTACAAATACGAATGCATGTAGAAGATGCCTCACAAATAAAGAATTACTCCGACTAACAGGCCTGTCACAATGGGCTCGTTGCGGCGAATTTTGCTAACGAATTTGATTGAGAGCAAAATAGATGAACACATGGGCTGAAAAGTTCCGGGCCTAATCCATAGATTGCTCTAGTGGTATTGCATTCACCGCTTTTTCAGTTAGAACTAACCTTAAAAAGGCAGCCGTTAAGATTTCATGATATTCTATTCATTAGTTCGCGAGTTATTGTGCTAAGAGTGACGTTACTTTTGTTATTTACAAAGCAATGGATCAAAAAGAATTTCGTGTTCTAATTTTACACTGCTTCTCGGTGGGAGAAAATACCGTTCAAGCAAAGCAATGGCTTGAAAAGTGTTATAGGGACTCCGCTCCGTCAGAAACAACAATAAAACGATGGTGTGCTGAGTTCAAACGTGGTCCTAGGGACACCGATCACTGGTGACGCACAACGCAATGGGTGTCCAAATGAGGTGGTAACACTAGAAAACATCACAAAAATCTACAAAATCGTTCTGAATAATCGAAAAGTGAAGTTGCGTGAGTTAGCTGACAACGTAAAGGTATCAAAAGAACTTTTTTGGCTTTATATTGCATGAGCATTTAACTATGAGAGAGCTCTGTTCAAAGTGGGTGCCGCATTTGCTCACTGTTGACCAAAAACATGATGGTTGATGGTTGATGGTTATGAGAAGTGGCAAAACTACATACATGAATTGAACTTCGAATTGCTCCCACATCCACCGAATTCGCCAGATTTGGCTCACAGCGACTACTGGCTGTTCGCAGACAAAAAAAATGCTCACCAATAAGAAATTTCGCTCAAATGAAGAGGTTATCGCTGCAACTCAGACTTATTTTGAGGCAAAAGATAAATCGTTGTACAAAAGTTGTATTGAAATATGAGAGCGGCGCTAGAATGATTGCGTTATGCTTAATGGAAATTATGGCTGTACAACTAATTAATTTCGTATTCCATCCCAAAAACACTTCTCATCTTTTGCGCCGAGAAAGTCATTAAGCCATTTTTTAATACCTTCAACATTGGTGAAACGTATTCTAGAAAGGTGATTCTGCATCGACCGAAACAAGTGGTAATCAGAAGGAGCTATGTCTGGGCTATAAGGCGGGTGAGGTAGAATTTCCCATCCGACATTTTACAAATCATTTTTGACCGGTACTGCAACATGTGGCCGAGCATTGTCATGATGGAAAATCAATTTCTCGTGTCTGGTCGCCCATTCTGGCCGTTTTCCGGGTAATTTCTTGCTTCAAACCTATCAATTGTTGCCTGTATAGCTCTCCCGTGATCATCTGACCCGATTTTAACAGCTCATAGTACAGCACAGCCTTCTGATCCCACCAAATACAGAGCATTACCTTCAAACCATGAATATTCGGCTTTGGTGTCGATTTGGCTGGTTGGCCTGGCTTCACATATGATCTTTTACGCTTTGGGTTATCGTCATGAATCCACTTTTCATCGCCAGTGACAATACGATGCAAAAACGATTTCTTTTCGTGGCGATTAAGCAGCATTTCAGACATGCAAAATCGTCTCTCAACGTCTCTCGGCTGCAATTCATGTGGCACCCAATTTCCTTGTTTGTGAATGTATCCGGCTGCTTTTAAACGTTTAGAAATGGCTTGTTGAGTGACTTCCAATGTTTTTCCAAGTTCTTCTTGAGTTTGACATGGATCTTGATCGAGTAATGCCTCCAATTCTTCGACTTCAAACTTTTTTGATGGACCTGATAGATTTTTGTCTTCTATGTCAAAATCACCACTTTTAAATCGTGCAAACTACCTCTGCTACATACTCTAACCTTTGGAGCATATTCAGGATAAGCTTCTGAGAGTAAACGATGTGCTTCTGTTGCACTTTTCTTTAAATTGAAGAACAAAAGCAAACCTCCCCGCAAATGCTGTTTTGTTGGAACGTAATTTGACATTTTAACTGTAATAAAAAAAATTTGTGTGTTTACTAATATTTGCTGTGATATATCAAATTTACTTGATTTTCTGGCGTGCTTTAACATATAATATATTAGAATAGCTGTCACTTTCAAAATATTGACTACATAAATACACAGTATGTTCAATAAATAACAGAAGTTTGTATTTAAATCATGGAACACGTAGAGCTATCTATTAAACTCTGATCATATTGAAAAGGTACAAGCGTCAACTTTCAACCGCAGCCAACTTCATGTAAATCGTTTGACAGGTTCAAAAATTACGCGCCTTTTATTGACAGTATGTTTCGTGCTTGTGTCGTAAAAATACAATGGAGCAAAGAGCAAATATTAAATTCTGTGTTAAACTTGGAAAAACAATTAGTGAGACGTACGAATTGATGCAAAATGTTTATGGTGATGATTGTTTAGCTCGTTCAAATGTATGTATATAATTGGTTTAAACGATTTAAAAATGGTCGTGAAGATTTGAATGATGATGAAAGACCTGGTCGTCCAGAAGCAAGTAATCGTGCTGAATTGGTGGAAAAAGTCCGCGAAATTATTGCTGTTGACGGAAATTTCACTGTAAGAATGTTGGTTGAAGAATTAAATTCATCTACTGGTACTATTTGGAAAATTTAAACTGACGATTTGGGTAAAAGAAAGGTTTGTGCACGCTTTGTTCCACACCAATTAAATGAAGATAAAAAAATCGCTCGTGTAGAGCATTGTAAAGACATCATTTCAACAGCTGAAAACGATCCAGATTTTCTTGATTCGATCATAACTGGTGACGAAACATGGTGCTTCAAATATAACCCTGAAACTAAGCGTCAATCTGCAGAATAGAAGACGAAAGGGGAGCCAAAAGCAAAGAAATTGCGTTTTCAGAAGTCAAGAATCAAAACAATGTTGATCACGTTCTACGATTCCACACAAGGAATTTGTTGCAGAAGGTTAAACTATTAATGGAGAATACTATTTACAAGTTTTACATCGTTTGTGGTCAAGAATTTTTTGTGTAAAACCTGAATATCCAGAGGGGAAACAGCTGTTTTTATTGCATGACTAGCAAACCCGGCCCCCTTCGCTGGGCACACTAAAATAGAATAGATATGGTTTAGAACAGAAAATATATGGTTTTCATATTATTTATTTCTTTATTCTTTATTCAAGCGCTTTAGCATAAACAATATTTTTTGTTTTTCTATTTGTTTTTGAGTAAATATAAAATATAAATTGAAAATCAGGAAAAAAGAAGATTGTTTTTAAATTTCAAATCAACGCATATGAATAAACAATCGTCTTTTTTCCTGATCATCCGTGAATTTTTCGTTTCAATTTATATGTTTTATTAAGCATTGGAGCTTTTTTAACCATTATCCATTTATATTTTTCAAAAAAAAAAAAAAACGAAACAAATTTGTTTTTCCACGAACACATAATTTCATTTGAAAATTCGGATTTCACATTAAATTCTCAAATTTCGTAAGAAATTATTCACTGTTCCAAAATCCACTCCAAAACAATTCACAAAAAAATTCACAAAAAATGTTTACACTTTGCACTTACGTCTTCTCCTTATGGCGTCCAAATCAGAAAGAAATATTGACACATTGTAACTCACACTGTCAATTTGACAGTTCAGTTCCGCCCCAAGCGTTAAAAAAGTAAGCGACATTACGGCTGGCTCAAAAGAACGCTGTACCCGTTGCCACTGCTCCGAATTACAACAAAACTTTACGAAACCCATTTTCAATACTTACTTAACAATGTGCATAAGTTTGGTTTGGTCAATGTGTGTAAGTTTGGTTTAATTCGGTGCAGACACGGCCGGTTAGCGAACACACACAAAAAGTTGACTTTTTTTATATATAAGATTTTTTTCAGTTTGTGTCCGAAAAATCCAAATATCTTACGGAACCCTATTTTTTTCCAAAATAAAATGTAATCCATGTTACTCTTGGATAATGTAGTTTTCGAATGGTGAAAGAATTTTTAAAATCGGTCCAGTAGTTTTTGAGCCTATTACAAACAAACAAACAAACAAACAAAGTTTTCCTCTTTATAATATTAGTATAGATAATGCACCACCTCACAAAACCAAAAATGCTCGTGAATTTTTGATGCAAAAACATATTTGTGTCATCGACCACCCTCCGTATTCTCCTGATCTATCACCATGCGCCTATTTTCTGTTCCCTAAATTGAAAACTGTCATGAAAGGTGCGTTTTATGATGATATTCCAGCCATTCAAGCAGCCGTGACACAGGTGTTAAAGAACATTGCCTTAGATGACATAAAAAAGTCCATGCAGAAATTGGTTGATCGTTCTGAACGTTGTATCTAGTTAAATGGAGACTATTTTGAATAAAAAATAACTTTCAAACACAGTTCGATACGTGTTTTATTCCACATCTGAAAAGTTATGTTATTTATTGAACATACTGTGTAGATATGAGGTTAGTAACAAATACGAAATTAATTAGTTGTTCACCCATATGTTGACGAATAAAACTAATTTTATACAAAAAAAAACGTGTTTCCTTTGTTAGACACGGGACTTTTCAGTCCATGTGCTATGTGCTCTTAGCTCTGTGTATTCCCGTTGTAATAAACTTCTCACACTTTGAAAAATTTGAGGCTCGAAATTGTCTTCCGACTCCCCTTTACTTGGCTAATATATTATATTACGAAAGAAATTTACTACTCTCACAGTAATCATTTTGGCAAAGTATTTTCAAAAGTGGCAAATTGGCATATTTTCAGTATTTTATTTATTTTTTATTCTAATCAAACAAACAAATTTTTAACTTACCTAATTTGATCTCGTACATTTTTGATTCTGTTTACAAAAGCCTTTTGTTGTGCCATGTTTCTTGTTGAAAATGCTGAGGCCAAAGCAGATTATCTGTGTATTCTGTCGGCCGCCGTACCCAAGTGAGCTTGTGCGTGACTGCTATTTAGTTCGGGTCTGGTTGCGAAGCCTACTGTGGTCAGGCAACATGAAATTGTATAACAAAGTACTTAAAATAGCAGTTGCCTCTTGGCATACAATTGAATACCTTTAAGTGCATTTTGGCCTTGAAAAGCTTTTCTGCCATTCGAAATCAGCATAAAATTGTAGGCTTCTCTATGTGCAAATATCAGGGCGGCGCAAAATAGGTGCATGCCACAAATTGAAGGCAAAGCTGGGCCAAATTCCCTATGGAGGAAGCTTCAACAATTATATACAAACTTTTACATATGTGAGTATATTGTCGTAAAAATTCCTAAACCAATAGGATATGAAGAAAATAAAGTTATAAAAATTTACGAGCTTTAGATAGACCCATATGCAAGTATGCATGTGTGTACATACATATGTACAGATGTATTATAGCGATAGGTCTCAATACTAGAGCTATTTGCTATGGCGTAAGTATAAAATATGAGCGTTAGAACGTGCCAAATCTGTATCTATGGGACATTACATGTTGAGGTTTTTATATTATTGGAAATATTTTTGTATTTTTAGAATTTTTCAATAAGTTGCTCCTGCATGCATATAGATAGTACATACAAATGTACGTATTTTGTATATATATTTTGTGTGCCTTTAGACTTTCGATTTGGAAAACAAGCTTTCTATGATATGTAAAATTCTGCGATAGGAATTTGCAAATTGAGATACTAAGAGAAATTTGGTGCCCGTTGAATATTTTCGCTTCTATACACATATATTTATACGCATACATACTCGTACATGTGTATGCTATTGAGGAATGAGAATAGCAGACATTGTTTGCTTGCTTGCTGATTTATTCTGGTTGATGGGACATGCATTCATTTCGTCTAAAATTGCTTTCGTCCCACTACAGTGCGTAAAGTGAGCTAATGCACGCAAAATTTATCAACTCGTGCGGACATTCTTTAAATGTACTTCACGGTGTTATTGCACCAGATTAAATTCAGATTCTCGAACGATGAAATTCCCAATTGGACTAGTTTGAAGATGGATGATCCCCAGTCGTAATACTCGAAGTTTGATAACACAGCAAAAAGAAATCGAGTATTTCTGCGTAAAAATGTTTGCGCAAATGGTTTAAAACTGTTTTATGCTCGATCTTTAGCTTCTGAGTGATGCTACGACTACTACTACCGTTGAACTTCAGTTATTTCTGTGATTCTATCGCAATTTTCTTTAACATCAAAAACACTTGGGGGAACAACTAGAAGTAAAGGTTTTCAAGTTTACTCAAGAAAGCCAACAAGCAGCGTGGAGTAGCATACTTTTTTTAAAAAAGAAAGTAATCCGAAATAAAGCCACTTATAACAAGGAAGAGATTGATGAACCCTTATTGATGAATCCACTGAGGTGAGGTGTGCCTCACGAAGTGCGCGATATACATTTTGATTTGAACTCCCGTTTTCATAATAAGGCTGAATAACTTTAACGCGTTGTTGGATTGTGTATCTTTCCATGGTTTAAATTGAGTTAGTCTGAAATTGAAAAATGTCAAATGAAATGCAGAAAAAACTTGACGTTTAGGTGTGGTTCACATTCAACATCCGCCCTTGAAATTTAACCACCCTTTATAATTGTCGCTGACACCCTTTATTGTGGATTTGGCTGAGCCTATCCTCCAATTTGTGGTATGCGTCTTAATATTTTTCGACAAATAAAGGGACCTACAATTTTACGTCACCTCTGAACGTCAAATGGGTTTGATGAGCGGTTTGCCATTGCCTGCCTATGGTGCGACCGCTGTTAAAAAACTCTTTATCAATCATTTGGTGTTTCATGCTCGGAGATTCGAACCGAGGCACTTCCGAATGATAGTGATGCATCCATTCGGCTATGACGGCCGCCATTATGCCAAGATTCAATAGATTATCATAGGCTTTATGACCTACGTTGTATAGATGCCGGGTGGATTAGTCTCATGACTTAGAAAAAGTTTTTTCTAGTATGGCAAACGTCCGATTGTATTTCTGACATGAAAAGGTTCTCGGTTTTAGCAAAATGTTTAGTTTGTTTGTGAGGGGCATAAATAAGTCAACTGTTTTGAATGTTTAGCGATTTTCTGATATCGACTTTTGGCTCTCCTAGGCTCTTCCATTGGGATGATTGGGCCTTGGTTTCGATGTCATGACCATATACCCATGAATCCGGCACCAGTTATCACTCTTATAGCCTTATTTTTTGAACAGACCTCGTATATACCTATCAAAGCCGTCTTCGAATTTTTCATTACTTCCATTAGGCTGTTTAAACGCATTCGCAGTAGTGGTTTTTTGAATCGATCAGAGAAAAAAAAAATCGTAGGGATCCATATTAGATGAATTCAATGGCTGTTGTATGCTATACGTCTTATTTTTGGTCAAAAATTCACGGATAATGATGGTACTGTGCCACGGTGCATTATCATAGTACAAAATCCACGAATTTTTTTTCCACAAATCCTTTAGTTTTTGGCAAATTTCTTCACGTAAACGTCTCATAACACCCAAATAATAGTCCTTAGCGTTGAGCGCTAAGGTAGAAGTAGTTCGAAGCGCTCCACTGATTCAAATTAGTGCAGACCTTTGAATTCTCTACAGCTTCTTCACTGATGTCATCCTCTTCAGTGAGTTGCACCAGACGATGACTCCATATAACAAAATTGGATTTAAAATGGTATTATAGAGCCAAAATACAACTCTAGGCGAGAGGCCTCATCTTTTGCCAATAGCGCTCTTGCGTCCATACCAGCCGATTGTTGCCTTTCTTACATCTCCTCAATGCAAGGATTCCACGTTAGCTTGCTGTCAAGGATTAGATCTAGGTATTTCACCTTGTCAGCTAGCACCAACAGAGGACTTGAGCTCTGGGTCTTCTATATTTCCTCGTGAATACGAGGATTCACCGACTTGAATGTCTTGAGGAGAATCACCGACAGGCCGCTATCCGCTGCCCAACTAACAACTACGTTCATATATATCTCTCTCGAATCGTACAGAGTATCTACAAACTATCCACTAACCATTAGTGCCACGTCATTTGCAGGTCCTCCAGCAAGTCATTGACAACGATAACCAGCAGAAATGGTGAGAGAACATCGTCCTGCGGAGTGCTCCTATACACTTGCCTCTACTATGTTATAGATGTGACAATCCAACAAAAAAAAAAAAATGCAGAACTGAAATCTGTTGACTTAGTGTCACCTGGTCATTGTTCAGGGAAGTTTTTGATCAAGTTAGTTTAGGGTGCGTTTTATATTCCACGCTGTCATTGCTTGGTCTGTTGGCGTTTGAGAGTCGTAGGGAGTGATAAATAATAAATAAAATACTAAGTAATCAAATTATTACTTAAATAATTGTTCAGTTGATAATAGGGGACAAAATTCAGAATTTTTGTTTCTGTCAATCCATGCAATTTGCTTCAAGAAGATCTCCCGAGTAAGGACTACTCTTTTCAAGAGTTCCCCGATCCACAAGTTTCAATTCATTATCAAGATATGTTTATGCGCACCCTACTCGTTGCTGCTCACCAACTCATACAGAAGTTCAGTTAACAGTCGCTACAATCCTCGGTTCTCCCACGCTCTGTAAAGTAACATTATCAATTCATAAAGATGAACCCCTATATAATAGATTCCAGATTAGATTTAAAAAGAGAAAAAATAAATATTCCTCAACGTAAAAATTCCTTACTACAAAGCCAAGCATAGACTTAGACTTGGCAATCATATAAATATAACCCCCAAGCCATTCTTTTCACACATTTTTGTGAGGGTGGTAGTGCCCAACCTGTAATCGAAATCTATCTCAACTTTGTGCCTACTAAAGGCCAATTGCTGGTATTAACCAGCATTAAGGGATAAGGAATTATCATCGCGCCAAGCTTCCAATTTTGTTAAGTCCTGAGACAACGTGATTTCAAAACACGGATGGAATATCATTAACAAAAAGTAAAAACAATAACGGCCCAAGAGGGTTGGTTACCTTCAGGTACACCTAAGGTAGCTTTAATGACATCAAATTTTATATAGCAAAAATTTTATATAAGAACAGATTATAGTCGTGTAGGAAGTTATTAAAACTGCGCTAACCTCTCATAGACGCTGCGCGCATGAATGGGTGACTATTTAAGCAAATGGTATTAAAAAAGTTCACTTTCGATTCACGACCAGAGCCGGTCATTCGAATGACTTCATGTCCCAAGCAATTAAAGAAAAAATATCCAACTAGAACATGAAACGCGCCTTGTATAAAGTTATAATCCTTAGGTATAAGAAAAAAAAAAACTAAAAACCGAAACCCAAAAGGCAGTTCATGCATTCTAAAGTTCGTGGCTCTCCTAACCTTTTGGTAACATCATCGCCTCCCCCCATGCAACAAAATCATGCTGTAATAAAATAATATTGAAGTTTTCTTTTACATGGGTGCGTAGGCGAATAGGTATTTTTTACTTTGGCTTGAGTCAAAGTTTTTCTTCATTTTTAGTGTGTGTGTGTGTGTATGTGTTTTTTTACAAAAGAGCTCCAGTATTTGAGCCTATTCAATGCGATACATTTGAATTACTACTCATTCGTTTGTATGAATATTTTCAGCCTGTGTGATGCCAAAATACAATAATCAAATTCAAATTGAGGTCATGATTGAAAAGACATTAAGGGAAGCAGGGTTGACTGGTTGCTTCGCCAAATGGTTGGTTCGAAGAGTCAACGTTTGTTTGGTTACTTGTGCATTTAAGCTGGATGTGTGTGTTCAGCCAGTTGTTGTATTGCACAGATCCTACAGGTTTATACTTCCTAAATGCAAATGTAGGCAGAAATTTTATGTGCGCGTGCACTCGGCAACTTTTTGTCCTGTTTCATAAGAGCGTAGCTTTACGTTCATTTGTAGGATTTCACTTAAATAGGCAAACGCCTACACATAAGCTCACCAGTATTATGTCGTAACACATGTAGATAATGATGTATGTGCAATTGTGGTGTCGATTTTCTATTAATCTGAAATATAACGATGAAGCCTTGTGGAATATACCATAGTTGCCATGCTTCGCTTTTTTTGTTATTGATGTCAATGAAATACGAGTTAGGAAAAATTATTTCCGTGTTAGTAGTGAACAGTAGTTGTAAAGAAGGAATGATAAAACAGGCTTACATATCATCCATTAAAATCGGTCGCTGAGTCAGAAAATTTCATATTGCGGCTTTCGAGGTACTAAATTCACTATCTTCAATTTTATTCAATTTTTAATTTAAATTAAGAGTTTTGAAGACATAAACACATTTATTTATATACATTTATGATAAATCATTTTAGGGCTTGAGAATTTAAAATAGTAATACCAAACAGAAATATTGTTGGAGGTAACGTTTTTGTATTATTATAATCTGGCAGATGAAAATGATATCCGGTATATGTCCGCCACGACTATGAGTTACATGGCCCATTCGATCAGTCCAACTTTTGACTACTTTTTACAAGAAATCTGGCAGTATGGAGTCAATGGTGGCTTGGATATTGCAATAAATCGACTATTAAAAGCGCGGTATGCCAAGTTGCACCGTCTTGTCGGAACCAACTTGCGCCAATGTTTAGTCATTCGTCGTTTCGGCAGCTCTTTCCTCATGTCGAAGGAAATAAGGGCCGATAATGCCACCAGTGTTGGCGGATTTATTATCTTTTTTTCTCGAATAGTTTTATTAAATTTTCTAAGTAAATTTCCACAATTTGTAAGCGCCTTACTGAACAGAAATATCCACACAGTTTGGCACTCTGTCAAACCATAGTTATAGATTATCGATAGTTTTCATGATTATCGATAGTTTTAGAAAAACACCCGATATGTGGAATGCGGCCAAAGAATCTTCAATTCCGAATAGATGTATTTGCATCTCATCAATTCTGTAAAGACAAAATTGGAGCTCTTGGAAATCGGAAAGTGCGCATATGCTTGGTAAAAGATTAATTTTGTATTCGCTAATATTTTTATTAGCTTCTAGTTACAAGATAAGATAACATGCAATTTTGTTAAAATCAATCTAAATAACGTTGCGAGGGGTATAAAAGGCCTCAGCGTTGTTTGAGAGTAATTTCGCATGTTTACAGGCTGCTAGAACCATTAATTTTTGTTTTTGTTGTTTGTTTGAGAATAGTAATGATATACCAGATTTCTTCACAAAGTGTGATCAAATAATAACTAATTTGGGAAACATTTAGCAAAGTATGTTTGTCACGGTTAGAAAACGGGTTAATTTAAGCCAGAAGTGAGCTTAGCAGGCTGAGAGAGGCTGCAGATGGATAAAACTGATGTTAACTGTTATGTCCGACCGACTGTCGCAGTTCCTCCTGCCACTAAGCAGAGGGGACTGTAGGAGGCTGGGTAGAATGATGACGGACCACTTTCTATGGGCAAAGCACATGGAAAAGGTGGGCATCTTAGACAGTGCACTTTGCACAGCATCTGGAGAGAAGAATGAGACGGCGGACCACTTTCTGTGCATCTGGCCCGCCTTCGCTCGAATCAGGCTTGAGGTCTTTGGCGTTGATATGATAAGAAGCGACCACCTTGGCTCCTTGACACCACCAGATCTACTAAGATTTCTTCGTAGTTCGGGTAGGTTTAAAGAAAATTAAAAAGGGAATCCGAGTGCAGTACAATGGATTTAATTGTGTCTGGGTCTGCTGCACTTGTTAGTCTATTCCGACAAAAAAAACGCTTCTTAAACAATTGAATTTAGCGTTAAAACGTTTTTAAATATACGAAATTACCCTGGAATTATAAGAATAATTATAGGTAAATGTTTAAATGAAACAGTTTTCCGCAAACGTTGACTAAATTATTCCATCAAGGAAATATTGTTTTGAATAAATCTATGCCACCACTGCTCGATTATGCTAACAAGAAACTTTCTATACCACCAAAAAATAAAAAGAATAAATAATTGGTGCGAACACTTCCGTTAGGTGTTTGGCCGGGTTTGACAAAAATACACTCGAAGGTTTGCCATTGCCTGCCGCTATTAGAAAGAACTTTTTCTATAAGTTTGCTATTCGAGAGCGCGTAGTCTCGAACCTCCGTGCATGGAAGCAAAATTATATAAGCAGTTTTTTCTAATAGCGCCCCAACCATTTCGGTTACGGCTGCGGTATATATCACCCAAATACACGGGCACAGCGACTTGAAATTTCATATAGAAAAATCTAGAATAAATTGAATGGAATAAAAATTTGGAGTTAGAGGAAAAAAAATCGGGGGAAAGGAGTTAAGTCAATCTAAATCTCTCGATGCCACATCTAACTGAATTATTTTGCACGTGGCACCCAAGCGAGGGATCATCACATTAAAGTTGATACATATGATTGGCTCTAGGCTGTAATCTGTAACTGAAAGTCTTCAGTATATTAGATGCTGTACAAATATCATATATTATAAGGCATTCACATATCTGCAAAGATATTTAGTGAACTGTGAAGCGAATGAGACTGTAAGATATAATTGATTTCTTATACAAATCCTTTTGAATAAAAGCTACTAATTTCGCTAAAATATCTCTCCTTACTGCAATTTAAAAAAATGTTGGAAGTACGATACCGAAGATACAATTTCGGTTGAAATTTAGGGTAGTTGGGTAGCAGGGACATCTCCCTATCTGTAGGTATCTTAACAGGAGACTCTCTTATGATTGGGTCATGCGTTTTGAAAGGAGTTACAATATTTTGAATTATATAGCAACCGAAAATTGGTATAAATTGAGCAAAACGAACGGCACCTTTATTCTTTGGAGTAGATAAATATAATAGTTTTGAGCTAAGCTCCTGCTGGATATTTGTTCGGACTATTTTATTTACTTTGCAGTGTTCTTTCTTTCTTTCGTTGTATTCACGATTCTCACACATTGCACAATTGCTATTAGTACCTGGTATGTAAAAGGACACTAACAAGCAATTTTCAACTGATAATTTAACTTGTTTTGAAAAGCATTATAAAATATAACCGCTATTGGCTCTACATAAGGTATGCTTCCGGTGTGCATTTTAAACGTCTTCGAGAAGAATTCAGTCGAAGTAAGCTGGGTGCTGCATCGTTGGACAAGACATTTTAAGGTTTAAAAATACTCCCAGCGACATCTATGCATACCTGGTATGTAAGGGTTGCTGAGTTACATCAGACTTAGAAAACCGATTTTCCGATACATTCTGAAAAATATTTGGCACTTAAGGCCAGAATATGGCTATTGACTCCTTCTGATGATATTCAGTTAGTCACTACGCTGTGTCTTTTTGCTCAGAGTTCCTACAAAGTCGGTATGAGAATAAACCACCACCCGTGCCATGACAGCAACATTTTGTGGCATTTAGAAGCTGTCAACCATCTCACACACTTACATCATTCTCTTACTAAAATTTAAAATGAGTTAATTTTTGTTAGTGGCTTAATTTTTATTTTTAAATTTTACCTTTCCTCATTGAAAAAAATTTAAGAACAGAACTATTGCCAGTAATCTTCAGTGTGCTAAAAAACTTCAACTCAGGGACTTATCGGGAAATTTTTAAAACTTATTTGCTTTTTATTCAACTTTAATATTTTTTTGTGAAAATAAAGCTCGTTCTTCTGAACAAAAACATACAAATTTTAAATTACAAATTTTTCACTTATTGCTCAAAAATAAAAAAAAAGTTCAACAAATTTTCATAAATATTTTCAACTTTATATTAGCGCTTTTAAGTAAATTTCGTGTATGTATTTTTATACAGAGCTCCAGATACAATAGTATCGCTCGAAACTTGTTCTTTGCTTAAGGGGTTAGAATCAGACAGAGGCCCAAAGAAATGATGACTTTCAATCATTTTTTCTTGCTAGTCAATTGATTTATTTTACAAAAATGAAAACATAGTATTAATACATCAGGTTTCGACTTGACTTTAACAAAATTAAAAAAAAAAAAAAAAAAAAACATTAATGATTGTAAAAGTTGTCGCTGTTTGTGTGGCGTCCGTTTCTCCAGAAGTCCCTTGCGGTGATCATCACAAATCCTTCCAGATTCATCTTAAATTAATCAAGAGAAATTAGTTTTATTAATAGATAATTTTGTGCGTGATTTAACAATATGACGACCTTATAAAATATTTTTCAGACTTTCGAGAAAAAAACCGACAATTAATTGTTAAAAAAAATCAAAATTTTTGAGAAAAAAATTCCTAGATCAGGCACGGATTTTTTATGTTTCTCAAAATAATCTTAGTATTGACCGAATTACTCGAAAAAACTTGATATATTCCAGATCATGCATTAAAAATTTCGATCAATGAGCATCGAACGGGAGTGCAAGTATTCGTTGCTCATTTGGCCGGGTTGTGCTGCAAAATATGTTTACGAAATCAAGAGCTCTAGTTTTATAGCTCATTGAATTTTGAGATGGTAAAATTCGAAAGTGAATCGAGTGGATCGAATATCCCGTTGATTACATTTATTTTTGGTTTTACTGGCAGTATTGGGCATTATTTTCTATGTAACGAATGCTCGACACTTTTTTATATGGAAGTAAATATTCAACACCGGTACCAAATGACAATATTCAGCCTAAAAGCTAACTTAATCCAATAAACTATTAACTTTAAATATGACTGAGAGGGAAATTGGGCCTAGCGGTATCGCAATGTGCCTTCGAACTTAAGTGTATTGGCTTACTTATCGCTGTTCACACCCACATATCTACCCTTTTACCTTGACTGAAATAAACACGACGTAATTTTTATTGTCGAAAATATTTCATGTGCATACTACCAATGCATTTTTGCACAAATAATTTAAAGAATGGCTAATCATGGAGGTGTACTTTTATATTTTCCAAGAAGTTTTTTCTAACGAATATTCGCAATTTTCTTGGTTTTAAATATTTTATATTTGTTTTTGAAAGTTGAAATATATTTCTCATAAAATTGCATGCTGAAAAATTCTGTTAAAATTTAAGTATTTTCCGGAATTAACTGAAAACCGATTTAATATTGGTAACTCTATCCACTGCGTATACGCAACTTTTTGTACGTACAAATACAAATGTGCATACATCTATAGGCGCGTGCGTGTGTGTGTTTTTGCAAGCATTGGCACATTTTTATTACTTACCTATTTCCCCATTTCCACCCACAAATTGCTCCCATGCACATAAGCGAATTATTTTTCCTCTTTTCAAAAGGGAATTCTGCTTGTTATTGAAATCATTTGATATTCCATTTATATGTACGAGTATATGGTGCAGTGCGGTGCGGACAGAGCACAGGCACATTCCAATCCGACATGAGAATAAGGTCAAGCAAATATGTATGCATAAGCAGAAAAAATTCTATAGCAGCACAAAAATGGAAATATGGATAAGAGAAAATAGTATAGAAAATATGAAAATTAAATTGGTAAGCAAACCAAAAACAAGAAAACCAAAACAATGTGGTGTGAAATGTCGACCCGAAAACAAACACATAATACGCCATGCACGTGGGTCTCTACAAAGAAACACGAAAAAAGGATTAGGCTTAAATGAAGCTCTTGCATGTGTGCGTAAATGAGCACTACGAAATTTTGGTGGCTTTTATTTCTATGCATTTAATGAAACACATACATGCATATGTACATGTACGCATACGATTGTGCGAAAAAAGGTTTGGCCAATTTAAATGACATTTAATCGAATGACTTTCTAACATTTCAAAAATGTGTCACAACAAAAGTGCAAAATAATCGAAATGCGTTTGAAAAGAATTGAATGGCTGAATAAAGGCACATAACGGTAAGCTGTATAGGTCAAATTCTTGTATGCAAATGGATTACGAGGCTGTTTGTTGCGCCTTGAAATGTGCGCTCCCAACAAGCTTCGATTAGCGTGCTAAGTCAAGTGTAAACGATTTTAGAGCGACGAACTTTACTTATTGACGTTTACATACAAATATATGTATATGTACATGTAAATGTGTAAATGTATATTATATGTTAAACCCAACAGCGTTGTTTCTTTTTTCCAACATTAAGTGTTATACAATACTTATAAATGCGTTTTCTATAACTTTTTTCAGATTCAACTTGACAAACGTTGAAGAGCCACAATTCTCGCTGGAAAATCTCGATACGTTGACGTCCATGATGACACAGGAAAACAACTCATTAAAATTGCGCATTTATGCTTACAACCAAAAAGGCCGTAGTCCCATACAGCTGTTACCGGATTTCATTATTGGTTCGTCAACATATAAAACAGGTGAGTGGTACATACTTGTGCGCTTTATTGAAGCAAACAAATGTTAAAGGGTGTTGCCATTACAAATGTATGTACATCATAGGAGTTACCATGCGTTTGCTGTTCTTATTGTACTCCGCCTCGTTCATCCTCTTGCGGGTTTTTAGTGGTTTACGCTGCCACACATATTCTTTAGCTTAGGTATAATTGATTATCGGTGGGTTGGAGGTGTCCTTTTAGGCGTTGGCGCATTTGTGTTACGTTGTATAGAATTCAAACACAATGAGTTAATGATTTAGTTGGAAAGGGCCTAATATGTAAATATATATTTCCTGTCATTCCTAGGTGGAACACAGAACCTCGATAAGCAATTTAAAGTAAAATTTGTTCAAAAGCGACTTTGAAGCAGCTTTGGTGATGTCTCTATTGAGGTTCTATACAATATGACCAATCCATTCCCATTTCCGACGTCGAATTTCAAGGTGGACAGGCGTTTGTTTTATCCAAAGAGACAGTTTAGGAAAAAAATTGGCGCACAGACACGTTCCAGGTTTCGCACCCGTATAAAATAATTCATACCTAACACTGCACGGCCTTCCAATATTTGACTACGTATATCAGCTGCCGAACCGCCGTCTTTATTTATGACATTCCCGAGATATCGAAATTTGTCTACTTTTTCGATGCTTGTAAAGGTTGGGCTCCTGCGGTATTGATGCACATCATCTTCGTTTTACATATGCTAATTTTTAGACCTGATCTAATATATTTATGTTAGGTTAATAACACAATGGTCTAGCGGCCTCGGTAGTCTAGCGTAAGTGCACAAACCTTGTGGGCTCGAATCCCACGTAAGCACGATCCTCGCACTTTTCCAAATTTACCTACTTTCCCTGTTTCTAAAAAACAAAAAAAAAAAAATCATTCCTCAACCCCAGAAACGTATCCCTTCCATCCTTACTCCCGCACAACAGTCAGCGCATTATTTGCATTGTGACTGCTAAAACAAGCAAAATCAGTGGCGCCAGCAAGAGGAAGCGGGCACTCGCCGTAATAACGCAGATACACGAAATTTAACTAAGTCCTCGACCATCTGTGCGATGGCAGAAAAATATGAAACACAGATGGCGCCGCAAGCAGTAGGAAGTCGTTGTTCCTAAGCAACGACAGGTAGGCATTCCCATTACTTAGAACTGGTAGCGGCAGGCTAATCACTAGAGATCGGATTTTTATGCAAATTGAATATTTTATTATGATTAGTTTCTACCTAAGTGCGAACTTCATGAGATGTTAAACAAAAATATGCACTTGCATAAGAATCCGATGTCTACTAATCACATACCCTCTCAGAAATCAAAATAGATTAACGAAACCGACGAAAGTCTGAGTCTTGTCGAGGTCCTATGCTCCCGAGAGAAGTGAACAAGTGGGAAAAAATAACACCATATAACTATGTCGGTGACACTATCTGAGCGTGAAAAGATTCCAACTAAGGAGTAAAGACCTATCCATATAGTAAAACTTCAAAATCGTTTCGCATTCTTAGACCATATATTCGAAAGCCAAATTAGGTTCGTAATTTTTTGCCTGCGTGTTTTTGTAATACTTGAAAAAGAGGCTGATATTCATACCGGAGCGATTTAGGTTAAGTTAGGTTAGGAATACTTGGATGATCTGATTAGATCTCATATAGACCAAAAGTCACCGTAGTGTTACCAGTGTTGTTGGAGCCGTGTTAAACATAGTTTGTTATACATATCTTGGCGAGTTTAAATAAAGTGTTTAAACTTTTGTCAAAAATATCCTTCAGAGATGAAAATTATACCGATCCCAGGCAGTTGTAACGAGTTCTGCTTAGAGCAGGACAGAGGCAAAGAAGATGTTCTAACGTACCCCTCCCTTCTTCGCATAAGTTACACGCGTCGTTCTGGACCAATCCCATTTTGGAGTGAGACATGGAGTGAGACAATATCCCATCAGTACTCCAGCCAATATTTTACATTCATTGCTTGGGAGTAAAATAAAATTTATTGTTTTCGTGCTGCAAGCTCATAGCATTATTTTGGCAATCCTGGTGGAGGTCCAGGCTTCCCATACATACTGAGCTTCCAAAGTTAGTTCCCCGTCTGGTACCGTCTTCAAGAGTGAGGGCTACATATTCAACGTACTCATCCTAATTGAATAATTTTTAGTTTTCCGATGCGATGCAGCTTAGCTATCAAGTAAAAATCATTTCTGCAAGTCAGTAGGTTTTGAGAGAAAATTCCATTAAGTAATTTGATCAGCCTACAACCAATTATGTGTACATGCTTAAATACTAACATCCCAATTAATTTGCTGAAAATGATTTGGACTGGAAAAATCTTCGCAGACCTAGGATTTTAATAGGAGTTGTGAGATCCACTGGCACTTAGGCCAACCGATGGAAATCTTTAATTTCACCTTTACATACGTGCTCCATTGATTGCCTGTTTGTATACTGCAGTTGTCTAGTTCATAAATGCCGCCATTTGAAAATATTATAAATACTGCGATGCTCCACCTTGTACAGCGTTTTTCAATAGGTGCGCTTCAACTTTTTTCCGATAGGGAGGGCGAACGACGCAATATTTTTTATTTTTCGCTTGTCATTTGTAAACTTCATTAGTATACATTTCATCATGGAACGCTACACACTTGAGCAACGATTGCAAATCGTGCAAATTTTTTATGAAAATAATCGTTCTGTTGCTGCTACTTTAAGAGCATTACGGCCATCATCATCATCTTCAGTGATGAAGCTCACTTTTGGCTCAATGGCTTTGTCAACAAGCAAAATATGCGTTACTGGGCAGAAAGCAATCCACACGTGATTCATGAGGCACCGTTGCATCCCGAAAAAATCACTGTTTGGTGCGGTTTACATGCCGGCGGCGTAATTGGCCCATATTTTTTCGTTGTCGAGAACGATCGCCACGTTACTGTGAATGGAAATCGATACCGCGACATGATAAACGATTATTTTTGGGCGCAATTGAATGGTATAGACTTAGACGACATGTGGTTTCAACAGGACGGGGCCACAAGCCACACAGCACACGCTACAATTGATTTGTTGAAGAGTAAGTTCGATGAGCGCATTATTTCCAGAAATGGACCGGTCGAATGGCCGCCGCGCTCGTGTGATTTGACGCCTCTAGACTATTTTCTTTGGGGTTATGTGAAGTCATTAAAAATGCTTTCGCATCATATAGTAACCGTCGCTACTACGTGTTTGTTGATTCCCACTTTTTTAGATCGGGTATTAGTCTCACTGTCCATCTAGCGTACCGTTCATAATTCCATCTTGCCTGCCAAAGAGTGAGCGTTTGGATTCTAATATCGAAGAAGCGAGCTACTGGGATTCCTGTGATTTTTGCCTCCCATCTCCGTTTGCACTCTTGTGCTAGAATATCTATAGGGATGGTTCCGCTGATAACTAGCACCGCTGCTTCAGATACTGTTCTGTATGACGAAGCCACTCTGAGAGCGCAGGTGCGTTGCACAGATTGCAGAGTTTTCCGCCGGCGTTGCACTCTTAGCGTATCTGCCCATTTTTCGCATCCGTATAAGATAATCGAGTTCGTCATGTCCATTAAAAGTTTTCACTTATTCTGCGTTGGACCTCCAAGGCTTGCCATGAGCTTACTTAACATGCCGCTTACTTTGGCAGCTCTTGTGGCAGCATGATTTATGTGCGCCCAGTAAGTTAATCTTGTGACTAATTGCACTCCTAGGTACTTGACCACTATTTTTGTCGATAAAGTGGCATCAAGTACTTGTATGTTTATTTCTAATGGGATACGACTGTTCGTGAGAAGGACTATCTCTGTTTTTTCTGTGGCCATCTTTAATCTATGGTCTGAACTCGGATCATCACCTGATTTACCTTCCTTTTTGGCTTCGTTAGTGTTTAGAGCGATTATTACAGCTGCGATGTCGTCTGCGTATCCCACTAAGTGCACATCCTCAGGCACCTCAATTCGAAGGATTCCATCGTAGCTTATATTCCAGGTCCGAGTATTGATCCTTGGGCCGCACCTGCTGTTATTTGTTAAGTCTTACATCCTTCTGGCGTATTGTATAAGAGCACGCGATTACTTAGATGGCCACAAATAATCTTCAATAGATTATTCGGGATCTTGAATTTTACCTTTAGAGCTTCAGTTACTTCTTCCCAACTTAGACTGTTGAAAGCATTTCTTAAATCTAGAGTGGCTAGTAATACTTAGCGTTTGGAGTATCGATTACCTGTCTGGACATGTTCTACGCTAGCTATTACATCTTGGATGGCCCCTAAGGTAGATCTGCCACTGCTAAAACCATGCTGCTTGTCAGACAGGCCGCCACTGTTCTCTACGGCTTCCTAAGCCTACGCTTTATCAATTTCTCAAATAGGTTTTCTGCGCTATCATACAATGTATGTAACCCCTTAAGTTCATTAGAGGAACCTATTAGTTGTATGATACCTCCGAACAGCTTTTAAATTTTAGAAACACACTCGGAGGTTTGCCATTACCTGCCAAGCAGCGATCACTATTAGGAAAAAACTGTTTGTATCATTTGCCAGTTTACGCTCTCTACATTCATTACATTCGCCGAATAATTGAATTTTCTTTCCAAGAAAAATTTTACCTCAAAGGCTCTGATGGTTTTAATTACAATATTAGCGTGAGTCTTAGGCTCACAAAGCCGCAACAGCCGCAGCAACCGCAGTTTTGTAGGTGGCCTTTTCGAACATTGCCCGTTAGGTATTCGTGCGGTGAGACTTCGTATAGCTTTCAGTACTTTCTGCAGAAGCTATCAGGAGGATGAGGTAGAATCAACTCAGCACCTTCTCCTCAGTTGTCCTATTGTACCTGCGGGTATAGCAGGTAAGAAATTAAATTAACGAGGAAATGAGAAGCTGAGTTGAGAATCTAAAGTTTCAGGCCCAAATGAAGTGTTTCTTGGGTAACTAAAAGGTGTTTTTTGCGCGGTGTAATATGTAAATGTATATGTATGCATGTGTTTCTGAAAACATATGACAAACTTTAAAAACAATATTCATATTGTTTTCTTTCTTTCTTTTTTTACTTTCATATATTTTCCTACTCGCGCGGCTGTTTTTGAAATCAACAACGTAAATGCATAAATGCATAATAATATCATCGGGATTTACTGGAATTCCTGTGAAATGTACGTGCTCGGCGCATTAATGACGGCGCAACGGGCGCACTTATGAATTATTATCTGTTGACAAAAAACGGAAAACACAAAAATTGAAATGAAATAAAAATTGAAATGAAAAAACACATAAAATATAATGTGTATACGAATGCCCTGAAATATAAAAACCAAATATTAAAAATATATTTACATCAAAATACATGAACAATGGAAAAACTGTTTAAATATTAAACCAATAACAATGCAATAATGCAAAACAATTCACAATTACAAAACCACCATTTACTCCAACTGTCTATTTTGCAATTCAATATCATACCTTTGGGGCATAAAAATTCCATACAAATAAATTTGAATTGAAAAAAATATATAAATCCAACAATAAACAAAAACTATCACCACCGCAAATAACAACAAATCACAATAAACATGGACCTCCGACCGGACAAATGTGAAATCTCCAACTGTCAACGCATTGCCGCCCACGCTTGGGCCACAGCAGATGAAGTATCCATTTCGCTCTCGCCGGTGCTGGTTGGCAGCGGTCTTACCGTTGTCATCATTAGTTTGGCCATCATTGTGCGCATATTCATAGTAATATTTTTGCATAACTTGCGACGCAATCAGCAGCATGGAAGTAAACCGATAGCGACCGGTGTGGTGGCGCAGTCAGGCGATGTGCTGAAGGTGAGTGGGAAAGATGTATGCATTTGTTGTTTTTTTTGTGTGCTTTTTAGGTGAAATTCACCGCAGTAACATAGTGGCCGTTGATGTTCAGTAATGATATTCAATTCACTCTCGTTTTCCACGTTTTTTATTTATTGTAATTTTTTTTTTTTCTTATTTTTTTGTCTTTTCAATTTCAACTAGAAGTGCGGTGGCATGGAAAAACCGCGCTGGCAGCATACGGACATTAAAACTAAATCATCCGAAGATCTGGTTGAAGATGAACGAGATCCGGATGTGATTCCATCGCAATATGGTGAGTGAGAATTCAAATGGGAAAATAAATTTTAAATTATAACGCAGAGGCAATCTATACGCGCATAAACATACATATATAGTAAATGGCAGGAATATGAAAAGAAAATTTAATTTTGAAAATGTAAGCAAAATAAAAATAAAAATAAAAAGAGCGGCTACAAATTTAAAGTAAGAGCAATTACAAGCAGGTATTTCATTTCTTAAAAAAAGCTCAGTTTTAAAAATTTTGTATGCCAGAGATTTTAAATTGAGTTGGAAATTTCATATATAACGGCAATAGAATTTCATTCAATAAAATATGTGCGTCCAGTGATATTGCATTCCATTTTCCTTCAAATGCCTTTTTTTTATAACCGAATTACATATTTCCTCTTTTCATTTATGTTTTACTTCGTTTCATTTCATCAACGCTTAATAAATGGCAATGACAAAAACGACAAATAAATTGCAATATTCAACGTTCAACCAAATATATTTGGAATGACAAACAATTCACAAACCAACTGGCGAACTCTTCAAACTACCAACTGGCTACCACCAACGTCAATCGACTGGCCACCCAACTGACCAACCGACCATCTGATCATCGTTTGGATAACAACCAACAACCAACAAACAAATGAACAAATGTCAATGAATTCCCATCAAACAGTCACTGCTGGCAATAGCAATAGCGTCGGCGGTGGTGGCAGCAACGGAGGAAGTGGCAACGGCAGTAGCGGTGGTGGCGGAAGTGGAAACGTTGGCAGCTCAGAGCTTCACTTCACGCCAATAGCAGCCACAAAGTGGTCACCAAATTCCAAAGTGAGTAAGAAATTAAAAAAAAATTAAATAAACAAAAAAAAAACCAATTTATATAGATATCTAAATACACACACACACACCTTCATATTATATGTATAAAAGAATCTACCCTGCTGGGAAATCACGAACTGTTGAGTCAAAACTAGTGTTAAGTCTGTAACAGCGAAGCAATTCAATTAAATTGTGATGCAGACTAGTTCAAAAGAGATCAAAATGGGAGTACTCTGAAACAAAGATGTGAAATTTTTATAAAATTCTTTATTGGATGCTTGGCCGAGTTCCTACTCTTATTTGTGGTGTGCGCCTTGATACTTTTGCACAAATGGAGGCACCTACAGTTTTAGTATGGTCATTTGAGTAGACCCAGCGAGGCCAGAGAGATTACACTACTAGCGCATATCGAGGTTATGTTGAGTTACTTGTGGCTCTTGGAAGAACAAACACCAAGTTTCAGCCCGATCGGTGTATTCTCTGTGTTTAGCATTCGTTTGAATCGATGAAGTCGAGTGATTTTCCTTTTCCACACACCAGCTCACTCCTCAGCAATTGCAATCGCAAAATTAATGAAAATAGGATCTCAACTCATCTCAAACCTACCCTATTTTTTAGATTTGGTTCTCTCGCACTACTATTTGTTCTCCAATTTGAAGAAATGGCTGGCGGGAAAAATACTTTATTTAAACGAGAAGGTAGTGCAGTAGCAAATGGCTATTTTTCAGATTTGAAGAAATCATATAATAATATTTGGAACTGATCAAAAAACTAGAGCAGTGTTGGATCAAGCGTATACGTCTAAATGGAGACTATGTCGAAAAATAAAACAAAAGGTTTACCCCAAATAACTACTTAGTTTTTGTTCTTCCACGGACTTTTCAAACGACTGGCGTATGCCGTCTCCGCACAGCAAATGGTTTTTATGAGAAGCGTTTTTACGTAGGTTTTCACTTGCCATCGCCTGCCGTGGAGTGACCGCTATTACAAAAAGCCTTGTCTATTATTTCGTGTTTGTAAAAAACTACATCAAGGCGCACGCCACAAGTAGGAGGAGGAGCTCCACCAAACACCCAAAAAGGGTGTATGCGCTAATTACTATTATTATTATTTGGTGTTTCATACCGGGGCTTTCCGGCCACTATTGAATGACAGCCCCCCACCAACCCATTCGGCTAAGGCGGCCGCCTTACGATTCGTAATTAAGGCGGATAAGTGCTTTTGTTTGGAATTAATAATTATAATCGTCGATAATTAGAAATAATGAAAAAGTAGTCTCCACCCATCGCCGCTAATCAATAGTTATTAAAAAACTATTTTAAAATCACTCAATTTGTGATCAATTTCGAATGCTTTTAATTATACAGAATATTAAGTAAACACTGCAGCTATCCTCGACAGAAAAGCGTCTTATGAGAAAGTACAAAAATATATTTCTTTAACATTGAACTAATCGAAAAAAGTTAAAAATATTGTAATGTAAAAAACAGCCACATTCTGCTTTTAATTATCTGTTTAAGTTTCTGATTTTTCTTTTAATGAAACGTAGAGCTCGGTTTTTCAACATTATTTTTTTGGCAAAGGTTTGCCTAGTCTGTCTCCCCTAATTTGGATCATCTTAATTTAATGGCGTGCCCCATTTTGTTTTCTATTTAAAAGTTTCCCTGGGGGCCACTAAAAGCTTGTTTAGAAACAAGTTTACAGCATCAATTTTCCAAAGGAAAAAAATTGAAACATTAATGTATCTTATAAGTTAACACACTGCACCGCCGCAGAGCCACGAAAGCAGTTTCGATGATTCGCCTTAATCACTCCCACTCCGCTTCTCAAGTATCTGTAACATTCCCTGACGGCCACAAACTGCAACTGGGGAACCAGGTTAGATTCTAAGCTTAGTTAAGTTCTGTTTTGGCATTAGAATAAAGTCATGCAACTAAGTTTCATATAAATTCATTTCAATTTCAAAGTTTCATAAAGGTTAGGTTAGGTTGAAGCGGTTGTCCATTGTAGGACACACTCAGGCTCGTGGACCATTGTGATACCGCGTGGGGAACTAGCCCCTATCCCTCCTGAAACCAATGTGTGCTATTCAAAAAGTTCGCAAGATTTTTAATTTCGACAGAGCCGAGGTCTTCTAACTCGTTGAAGGAATCTCCGCCCAAAATGGCGAGTCTACGTCTGGATAAAGCAGGACAGTGACACAGAAGGTTCGGGAACGTCTCTTTCTCTTCCTCGTCTAGACAACTTCTCCAGAAGTCATGTGTTTGCACACCCATTCTCTGGGCGTGCCTACCGATTAGGCAGTGCCCCGTAATAACGGAAATAAGAGTGTTAAGGTTATGCTTATCTCTTCTTAGTAGAAGTTCTGTGCGTTTAGCATTGAGAGTCGCCACATCTGTCGGGCTATTTTGCAAGTGGCTTCGTTACGCCATCTTTCGTTCACTACTCTTACAATTTCCTCGCGGATACGTAGTCTGCATGTTTCCAAGAGTATACCTATATCGTTATCTATGTACTCATCAGTCAATTTGGTACCGATTTTCGCTAGTTCATCGGCTCTGCAGTTCCCCTCAATGTCGCAATGGCCAGGAACCCATGCTATCATTAGGCGAAATGACTCAGCCATCTCGTTAAGAGATGCGCGGCATTTCATGGCTACCTTGGAGGTTATCGACTGTTTTGTGAGGGATTTTCTCGCCGCGTGGCTATCAGTGAACATGTAGATATTATCTCCAGATATCGTATCACACTGTACCAGTGTCACGGCTTTCATTATTGCCATCAGTTCAGCCTGAAAGACACTACAGTAGTCGGGGAGCCGAAAACTGAAGGAGATCCACAGATGTTCGGAATATACACCTCCGCCCACCCTGCCATCGAGCTTTGAGCCATCTGTGTATACATGGATGGACTCGTCCTGTCTTACCACGTCCCGTTCATACTCTTCCCTCGAGGGTAGGAGGGTCGCGAACGTTGTAGGGGCAAGTATAGGCGGAACTGTATAATCCATAATCTCTCTGTCTGTCTGGGAAGCCCCAACGTGCCATCCAGGATTTTGCCGTGGCCATAGTCTATGTTTGACCACTTACTTAAAGTGCTCAGCCTTATTGCTGCACTGCGCGCAATGTACTTTGCCTGCAGGTCTTCCGGAAGGAAGTTTAATATCACATATAGTGATTTCAATGGTGTGGTTAACATTGCACCGGTTATAAGAACAGATGCAAGTCTTTGGACCCTGTCAACTTTTTTAATGTTCACTCCCTTCTCCAGGGCATTCCACCATATTGCAATACCGTGGTAGAGAATTGGTCTAATTACTGCTGTGTATAACCAGTGTATCATTCTGGGTTTCAAACCCCATTTTACCCCAATGAGCCTTCCGCAGGAGTATAGCGCCGTCGAGCTTTGTGTACTCTATCTGCGACTGTGAGCCCCCAATTTAGCTTCCTATATAGTACAAGTCCTAGATATTTAACGTTTTCTGTTACCCTAAGGGGCTTTCCTCCTAAAAGTATCTGTTGAAGAGCAGGTATTTTATGTTTTCTGCTGAACAGTATCACTTCCGTTTTTTCCGGATTTACCGCTAGTCCTCGACTTTTGCACCATAGTGATAGTCTGTTGAGAGCTCTTTGTTGAAGATCACACATTCATATAACATATGATGAATATTTTCACACACAATTACCTGATTCAAAAAACTATTCGAATGGAGTGACAAAATCAAATTATTCAATGCTTTTACGCCGTATCGTGGGCGCATAGCGCCACAATAAAATATATTAAATAGTTTCCGATTTATCGCTAAAATCTTCAGCTGGTTCCTTGTTAGAGCGCTGTCAACTGCTTGAAATACAGATTGAATAGATCTACACCAAAAAACTTTAGGTGATTCTTGTCCGCGTTTGCCTTGTGGATTCCACTCTAGTGCCATTCGATTAAGAGAATATTCTGGTTTCCGGCCATAAGTTCAGCCAACTCCACTTTCTTTCTTTAATCTCAATATTGATGGGTTTTTGTTAACTCTACTTTATAAGTTTTTCGTTGTAGGTCCAATTTTCTGACCTCCAGATTCGCAAAATTGTACGCAAACATCTGCTGACAAAGATCTGAAGTTTATTCGATGTTTCTTCTGGACGCTAACTATGTTTCTCAAAAATAGACCAGCATAGATTTCACATTGGAGTTGAAAAATCGTAATGTGGTATTTGCGCTCAATTCTTTCGAATACTAAATGCATTTTAGGTCAGCAAATGCAACCTTTGCTTTCCGATTTCTTGAGTCGATGTCGTCCTTTGCTCTTCCATCAGACTACTCAAATAAGAGAATTCGTCCACCTCTTCAATTAATAGGACTATGAATAAGTTCGTGCGGTTTTTTTTCGAAATTTGAAACTTTATTGACGTAAAATGGTTACAAATTTAATATTCAAAGTATTGTCCATCGCTTACTACTACTTTTTCCCATCTTTCTGGCAATTCACGGATTCCCTTTGTGAAAAATTCGGTCGGTTTTGCCGCAATCCACGAATCGATCCATTTTTTGACTTCATCGTAATTACGGAAGTGCTGGTCAGCCAGGTCATGTTGCATCGATCGGAAGAGATAGTAATCGGATGGCGCAAGGTCTGGACTATACGGCGGGTGGGGTAGGACATCCCATTTGAGCGTTTCTAAGTATGTTTTGACCACTTGTGCAACATGTGGCCGAGCATTGTCATGTTGCAAAATAACTTTGTCGTGTCTATCGGCGTATTGCGGCCGTTTTTCTCGCAGTGCTCGGCTCAAACGCATCAATTGTCGTCGGTAGACATCCCCCGTAATCGTTTCATTCGGTTTCAGTAGCTCATAATACCCAACACCCAGCTGGTCCCACCAGATACACAGCATAACCTTCAGGCCATGAATATTCTGCGCCGACGTCGATGTTGAAGCATGGCCAAGGTATCCATACGTTGCCCGACGTTTTGGATTGTCGTAATGGACCCACTTTTCATCGCCAGTCACAATTCGATGCAAAAAACCCTTTCTTTTGTGCCGTTGAAGCAGTTGTTCGCATGCCATAAAACGGCGTTCAACGTCTCTTGGCTTCAATTCATACGGCACTCAATGGCCTACCTTTCGGATCATTCCCATGGCTTTTAAACGTTTGGAAATGGTTGATTGATCAACTCCCAAAGTTTTTGCAACCTCTTCTTGCGTTTGAGCCGGATCTTGATCGAGCAATTCCTCCAATTCGGTATCCATGAACTTTGGCGGCGCACCCTCGCGTTCTTCGTCTTCCAAGCCAAAATCACCACTTTTAAAGCGTGCAAACCACTTCTGGCACGTTCGCTCAGCTAGAGCATGCTCACCATAAACTTCCACCAAGATACGATGACTTTCGGCTGCTTTTTTCTTCATATTAAAATAATGAAGAAGAATTCCCCGCAAAAACACATTATTTGGCACGAAATTCGACATTTTCAAGTGTGGTAAAAATATTGTTGTTTACGCTTCAAATAAAAAACTTATACTGACGTTTGTGCCTTACGACAGTAGCTCTCCAATGAATGTTTGGAAATGTGGATCGATGGAATAATAATCAAGTTACGCCATCTGTTGTAAAACCGCACGAACTTATTCATAGTCCTATTAGTTTTTCATAAACCTTGAAAGATGCAGGGTTGATGTTTATAGCTCTCGTTTAATCAACATTTATTTTTAGGTCAACGCTAGTTGGAGCGATACTAAAGTCTCTCATTTTTATTGCGTTGGCTAGAGATGCTTCTCTGATGTTGTCCACATAGGCTAGATCGTCCAGGTGTCGCAAGCGTATTGGATGCCATAAAAAATCTCTTCCAGGCTTCTCGTTTATTCCTGCCCTAAGCACCTCGTCAATAACTATAAGAAACAGGACTGGCGAAAGTAGGCAGCCTTGCCGATTCCCTAGGCTCAATTGGGCTAGATAAGGCACCATCGTGCAAAACTCTGCACTATCACATATTGCGCTTTATCACGTTCCCTGTCCGCTGAGCCACATATGGTTCAGGAAACGTGCGCCTGATAAGCACTGATACGTTCCTGAGCTATATGTGTGTCAGGGGGTATATGAAACTTCTAAAGCAAATTATTCGACTGGACGTAACGGAACTGTACATTTTCTGCACTAGACGTGCTGGTACGATAATAAAGTAAAGAAATACGGCGGAACATACGAAAAAATATTTTTATTTTACGCAGAAATCAGAAATTATTTTTAATTATTTCTTATTACGACACTCCCAGGCTGATACAAATCAGCAATCTCGGGTTCACGCCCTATGTAAATATCATAATTCCAGACAAACCCCTCTTCTGTGCACAGTTTATAGATTTTCAAGCCGTATTTATGAGCTTTTGATGGGTTGTATTGACGGAAAGATATCCTTCCTCTAAACGGCATCATCGACTCGTCAATGACGATATATTCACCAGGTGTTAGTAAGCTCTTCCAGTTATTGATAACAAGGTCCAAAAGTGGTTTTATATTGTATAAACGTTCGTTTTGATCCCTCGGAGCTTCATTATCAACAAAGTGCCCGCAACGTAATATTGACGAGAACCGAGTATATGACATGTTTACGTTGTGAAATATTGGACTTGTCGGTCAATTTTGTCTAGTACGCCTTTCCGACGTAGCGTCTCATGTATTGGTGTGATGCAAGCGGTCAAATCTCAAACAGAATAAAATGGTCGCTTAATATCAGTAAATGACCTTCGCTAAAGTTGTAAGTCTGAATGCCTCTACTTATCCATTTCTAATGCTCTTTGGATTTAGGTGTTGTTTTAGCTCGGGATTATCCTCTGCTAATCACATTAGTTTCATTATTCCTAAGGCCATCTTGAACTTTCTCCGTCATTATGCGTGAGACTTTTAAAGTCTTAATAATAGAAAAATGCTTTATAATTCTCTAGTGAGGTCAAAGTTGGAATCGGTCTCAGTAATTTGGAGTCCAATTTAGACTCTTTATTCTCAAAGGATCGGAAGAGTTCAAAGCGGCTATCTCCAGCATGCTCTGCCATCTCTTCATTTTAACGTCCTTTAATGGGGTCCGTTGCATGTTAATAAATTTAAAACAACTTACCTTAAGGCGTATTACACAGTCACTGACGTTTATGAATGATATTGCATTTGGTATCATATTTTTTTCAGATCTACTGGAGCAGATAATCTTGAACATTCCCAAAAGAGTCTCTTTTATCTTAGGACATATGTTTGAAACACTATTCAGGTTGGATCTTTTAGAGACAAAAACTATTTTTACATTTTCTTGAATTTATGTGGTATTTTAGTTGCCAACTTACCGAGACCGAATTCATACAATAATTTGCTAGAAAGAAGAGTTTTTATTGCGTCACTCTCTCACTATAAAACAGATGTCGACAGCAAAGTAAAATTGGGTTCAGCAAGTAGCTTTAGTACTTACCAGAACTTGTTTTGCTAGCTCAAATTTTCCTGCAAGGTGTGCTTAACACACACATATGTACATATACACAAATATAGTACGTACGTACTTACAAAGGGAAAACAGATGGAATTCATTGGATTGACAAGAAAATGCCACAAAGCTAGAGGAAAGTCGTAAAAATGAAAAAAATAAAATAAATTAGAATACAGAGCCAAAAATAAAAATAGAAAAAATTGCGACGGAAAAATATAAAAATCTCCTCGAATCGAAAAGGGAATCATATGGCTTAGCATACGGCGGAAGAATTTGAAACAGTTTCAAGGATACAATTTAAATTTGCAATGAACTTCACATTAGGGCTATGGTTTGCTTATTCTTTTGAAACCAAATTGAATATGCTTGCTATCATATAATATGATTTTTCAGCCACCATTCAAAAATTTATTCTATCAAAGTTTTTCAAAAGCCTCATCCAGAATGCAGCTTTAAGTTGTTAAGTCTTTTTTTAAACAGTTTGTTATGAGGGTGATTGCGTTACTCTTATCCACCACCATTCTTTGAGTGCAGCTTGCACTCTCTACTGGGGTCAAGTATCTTGGGATAATTTGTGATATTAAACACGACATTGAACTAAAATGAAGAAGACAGGTTAAGACTATAAAAACAATGTCATACGGCCCATTCTAAAGATTTAAGTCTACATATGTATATATATATACATACATATATATAATTTGGTTCCTCCTCATAGTTTTAGTTTGCGCTTTGATGTTGTTCCACAAATTGAGGAGCCTACAGTTTTAAGCCGCCACCGAATCACGAATGGTTTTATGTTTCCGGGACATGAGGGAAATGAAATGGCTGATGACCTTGCAAAACAAGGAGCAAATATGCAACTTACTGGTCCTGAGCCTTTCTGTGGACTCACAAAAGGCCACATTAATGAATTCCATAGGAAATGGGAAGAAAGAAAACTTGCCGCACACTGGCTAAACTGTGCCGGTCAGCGTCAAGCCAAACTATTCCTAAGTCCCAACAAAGGAATATCTGACAAACTTTTCTCACTAAACAGAGTAGATCTGCGTCTTTTAATATCTTATAGGTCACTGCAGCCTGAGGTATCATCTAAATAATATTGGTCTATCTGAGACCAATGTCTGTCGCTTTTGCGAAATGGATATAGAAAGCTCAGAACATGTGCTTTGGGAATGTCCTGCGTTGGGCAGACAAAGACCTCATGACCTTGGTGGTATCGTAGTATCTCCATGCAATCTTTGGAACAACAAACCCAAAATTGTGCTAAAATTTTTAAAAAGCCTAAAACTCTAGGGTTACAAAAATAGGCCTTTCACAATAGACCAGCTCTGGTCGCAGTGCGTAATGGCCTTCTAATAATAATAATAATATGTTTGCCATTGACTGCCGAGGGTCGACCGCCGTGGGGAAAAAATCGTTATCAATTGCGCACCAATCCATTCGACTAAGGCGGCCACCAGTATACCGAAGCGTGGCAAATCACCCAATGAAGTGTCTTCTTATAGGTCAATAACTCTGTTATCAGTAGTTTCGAAGGATTTTGAAAAACAAAAACTACTTTTAAAATGTGTACAGTTGGTCATTGAAAATAAATGTCTGACTCCCATTCACCAATTTAGTTGCACAAAACACCATTTAACGCTCGATGAAATACAAAGAGTCATAAGCACCATCGAAAGCGCTATGGAAAAGAAGAAAAGGCGCTGAGCCGTGTTTCTTGATGTATCGCAAGCTTCCAACAAAGTAAGGCATGAAGGGCTCCCATGAAAGTTCTAGCCCATGATGACAGCACAATACTGGTAGATGCTCTCGTCATATCTTAATGATAGGTAATTCTACCTGTACTGTTGAAACGGTTTCCTAAATTGAGAGCGCTTTTATGTTACAGTAATATTAATTAATATTAGTTTGGTTCGTGAGCGAAAAAATGTGTGTCACAAATTCTATTTATTCATTCTGAAAAATGCTTCGTATAAACTTCCAAATGATGGTGTATTAAATTACATTTAAGAGCAAAATGGATAGGGTTCAATTGAAAGCTACTGTGCCTGTCTCGGTAATATTAGATTAAATCATTTTTATGGCTTTCATTCATATCTGGGAAAGACGCACACCTAAAAGTAGAAACAGTTTATATTACCAGCCAGCTAATCTAGAACTGTATTGAGTTATTTAATAGTAGCATGACTAATTGCGATTGTATCGTATTGTTATTCAATTCGCTGTAATCAAGCAGAAGAAACCTAAGGTTCGGAATGTGTGCAGTGCATACTTTACGTAGTTTTGTTCACATAACGCATTTAACAACATAAAATAAAGAAGGTAGATATTAGAGACATATGTATAGTATATGACATCAACGTCAAAATTGTTCTAATGACAGTTCAATATATTGTTTATAAGCCATCAAAAGCACTTGCGTCTCAGTTTTGTTGAATTCTTTTTTCTGTGATGGAATTCAAACGTAATAGTGTGATTGCGTTATATTTGGCTGGAAAATCACAACCAGCCATTGTTCGTGAGCTCAGTCCCCTCAAAGTGAATAAAATGTTTGTGTATCGCACTATAAAACGTTACAATGATACTGGTAGCATTGCAAAACGCTATGGAGGTGGACAAAAAAACCGCAACAACGCCAGAAACGGTTCGGAAAGTGAAGGCTCGACTTGAACGAAGTCCACGTCGAAGTGGAAGAAAAATGGCAAAAGAACTGAAAATATCGCAAGACAGCATGCGACGTTATATTGAAAAATGAGCTCAAGGTCAAGACTTACAAGTTCCAAAAAGCACACGATCTTTCAATATATGTTAAAATTGTAATCATTTTCGAACAATTTTATCTTTGAAATCAATAAAAACTAATTTCACACAAAAAAGTTATGGTGTTTTGAATAGGTAACACTTCATAGGTAGCACTATCATATCTCTACTTACGATAGGTTACGTTAGATGGCGTTGGTTAGGCAGCCATATCACAAGAAGAAGTGCTAAACGTGCTCTACTATGGCTGGGCCATATAGCGTTTGCTTTGTGAACCGCCTATTTTTTTGAGAATAGTAACACAAATGACATGTCAAATACCTATGTTCATAATTTACTTAAAGGTTTGAACAAAATTGGGAAATATTGAAAACCTATTTCCAAAATGGTGAGTCTTCTTCTTCTTTTCTGATTTTCACATCGGTGGCTACGCCAATAAGCAAAATTGTCGGATTTGGGGCTCTGAAAATCCACACGTTGCTGTAAAGAAGCAAATGTACCCACAACGAGTCACTGTTTGGTGCGGTTTTTGGTCTGGCGGCATCATCGGGCGATTTTT
Source organism: Anastrepha obliqua (assembly GCF_027943255.1). Taxonomy (NCBI): domain Eukaryota; kingdom Metazoa; phylum Arthropoda; class Insecta; order Diptera; family Tephritidae; genus Anastrepha; species Anastrepha obliqua. The sequence goes on along the minus strand of NC_072896.1, from coordinate 46,899,120 downwards.
TTCGAAAATGAGCGAGGAGCCGCGGTTACAGTAAATGGCGATCGTTACCGTGACATGCTCAACGAGTTGTTTCCAAAAATTGAAGAGGATGACATGGACGACATTTGGTTTCAAGAGGACGGCGCAACTTGTCACACTGCCAAAGTTTCATTCGAACTTTTGGCTACCGTTTTTGAAAACCGAATAATCAGCCGAAATTCCGATATCAATTGGCCGCAACGGAGCTGTGATTTAAGCCCGTTGGACTATTTTTGTGGGGAGCCGTTAAGGACAAATGCTATGCGAACCATCCAGAGGCGATTGATGCTTTAAAACACGAAAGGCAAGTAGCCATTCATGAAATTGGAGCCCAAACAATCGAAAATGTGCTTAAAAATTGGGTTGATCGAATGGCCTACTGTAAAGCCTGTCGTGGCAGTCATTTGAACGATATTATTTTTCATTCTTAAATGACAATGTTCAATCTTCAAAACAAAAAAAAAAGTTTGGTAAAATATTGATTAGTTTTTTTTATAGCCGATTCAAAAAGAAAATTTTACATGGCCCACCCTATACTACCTCCTACTTGTTCTTGTAGCTACGGCGAAAGTCATTAGAGGGCCTTCACAGTGTCTGGTGATAATACCAACCACAATGTAAAGCCGGAAAGATTAATGAAGGACCTAGTTCTGTGTTCCTTCCTTCTAGGTTAGACCTATTTATTTACACAAGCAAATAGGCTCCATGGCCCATTAATTGTTGGCCTGTGCTATGTAGACCGAGCAGAGCTTGCTTGAGAATGAAGGAATACTGGGCAGAGTTGGAGGAAGTATTATTGCACTACACAGATTTTATATCTGCTTGAATGTCAGAGTAGAGTGAACGGCTGAGCTGAGACAGATTCACAATGTAACCTCTATCATCGCTATTAACTCAGCTTGAATTACGCTGAAGTAGTCAGGTAGCGGTAAACTTAAGTTCAGCTGCAAACACTTCACAGTGGTTCCCGGCCCTACTATTCAATCTTGAGATGTCGATGAAGATAGCCACTGACCCTGTATCATGTTTCTTGACGTTATTCCGCTCCCAACTTTCTGGGATTGGTATGGAGAAATTATTCTCATAACAGTACTGGGGACCAGAGAAATATATTTCCGTATGTGTACCGAGAAGGGTTCTGAGAGCTTGCGAGTGCCCAAATTTGAAATTTATCCATGGTAGACATGCATTCAGTCTAAATGCATTGCAGTTAGCCCCTGATCTACCATATATATCTACGGGAAATAGAGTCTCAAAAGCCTTGGTTGGAGCAGAATGCAGCATTCTTGGGATGGATGCTGGCTTTAGTACACTTCCTATTTTGCTTCTGGCTACCATATTTTCCAATATCGAGCACAAGCGCTGTATATGGTCATTTAAGCCCTATTTTTCACCTATACCCTTTATATTCATGCAGGGCAGTGACCCCTTTTTTGGCCTGTCTTCGGTGCTTCGGTTCCAGTTGAGAGGCTAGAATGGTCTCGAGGTGCCTTATCTCGGTAGCAATTGTACAGTACCACCAAATAATTATTATCAAATTGTAAATACCACCAAATTTAGTGAGGAGGTCATGAAAAAAGGTATTTTATAAATGTTCGTGACCATTCGTACCATTTCGAATTTTAACATTCAGTCCATTCTTCCTGGATCAACTATCAACAGTGTATGGAGATTCCGTCCCGATGCCGCCGGCGTAATTTCGTCCGCATAGGTGGTGCCATTACATCTAGTACTTTACAAAATAGGGAAGGGACCCCTCGCTGTGGAGTGCCCCTCACTGAGGAGCGCCTCCCGCTGTGTCCCTAGTATCAGTCGTTCAAAACAATGGTTGTTTTCTCAAGAATTAGTTGAAGAAATGAGGACCCCAATAACAACACCAAGGTATATATTATTGAAGGCCCCTTCTATATTTTGAAAGATGCGCATGATACTCGACAAAAATCTGATATATTTCAATGAAACTTAATACCCTTTGCTTAAAGTAAGTTCTTACTGAAAACGGGTGAGATCGGCCAATAATCACGCCCATCTCTCATATAATGATAATTTTTAAGTAAGGAAATGTTTACTAAGTTTGAAAGGGGCCAAACTTTATACTGTTTGCTTAAATTTTCATGCCAAATGGTCACCACTTGCCTTTACGCATGCTTTCAAACTATTAGGCCGCTCAGCTATTGCAGTACGCACGGTTTCAATGTAAATGGCCTCAATGCTCGAACCAAAGATTGTTTGAGACTCTCCAAATTTCTGTGAGGTCATCGACAGGCCATGTTCTCCAATTCTGACCAGAAACTGTAGTCCAATGGATTCAGATCTGGACTTCTAGAAGGCCAATCTTCTGCGGCCATGAACCCAGGAATCTTGTTTTTTAGCCATTCCTGGCTGGTTTTCGCCTTATGGGCTGGAGTGGAATCGGAAGTCGGAAGATCCAACGCTCTCCATTGAAGGGAGTACTGCTCCACTTCCCCACACCTTCCAAAACATCCTCCTGGTACACTTTACCGAGGTCTTAACCCATTTTTCGCCTTTAGAAGACACTCCCCATTAAACCATTTTAGCATAAATTTTGTAGTTTTGCTTATTAAAAACTCCTTCAACAGCGAAAATTTTCTCATGTGTGAAAATATTATTTTCATGCCCGCAAATACCGCTGCCACCGATGAAGCTGTTGCATCTGTCGAATCTAATTTTCTGTCAAAATTATGTCAAAAGATGACCAGTTGAGCGACGGCAGGTTTTCATGTGGAGATCAGCTCTAATTAGTCTTGACATGAATCTGGTCGATACATTCATTTCCCCCGACATGATTTTCTGCATTCTAAGTGGATTTCTACGAATTCTTTCTCAAACGACTTTTGTGGCTGCACTGGTTCGAACCACATGAGGACGCCTATTTCTTTTTCTGCCTACCAATTCAGACTTTTGGGAAAAACAATTGATTGTGCGGTAAACAAACATTCTCGAAATATTAAGTTTTTCAGCAATTCGTAAACCTCACTGCAATGAGATTTTCCTTAGCTCCCCACTCCATTGTTAACAAGCGAAATTTGCCACGAAACTGAGTATAATTTGTGAGTAGACAATGCATACGGACCAAAGCGAAAATAAGAGAACTTTTTTCTGCGAATTTGTTCTCGCTGTACGCATTGTAGAATTTGTCACAGAATTTATGGCACAGGTGGCATATTTTAATAAAATTCAAAAGAGCGAACAATTCAATTTTTCCACGTACTGCCATCGCTGGTCATTACTTTCGTCCTTCTCTCAAACAATTTTCGGACTACTCCTCGAAAAAATTACCTATGATAGTTTTTTAATTAAGCTATAAAGTGCTTAAGTTTTCATTTCTCTCAAAGGAGCAGGATTGATGATCAGTCAAAACGATCTGGGTGGTTGTAAACAACTATTTAGTAGTGTGGGCCTTCTATTTGAGTCTTTAGTGATTGAGTGTTGTCATGCTAGAACATCACTTGACTGTGTGTTGTCCTCTTACAATTGGGTTCCTGACATTTTCCTTGAATTGCTCGGTTCAAGCAGATCGGGTGGAATATAACATATTTCGGGCTATGGGTTCACCTGGTTTTAGTTGCTCATGATCGACATAAAAATAAAAAATAAGTAATTGGCGCGTACACTTCTGTTAGGTGTTTGGCCGAGCTCCTCCTCCTATTTGTGGTGTGCGTCTTGATGTTGTTCCACAAATGGAGGGACCTACAGTTTCAAGCCGACTCCGAACGACAGATATTTTTATGAGGAGCTTTTTCATGGCAGAAATACACTCGGAGGTTTCCCATTGCCTGCCGAGGGGCGACCGCAATTAGAAAAATGTTTTTATTAATTCTGCTTCCACCGAGATTCGAACCAACGACCTCTCCGTGAATTCCGAATGGTAATCACGCACCCATTCGGCTACGGCGGCCTAATGATCGACATAGATTGGATAAATCTTGAACCATGGCTTTGGCGTTAATGTAGACTTCGAGGGCACCGTTGAGCAGATTTAGCTTTTTATTTTTTTTTCCAAAAACTTCTTCTTGCGTTTAGCACAGGTTTTCAAATGGCCTTCCGGTCTGTTATACCAAAATTATCCCCATTAAATCGGTTAAGCCAAATGAGCTTTTGTGGTTCCTTTCAATCAGAATTAGTGAAAGAAAGCAACTTATTAGTTAGTTATCTGCACTTTTAAGGTACTTTACATATTCAAACCAAGCAGCGACTACAACCGGCGACTTGTAAAGTTTACAGTGCCATCAGATAAATAGCTGGTACAATTAAACCTAGATATGTATACACATATACGAGTATAACCCTCGGCATTAAATTCGTTTAGCTTTACAGCCGTCAAGTAGCATCAATGTCGCCTGCTCGCGCTCTTGCAGACAAACAATTAGCTGTACTCCATTGTTGATTTGATTGAATTTAAGTGGCTCTATTTCACTTTGCTTACTAAACCATTTATCTTCTCGTTTTTCTTTCTTTTCACCTTCTTATTGCCGCCTATCTGAATGCTGTCTGGATGACTAAATGACTATCTACAATGCTTGCTGCTAACCTGCCTACACTACGAATCGCATTGTTGGGCAACACAATTACGTACCTACTAACGGATGCCCTTTTCCGCTATCGTATAAATAACACTTACACATTCGAACTTATGCGCCAACGAACCTACATACCCGGATACAATTTCCTGTTCACATCCACTGACTTATTTGCACATTTAACATGCTAACACTTTCACGCCTTACAATTCCCTCTACGAATATATGGCTCTATCCGGTTACTGCCCACTGGCTACCTGCTCTACCTCATTCGCCTGGTTTGATCTGGCCGGGCTTCTTTCTCGCGCGACGTTTGTCCGGCCTGTTCCTTGCCTGTTAGCAGCATCTTCCTTCAACCGCGTATGACAACGTCACGCAGCTCGTCGCTGCTAATCAAATCAGCGCACGTACACATCTACTAGCGGGCTCGACGACAGACCCCACTGGCAGCAACAGTGGCTCCATTGTCAGTGCAGTGGACACTGGCTTACTGCATCATCTTCACAACAGCGGCGGTAGCACAAAAGCTGCAGTCGGTGGTGCTTCAACGTCTGTCACAGCGACAGCTTCAGCGAATGGCCTAAGTGAGGCATTAATCGGTTCGCCCACTTCCTCGTTGAACGCCACGGTTGCGACCACCCACCTGCAGCATCAGCTGCATGGTCCTGGCGTTGGTAGCGGTGGCAGTACGTTACCTCCCGGTTTGGGGAGCGGCAGCGGGTACATACTCAACAGTCTCATCAGCAGTAATGAGAGTTGCAACACCAACAGTACCATCAGCGGCAGCAATGGAGTTGGACTGCATCAAAATATGGGTGGCCCCATTAGTCGTGCCAACACAATGCTGCATCACCAACAACAACAACAGCAACAACTGCAACATCATCCGCTACCTTTGCCACACCCACTTGCATACAATACACTTGCAAGCACAACGGGTGTGAATGCCAGTGGACGCCATCATCACAGCGCTTTGCCATCGATGTTGCTCACCTCACAGACTTCAGCGTCGTTGAGTGGAATCGGACTGCTGCTGAATGCCAACAACAATAATAGCAGTAGTGGAGGCGCCAGTGGTTTGGGCCTGGGCATGACCGGTGCGGCATCGGCATCGGCGGCCTCAACAGCAACGACGTCGTGCAATTCGTCCACGGACTTGGATGACAACATAAATATCAATGCCATCAAGGATTGTTTAATGACACAGCGTGTGCCCGAAAGCTGCGTCTGAGCTGGCAATTTATGCAGTACATTGACAAACGCGACAACTAAGTGGAATGCAGTCAAGATAGAAATGGAAGTCGAGTGGAGTGCCGTAAAGTGGTATGTATAAAAGGGAATAGAGTGCAGCGGGTTAAAGTGCAGTGGATATGTAAAAAGAAGCAGCAAAGCGAAAATAAAGGAGTAGGGTAAGGAGCATACAACTGTAATAAATACTTAAGCGTGGAACTCGTGCATATATCCAAACTTACATGTAAGTGTAGTTGTAAAATGAGGTGAACTACAATATAAAATTACCTATATTGGCTGAGTGTCTCATGGCTGGTACATACTCGGCAGGTCTTTAACAAATTGTATTAGCATTAAGCACATTTAGATTGATGAGTGCAAAAAGTTTTCAAGTAATTAACGCGAGCGCTTGGACAAGCTATTGAAAAGATTTTTTGGTGGAACTTCTAGCAGAAAATTCCATCAAAACTTTCCAGTATTTGCATGCAAATAATACAGATATCTTTAGTAAACGAGATAGTGAATTCAATTTTAATTTTTTGCTGTTTCGTCAAGCTTCTCCTCCTATTTGTGTTGTGTTTTTCGTGGTTCTTCCACAAATAGAGGGACCTGTATTTTTATGCCGTCTCCAATCGACAAATGGTTTTTTATGAGAAGCTTTTTCATGGCAGAAATACACGGGAAGACTGGCTAATGCCTACATTTCTTATCATTTCGTGTTTCATGCCCGAGTTTTCGAACCCGGCCACTGTCGAACTCCAACTTATTCGCCTCCAGCGGCCGCCTTTAAATTCATAAACGGTAAAAGAGGAAGACACAAAAGATGATGCCGTAAATAGTTTTTGCTCATATGCCTGCCTTGACAGTGTAACATAAGAGTCAACGTAAAGCGTTATGCAGGTCACTGTACTCGAGTCGGTTTGCATTTTTTACCATTTGGTCGATCTGGCATTAGGTGCCTACAATGGGCATAAAATAACAAATGATAGAAAATTGGTTTCTAAGAGCGAGTTCGTCTCGATTTACACTGGCAAGACTCCGTGACTCTGTGACGAAAAAGTTTTCTACAAAAATACAGATAACCATTTAGCGTTCGGAGAAGGCATTAAAGGGCAGGTGACTACTGTTGCAGGACAAATTCAATTTGCACGGCACTGATCAAAGGAGGAGCTCGGTCAAGTACCTAATTAAAAATGTACGCGCCAAATCATTTGATTTTATGTTAGCAAGAAATATTAATGGGCGATGACTGCTTTCCATGGCATTCTTGTACAAGGAGCAGCCAGCCGATGAAACGAATATATGTATGTTTAAAGAGCAATAAATTTTAGTAGGAACATAATAGCGCACGTTTGCCGTGAAGGTGTCAAAATCCCAAAAAGCCGAATATCGGAAAAAGACTTTTTTAGAGCTTTCACTGTACCATCGCTCTCTAAGTCAAATTAAATATACATTTTTTGAGTGAGTTATTGTTAATATAATTACAAACCGCTATCGATTTTTTAAGCGTGTGATAAAGGAGAACTGGCGTTCGTTTGGGATTTTGACACTTTAATAGTATCGTAGATAAATTGGAGATATACAAAGATTTTATATTTTTTGAAAGTATGACATATTCGTACCACCCCTTGCAAATTGAGAAAAAGCTACTTTTAATTAATACGAAGTTAATATGACGCTTACTAATTACTTAAGTACATACTATGAATGCTAATTTTTCATTACAAACTTCTACTTGTCCATTTTTATTCATGCGAAGGATTTATTTTTGATCAAAAAGTTCGCGAAATATATTCATAAAATACAAAATACAAGTTTATTCCTCAAAAGTGATATTATCGCCGTCAAAGTACTCCTCATCAACTGCAATGCATCAATGCCAGCGCTTCATCCAGCTTCGAAACTCTATTTTCGGCATAGCCAACAGAGCCGTCTTTGATTTTTTAAACGCTTTCCCTGTAGAATTCGATGGCTGTCTAAAAATTTACGAATAATGATGACATTCTGCAGGGTGCGTTATTATGATCCAAAATCCACGAGTTGTTTTTCCATAAATTCTTTCTCTTTTGGCAAATTCCTTTACGTAAACGCCTCATTATGCCCAAATCATAGCCTTTGATAACTGTTTGACCCTTCGGAAAAAATTCTCCACTCACTCGCCTGATGCCTGAATTGCGTGTCGTACACAAAAGTTCACGTCGCATCGCCAGTAATGATGCGTCTGATGAATGTTGGGTTGGATTTAGCCTTGGAAATCATGTATTTGGCGATATGAAGGCCGTCCCTTTTTTGCATGAAATTCAGGTCCTTTGGGACGAACTTTGCAGCATCACGTCGCACAATGGAGATTTTTCGTCGAGTTTTGTTCACAAATGCTAGAAAAGACAATTTTTGACCGATTTTTTAAATTTTTATCTTAAAATGAGCGTAAATGATTTTGGAGGAGATTGTCTAGGCCCGAATCTCATTTTTTTTTTTATATTATAATAGGACTATGGTTAAGTTCGTGCGGTTTTTTTTCGAAATTTGAAACTTTATTGACGTAAAATGGTTACAAATTTAATATTCAAAGTATTGTCCATCGCTTACTACTACTTTTTCCCATCTTTCTGGCAATTCACGGATTCCCTTTGTGAAAAATTCGGTCGGTTTTGCCGCAATCCACGAATCGATCCATTTTTTGACTTCATCGTAATTACGGAAGTGCTGGTCAGCCAGGCCATGTTGCATCGATCGGAAGAGATAGTAATCGGATGGCGCAAGGTCTGGACTATACGGCGGGTGGGGTAGGACATCCCATTTGAGCGTTTCTAAGTATGTTTTGACCACTTGTGCAACATGTGGCCGAGCATTGTCATGTTGCAAAATAACTTTGTCGTGTCTATCGGCGTATTGCGGCCGTTTTTCTCGCAGTGCTCGGCTCAAACGCATCAATTGTCGTCGGTAGACATCCCCCGTAATCGTTTCATTCGGTTTCAGTAGCTCATAATACACAACACCCAGCTGGTCCCACCAGATACACAGCATAACCTTCAGGCCATGAATATTCTGCGCCGACGTCGATGTTGAAGCATGGCCAGGGTATCCATACGTTGCCCGACGTTTTGGATTGTCGTAATGGACCCACTTTTCATCGCCAGTCACAATTCGATGCAAAAAACCCTTTCTTTTGTGCCGTTGAAGCAGTTGTTCGCATGCCATAAAACGGCGTTCAACGTCTCTTGGCTTCAATTCATACGGCACCCAATGGCCTACCTTTCGGATCATTCCCATGGCTTTTAAACGTTTGGAAATGGTTGATTGATCAACTCCCAAAGTTTTTGCAACCTCTTCTTGCGTTTGAGCCGGATCTTGATCGAGCAATTCCTCCAATTCGGTATCCATGAACTTTGGCGGCGCACCCTCGCGTTCTTCGTCTTCCAAGCCAAAATCACCACTTTTAAAGCGTGCAAACCACTTCTGGCACGTTCGCTCAGCTAGAGCATGCTCACCATAAACTTCCACCAAGATACGATGACTTTCGGCTGCTTTTTTCTTCATATTAAAATAATGAAGAAGAATTCCCCGCAAAAACACATTATTTGGCACGAAATTCGACATTTTCAAGTGTGGTAAAAATATTGTTGTTTACGCTTCAAATAAAAAACTTATACTGACGTTTGTGCCTTACGACAGTAGCTCTCCAATGAATGTTTGGAAATGTGGATCGATGGAATAATAATCAAGTTACGCCATCTGTTGTAAAACTGCAAGGAACTTATTCATAGTCCTATTATTAAAACACACCCTTGAATAGGGATATCTTTGTGAAAAATGCGTGAAAACTTTAGTAATAAAAAATTGTGTGTACTCAAATTCAGTTTGACATTTTTTATTGCAGTGCGAATCAGCGGTAATACATCCCGGCAAGTATGCAAATTTCCAGCCCCTAACTACCTAAGAACTTAAGAACTAAGTTTTTTGAGGACAAACCTAGAATATTCACCGGAAAATTAAAAAAAAATTGAAAAATTTCGTAAACTTAAATCATTACCTATAAGTATATCGTCCTGAATGGATCCATAAGCAATGTTCAAGTCCTCTGATTTTTTGTGAAGCGTTCATGCCACTCTTAACTGGCTGTTCTCGAAGTATCATTGCCGGAACTCTTTTCCAACATTTCTAAGGTTTTCGCACCACTGAATCCATTTTTAAAGCAAAATGTGATACAAACTGGTTGTCGGGCATTCAGCTACTAGAAAACACATGCTGAGGTAAATTCACTCAAGACGACATAACTTTTACAAATATCAAGCGATGGCGTTATAGGTTTGGTGGGAATTTTAATCACAGATGTGACAACCCAACAAAAAAAAATCAGTTGACTTAGAGCGTTACCTGGCGGTTGTTTCGGGAACTTTTTGATCAAGATGGTATATTTTCACTCGAAGAATCGCAAGATGGCTTTATGAATCGTATTATAAGGAATTTTTTATAATTGTAATAGGAAATTAGTGTGCGTGTAATCTTTTCATTTATTTTTCGAATCATACATTTTTTTTCAATTTGACGTGTTTACTATTATTTTGGTTTTAGATGCATTTTACTTCTACTTTCACTTTCTATCTTCAGAGCCGTAAATCCCTCTGTATTTTCCTGTTATTTAAAATTTAGTATTTTTGGGGTTCGAAATTGACTTCAGAGCTATGTCCTAGGGGACTTTTTCCTTATAATTTTATGTACAATCAGAGAGAAAAAAATCATCCCATGCAAGTTAAACCGCCCTGATGTGTGTACACTTATATTGCCAGGCAGTATTCTTATACGATTCATTCACTCCTCGTTTCTTCAAATGCATTCCTTCATAAATAGCTTGTGCCAAGCGTGTAAGCGTCTGATGGTCCATAGACTACTCGTCTACAAGTCATCACTCACTTATTCAATAACCTGAAAACTGGTTACGGGTAGTTAGTTGTGCTTACCAAAAAATAATAATAATAAATAAATATATATAAATTAATAAATATATATATAGATATAAAAAAAACGGAACCAAAAATCCTAACCTAATTCATCTAAACTGCAAAAATGTTGTAAAATTTGTAAATAGAACAGATTAGAATATGCGAGGGTGTGTAAAATAAACTAATAGAAAACACTGTGCCACAAATCAAGATATACAACTTATTTCAGTTTTATGAAAATAATGGTGTTTTTCTATAATAAAGAAGATAATATTAATTTGGATTACGTATGAATTTAAATTTATTATTATTAATAATTTTTTTTGTTTTTGTTGAAAAACCCAAATCCAATACTCAAACCCTGTTATCAAGCACATTTATGGCACATATTGCTTACATACATATCACTAAAAAAGTTAATTTACAAATATAATTTAAATATAACAGAAAAAGAAAATCATCAAAATCCTACCCATACTTATCAAAAATAAGAGTCTGAAATAACAATAAATATTCCCTTCCATATCCTCAACATATCTTTTGGTGGTTGAGACGTTAAAATCTCAGCTGCATTAAACATATCTTTCTATGAGTAAAAATGTTCATGACTACTAGAGATGTCAATTTTTGGGATCTTATTTGTTCCGGCTTTTCGGGGTCTTATTTCGTAATCACGTGATCCTGCAAAAGTACCGAAATTAAGTGAATTACATAGTTTGTTTTATTTAAAATATATCAGCGAACGATTTTTTTAAATTAAATTACAGCTTGTTTTGACTAAATTTAAGTTGGGTTAGGTTATGGGGGTTCCCATTCTCCATGAATATTAAGAAGAACCAGTTTATGCCTGGAGGCTCATAGTGATTTCTTCGTTTTTTACGAGGAGAAAGCATCGAAAGCCTAGCCACGTCAGAGTTGGACTTTAAGCAGCACCAAACCTCTTACCATTGAAATGCTAATCCAACCGGTACTACCGTTAAGTATTTGGTCTGGAAACCATGCGAACACTAGACTGAACGTCCGTTACTGTTGTGATGCCCTACGTTGAAAGTAGCATCTGTTTGTTACCATTCACTGTTTAAATTTAAGATGAGGGAATCACCCCGTCGTTTCAGTACTGCCACGCCCGCTGTGTCCCTCTCCATACCATACAAAGGTGAGTTTCTAAGTCTGGTTTCGACAGTTTGCCTGCAGTTTCGTGTTTGTTGGCTTACACGCTTTCTTGGCGTTCGTGTATTCGTCTTGCCTGCTCGCTGTACCGGAGTTGCTGCATCACTTCTGTAGCCATGTGCTACACGTCGTTTCATGCATCGTTGCTCTTCAGCATCAGTGGCACTAGATTCTCGGTCGCGACGGTACAGCTGAGGTTTCTTCTAGTGTTTTCTTAAGTCTTCTGAAACGGGGACAAACGAAAATCACATCTTCCGTATGCTCGCCGATTGCTCACATTTCGCTTAAACTCAATGATATTGCCGCCAACTCTCAGCTGCATCTTCTAATTCTCTTCTAATTCAAACCAAGGCAGTTCACGTGAACAAAAGTATTCACGTTTTGGAATGCCCAAAAAGACTAAGTAAATATATTTTTTCACATTTTAATTCACATTTTATTCTTGTTTTCGTTACATATTAATTGAAAATTAAGTCATACGATGGTTTTATTTAAAAAAAAAATCAGTCATCTTTTTTTGTATCTTCTGTTTTTCGAAAACTTGAAGTGCAGCTTTCTCCCTTAACCGTCTTAGCACACTCATATCATTTTGATCGACGTCTTCATGACTGGCCCATATTAACGCCTTGTTGAAAATTTCAACTGCTTCAGTCGGCTTAATTTACTCCAGTTGCTCTGATACGCTGTCATCATCGGATTCGTCCACTTGTTGATGATCGTCATCTGCATTGGCCTCCTGGATATCTTCGTTCCATTCATGAATGGCTGATAACGTGAATTCAATCTGAAATTTTTAATAAAAAAAGTTTTTTCAATAACCCACATACATATCTTTGAGCATATCTGCGAACACCAACCTCAGGATTTAAACTACTAAGGAGACCGACAGTGTTGCTTATCAAGGTGCGAAGTTCAGCTTCCCATTTTTCTTTTAAAACCGCCAACGGATCATTATCTTCGGGATCATCATTGTTTACTGCAAAATTTAAAATACTGTTCCAGCACTTAGTTAATGTTGCTTCACCAACACGAAACCAAACCGCATCCAAAAGATTTATAGCTGTTTTTAAGTTAATTTTTTTCAACGACTCGAGCAAATCAGACTTTGTCGCTGCTATTGAAGCTAGAAGGCTGTTTTTGTAATACAACTTAGTGATTTTTATTGCATTCGGATCCCTCGGTTGAATGAGGGGAGTTGGTTTGGTGGATAAACATTGCCGAAATTTGCTCATTCTCCGTTGTCAGTTCAGATTCATTTGGGTGAAAGGAGCGTTGTCGATTAGGAGGAGAGCTTTAATTGGTAAGGATTTCTCTTTTAAAAACGATGTAAACTTAAAACAACCAGTTAACCTTAAAAATCGGACAAAACTTAAAGGGAATATCCACCTTTGGAACAAATGACTCATGAAACCATTGCTTGAAAATAGCCGACGTCTTCCAGGCGGATTTCAAGCTCTTATAGTATAATCGGTGGGACACTCAAAGCAGAGTGAATTCTTCGCCTTTCCAATTACCAAAAGCTTAAGCTGCAAGCTCTTTTCCAAACTTGACGCGTACGTTTTCTCTGGCAAAAGTCTCCAGAATAACCCCGACTCATCAGCATTATATAACTAATCGTTGCACAACTCCAATTCGGCCATTTTCGCTTTAAGTTTTTCTTTAAACGGATCCACTAGCTGAGGTTGCGGAGATATTTTAAGAAGTTGCCTGATATTTTAAGAAGACAAATAGCGTACCTCTTCTTGAATCCTTGAAGCCATCCATCACTAGCGAAGAAGTTTTCTTCATTTTCTTTAAATTTTGCATGCGGGGATTTTTCCTTTTCTTTCAACATTAGAGCACTTACTGGCCAGTTTTTATCTCGCATTCGGATAAACCAACGATTAAGAGCTCTCTCCATTTTGAGCAACTCTGGAGAACGCAGTGTTTTTCTATTTCCAGGTCCACAATACGCGTTTTTTACGCAATTACTTGCTTTTTCGCTTTAATGTTACAAATGGTTGATTTAGCAACATTATATTTCTTTGCTAAAATCGTGACAGATGAGCCTTTTTTTAAAAAGCCGGCAATTTCAGCCTTTTGTTTTAATGTCAAGCACACGGGTTTTTTAGAACTCATTTTCACCAGAAAAGATAATACTTACATGCAATTGCGAATAAAATGCCTATTTTATAATTAGGCGATTCCCTAATTTCAGAATTACTTGAAATCAATGTAAATTACATTCAAATAATTGTATTTTTTTTTTGTCGGGACAACTAGCAAGTGCAGCACTCAGACATTAATTGAGTCCATTGTACTACACTTGGATTCCCTTTTAATTTTCTTTAAATCTACCCGATCTCCGAAGAAATCTGAGTAGATCTTGTGGTGCCAAGGAGCCAAGATGGTCGCTTCTTAACACATCAGTGCCAAAGACCTCAAACCTGATTCGAGCAAAGGCGGGGCAGACACACAGGAAGTGGTCCGCCGTCTCATCCTCCTCTTCACAAGCTGGGCAGAGTACACTGTCTGAGATGCCCAACCTTTCCATGTGCTTTGCCCACAGAAAGTGGCCCGTCATCAGTCCAACTAGCCGTCTGCACTCCCCTCTGCTTAATGACAGAAGGGTTTGCGACAGTCGATCGGACATGACCGGTAACATCAGTTTTGTCCATCTGCAGCCTCTCTCAGCCTGCCAAGCTCGCTTGTGGGTAGTAGTTACCCATTTGCTAACCGTGGCCGTGATGGCCGCAGAGGCGAGTGGCAAAGCGGGCTCTGGGCCAAAGAAGTTGGCTTCAGAGCCCATCTTAGCTAAGGAGTCAGAGATCTCGTTACCCGCGATACCCACGTGTCCCGGGACCCATGTTAGCATCAGGCTATTATGTCCGCCGACATGTCAGCCTGGATTTACAGGACTTCACTACCCCTGATGTAGTTTGAGGGCTGTCTAAGGCCATAAGCGCTGCTTGGCTGTCGCTGCAGATACCTATGGATCTGCCTCTCCATCGGTTTTCCACAACAAAGTTCATGCTTCTTGAACTGCGTACACCTTCGCTTGAAACACAGATGCATGCATTCCCAGAGCAAAGTGCAGTTTTGTCCCGCTGGATTCCACGTAGACCCCAGAGCCGGAGCCATGCTCGGTCCTGGAGCCATCCGTAAAAATGCGAAAACAGTGTTTGCCGGGCTCATTTTCTGAGTCTCCCCACAACTGAGCCTCTGGTAGCACTACACTGTATCTCTTTTCAAGTACGACCCTTGATGGCATGGAGTCAAGGGGCATGGAGAGAATCGTTGGATCGATGTCCATGCCTTCTCTGTGTTCCAATGCCGGACAAGGGCCGTACCAGTTCCCACTGTGTTTCAGTCTGCAGATGGCCTTCAAGGCCTCTCCTCGGATGAAAGCACAAATAATTGTAACGTTTATTTTTCAAGTTATAGAGCTTTTTGGGCTTGTAAACGTTTTAGAGTACACAATGCAAAAAAATATCTTTTCACGTTTTGGGATGTTCACGCTTTAGAGTGTTCACGTTATCGAGCGTGCGCTGTACTATCGTACATGATATTCCTCAGTAGGGGCTCTGGCACACCAGGTCTAAGTTTGTAGTCGACAGCTGCAATGTCGCCGTCCTAGCGCAACGCTGTTGTTGTCAATCAGTACCAAATACATTTAACATGACAACCAAACAATATTCTTTGGTTCCACTTAGCCATCAATTACCTTTTCGGGTATTTCTTTATAACTTTAATCGCATCTGAGGTGGATGTCGAACCGAGCTGGTTGCTGGCAATCGTCCATCTACAAATGTGTCTAGCCTATTTTTCATGATAAGCTCAAACATCTTGCCGGTAGAGTTCAACATGCCAGAAATCATACGAAATTGCTCCCATACCACATTGGGGTCGAACGCGTTAAAAAATCAAGTGTAAATTTATTAAAAAATATATGTATATATGAACTTTTGCTTTCCTAATATGCAGCGCTTTATGCTTAAAACTTCCATTTAATACAGTACAATTTGAATTTAACTTTTTGTTTCAAATTTCTATTTAATTATTTGCACATAAACAGTTATAGTTAATTAAACCATTTTATTTCATTTGAAACTAATTAAATATACTTGTTTTTCAATTCAGAACTAATTTTCATACATTAATTTACATGAGTATATACCTTAACTTACATAGCACCTCTTAAAAGACTTGAAAATAAAATAGGCTAAAATTTATTTACCACAAACTAATCTACAGTAAATAAATATTTAGCAAAATAAGTACTGCATTTTAAAACTCTAATATAAAATAAATAAGTTTTTATAAAAAATAGTACGAATATCAGAAGAAAAAAACACAAACAAAAAAAAAAATATTGCGCGATAAACATGTCATTACTGTAAAACATGCGAAATTCGTGACATGGAATTTGTGTGTAAATATTTGGTAAAAATATTGTTATTTCATAGGTCGAAACAAAAAGCAAACTGAGGCGTCTGTATTTAAATTACACAGCTGAAATTTCAGAACAAAAAAAGTAAAAAAAAAGTAAAATATTTTTAAAAAATAATGTAACAATTTTTAACTATGCCGAGCAAAATTAAACACATAAACTAGCTGCATTGTAAACAAATATTAATATAAAAAGTATTTAATTTTAAACAAACATAGTTAATAGTATGTGGAGATGCGGCGTTAAAAAACGTAACCTAATATGCATAACCAAACTGAGTTGTAATTAAGAGCACGCAGCAAACATGCACACACACATGTGTACTAGTGCATTCACATGAATTTGTGTGTGTGTGTGTAATTAGTTGCAGCATAGGATGATAAATGAATAGAAAAACTGAAAAATCGGAAAAACCAACAATTAAAAAGAAAAAACGAAAACCAATTATGAAAAAAAAAATTAAAAACAAATAACATAGTTATAACTAAAAAATAGCTAACTGCGGTGTGCATAATGACGCCGGCTTACTTAATAGTATAGTTTTAAAATTTAAACATAGGCATTAATTACTAGTAGATATATAAATATTAATAATTTTGATTTCATATTAACAAATGTAAAATAAACAATATCATTTTTAATTCTCAATTGTTTTGTAAATAAAAATTTAATGTAAATTATAGCAACAGAAAAGAAAGATTAAAGAAAAACTGATAAATAAAAAAAAAAACTGTCAGATGATCTGAAAACTGTTAGTGTATTAAAGAGGTTACAATAAACGAAATAAATAAATACAAAAACCAAATGGAATTATACAAATTAAAAAGAATTGTTTCATTGATTGCCGCAAGTGATTGAAATTAATTTGGTAAGTAGAGTGAATCTCTGTCTATATTCTTTCATATCTCTTTCTCTGATACTTTTCTCCTTCCCTCCTTGACTACCTACCCCCTTTCCAGAGTTTTAAATACAATGGGCTTTTTCGCCTGAGTGTTTTATGAGCCACCAAATCTCTTGGTGCTCCTTGGCTCGACCTTTTCAAATTTCAATTTCAGAGTGAAACCTCTCCTAACGAGCATCTCTATTACACGGACAACTCCTTTGGGCGTACGATTTTTCCTTCACTAAGTTTTAAGTACAAATTTCGGCACAAATTACCATCTCCTGAGCTTTATTTTTCAAACAAACAGTCGGCGCACTTGCGTACCGGCACCCACGTCACTGTTGACAGTTATAAATTCGAGGTTGTAAAAGACTTCGTATATTTAGGAACCAGCATTAACACCGATAACAATGTCAGCCTTCAAATCTAATGCAGAATCTCTCTTGCCAACAAGTGCTGCTTTGGTCTAAGTAGGTAATTCAGTAGTAAAGTCCTCTCTCGACCAACAAAACTAACACTCTGCAAGGCTCTCATCATGCCCGTCCTAACGTATGGCGCAGAAGCATGGGCGATGACAACATCCGATGAAGCGATGCTTGGATTGTTTGAGAGAAAGATGCTGTGTAAAATTTTTGGTCCTCTGCACGTTGGCAACGGCGAATATCGCAGACGATGGAACGATGAGCGGTATGAGCTTTACGACGACATAGACATAGCGCAGCGAATAAAGATCCAGCGGCTACGTTGGCTTGCCATGTCGTCCGAATT
This sequence comes from Anastrepha obliqua, assembly GCF_027943255.1. NCBI lineage: Eukaryota > Metazoa > Arthropoda > Insecta > Diptera > Tephritidae > Anastrepha > Anastrepha obliqua. Next base: position 46,881,138 of record NC_072896.1, on the reverse strand, counting down.
GATACAAACGCTCCGGCTCTGAAAGTATTCGATGCGGTACTAGCAGGTGGCAGCAGAAGAAGAGGAAGTCCTCTTTCGCGTTGGAAAGATCAGGTGGAGAAGGACTTGGTTTCACTTGGTGTGTCCAACGGGCGCCGGTTAGCACGAGAAAGAAACGACTGGCGCGCTTTGTTAAACTCGACCAAAATCGCGTAAGTCGTTATCGCACCAATTAGGAGAAGAGAGGGATTGTCTTTGAAAGACTTTTTGATGAAAAGGTTTCTAAAAATACCAAAAAATACATCTACCCTTAACAGCAGTAAACAAGAATTGGAAGTTATAATGTAGCTATATGAAAAGTAAAACTTCGAAATGGTGTGGAATTTAGTTTCACTAGGATAATGTAGATGTCGGACAAGAAAGGTATCGCATTACCTGACTGACAGTGGAATAGACTTTCGTCGAATACATTATATGTTATTCCATTTTGGCATGGTGTATCATGATCGATAAACGTTCACACTATTGTAATTTGACCAGCCGTCCAAGTTGTTTCTTATTGCTTACAACTTTAGAACCTTTAGAAACATATAAGTGTTACTTTTTTTTTAATTTCAATCACAATGCCGCCGATAGTCGATAATCCCTTCGCAGTAATTATTACTAGTCGAAATTCCCAATAGGGGTGCTTATACGGCCGGTGTGCGTTCTCATGCTTTTCATGAGTTGATAAACTCATTTTTATTCGCTAGATGTCGAAAATTTCAAAAATTAGTACTTACAGTCTAATTTCGCTCATACCAGAAACTTGTTTGAGCCATATGGAGGTAAGTAATTACAAGAAATGGCTACACAAAATTATCCATGGCATAGTGATGAAGCGATTTAAGAGCTATTGAAGAACTGTCCAATGCACTTCCTCCTTACCTTTAATGTACTCATGACCACAGATGTTTTTTTATTTATCCCGTTTTTTATTATTCAGAATTTGGAATTTAAATTAATTTGGTTGTAAATAAAAGATGGGTAAATATTTTTCAAATAATTTTTTTGATTGAAAAGTGCAACCCTTGCCGTTAAATATAGAACACAATTTCACTCAAATGATCTCCATGACTGGCTCTACATTCAATCCAATTGTTCAATACATTTTTGTAATTTTTGAAAACAACCTTCCAATGGCAACTTGAGCTTAATTTTTCACCTCTTGAATCGTCTTTGGATGGTTGAAGCATTCGCCTAAGGGAGTCAAATTACAGATTCACAGTGACCAACTGACATTACCGTTTCGGGTAAATCTTCTTTTTCTTAGAATCACTGTTCTTGGTGAACCATTGCTTAATTCACAGCCACATGCCATCTCTCATTATTCAAAGCCACATCTTCAGGTCTGCTTTCACATCTTCAAGCCATCTTTTTTTTTTTGTTTTTAGGCGCCCTTCTCTTCGCTCTCCAACCGGACACTATTCAAACGCTACTCGTGTTGCTCACTCTTCGGAGGTTCTTAGAGCGTGCCCGAGCCATCTTGTCCTCTGGGACTTAATGGACCATGCCACGGTTTCGTTTTTGATTAACAGCTGCAACTCTTGATCGTATCTAATTCGAAAGGAACCATCTGCTGTCTTGCAGGTCCGAGCATTTCTTCTGATATTTTTCTTTCAAATTGCATTAGTTACTTAATGTCAGCAACTCTCAGCGTCCAAGGCTCACATCCGTTTCGGCAAATTATTCAATTGATTTTTTATTAATCTATTGATTTTATTATTTTAACCATTTTATCAATATTTTACCATGAACTTAATTTCTGGCTCATCTGGCGACTAAAAAACAACTGTGATTTATTTTCCTTACTAAAATATTTATGTTTAAAAAGTACGTGTAGCGTAGTACACATAACAGAAGTGAAACTTTCAAGGCAGACAAAGAAAGACGGAGAGACCCGAGAGAGAATGAGAGAGAGAGAGAGAAAGAATATATATCTAAATAAATTCACAACATTTGCAGAGAACACAAATAGACAAAATTTACAATAATACACGTGGTATATCAACTCCGTATACATAGCGTCTGTCGCCAACTCGTTCTGCTATAGTACGCGCAATACGATCTGTCCTATTCTAACAATATGTTGCTCTCTTTCGCTCTACTATAGTAATATGGCGTTAGTGATGTACGTTTACGCGTCACTCTCTTTCTCTCTCTGTTATATTCTAACGCCTTGTATATAATGTATACGTGCTTCTCTCTTGCTCCTACAATACGAGTAACGTCGTACGATTTAGACTAAGCGAAGAATCGCACAAAAGGAAGACGTGAATAGCTTAAAGTGTATCTAAGATATATATAAGGTATAGCTATTTCTCTCCTTTTCCTCTACGTTATATCTTCTTTCTCTCTCGCGGATCGAAAATGCCCAAAACGTTGCGTGGCCTTGAAATTTTACTCTCCATTCTCGCTCGTCCATCGACGCCTAAGCAGTTTCGCTTAAAAAAATTTAGTTATGTTTCTAATATCAACTGTAAGAGCAAAAGGTCTAATTTAAAGTTTTATAAATGCATAATTTATGCATCCTTTCATGAGTGAAAGTAACCGAATATGGAGAAAAGTGATAGTTTTAATTGATAGGCAAACGCTAAGTGAACACCATCAATCACCTTCAATTACTCATACGCGTTGGCGAAAGATTCATTGGTAGTCTCAGAAGCATCTTATTGGCTATGCATACATGATAACATTCTTATGGATGTGTGTGCCACCTATAAAGGCTGCAAGTGGCAGTGCATTAACCCATGAGTAATAATCTTAGTTTTCATACGCAACACATTCAACTTCAATTACCTGCCATAGAAGCAATTAATTTTCTCATACAAAAATCCAATGTGAACATTACCGACTTTATTTCACTTATTTATTTTTTAAGTTGTGTCGAACAAATGGGGGGAATTCTTGGGAATTCTTTGGGAATATATGATACAGGACATGCATATACTGATATGTGAGAAAATAAACAATACGTTTGGGAAATACCATTTATAATTATGCAAGTCACCTCTCCATCAAAAAAATATTGAAATATAATATTTCCACAAGACTTATTGCATGGAAGCAGCCTTCATAACAGAGTGTGTATTTTAGTATTCGACAGATGCTTCATGTCATCTGCCATCGTCAATGAGTTTATCTATAATAAAGCTGATTAAGTTGAACGGTTTTGGGTTTAAAAAAAAAAACAATAAAGAAAATATTGGCATTCCGAATTTTGGCCAAAATGCGACGTCAGGCGCTCAAAAGCGCTACATATTCCGTCAAGGAAAAACGTCTTTATGTTAGTTGCTTCGATCACAGGTGATCGGATTGTCTCCTAGGTCGTTTGACTAACGAACGACACTCACGAGCGCATGAGGTAACGCTCACGACGAGATCAGACGGGAACAAGTCGATACTAATAAATTTGACATAGCTTTCTCCGTTGTTCCTTTGGCTTCCAAAAAGCGGAGCAATGGAGACTATCGAACCTCCACAGACTTAAGAAGACGATCCTATGGCATGTAGCTGGCTACAAACATGGTGGACCCAGACGTGGGTGAATAGAACTGGTCCCACTTCATGGAGGCTGTTCTGGGCTCTCTCGAAACAATGCAGAAAGTAGTTCTGGAAAGAGAGTCGTCTCAAAAGAGGAGGAAGTATTGTTTCATTGGCCTTACCACTCAACGTCGTAGACGACCGTCGCCGAAAATGCGAAGGCATTTTTAATCATACCTAACCACAAAAAAAAAACGAAAACACTGTCTCCTACGTCGACATACTCAAAGACTGAACGTACCTCATGTCGACTATTGCAGAAGCTGGAAGATTGCAGAAGAGGAAGAGTCTGTCAGAGATCTTCACTGTTACTGTCCAACGTGGCATGCTACTAGGTTTAGATACTTTGGCTCATCGAATGATGCTCTTGAATGATACTGACGGCCTTAGGGAAATACGAGATGTGTTCAAAAAGTATCGCGAATTTTGAATTTTCGTAGGTTACGTATATTCGAATTTCGATTTTTTGTGGCGGTATGTTGGTACTCATGTTTCTCACTCATGCCGACGAGTTCGGCCATTTTGAATGTTCAGTTAATTGTTGATAGCTGCTTTGCTTGCACGTGTTTCGGCTCGTCTTCGATTTTTACCTATACAAAAATATGGATCAAAGAACCTGTATCAAATTTTGTCTGAAAAACGAAATTAAGTGAGCGGATGCATTCCGAATGTTGAATGTGTCATACGGAGAAACTACTTTGGACCAAAGCAACGTTAATCAGTGGTACAAAATATTCTCAGAAGGCCGAGAAGATGTGAACGACGAAAAGCGTGCCGGCGTGCCGGCGTGCCGGACGCCCGAGCGCTTCAACAACAGACGAAAAAATTGATGAAGTGAAGAAAATGGTATTAGCCAATCGTCGCATCATCGTTAGAGAAGTTGATGAGGACCTAGACGCGATTGGCGCGTGCCACTTGATTTTTTTCACAAGTTCGTACCAAAACTGCTCAATTTCGACCAAAAGCAGCATCGCATGAATATTGCTAATGAGATGTTGGACTCTGTCCGCGACGACCCAAATTTGCTCCAGAGGCTCATAACTGGTGACGAATCGTGGATTTATGATTAAGACGTGTAAACCAAAGCTCAATCATCTCAATGGAAGCTGCCGCACGAACCAAGATCAAAAAAAGCGCGCCATGTTTGGTCGAATATAAAAGTGTTGCTTACCGTTTTCTTCGATTGCAGGGGCGTTGTGCATCATGAGTTCTTGCCACAGGGTAAAACGGTTAATAAGGAAATTACCTGCAAGTTATGTGCAAATTGCGCGAAGCAATCCGCTAGAAACGCCCGGATTTGTGGAAAAACAAAAATTGGCTTTGCATCACGATAACGCCCCTGCTCACACATCGTTGCTTGTGCGCGACTTTTTGACCAAAATCAACACACTAATGATGCCATAGCCACCGTATTCCCCAGATCTGGTCCCCTGAGACTTTTTCTTGTTCCCGAAACTGAAGAGGCCCATGAAAGGATGACGCTGCGCTACGATTGACGAGATAAAGACGGCATCGAAGGAGGAGCTGGCAAGAAAAAAAAATTATTTTTTGAAATGCTTCGAGGATTGGAGAAAACGTTGGCACAAGTGCATAATATCTCATGGGGATTACTTCGAAGGGAACAAAATAGATACTAATGAATAAATAAATAATTTTTGAAAAACACAAAATTCAATGGGTTTCCACTTGAAACAAAATGGTTTAACGAGGAGTAGAAGATAAACTGGTACTGTGGTCTCACAATGGAAGTGAGTTGGTTAAGGAACCGACTGTTACTTCGAACTACCTACCAAACTAAGCGTTCAGCAAAGTACTCAAAGAATCTTAAACGAAATTAGTTGAATCAAGTTGCAATGGTATTTCAGGGTTAAGACTGTTGCGCAGTAAATTTGTGCATAAGTGCACACAAACAAACAAATATAAACAATCCTACACGAGGAATTGCGTGTTTGTCTGCCAACTGTCCAACTGTCTAAAGCGTTGCAATAGTTTGTTACGACGCGTCGTACACAGCACAAATGCGCTTATGAATTTATTATATGGTGAACTGTAAGCGGCAAAAGCTAAATCTTTGAGGCAAACACTCGTACATAGTGCACGTATGTATGTGTGTGTGTATATGTATGGGCATGCAAACCGAAATTCATAAATAATACGCGTAGTAGATAGCAGGGTTGTCCTAATTGCGCTACTGCTGGGAATGCAAACACTCAAACCATACCAAAAGCTACGTACGTACATACATACATACATACATATTTGTACACACATACACGCATACATACATACATACACACATACGTAATACTATGTATATTTGTATGTTAAGCGGCCAGACTAATGCCTTTGGTGATGTCCAGTGGCCAATAAGAATGTTTTAGCTTGGGCAATTTTGCTGCACGTGTTAGTACTCATAGAGATTATTGATCCACACATGTATGTGTGCTTGTGTTTGCGTTGTGTGTGTAGTGTTGTTGGCCGCAGCTTCAAAGGTAAAGCGTCGAATTGGAAAATGATTGTATTTGAGTTAGCGAAGGCAATGTCCCCTTCGGTGTTCAATATGGCCTTAAATAATATTTGCGTAGGCGCCGATAGAAGCACATCTAAGCTTCTGTGTATGTTTGTATGTATGTATTTTTAGGTCTTCTAACTGCCGATAGCCATTTAATTTGGCATCGATTTGGAAATTTCTGACGCACTTTCACAAAGCGGAAAACATTAAATAAATACAGAGCACATACACACATACAAACATAGGTAGCTGGCTGTTATTGGAAAAATTATTATGTAGAACCATTTGTTTTTTGTTTTAGGACAACCTTGAACTTAAGCGAACTTAAAGCTCAGTAACTTTTCATTACATTTTGTAGCATTTCCGTTGTTGAGGTTTTCCTTTTATATTTTTGTACGAGTATAGCAATGCAATTAAATTTTGTTAGCTGACACATATTTCTTTTCATTTCATAAAATATTTTTATTTCCGTTTTCTCTTTTCCTTTTAGTTAAGACTATAGGTACAAAATAATTGGATTTCCAGACCTAAAGGTGGCAGTGAAGTGGAAGTGAAATTGTAGGTAGTCATGGCACGAAGAACGGCAACGGCTATACTCGTAGTAGCTGCGAAACCGAAGTGGTTCCCATTACAGCCATCACAGCCATCACAGTTGCCATCTATGCTTTAGCTCTGCGCACGCAACAACTCCCAATTGTAATTATATTTTAATTATATCAAACAAATTACATCATTATTTTTACGCTTTTGTTATTTTATTCATTTAAGACATCAATAAAAACATGCGCACATAAAGGAAGTCATTCGAAAGGTTTGCTATTGTACAATGATGGGAGAAACTTTTCCGAAATTCCAAATAATAAATTCTTAAACTGCCATTAAACTGTGTATTAAAAAAAAATTGTAGCAATAACGCTAGTGGTTCTTTAAAAAAGGGGTATGCCTGCTAGTAAACAAAAGCATGAATAAAATGTGAGGTTTATATAGGGTTATTCAATAGGTGCGCTTCAACTTTTTTCCGATAGGGAGGGCGAACGACGCAATATTTTTTTATTTTTCGCTTGTCATTTGTAAACTTCGTTAGTATACATTTCATCATGGAACGCTACACACTTGAGCAACGATTGCAAATCATGCAAATTTTTTATGAAAATAATCGTTCTGTTGCTGCTACTTTAGGAGCATTACGGCCATTTTACGGTCCATTTAACAAGCCGTCCCGTTTTGGGGTTATGTGAAGTCATTGGTCTACAGTAACAAGCCGGCGACGATTTGTGAGCTCAGAGCCAATATTGAACGCGAAAATGCTGGAATTTCGGCCGATTTATGCAAAAGAGTGGTCGAAAATTGGGTTCAACGGTTGGACTTCGTAAAACGTGCACGCGGTGGTCATGCAAAAGAAATCGAATTTCATACTTAAATGTATATATTCAAACTCGATAATAAAAAAAAAAAAATAGTTAAAAAAGTCAAACTGTTTGTGTTTTATTCAAAAAAGTTCAAAAGTTGAAGCGCTTTTACTGAAAAACCCTATATTAGAGACCGATCTAAAGGAGGAATTTTTGGAAAATCAAAGATTTTTTTTGCTGCACAGAAGGCTCCTCATTTCAGTTTTTGTAATAGTACTAAGCCTTGCTCTTATTATCTATAAAAAGCTCTGGAAGAGAGGAAATTAATGTATCAAACATTATTCTGAGTAAGAAAAATTTAAAGGGTTACATAAGTCCAAAATTTTCAAAAAATCCATTTTTTTCAATATTTCGAAAGTATAGTATCTTAGGAATACACTGTGCAATTTTCATGTGGAAATACGCAATTATATAGCTTCTACAGCCCATTAACTAAGTAAAGAGCGGTCCGCGCACTCCTGGACCTCAAGCTTTTAACTCGTTTTTCTCGAAATACTTTTTCCGGCACGGTCTGCATGATAACTCATACAGTTTTTAATATTTTTTGATGCGGTTTTTTTAAATATTCGGAAGTGTTTTCCCTATAGATTTGATATTAAGAAATGTTATAAACATAATTAAAATGTGAGATTTATGACGTAAAACGCATACTTTTTGTTAAAATGCCGTCAATTGCAAAATTTTTCGAAATTCAAAAATTCGGCTCGGCAGACTGTAACTACGACTTTTTTTACAAGAATTTTTTTACATTTTATAAATCCATCAGCATTCCAAAGAAAAATGATGCAGACCGTGGAGCAACTTTTTTCATTGTACTTGGGGTCACTTGATTTTTTAAAAGTATATTTTGTAAAGAAAAATTAAAATACATTTTTTTTTTATAAAGTTTGAGTACTAATATTTTTTATATTCATTTCTAGTTTGGCGCTGCTGTCGTACGTAACCCCTTAAACTAGCCGCTGAAGCCGACGGACTTACCGCCGAGTTATTCAAAGTAGTAGGCGAAGAGCTGACGAATCGCCTGAGCTGGAGCTGATGCCCTTTGAAGGATTTGGTTGGATGAAAGCATGCCAAGCGTCCAGAAATTGAGTGTGCTTTGCTTATGTATTAGGTAGTCCTGGGAGAAGGGTGATCCTGCAATCTGCGCAAACTCCCGTTGGATAAGCTTGTTTAACCTCGCATACAAGATTCTGCCGAGCGTATTATGTGAGCGAATGAAAATTATCGTCAACAAATCAATTGGACTTAATCGCTGCGGTTTCAGACCTGGTAAATCCAGTTTCCACGACAGTCGGCTCTACGTGACAGAAACGAGCCGGATTTATATTCCACCAAGAACTGTCGCTTTAACAACACTCCCCGTGTATGTATGGCGAATGCCGTTACAAAAATAACAACAACCACAACAACAACTACCTGGTAAATTCACTATATACTTGATATTCACAATTCGCTAAATCCTGAAGAAGATCCATAAACTACAACTCGACATACACCATCTCACCGTTGATTTTTAAGCCGCCTTTGATAGTACAGATAGAAATCCCCTCTATGCCGCTATGTCTGAGATTCATATCCCCCCAAAACTAATACGGCTGTATGAGATGTCATTAAGCGCAAGCTCCGTGAGAATTGAAAGTAACCTTTCCGAGCCGTTCGATACCAAACGAGGTTTTAGACGCGGTGATTCTCTATCCTGTGATTTTTCAACCTCTTACTGGAAAAATCCTTCGCGCTGCAGGACCTGTCAGCACTCGGGATTTCTAACTGGTACAAGCGGGCGCAGGATAGAAGCAGTTGGCGCGCTATTTTGGATTTGGCCAAACCTGGCACACGGTTGTAGCGCCACATAAGTAAATAAGTATTTCAGCCGGACTTAAAACAAGTAAAGAATGCTAAATTCGGTTCGGACCAACATTTATTTACTCGCGCACTTTTCAGTAAAATTTTGTTTAGTGTACTATAGAAGGTTGAACTATCACCTATAAAGAATCGCCCCTGACATACTCAACATGTGTCCAGCAAATAGAAGTATCCCATACGGCTCTTAGGGCGCTGTTCACATGACCACTTTAATCTCTCACTCCTTTTCCTCTAGACTCACTCCGCCGAAACAGCATGTTTCCTGGGTTTACCGTTAGATGAGGTTGGCGAAGATGACATATGACTTCACCACGCTTAGTAGGGCTTGGTAAACTACCACAGCAGCAACCAAACTCACTTTAGAGGGAGCACCACCAGTGTCACCAGAAGTTGAAGTGCGTTCTATGTCATACCTATCGAAGGAGTTTTCCCAGTTATGACTACCTAAGTTTAGGACACCATCCCTACAGATTCTGCATTTAGACAAAGACCTCATATTAATATTATTTTAGCGGCTGTCAGGAAGAAAAATTACAAAAACTTAGCAATCAAGATGACAAAACTATAGTTAAGAGAACGCTGCAGGCACATGCGACTAAGCAGTGTTTTTTACGATTTTGTTTGTTGTATGAAATGTGATCAAGCTTCTCTTTCAGCATAGATTTCACAAGTCATTCAATAATCAATCCTTAGCTCCGAAATTGGACAATTTTGCAGTCAGCTGTTGTTTGATGTCTGCTCACCTGCAAAGTCTACGACTTCGCAACCTCTGACCTTTTCTTGTGAATTACTGTTAAATAAAGCACTTAAATAGGAAGCAGTCCAAACATGTTGCAAAGTGGTGCTAAAATGATGGGCTACTCCAATGTTAGCCGAGGTAGTCATTTTAATTAAAATATACTTTTTAACTTTTTGCAAGATTCACTATTTTTTCATAAAATAAAAATTATAGAAAAATTGTCTTTGAAATAAAATATATTTTCAAAAGAAACCGACTGTTTCCCTACTTTGAAAATATAATTGGTGGTTTCTTTGGTAGGTATTTGAAGAAATTTTACTTCCAAGTTTCATCTGGATGACGTACTAAAAATGGAGAGACCTACAGCTTTATGGCGTCCCGAAATGTTTTTTTGTTCTTAATTTTTTATGGTAGAATTGTAGTTCTGTATAGTTTATAATTTTGCTCTCCGAAACCTAAAAAAAGAAACTTTTTGCTATCCACAAGGACTGAAAGTTCCTCAAATGAGTTTATTTTTATCTCGAAATGAATTTTTAAAGCTTTTTGTGCCTATATCTGACACTCCAACTCAGTAGTTTCTTCATCTCCTACTATTTGGAAGGCTTCTAATCGGAAGATTTATAATTTTGTGCAAATGCCTTCGTACGTCAAACATATATATTTGGCACTTCTGAGCTAGAGAGCTACGGTATCCAAACAAAATCTAAAGGGTAAAATAAAGATTTTTATCACTTAAAATATTTTTTTTATCAAGTAAAAAAGTTATTTAAAAATAAAATGGGTGATTAATTTTGTGCCAGCTTGTTCATATATTATGCATTACTTAAAATTTGTTTAAGGGGACAGATACCTTTAAACAGCCATATTTTCCCTGATTTTAATTAAAATTATTTAAAATGAAGAAGTCCGTACATTTTTTTCGAAACTGGCGTACAGTTTATTTATACATTAAAACAATATACAATTTTTTTTTATTTTAATAATTTAAAATGGCGGATGTACACTCAATTCTTCCAGGAAGGTCCCAGCGGGGCTTCTCAATCGGCGTACATTGTAGCATCGGCGTCAGTGACCTGAATACAAAAAACCAAAATTTTTTTGTTTATTAATGTCATAATTTCTATACGAATTAAAATAAAAATGGAAAAAAATTCGCAGAATAAAATCCTTAAAAAAGATGAATTTTGGGGCGAATTTTCCTACTATTTTTACTTCGAAAAAATTATTGAAACACATACAAAGTAATTTCATAAAAAAGATGTGTGCAAATTTCAGGAAGATCGGTCAATAACTTTTCGAGTTATCGTGTATGCCAATTCAAAAAATATAGTTTTCAGAAAAACGCGTCTATAGTTTGAATACAACGTAACTTTACCTCTCGAAGCGCTGGAACGCAAAGAATACAGTCGTCACGGTTGACGATCTATAATATAAGAAATACTTAAATTTATTTTCCAAAAATTTTTTGACATATTCTTAAAGGATTATATTAACATTTTATGACAAAAAACAAATTTTTCTTTCGAAATTTTACAGGTATCTGTCTCCTTAATAACTTCATTTGAATTAATATGAATTATGACATGATTAATTCCAGTAAAAACTATAGGGTCCGCCATATAACTTGACAGAATTCAATCCTTCCGGTTAATGATGGAACACAACTTCATTCATATGGCTGCCTCGGCTAGCCATGCACCATCCCATACGATCGGTCCAATTTTTCAACACATTTTCGATTGTATGCGGCTGTATTTCAGCTATGACATCGCGTATGTTGGTCTTCAGGGCATCAATTGTTGCTGGTTTGTTGGCATAACACTGGTCTTTGACGGCACCCCAAAGATAATAATCCAACGGCGTCAAATCGCAGCTCCGAGGCGGTCAAACGATATCAGAATTTCGGCTGATAATTCGGTGCTTTTCTTCTTCCCATTGCCGTACGTAATTTTCATACACATTCTGCAACATTACCATGGTTTTCAAAGTAATGTCGCAATATTTCCCAGCGTTCTTTGAGCGTATACACAACCATTTTCGTTCAGCGGAAGAATAAAACTAATTTTCTGTCAAATCAGATGACAGTTAAGTGTTACCATTCTTCAAATAATACCTAGTTCAAATCCGTAACGATAGATGGCGGGCCCTATATAAAAAGTGCAGAATTTAGCTGTTTCGAAGTTCGAATTTCATACTACCAATATTTCTAAGAAAATCTTCTCCCCGGAGGTTTCAAATTGGAGAACTTATTTCCAAAAAAAAAATTAGTCCGCGAGATTATGACTTCCAGTAGTATTTGTGATTGGGTTGTTTTTTTCTCATTGCATTTCTCAATACTAAAAATGTTTTTGAATTATTTTTAAATTGCGTACAATTTTTGCTGTTACTTTATACCAATAAATATCATTACACCCCGCTGGCAACCAGAGCCCTACTCACTTATATCTTATTGCTCACAAGCTTATACTCCTCTCAACTGTGTTCGCGTTTTAATATAATTTTAAATCGTAATGAAAGTTTCCTCATGCATAAAATTGATTTAGGGCGATGCGTTGGCTTTGAATTGGAAACAGACATGGGAGGCGTTGATGCGCTGGAAGCTACAAAATCGCAGACCAACTGAGGTAAGCCATGGCTTGCCTGCAAATCGAATATAACTTAGATAAGATCCTATAGATGTAGGTGAATTATGTATGTATACTCGTACATAATTTGCCTTTTCGTACTACTTATGTAAATTTGTATTTGTTTTTCCTTGATCTTTGATGGTGCCCAGAGTACTTATATGCTCGTTTGAAGTATTCGCTGATGCAGCATTAATGCAAAAATCACATTTTCTGTCAGCACTTTTGGTTTTACGGCCATTTCTTCATAGCGCCCATCACATTTAAATGCCCGCCAGCCACCCTTCTTGCCCACGAAACTTAATCAGTAAATAATTTCTGCAGAAAGCCGCAAAAACTCAATTCAAATCAGCTGCCGCGACACTTAATGTGCATTTATATAAAATCCAAACGAACGCATGTACACACACGTACATGCGTATGTATGCGTGTAGTTTTTTAAATGAAACAACAAAAAAAATGCAAAGCAGTTTAATTACCGCAAATTCGAAATTAAAATTCAATGTGTATTTTATAGGTTTCAAATGGCATTTCGAGCAGCTGCCGTTTGGTGAGTTGTTGGTTGTAACTAATCGCATGGGGAGTTTGGTAGTTAATTGAGTTGTCACTGGTTGACATAGCGGATGCAACTGCATTCCCCTTGCTCTGCAAGCGCTTTGAAAGTAGCAGCAAATTTTGTACACAATCGACAAATCGTGTTGCCGCACATAAAACATGCGTGTGTAATGAAAATCATTTGGTTGGCTTTGTGTTACACTGAAGCATAATAGCGCACGAGTACTCCTACAACCGCACTAAATAATTTGCAATAAATTATATTAAAATGCTGATACAGCGAATGATATTTATGTTTATGGTAATTTTGTGATGCGCTGAGGTTATGTGGTAGATTGGGTCGCCTCCTCTTCCTCTTGTTCAACAAAACCACAGTGAAACATCTCTACTTAAATTTTTAAATGACGCCATAGGATTATTTGGCCCATTTAGGCAGACAATTTTTTATTCTTATGTTAAGAAAAGAAGTGCTTTTCTTTTTATTTGTGTACTCGCTTTCGCATTTCAACTATCATACAACCAATAATTTATCTACTACGTTGGGGAATAAGTTCGTAGCGTTTCTACCGAAGACTTTTATATAAACAAAAAACAATAATTATATCAATAAGTTAATCAATTATATATTTCCTGTTGCTGATTACAACCTCTTTCCACCTCTCGACCAGTTTGTTGATGCCGTTCCGCCAAAAATCGACTGGTTTGATCACAAAGAAGTTGTTGAGCCAGTTTTCAAAAGCCTCTTTGGAGTACGACTTTGACGATTTGTGCAACATGGGACCTGGCGTTGTCGTGAAGGAGTATAGTTTGACCATGTCGATCAGATCTTTTCAGTTGAGTGGTGTAGCTGGCCAGTGAAGAGCTCCTTGTTGACCGTCGTATTTTTTTCGAGCATTTCCCAGCGTTCCATGCCCTACCAGTCCCACCAAACACATGTCATGATCTTCTTTGGATGAAGATCCGGCTTGATTCTCGGCTTTGGCGTATCTCCTGGCACCACCCACTCCTTTCTTTGTACGTAATTATATGTTTAGGTACAATTTTATAGCTTCCAGATATAGGCACCATTTCTCATCTCCCGTAACGATTCGGTTCAAAAAGAGCTGTTTATGACCGCGTGTTGCTCGATGACGGGCGAGATGCTGAGAAGCAATGTGAAGGCAATTTTGTTTCTTTTTTTCGTTGAGCTCGTGAGGCACTCAGACTTCCAACATTTCGGTAAATCTCATTGAAAGAAATTGATTGAGAGTCGAATTATTATGTGTACAATCGCACCCAATTCCACTAATTACAGAAATTACTACCAATATCATTTCCTTTAATAGATTGAAGAGGAAATTAACAATAGATCTGATGTGCTAAAAAGCAAAAATTGAGGAAAGGTACTGGGTGCGTTCCATGCATGTCTCGTAGAGTATCTTAGTTTTAAGTATAAATATTGTTAAATATTGTTAAACAGATCGCAATAAATAAATAATTAATACCAAAAAAAATATTTTCTAATTTGAATTATTATTTTATTGTATAAAAACACAGATCACTCTGCCAACAAAGCCATAAAAAGTAAAGTCTTAAACTTTCCACAAAATTTGTAAGAATTCGACCGATTTTCATCAAAATTGAACTTTTTGCTTAGAATTTCTGGAAAAATTTCAATTATGCAATTTAAGAGATCGTTGAAATTTGCTATAATGAAGTGCAGGTATCATCATGTAATTCTCGCAAATTTTCAATTTCCTAACATTGTGCGTCTATTCATATATTTAGATTAGATTAGATAGAATGTAAATGTAAAATTTCCTCTATTATTCACATTGTTTAAGCCTCTACTGGTCGTTTCACGAGGGTTTTGTGTGCTATTCTGCGCCAAGTTGCAAATGGATCTGAATTCATCGGTTGGATATTGCTAAAATGATCAATTATTTGCATGGTTAGGGAGTTAGGAACGATTTGGTTTTCCTTTAGAATTCTGGTATTAGGTCTCTGTTTGGGTTGCAGTGTTTAAGTTATAATTTCGTATTGGTTTATAATAAGTTGCGGTCTGAAAAAACATCAGCATATACATACATACAAATCGCTTATTTAGTATTGTCCATATATAGTCTTGCAAGATTTTGTGCGCTGTTCTCTGATTATTTCCAAGTATACCGCCGTCTGGCTACTTAGTCACAGTAACATTGCAGGAAACTGCAGAGCAGTTGAGCTTGCTAAACTGAGAACCTATGAGGTGGCTTCTGGGTGAATGACAGTTCGGGTCAACTCAGCGCGCGCTAGAAAAACCACAAACTTGTATGGTCGTGGTACCTTTCTGACCATGTGTTGCTTGAAAGCGCTCGAAGGAGCTTCTAAGTTCAGCAAAACCTTAGGTCTCGAAATTTGTGTACCAAATGTCTCGTGGATGTGGTGAAATCATCTCATTAACCTCTCCTTAGCAGTCTTACTTTCGCAGACATCCTGCTAGTATAAAAGGCTTTAATATTCGCCATCTGCTGATCATCAATAACATGAAGCGGTTAACACCACCGGAATGTCTTGAAAAAGATCCATCATGCAAGTATATAGTATATAGTATAAAAGGCTTTAATATTCGCCATCTGCTGATCATCAATAACATGAAGCGGTTAACACCACCGGAATGTCTTGAAAAAGATCCATCATGCAACACACCCGTTAAGATCTACACGGATTGATTTAAAATGGCCATCGGTGTAGGGTCAGGGTTATATTGCCAAGAGCTTTTTACAAGTGAATCCCTTAAACTACCGGATCATGTAGTGTTTTTCAAGCGGAAATAAACTCTATTCATAAAGCCTTAAAATGGTTAGAGATAAACAGAATATCATCAACAGATATCTGCATTCTAAGCTGACCTACGGGCTCTGGATGCATTCCAAATGACATCTTACATTATCGCCAATCTCTTAATATGATGGTTAAACAGTATCGTATTATTTTATGCTGGGTTCCAGGCAACAGATTTACCAGGGAACTGTAGGGTTGACCAACTTGCAAGAGAAGGCACCTGGATGCCAAACACGACGCTCTAATCAATTCTGTAATTCAAAGATAGAATAGTAACAATACCTGTGAAATTGCTAGGCAAACACTGCCAAGCTAATTCTACGTCTGCCCAAGAATATTACAAAATTGAGCAGACTTCAGATTAGGACCATAGCAGGGGCCCTTACAGGGCATTGTCTCATAGGAAATCTCGCAAGGAAATAAGGCGTTTATATGCATGATGATAAAATGAGGAGAAATTGGAAGCAATTCAATACCTTTTCTGCACACACCCAGTTCTAGCCGGCGTATTTTTTGATTACAGACGATGACTGAGTTACGGTTGTGTTAACCGCTTTAACCGCTTCAAGGTGCTGAAGAATTTCATCAGGCTGTTAATATAAAGGCCTGCTAGGAAGAAAATGAGAGCCAATGTAGCAAAATTGTATCCCTCCGCGAGAGCAAAGCGCCTAAGGTGAAGATGCTGAGATTATTCTACCTCATCCACACCCACAATATTGGAGAGCTAAGATTTTGTCAACCTCAGAAGATAGCCAGTAGATACCAGTCATCAACAAATTTTTCGTTACACGGCCTGCTTGCCAAAAAAAACTGTTGCTTTTTTCATTTCTTAATTTTCACGCCAAGATGCGGACAAAATATTGCAGGAAATCTCCGTTTAAACACCATTTGAGAACGCCAGCCTTTTCTTTCTTCTTTATTAGGAGAATCAAAGTATTGTAACCTTGACTTTAATACAAGGAAACACAGGCTCAGAAAAACGTTTGAACCAGCGTTTAACTCTATTTTTACTTTATTTATCTTTTATCTAATTTATTTTTGCACACTTTACCTGGTGAGTAAAATCTTGTGAGTGGCATGGGAACATTAGCAGTATACCCACCGGTCTCTCATCTTGAACGCCATGAAAACCATATCAATTATTAAACCTATGCCGTAAATTGTAAAATTGTCACACTCCAATCAAAGTAAAGTTGTAAGAAACTCCCGAAATACAGAATAAAATCAACCGAGGACTCCTTTTTATGCAATTTCTAGCTATATGATTTAACAAAATAACCTTCTGTCTTTGCATTGCTGCGCCTTGCCTGCACTCACTGCACCATTGTGGCGAACCGCTCGCACTCATAAAACACACGAACGCACTAACGCGAGTTCGAGCACATAAACAATGCGGTAAGGCTGACGCTGAGCATGTGTGTGTGTGTGTATTGCTTGGAAATGGGTTTCATTAAAATTTATTGCACAAATCAGCAAAGCTATCGCCACCATCAACAACCAACTACCACTAAGGGAGTGGAGTGGAGAGGAAAAGCAACATTTTTTCGCAGTGGGCAGATTCGAACGGCAGCCGACCACGTGCCAAAGCGTTCAATCAAAAATATTGAATTGCTATTTCAAAAATAATAAAAAAAACAACAATACATTGTAAAAACAAAAAAAACACAACTTAAATTGAAAGCTGATGTGGAAGAGGTAGAATATAGCGAGAAAAGCCGTCACTTTATCGCACCTACACCGCATAGGTCTGCAGCACTTTGCACTGTCATACATTTTGTGGTTGTCGACCAATGCAACACCTTGGTTGGTTTGGTGGTCCGTGTAAAGGGACACGTGTGTATGTGTGTGTGTGTATGTGTGCATGTGCGATGCGAAATGTTTTTAATTTAATTTAATGCTGTTTTCGGTTTGCGAATTTCGAATGGCAAATTTAAATTGGCAACTATAAGTTGGGAATTGAAGGTAGTCGAATGGTATGGGTCATACCGGGCGTATGAGTAACCTGCTGTGGGTGGCTGCCACCAAAAATTAGGCATCATTTATTCTTTTAATTGCAGTAAAATATGCAAGCACGACCACAATTTTTCAAAGTTTTAAGCATTCGAAATATTTCATACTCGTAGTCACTTTATGGGTAAGTTTTTTGATAAACTAAGCAAAATTATTATAAGTATGATAAATACGTTCAAAATTCTTTATTTTTTGACGCATTCCAAAAAGTCATAAATGTTTAAACTGTGACTGCGGCAGCACAAACGCAACAAAGACTGCTATAATGGTAGCGGAAACTTTGCTATGATTGCAAGTAATGCGTTCGACGCGGTTACGGCGGTGAGCGTGTGTGTAGCCTCTTGCTTTCTTTTGTGCGGGCAAATTTATTTCGCTTTATTTTCAAAACACGTATAACTGTCGTAAAACACGACTCATATCTCTCGCTCAATGCGTGGCTGACTGGAAATAAGTATAAGTAGGTACATATGAACATGTAACTGTATATTTTGGGAAGTTTTAAAAATTCATACATTGATATTTGAGACATTCCACATTCGGCGGGGCTAACAAGCATTTTTGTATCTATGTTGGAGATATAGAAAGGAAGCAGACAAGGTTCGAGTCCAGGATAACACCACTATTTGCCTGTTTTGCGAATAACCTTTCATCAACCAATGAACGAGATACAAGTTTTTCCTGATTAATACAATATAAAAATGTTTTACGAAAAAACTGTATGTATAACTTGAGATAAACTTTAATGAACTTAGTTTAGTTGTAATTTTTATATCTGTGCACACTAATGCGGAAAGGTATGATAATTTTGCTCGTATAACGGTTGTTTGTAACAGCCTAATGTAATAGATGTAGATATAGACATATGGTCATTGACAATATACCAAAAGGCTCGATTTAGCCATGTCTGCCTGTCTCTTCATGCACACCACAACTCGAGAAAAGATTGAGTTATCCAGGGTGGTTTATAAAAGGTGCAACCAAAAAAAATAAAAATATATATATATGGATTTCTTTCTGCGTATGCAAAGTATTCAAGTTCATTTTTATTTTATTCATATATTTTTATAATTTAAGGGATATCCTTAAGGACCTAGACCAGAATACCCCCTTAAATCATTGTGATAGCATAATAGCAGTCTATATGCACTCCTCGTTAAACCATTTTATTTGAAGTGCAAATCCATTGTTCAGGCTGACACTTATATCCCTAAGGTCAGCAGTATCATTAAAGAGTGAAATTCGATGAGCGAAAGTGTCTAAACCGCATGCCCCGCGGGACACTAACAGAGAAGGTACTTATAGACTCTTCCTCGATATAGCAGCTTCTACAATGTTTAAGCATGCCGACCTAGAAGACAGTGGCCTGTGATCAAAGCAACTCTGGAAATTCGATAATATTGCCTAAAATTTGGTAGTTTGCCTTTTTATAGAACTTAGAATTTATATTTTCCATTACTTCCGTAATGCGTGCCAAAAATAGTGGCAAACAATATTAGCTTTCCCAGTAATAATGTTGTATTTATTCTGCCCCTCGTCAAGGCTCTAAATGTTTCCCATTCTTTTGTCAGCATATTAATAAGACTGCAGTTCTTTTCTCAAAATGTTGGACAAAATATGAGTTTTATTTATTGGCGAACACAGGTTTGTGAAAACAGTTGTTCGAAAATTTAATTACTTCAAGAAAATGAAACTCTGTAAATTTCTCAAAACGCACTTATTTATGTACACTTTTTCGAATAAATTAAAGACACTTATTCTTCTTTTTTTCCAGAATGGATATAGTTTGGGAGATGAAGCCATGAATTTGTGCAACAAAGGACATGAAAGGAATAACTTAGTATTTTCTAGACAGAAAAAATACCTTTTACGCTTCAGTGTAAAACATAAAAATAAAACATTGTGCGAAAAAAATTCTGCATAATTTATCAGTTGTGGAACCTTTCAACTTAATACTAGTTCGTATTTCTTACTCCTGTCAAATGCCACATTTCAGGACTGTTGGATGAATTCCTTAATTTTCCATAAATTAACTCTTTGGGCTATGATATGTTCGAGTGTTATTTTGCAGGCTAAAAACTTGTTAGTTGAATAAATTTTATTTACTACACATCTGAAAAGGAACTGAATTACACCTGCGAAATGTAGGTGTACTGTTCTTTTGCTACCTAGTAAGCCAAATTAAACAGAAAAAATCTGTAGCCGCTTTGGAATAGCCCACACTTTGTGCAACTTTATGACCCAATGTATGCTTGCGCCTGTTATTTTGCCGCAATGAGCATTTGGTGTTCGTACGAGCTTCCTATGCTTCATAAGTACTATAGGAAATATATGTGTGTGGGCATGTGTATATGTACATACATATGTGTATGTATATAGGTGTTTGTGTTCTCTAAAATGAGCCCATAAAATTCAATACCAACTCATTCATACAGTTCCTCACACCCAAAATGGGGCACTATATTTGTGGGCATCTTATTGTTGTTTGAAATTTAAAAAGGATGTTTAGTGTGAAACTGGAACCAATACAGCACCATTTCTCAGCGAATAAAGAACAAACTTAATATTTTAATTCTTATAGTTACGAGGCGTAGAAAGCAATTGGGAGCCAATGGCAGAAGTTCTTAACAGGAATTGATAATCGTCTAATAAGGGGTGGCCACTTTTATTATACTCATATCATTTGCGATATGATGTATTCAGTGGGCACCGGAGCTGCCATGTTTACGACAACAATGTACTGCAATCTACAAAGGAAGAGGACACGCTAGACTTATAAATACCTTCTACATTTAAAAAATTTTGGTAAAATGATTCAATGAGGCTTTGACTGTCAAAAACCTCCTCACTTAAGTAAGTTCTCTTTTCAAATTAAACGACATCCTTAGGCAAATCAAATGCAGAAAGTGGCGATGGATAGGTCACACGTTGAGAAAACCACCAGATAGTATCACGAAAAGGGCATTGCACTGGAGCCCGCAAGGGAGCAGAGGTCGCGGTCGACCAAAAAACGCTTGGAGAAGGTCGATGCTGCGCGAACTAATAAAGGGTTTTTCAATAAGGGCGGGAAGATGTTGAAATGGAATAAAATGGCGTTTGCTGTGTGGCACGTAGCGCCGTCCTGCTGGAACCACATGTCGTCTAGGTCCATATTGTTCAATATGGGCCATAAGAAATTGGAAGGGCCCCCACGTCTACCGAAAAATGGGCGCAATGCGCGCAACGTTTGCGTTAATGAACACTCATTTTGATAATAACGTTTTATCATATGAACGTGCTGTTCAATCGTGTAACTTCCCATGATGATTTGGCATAAACAACAAAAGATTTGACAGATGTCACCAAAACAAAATGGCTGCCACAATCTCATAGGACGGTGCTAAAACAACACCGCGGAACCGTGTACGATGGAAGAGTCTTGTCGAGAGGAAAAAAACAATCAGTGCTTTGTATTCGTCTATATTAATTGTAGAAAGTGACGCACAATTAATCACCTTTTCGCAAGTAGTAAAGAAGTTATTCAAAAAGAACATTGTACCATTAATTTTGTGCCACCTTGTATAACATTGATTCAGCTCTAAAATAGGTTTTGCTGTTTTCTAGAGAGTATGGCCATTAATTCCCATATTCTTCTTGGTTATAAATATATCAGTTTTAGCTCCAAATTTTTTTGCTATATTGGCTCTGTCGAAACAATCAACCATACCCTTCTCTTTGCATGAACTATTTTGGCGCAGAATTCTCTTTTAGAAAGTGCATAAAAGTCTTATTAATTTTTGGTGTCATTTCATGTAAAAGCTGAATCTGAATCGGATCATTTTTTTGCTGTCCTTGATAGAGATTTTCTTGGGCAAAAAGGGATAGAGAAAAATTGCTAATAATAACACAACAACACTGTAATTTGTCAAAAGTGGCCATTTATGTAAGAAGTAGAACGTTAAAATGTACTACAAAAAATTATTCTCTAAAATTGTACTCCAGAAGCCTGAAAGAAAAGTCGTTTTATACATAAATAATACAAGTCAATATATTCGATAAATTATTTGCACTTTCGTTCAAAATTTGCATACTGTAATTTTTCACTTTTACCACTCAGCTCATCTAGACTAGTACCGTCTCCTGCAAATTTCATTCTGGAGACATCATTTTCCATTATTCTTAGCGTTTGTTCGTATTGAGTACTTCTTTTTAATTGGCGCGATAACCGCTTCAGCGATTTAGGCCGTGTTTCTCTACTAACCGACGTCAGTTGGACACTTCAAATGAAGCTAAGACCTTTTCTACCTGATCTGTCCAACGCAAAAAAGGATTTCGTCTTCCTTTGTTACGAATAGCAGGTACCGCATCGTTTACTTTTAGAAGTGAAACGTTTACGTCCATACGGACGACGTGACCAAGCCATCAAAACCATTGATTCTTCATTCGCTGCACTAACTTAAAAACTCGCCTCGCGGTAATAACTGGTTGAGCTTCAGATTGAGTCTAACTTCATTCAGTACTTCAGTACTTTGTTAGCTGCTGTGCAAGTGTTTCCCATAACGCATTTAATCTAATATTCGAATTACGAAAATTCACAGCGTAAAATGTTAGTGCAGATGTATCAAATGCCTCATTACTTCAATATTTTTTATTACCATAGTTTCTGCAGTTTAAGGTGGGAAAGTAGTACCGAAGCGGTTGCTTGTCTCAGTCTCTGCTAGCTCACTCTGTCTATGTCGCTGTAAAGCTCATTACTCCCTTCCGTCGCCAACGTCTAAAAATCTTCCGCAAAATCTTTTTCTCGAACACTCTAATGGACATCTCTTTAGATATTGTCATCGTTTAAGCTTTTGCGGCGTACAATAGAACAGGCATGATGGGTTATGTGATTTATTTTCTTGGAGGGAGGCCATGTCCATTATTATTTTTGTAAAGTTTTTGAACTTATTACTGACGGTTGATCCTATCTTATCACTTCGCTAACCATATCGCTCCACAGAAGATTCCTCAACATGACTACAAAGCAGTTTGCGTTTCATCTAGTTTGGAGGCTAGATTACCGGTATTATGGCAGATAATGACGAGCTTTCAATAAATGTTACTTCCGACTCATTTTATGTGGTGTAGAAGGAAGGTAGTGGAGCAGTCCGTACGACTATCATTTTCTTAACTCTTGTTTACGAAAGGTTTTCCTTTGAAAAAGAAGCTACGAGATGGACACACGTCGGCCCCGATACCACGACCAAGCTTATTTGACCAAAGTGGCATTTAAAAAAAACCTAAGAATTGCTAAAGCTAAGTAGAAGAACACAATCGATAATGATGGCCCTATTTAAAAGTTACATCATTCGCAGGTGGTAGCTATTCGCTTCACATCCTCGAGTCATACAAAAATCAACCGAATTTTGCTTGTCAACTACTTGCCCGTCCATATTTGTTTTTCTTTGAGTTTTAGCTTAGCTAATGCCCAACAATTTTCAATCGAATTGGCAACAGGCGACATTTTAATCCCATTTTGCTGTTTCTACTCTACTATAGTCAGCTTCGACTTCGATGCTTTGGATCATTGTCTTCTTGTAACATCTACGGTTGGCTAATTCTTCAAAATATCTTCGCAGCTTACAGTAATAATACTTTTTGGTAATTTTTATTTATTAACACTGCATTGAATTGTCGGTAGACAGAAATAAACTGACAAATCCTTTTTCGAAGAAGTAGCCCCAAACATCAGCTCAAACTGGATGTTTAACAGTTCGTCAAATTTGTCGATTATCAGCAGCAAACCACGACCGAAGTATGCAACTACTCGCCCAAAAAACGAATGAATATTGCTTTTGCCCAACTCCGTTCTCAATTTTCCTTAGCTCATGCAACTCTTTTTTCAATGTGTGACAATGACAGCAACGGTTTTTCCAATGTACTGCAAAATTTGAGGCCTTCTGCGCGTAAACATTCTTGAAATGTGTCTTTGGATACTTTAACACTACTTTTCCTTAAAACTATTAGGTGCCAAACTAAGTTCCCGCTGTTTGTCAATTGATGCCGCCAGCAGTGTGCGCTAGTCGATTCTAACATAACCTAAACGTCATAAATCAAGCTTAGACACATGGTAAACAAACTGCTTCGACACATTAGTGATTTTGTTTTGGTGTCATATACTTTTGGTTTGGTGAAAATGTCTGATTTTGTGTCGAATAATCGTCATTTGTGGGAATAGTCGTCATTTCTTCTTCGGTGATTTTAATGTTGACGATCGTCCGCGTGAAGGAAGACCAAAAACCTTCGAAGGGCTGAATTGGAGGTATTGCTCAATGAGAATCCGTGTCAAACGCAAGAAGAGGTTGATTCAGTATTAGGAGTTACCTGCCAATCCATTTCCAAGCGATTGCATGCTTTGGGAATGATTCAGAAACAGAGGCCTTGACTTCCTTATGAGTTGAACGTCGTTTTTTCGCCTGTGAACAACTGCTCCAGCGGCAAAAAAGAGAGGATTTTCTTCATCGCATCGTGACGTGTGATTAAAAGTGCATTCATTACAGCAATCCAAAGAAAAGAACCTCAAGGGGGCTGCCCGGTCATGCTTCTACGTCGTCGCCCCGGTCGCTGTGACGGTCCCAAAAAAAATTATCAAAAATGGCTAAAATGGCCATTTTTTGACCTTTTAGACTTCATTTACCAAAAATCCTCACATGATGGAGCATTTTGAAGGTCAGATTCGTTTTCAGCGCATAAAAAACTACAAGAAACAAGTACAGCCATTCTAGAAACTCACCCTCGCAGGACTGTGTTATCATTATTTATGCACAAGGATTGCTACTTAACTTTTAAGAAATTCAATTAAAGCTGCATATTTTTATTCGAAAAGGGTTTTATTCTTTTTCAAAATACCTATGATGGTCAATACATTTTTGCATACGACTGAACCATATTTCGAAGTAGTTCTTCCACTCCAAAACAAGCGATTTGCATACATCAATTCCTTCTTCAGAAGTCCTAAGGCGGTGGCATCGCAATTTATTTTATATCTGTGGGAATATCTGGGTGTCACACCATAACTGTACGGCGTAACGCTTATGGATTCGATGGTTTGAATGGTCCAACTTAAACTAATCAATACAAGCCTCTCTTTCAGCAATTGCCGTACTACTAGGTTTGCAAGGAAAGCAAGACATTTCCATACCAGATGAATGCACTATGTAAATATAACTTATAACTTGAGCATGATTCAATCCCATAACAAACGAGCAATACCGGTGAAGTGCATCATCGAATTTTTCTCGGCACCACAACCGATTTTGAACGACCTTCAAAGAATTTTTCGTGTATCAAAAAAACGAAAACAATTGAATTCTAAAAACCAGCACTGCACGATGGCTTGAGCTGATGCTTTAGCACTAAAAATCGGAAGGGATTTAGTCCACGTCAAAACTTATAGAACATAATTTCACGGAAAGGTTCACAATTTATTTAGCCGAGTAGATTTATTTTATTTTTTAACACAAATATCAGTTGTATGGCAAAAGGTTCTGAGGCCGAGTGCCATACAGAAAGCGAAAAAAAATTAAAAAAAAAAGAAAGCTGTACACAACCATAAAAATGCCAGATTTGATATATTCGTAGTGGCATATTTTTATTTAATATCTTAGTTAGTTAATTAGCGACCCTCGCATTAAATCGTAATAAAATAAGTGTTCGCCATCGCAAAAACATCCGAATTAATGGCTAGTTTTTTGTAGAAATGACAATAAATGTAAAAATATGTTCAAAATTTATTTAATTTCTGCCACAGGCAATTGAGCAATGAATTTTTCATTAAAAAAATATTTATAGAAATAATTATGAATAAACTCATGCATACATATATATGTATGTATATACTACCTTTATGCAGACTGCGCATTATGGCGTCGATTACAGGCGTAGGCAATCTTTTTTATATTACACCATTCACTAAAAATTGCACCCTCAAAGCATTTTATATTTGCAGACCAAATTTTTTTAAGTCCAATTAATTTCCGGCAAATATACTTATCTGGGAGAAATACCTACAGTGGACATACGTAAGCCACAAAAAATCGCTTTCAGTTTTTTTCACAACATTCAAAATTTTTGTCATGTTAAATCTTCTTCGCTAATTCTTTTTAAAAATATATTTCATGCTATAAAAAAAACTAATTAATCAAAGTTTCAAACTTTTTCTTCACAGTTTTTCCAAGAACTGAGTTTCTCTATTCTGTGAAACATATTAAATATTTTTTACCGCATATGAGTTGCATTGGTACGACCAGAGGCTATTGAATTAATGTTGCTGATATAACTTCAATCTTTGTTGTACAAAAAATTATTTATTTTCAACTGAGCTCTTGAGGGCAGTATCTGGTTGAATATAAAAAACAAATTAAAAAAAAAATTGAAAAATAAAAATTAAAAATTAAAAGAAATTAAAATAACTTAGCGGTATTTATTTGGTTGATATTTGGCCTAAATTTATGTGTTATGGCATGACTACGATTATGTATGTGATATGCAGTGTTTATATGTATGTCACATCACATGCCGCTTATAATAAATATAAGGTTGTCAAAAAAGTCTTGCGGTATTTTTATAATAATGCGATTTAAGTCAAATATGCGCCGTTTTGTTCGATGACGAGTTCCCAACGAGATGCCAACTTCATAATGCCCCTCTTATAGAAGCTCGCTTCCCTATTGTTAAAAAACTCGGAGAGCCAATTTTCACAGGACTCTCTTGCGTACAACTTCCGACTACCAAGGTCGTTCGCCATGGACAGAAATAGGTGGTAATCACTTAGTGCGAGATCCGGACTATACGGTGGATGCAAAAGAACCTCCCATCCGAGCTCCCGGAGCTTCTGGCGTGTCACCAAAGATGTGTGTGGCCTGGCGTTGTCCTGATGGAAGACAATTCGGCCTCTTCTGCATGAGTGCTGCATTCAAGCGGTCCAGTTGTTGGCAGTACAGGTCCGAATTGAGCGTTTGGCCATAGGGGAGCAGCTCATAGTGGATGATTCCCTGCCAATCCCACCAAACACACAGAAGAACCTTCCTGGCCGTCAACCCAGGCTTGGCCACCGTCTGGGCAGCTTCACCGCTTTTCAACCACGACCGTTTGCGCTTCACGTTGTCGTAAGTGACCCACTTTTCATCGCCAGTCACCATCCGCTTCAAAAACGGGTCGATTTTGTTGCGATTCAGAAGCGATTCGCATGCATCCATACGGGC
Organism: Anastrepha obliqua; assembly: GCF_027943255.1. Classification (NCBI taxonomy): domain Eukaryota; kingdom Metazoa; phylum Arthropoda; class Insecta; order Diptera; family Tephritidae; genus Anastrepha; species Anastrepha obliqua. The sequence goes on along the minus strand of NC_072896.1, from coordinate 46,853,845 downwards.
AAAAATGTTTTTTTGCGTCAAGTCGTGTGGCACCCATACATCGAGCTTCTTTTTGAATCCATGCTTCTTCAAATGGCTTATAACGGTTTGATGACTCATGCCCAGCTTTTGGCCGATGCTACGGCTGCTACTATGCCGGTCTCTTTCGATCAATTCAGCGATTTTATCGCAATTTTCTACGACAGGCCTTCCGGACCGTGGCGCATCTTCGATCACCTCTGCACCAGAACGAAAACATTGAAACCATCGTTGTGCGGTGGAAATGAAAACTGCATTGGCAGCATGAGATGGATTTTTGCCTTTATCGTAGTAGTACTGTAAAATATGCCGTATTTTCTCTTTATTTTGCTCCATGTTTGCGACGCTATAACTCACGAACGACTAAAAGCAAACAACAATTAATCAAACACGTGTTAGCACGTGAAAAGAGCTTTCCAAAAGCTCTAGCGTGAACCGATGCGACGAATACAACTAGAACTACGCGCTTGCAAAGACAAGCTTGCGGAAATACCGCAAGACTTTTTTAACAACCTTATATAATCACGCTTAAAAATTGGTAGCCAGCGCATAATGTTATTCTTACTATAAACGACTTAATTTTGATTATTTTATACTTATATATGTACATATGTATGTATATAACTGGCGCATATATCCCTTTTGAGTGTTTGGCCGAGTTTCTCCTCCTATTTATTGCGGGCGTCTTGATGTTGTTCCACAAATAGAGGGACCTACAGCTTCAAACCGACTGCGAACGGCAGGTATTTTTGGTCTTTCACCGAGAATCGAACCTAAATTCTCTCTGAATTCCGAATGGTAGTCACGCATCAACCCATTCGACTACGGCGGCCGCCTCATAGGTATATTAGATATATGTACAGGGTTGGCCATATTAAACTGACCCATTGAGTAACCCTATAACTTTTTACTGTAATTTGAAATCTAAGGTTTACGTCAACAAGCCAAAGACACTAGGCGCACTTAAGGCCAATATCCGACGGGAAATAGCCGCCATATCGGCCGAGACGCTGGCCAAAACTATGGAAAACGCCGAAAAACGGGCACATTACGCTATACGAGCTAAGGGCGACCACTTGCGCGATATCATATTCAAAAAGTGATGTAAACGAATCTCCTTGAACTAAATTAAATGTTTTTTACAATGAAACACAAAAAAATGTTTCTTTTTCCATATTTTTTTAATAATCACATGGGTCAGTTTAAGATGGCCAACCCTGTATATGTATATTATCACGATTTCGTCAGTACGTTTTTATAAAAAAATATTCGTACCAAATAAATTCTTTCACAGAAGCGACATTTGCGGATCTGGCGAAAAAATGTCGCACAAATTAAAGGAAGGCCGGAATTTTTCAATCATTCGGCCAGCATAGGACATATTCGCGGCATAAAATATGGGCAAAAATAGCGGAGTTTGGGGAATTCATTGCTTCTCATCATATTTTCCAGACTTCGTAATGAATCTTAGCTGTTTTAAACAATACTGTCGTGCTTTCCTTTAGCATTATTTTTACAATTCTGGTGGCTTATATATAATAAATTACCAAAAACGAACCAGAGGTCAACGTAAAGATGACTAAATCTCAATTGCTTAAGATTTAAAAACAAAGAGGTAAAAATACAAATTTAGTTAAAAAAAAATTTACACGAGAAAATGATTTCGTTGTAAAAAATTACTCCAATTTCCATTACAATTTCACAGTTTTTTAATCACAATATTTAGACAAAATTCGAGGATGCAGTTTCATAGCCTTATACTAATATATACGATAAAGTTTAAGTTTGAAGTGGCTTAAAAATCGCTGACGGTGTTCATGTTTTCTTCCACACAAAAAAAATGACAAGCATTCACTATAGTGTACAGCATTCGTTTACAGGGTCCGGCACTCGAAGTGTAACCAATAAAAAGGGCCATAAATTTAGTTTGGAAAATTACTTTTATTCAATTGAAAACAAAAAATGTGTGAAAATAATACAAAATTAAGAATCAATTTACTTTTGCTCGATATGACCACCTTGAGACGGTCCAGAAACGAATCCCAAGCTGCCCGAATATGACTTGCAGGTATTTTGGCCCACTCGCGGACAATGACTTTTTTCAGCGCCTCGAGACTGGTGAATCTTATAGCTCGGACCTTGCTCTCCGAAATGGCCCAAAGAGAATAATCCATCTGGAGAATTCCAGAGCCATTATATGGACGCAATGAAGTGAGGAACGTTGTTTATTAGCCATTCTTGTTTCACTCGAGCTTCGTGAGGCGGTGTCGAGCCCTTTTGAAACGTCCATGGTCTGCCACCGAAATGCTTGTCTACCCACGGCTTCAAAGTAACCTCGACGATACTTTCCCGATAATATTTCGCATTCACCTTGACGCCAGGCTCGTTGCAAATTATTGGAGAACGCCCATCTGCGGTAACAGCGGCCCAAACCATTTCCTGTGGCGGCTGCTGCCTTCTGTTGGCCAAAGCATGACTCAAATTCTAGTACGACCGGTCGATCAAATAAACCCTATCGTTTTGGAAGTTTACAAATTGCTCAATTTAAAAAAATTTCTCATCACAAAACACAATGTTCGGAAATTGACCGCTTTCGGCCAAGCGAAGCAACTCCTTCGCTCTCTCAAGTCTGACTTGTTGCTGCTTTAGTGTGAGATCATGCATCTTTTGCATCTTGTAAGGCTTGACTTTAAGATCACTTTTCAGTATGCGGCGGATGATACGGTCAGATATTTTCAGTTCTTTCGCCAATTGATTAGCACTTCGTCGAGGATTTCGCTCAAGTCGCTTCTTCACTTTTTGAACCATTTCACGTGACATTGCAGTCTTTTAATGATCACCTCCAGGACGTTAATGGTGAGAAAAATAAAAACTTTATTTACTTGAAGGTGCTCGAGCTCACGAACAATCGCTGGTTATGATTTTCCAGCCAAATATAATGCAATCACACTTTTACGTTTGAAATCCTGAGTTTCTTTTCCCGCGTTTCCTCTCGGCAAAATCCTTCCGCACGCTTGTAAACAATACCCTGGACTGTCATTAAGCCAACTAACAGACAGTTGATGCCTGTTAGACTTTGAGTGCCGGACCCTGTAGGTATTGGTCCAAACCAACTTTTTTAAGAGATTGAGTAATAATTAAAAACGTGATTTCCTCTATTTTCTATGTTCGCCTCCGAAAACAAGGTATGGGCCTTCGAAGTGCGAAATAAGAGCTTTTTTAAAAAATAAATTAAATTGATATGTATAAGTAACTGAAAAAGTAAAAATATGGTCGTGGTGGCGTTACAGGTGCTAACATATTAGGGGTCAAAAACCGGATTTTCGAAAAATTAAATTTTATATATATTTAAAATATTTTGATCGATTTTAAAAGAAAGGTGTTCTTGTAAAGACAATTAAACGCTGTTTCCTGTTATATGCATAATTATATACTTTGAGTATAAAAATATGAAAAAAAACTTAAAAAAAAAAATAAAAAATTTTTTATTAAAAATAAATATTTCAAAAACGAAATTATTAATTCCTAGCCAGGTCTGGTGCTGCCAATATGACACACCTAGGCCGGTTCTAGGTCCATTGTGATACCACTGGAACTTTTTCCTTGATTAGTAATCCGGTTGAATGCTTTATTAATATAAAATAGAAAATTACCTGTACTTTAATATAAAACTTGTGTGGCAAAACACCTGGTGATTATAGCCGCTCTGCAGATACTAATCTTGCTGTTTTTAGCGAATTTTTTATTTCATCGTTTTCTAAAGTCTCCAAGTTGTTTGCGTCTACACTAATTTCTCTAAGGCATTTGGCAAAGTGTCGCACGAGATTTTAGTAAACAAGTTGGCTTGCTTGGGCTTTCATTCCACCTTTCTGCAATGGCTAAAGTGATATTTGACGGACAGATGGTGTGTGGTAAAAATTGATGGAGTTTTATGGAACCACTTTGTTGCTACTTCAGGTGTCCCCCAAGGGAGCATCTTAGCGCCACTTCTTTTTGTCATTTTTATCAATGACATAAACAAACTTTTTCTTATTTCTTGCTCTTCTCGGATGATTTAAAAATCTTCTCATCTGTTAAAGACTCAGTGGATGCTCAGAAGCTTCAACTCGACTTGAACAATCTTCATCGTTAAAAAATGTTTCCATTTAACATTTTCGAGGCGTCAATGCATTTTTCGCACATCCTACACCAGTTCAAATGATGTACTACAAAGTGTGACAGAGTTTAAGGATCTTGGAGTATTATTCGATACAAAATTTTCCTTCAGTGGTCAAATTAATTTTATTCTTTCAAAATCGTATTCAGTGCTAGGCTTCATCCGTCACAATACAACTGAATTTTCTGATCCGTATACCTATAAACTGCTGTTAACGTCTCTTGTTCGTTCTCACCTAGAGTACGCTCTTATCATTTGGAGACCTTACGATCAACTGTCTAATAATAGAATAGATTGCGTAGAAAAATTTTTTCTTAAGCAAGTGTTTCGTTTCCTCCGACTTGAGCCGTCAGTTCCATCCTATAATTCTCGGTTAAAGCTAATTGAACTAGAATCTCTTGAAAAGAGAAGGACAGTTCTTCGTTTCGTTTATTTTCAGTGTTGTTAATGGCATCGTCGACTGTCCAAATCTACTTGAGCGGATAAGCCTTAATGTTCCCCAAAGAAGTCTTCGAAATTTTCACCATTTTTATGGAGAAAGCTTTAAGAGTAAATTTACGAGTAATGCACACATTGCACGCGCACTTCGAGACTATAATACATTATGTAATACAAGACTGCTTGATTTTGCATTATCCATATCTACTTTTGTGAAAAATTCTAATATGGTTCCTTAATATTGTATCTATATTGATTGCTAATAATATAGTTGCCAAATTTGGGTTGCTTTTCTTGACATTTGGGTCTAGTCTGGAAGGTAATTTGTACTGTAGATTATTAAAATAAATAATAATTCTGCTTTTCTTCATTCACTTTCAAGCGCTTATTACAAGGAAGATGTGTCTGCCCATATGTGATCAAATTAAGCGGCCCTCCCTGTATGAACACTAGGCCGGGTCGATTTGTGGGGAGGCAAGAAAATCGCCCATTGCTCAGTGAAAATCATATTCTAGGGATCAAAATAAGAAACTTTGCCGGAGGAACTATACCTCTAAAACGAATTCTGATGTCCCCCAATTTGTGTCGAACTTTTTAGTTTCTTTTCTCATGTAAAGGTCAAAAATGGTGATATTTTGAAATGATTGTATGGGGAACCCCCCCAGGGGAGTTCCAGGGGGTGTGCCACTGGCATGGGTTGATCGGCCGTATAAAGTTAGTGGGGGTCGGTCATACATTTGGGCTCGATTGGACACTCTAAATGGGTCAAAGTGGGATTTTTCGTTCGACCCAAATTGGACATCAGAATTCGTTTTAGAGGTATGATTCCTTCGGCAAAGTTTCTTATTTTGATCCCTAGAATACGATATTCCCAGAGCAATGAGCGATTCTTAAATCGACCCGCCCTAATGAACACATACCCATATTTATATATATTTGTGTAAAATTTTATTCGAATAATTATTGGACGTGTCAGCAAAAAAGTATGTATTTGTGTATACTCGTTTGTCCATTCGTTTGAGACTAAAATTTCACTCTAAAAAAATTATATTGATTTCGAAGTTTTTCATGCATATTTTAAAACCATTACATTTAAACAAATTAAGAGAGAGTTTTTCCATATTAAACTAAGTTGAATATTATTAAAAAAAGTCTGATTTTACGTGCTTAATTAAATATTAATAAACGAAGGCATATTAATGAATTGAAGTGTTTGATACAATGGTTTATTTTTTTTTTCAATTTTTCTTCACATTTCCGTTTTTTGTTTTTGCTTCTCCTCTTTATATTTTGCTTGCAATTCTCATTACTGCCGCTTTGCCACAGAAGTCCTGACTGCCCCGCCACAAAGGCACTGATGGCGTGCATTAAATTCTAACTTAATTGACTATGATTTCGCCTTCATTAACAAAAATTAATTATAGTATGGAATTATAAAAAGTAATACTGCAAATATGACCACTACAGCACATGATAATCTGATGAAATTGATGTTTATTTAATAAATTAAAGGCTTAAGGAAAACAATTAATGCACCATGCGATAGTTTTTCCGAATTTTTTTATTTAAATTTTCATTGTTTTAATGACTCCATTTAAGCACATACATATGTGCCAGCTCAGCGCAGACATCTGGCGCCTGTAATGGATATAAATACGCAGAGGAAGCTGTAAATTCTTATTCTTTCATCATCAATAATTGATAGGACAAATAATTGATCGACAGCCACGAAG